>NC_051076.1:32238631-32838631 GCF_004664715.2 Peromyscus leucopus | reverse complement strand
CTTTTGTGTCAAGGATCTGGTTTTACCTCAGTGGAGAGCGCCAAAAGATTAAGGGAACACCTCGGGCTGATGTAACCCGGGTAACCGCGTGGAGCTGTGCCTCTGTCCCTGCCTCGCTGACAGGATGAAAACTTTCTATCGATAAAATGGCTCCAGGAAGGTGGCCAATGTACACAGTCATCACTTTGTTCAGCCACTGGGCTGATTGGTGGGTGGAAGGACCATCTGGAGAAGAGCCCCGCTTCAAAGATTAAAGAGTGCTCCTGGAGATGGCGCAAGGCTTGAGTTCGACTGTGTCTGCACCCTCTCTACCCCTCAGTGTGTTTTATTAAATTGTGGATTTGCCCTGTATCCTCCCAACCCATAATCCCCCCTTTCTTCAGAACATACCTCCCCACACCCCCAAAGAAACAAGTGCTTGCCCAGAAGCCATCCAATTGCTGCTGTTGATGGAACTCACAGCAGGCAGACAAAGGACCAGAGTCTGTTAGAACTGAGGCAGATGACTAGCTAACGGCAGCCTTCCTGCCTGACACAGAGGGAGAAAGAACACAGAAACCAGGAGTCCTGACAAGGTCTAGTGTCTCCAGCCCGCCATGTTGGGGTCCTGTCTTGAAATTCTTTCCTGTATCTCTTGGCGGCTTGGCTTCAGCATAGTGCTTTTCTGAGGAACTGGAGCTGGTTTTACACTTACTAGCAAAATCCACCCTCCCTTCAACCCCTGTACGCGTGCATTGTATTTATTAGTTTTTTGAGACAGGGTCTTGGTATGTAATGATGCCTGGCTTGATGCTTGCTATATAGTTGAGGTTGGCTTGGAAGTTAAGACAATCCTTCATCCTCAGCTTCTTGTGTGTTGGGACTACACACATTTGCATGACCTTGGGCAGAGGGAATTTTATTATCCCAGAGGCAAAGCCAAAGGACCTGTCTAGGAGTCTCAACTTCCCAGTCTGTAAAATGTAAACAGCAACACCCCATCATGGGGTCACTATGATGAATATCGGTGTTCCTTCCTCCAACCCATCCTAGAGTAAAGGAAAGAAAGACTCCGGGGGAATTCTGATATTTACTTCTCTGCCTCCGAGTAGGACCTACCTTAAGGTGGCAGCCACCACCTCTGCACAGTCCTGATGCCTGTACCCGTAGGACGTGGTTGGTTCAATGCCAGAATGGGGACAGGAAAGGCCCTGGCAAGGTGGGGACCAGGCTTCCCAAAGGTTTAGCCTAAGCCAACAGTTTTCAATCTGTAGGTCACAACCCATTTAAGGGTTGCATATCAGATATCTTGCATATCAGATATTTATATAATTCATAACCATAGCAAAATTACAGTAATGAAGTAGCAATGGAATAATTTTATGGTTGGGGTCACTACAAACTGAGGAACTGTATTAAAGGGTCACAGCGACAGGGAGACTGAGAACCACTGGCCTATGTGGCGTTAATGCTCAGCTTTGCACTGGTGCATGAATCCTAGAAGCTAGGCGTGTTCATAAGCCAAAGGTAGGAAACTTCCTGGGCAGCATCCTCTTCCTTCACAGGCCTGCTCTAGCTTTGGCTCTAAGTTCTGCCAAAGCTCCCTGCTTGCTACGGCATCCATACTCTCCTGCTGTGATGGCCACCTGTTGCATGCACAGCCCATGGCCTGTTTGCTTTCCAGCCCTTTCTGACAGGAAGCTGGCCCCTGACTGAGGGGAGCCCCTGACTGAGGGGAGTCCCTGACTGAGGGGAGCCCCTGACTGAGGGGAGCCCCTGACTGAGGGGAGCCTCTGACTGAGGGGAGCAAAGGAACAAAAGCCTCCTTGCAACAGACATCGACACACTCAACCCCACAGAGATGAAAAGGCCTGATTTTTAAAAGTAAGTTTAAACTGGATTGGTAGCTCATGGCTGTAATCCTGGCACTTAAGAGGTTAAGGCAGGAGGATTACCTCAAGTTGAAGGCCAGCCTGGGTTACATAATGAGTTATAATATAGTCCAGGCTACAGAGTGAGACATTGTCTCTAAAACAAACACAAAAATCCCAGCGTTTAAAAAAAAAAATCAAAAGAAAGAATGAAAGAGAACTCTCTCTCTCTCTCTCTCTCTCTCTCTCTCTCTGTGTGTGTGTGTGTGTGTGTGTGTGTGTGTAATAAAATTTACACACATATTCTGTGTGGGTGGGTATTTTCCAGTAGGAGCTACCAATCCTGGTGATGGGTGGTGACAGCCAATACCATTTCCAGGAATCCCTAACAGTATTATTTCTTATGATGGTGACATTCGTCATGGGGCAGGCAGTGTGCTACATAAGCTTGTTTCTAAGTTTTTATTCCTTACAGCAACTTTAGCATTAGTTAAAAACAAGGACACTATGCTTTCTGGGCAAGGAAAATAGTCCAGGCATAAAGCTAACTAATAATGGACTCCAGGCTGGGCCTCCGGACAGCAAATCCTGCACTTTTACTGTCAGGCTGTTGTCCTTGCAGGGACACCAGCCTGTCCTGGAGAAGTGTGCAGGACCCTGGGCACTCCTCCTGACTCTGGTTTATTCTCACAATGCCTCACACAGCAGCCAGGTCCTGCTCCATCCCCTCCTACTTGACCATTCTCCAAGGCAGAGGGAGTGGCGCCTAGGCCATCAATCACCTCAAAGCCCTCTCATCCTGTGGACGCTCTCACTTCCCCATTGTCGCCTCCCTGACATGCAGCCCTCATGCACTGTGCTAACCAGCCCAGTCTTTTGATTCCTGATCACATCAAACTTGGGGCTTTTACACTAACAGTTCCCTTAGCCAAGAACGCCCTTCTACTCTCCTCCAGGCTAGCTCCTCTTCCCCGTGGAGCTCAAATGTCCTGTCCTTAGTGAGGTCTCCCCAGCACCCTCAGGGAGCTAGCCTGCCCCTCCAGTGTATCTTCCTAGTTAGTCTGCCTTGCATTTACCATGGCCACCTCCCCGCCCCCCTTCCCTCTGCCCTTCTATCCCTCCCTTCCCCCTTCTATCCCCCCTCTCCCCTTTCCTCCTTCCTTCTCTCCCCCTCCCCTCCCCCCTTCCCTCTTTCCTTCTCTAATTTTCCTTGCCCTCGCTGCCTACTGTAATATCTGCTACACCTCATGACAGCGTGAGAACCGTACTCACCACATGTCTGGCCCTTAATAATCGCCCACCGGACGAACTGAGCCTTCTTTCCTTTTTCAGAGAAAGCCACCACACAAAGACAGATTTCCTCCAGGCAATCAGGAGGTTTTCATACCATTCCCCCTTCTGGCCTCTCCAAAGCAGCTGGGACCCTGCAGGACCCGCTCACCTCTGTAGGTCAGCAATGCTTCGTCAAGGAACTCGGCCGCCTTCCGGAAATGCCGGGAGATGTCCACCTCTGGGAAGTCATCCACCTCCACTCCCAGGTACTGAATCTCCAGGCCAGTGTAGAATTCAGAGCCTGTGTAAACGCCGGTGCCGTGTGCAGCGTTCAGGATGTGGGTGATGCCCAGCCTCTTGAGCCGGCCCTTGTTCACAGCCACGCTCCTGGGGAGAGAGGCAGGGCGTGGTTGCCAAGAGTCAGACCCGGTATATGATGGGGAGCATGTAGCTGGGATAGTGCTCCCTCCTCGGCCCCTTGCAGTCTGGGGCTCACTGTTAACGCTTTAATAAAGAGAGGCCGATGCTTTAGGCTACAGCAAGACAGAGAAGAGACAGGGCACCGGCCAAGGAGAAGACCAATATACACTGGAAATGTACATGCATCAAAGCATAAAGATGGCATAAAAGGAAAAATTAGGGGCCCGGAGAGATGGTTCGGTGATTAAGAGCACTGGCTGCTCTTCCAGAGGACCAGGGGTCTATTCCCAGCACCCACGTACGTGGTGGCTCATAACCACCTGTAACTCCAGTCCCAGGAGATCCCTCTTCTGGCCTCAGGCATGCATAGATGTTCATGCAGGCAAAGCATGCATACAAAATGTTTTTTTAAATAGTAAATAAGTAAAATCAGAAGTCCTGTACTCTGGCGTCACATGCTGTGTTCTTCCAGATCCCCTCACACACATCATTTTATTTTGTCCTTATCATAAACTGAAGAAGTAGAGAGGGCAGTTTTGTTCCTGTTTGAAGATTATAAAAATGAATTCAAGAGCTTTTGCTCAAGGCTTGAAAGGAGAAAAAGACCGAATAAGACTAGTTTTCAGGGCTCTTTCTTCTGTAACTGAGTAAGCAGAGCTCAATTTGAAGAGCCCCCGAGGACAGCTTTGCTCAAAGAACCACAGAGGCCTTTAGCTGGGGACATCTGGAGATGTCTGTGACCACGGAATAAATGCTTCTGGACCTGCACATCTAGTGAAAGGTCACTTAGGACTTGATCTGGGAATCAGTTTCTGGGCAACGGATCACTCCATGATGGGGTGCAAGACCTGGTGTTCAAAGCTCTGTCCATGCTGCCTGCTTCAGGGTCCTCACCTCTGTCCTTCAATTCTGGCTCTTGGGTAATTGCATCAGGAAGATATCTCATTAAGTAGCCAATGAATCAGCAAAACTTAGTTTCACAAATTAGCCTACTGGTACCAATTATGCCCTGACAAGACCTTGAAGAGATGGACCATGAGAGCTGTTTTTGTGTTTACTCCAGAAACCACTGATTAACTTAAAACTGAGTTTTTTTCATTATAAAAACAACATCGAGGGGACCTGGATATTTCAAAAGAAACCCAAAGAAGAAAATAAAACCTCCTCTCAGGTACTTTTAACATTCTATCACGTTTCTTTCTAATCTGAGGTTTATGAGAATATGTACATACATGCGTGCACACGTACACACACACACACACACACAACCTAACCAGCATCATACTGCACACATACACTATTCTTATACTTATTGCATACATTCTCATATTTTGTTAAACACGTATGCACATGGGCACTGTCAGTGATTCCTAACATTCTCTTTTCTGGTTATTAGGATGTGGTGAGGTGGTGGAGATGATGGAGTTGGCAAACACCTGTGTCAGGAAGCTACCTGGAAGGGCAAGGCTATGCTAGAGGGCACTGACGGTAAGGAGGAGAGTGTGGTCATTTTGTCTGGGGGGTCTCTGTGTGCAGGGTGATAGGAAACCTTTCTCCACTGTCAGGCCTGGGTAAGTGACCAGGCAGGCGCCATTTGGTGGAAGGAACCATGGAGGCCTTTGGTGAGCTAGAGGAACTTCATCTCAGGGATTACCCAGAGGAGAAGAATAGGGGGCCAGGTCTCCCCATGAACACACTCACTTCTCAGCTATGAAGACATTAGGCCAGACCTCATCCACCTCATTCCGAGGGGCCTCTTGCCGGTCCTGGATCAGGGCCCGCTGCAGGTCCAGCACACAGGGGGTGTTGAACAGGCTTTGGTCGTCCATCTTCTCCCTGACACGGTTGTACAGGTCTTCCACCAGAAGCTGCTCGGCAGACTCCAGCATGCCTGGACACTCGGTGTCTGTTCTGAGACCCCGAGGCTTGAGTTCTAGAGGGGACATGTGGCATTTGTATCGAAGAGTTAGGAACGCCGTAGTCTTCCCCACCCTTTGGGAGAGTCTGGGCCAGCTAGCTACTGGGACCTTGGCACAGATGGGATGCCAGGAGGATCTGCCAGGAAGGATTTACTTAGGACTCAGGAGGACCATGGTATTGGTCTAGACTTGTGCTTAGGATTCACTGCAAGTGGGTATGGGGGAGGGGAAACTCAAGCTGGCTTCTGCCATTCACTTCTCTGTAATGCTGGCTGATAACATTTTAGACCTGGTGTTTGGGTACTTGAAGAATGTCTGCTTCGTGCCTTTAACTCCCACAGTGCCCAGGACAGTGTGGATGGTCATATATATTTACTAAGTGAATGAACGAATGATGTTAACATAGTCCACCCTATCACATCTGGAATGCAAACCCTCTGCGGAAATGTTAAACTTCGATGAGTCAATTATGAGAGACTACCTTCTGAGAAACATTTAACTTGTTTATTTGTTTCATTCGATGTTTGCTTCCCTGCACTGAAGTCCTAGTGTCCATGGTTCTCATCTGCCCTCGGACCTCATCTGTCTACGGTTCTTACGTCCCAGATTCCAGGAGGGTGGGAAGTGTGATCTCTTGAGCCTGTCTCAAGCCAGGACCCAGAGCCTTTCCGACAAGATGTCAGAAAACTCAACTTCTACCTAAATTCAAATTCCAGCTACCTGAGCCCTCTGTCACCAGTAACGATGCCTTGCTCTCACCAACCCCATCAGAAGTGAGGCAGACCACCTGGAGAGGTTGTAGGAGAATTGGAAAGAGTAAAATCGTGAAAGAGGATTGGCCCAAACTTCCTAGAGGAACAAAACAACCAAACCCCCAAAACATTTCAACCAGGATGGGTATCCTTGAGTGAAATATAGTATGTTGTCTGGCTCAAAATTTGAGTATAAATATGAACATCACTACCTATCCTGTATCACCCTAATTTTCCTCATGCCAACCTACCTTATCAATTTAAAATTTTAAAATAACTACTCCTTTTCTGAGTATGTGTGTTGGAGGGCGCATACACTAAGGTGCACGGGTGGAGGTCAAAGAACTCGGTTCTTTCCTTCCACTGTGTGAGATTAGAGGATCAAATTTGGGCCACCGTCCTTCCTGGCGAGGGCCCTTATCCACTGAGTCATTGCGCTGGTCCCACTTTATCAGCTTTCAAAGGTAATTTGAAGACTACCCTTAAGCAGAATGGATACAGATCTAAATGTAAACATCTCTTTGAACAGAACTCTCTGGGTATTGCATATTCCTATCAATTTCTTGGGCTTTTAGGTTTGTGTCTATCACAAGCCCTCCACACTCACCCCTACTCACAGCCCTTGAAGTTAACAAAAAAAAAACCAGAATGGACAGTTCTGGGATCAGAGTGGAGCTGCCTCCCTCCATGACGATGGACTAGAGAACCGTTCACATGGTATGGGATTATTTCCACTTGCCCCATCCAAGTTATTGAGGTGAATTCGGCAGACCTGCTCAGGTCAGATCTGCTGTCCTCAATGCGATGGGCAGCACTGGGCAAGCATGTCTGCCCCTTCCATCGGGCCCCCTGCAAGAGTCTTCAGATGCTACCAGGCCCTCCCTGTGCCCACTCAGATGCCAGCTTCTTACCTTCGTTGATGATCTGTTTGGCAGCCACAGCTGAGGAGAGATGAATGGGCTCCATGAAAATGCTTTCAGTTTCTGCATCTGAGACCACTGAGTACCTAAGAGAAAGAATATCCGTGGGCTAAGCTCAGCATCGTGTGCACGAAGGCATTCCAACAGTAGAAACCTGTTCTGATTTTAGCTATGTGTGGCCAACAACGAGGGATAAAAGGAGGCCCGCACTATGTTTTGAGGACGCTGTGTGATGTGTATTCGACAGCTTGGGTACCCGTCGATAGGAATCTGAGTTAGCACCTCTGGTTCTGGGTTGCCATGGAATGATGTGGTAGTCTGGGTTGTAGAAAGAGGAGTATATGTCCATGGCTGGAGAGCTGACCCTAAGGCCTTACTCTCTTACATGTGCTAATGTTCTACCCCTTCTGCCATCGGTACTACTGAGAATGTCGCCAAATGTGCCTCTACAGGGGTCTGCAGAAATGGTGGACTGGATAGACTGTTCCCTCCATCCCCAATACCTTCTCCTTGCTCGTACAGAGATGGGCGGGCAATAGAGGTGACATGATTCTGATTCCTGATTCTGAGCTCAAAGGATCACGGGTCAGACCGAGTCCAAGGAATCAATACAGTAACATGGGTAAATATCAAAGCTATTTCTCGAAAGAAATTCAACAGAGTCATGAAAAGGAGCACCAAGGAGCATGGAGAATTAGGGCAGAGCAAAGATTAGGATCCTGTAAAGTTCAGTAGTGAACTCCCCTCTTATGGAGGGGTTTTCCAGGTATGAGTGAACGTTGGATTTCCTCGCTCATCTGGTCTTACCTTTAGAAACAGAGTGACTTAAAAAGTGAGGAGATTTAACAGATAGCATTTCTGAGTGCCCACTGGGAATATAACCCTGACCAATGTCCCACCAGGTAGAATGAACTGTTACTCTTGTTTTATAGGTGAAGAAAGTGGATCAGAGCTTGAGAATATTGTCCAAATGGCAGAGTGAAGATGCCGTCAGGGTGGTACTCCTCGAGGTCCAGTCTTGTGCTCTGTCCAATGCCACGGATACCATTAAGGTTGGAATAGTGAGATGAGTCCATCAGAGAAGGCAATTTCACCCGGGTTCCCAGGCCATAGGAAAGTACTTTAGAAAATACTTGTGAAAATATGCATAGAGGGATGGATTTGAGCAGAATCTAGCTGAATTGAATGGAGCGAATTTCAGATAAGCTAGAAGGGAATGAAACTGAATTGACTGCCAGAAAAACTCTCCCGTTAAGTACCCGTGACACCAGAGTACAACCTTGGGAGACTAGTGTACTCGGTGTGAGGCTAGGTAAGCAAAAAATGCCTTGCTAAAAGAGAGCGGTAGCCTGTGGTGGCTCTACGCAGACTGTGGGCAGATCTGCCTTTGCAGCCCCAGGAAGAGCACACTGCGGCATTATCAGCCATAGCTCCCAAGGACTTCCCAGTAGCAATTGGTCATTGAGATCATTCCCATTGTACCCTCAAGTACTCCTTAAGAACAGAAAGTGCATCTTCAAATATGTATGGTTTCAGAGTTACTGTATAAAACTAAATGTTCCCCCAGGGGCTCACATGTTTGGACCGTTGGATCCTAGTTGGTGATGCTGTTTTGGAAGGTCATGGAACTTTTGGGAATTACCTGATAAAAGTAGGTCACAGGAGGTAGGCCTTGAAGGTTGTACCTCTCTCAGGTTCTGGTCTAGTGCCTCCAGTTCCTTGGTCTATGATGGAGGAGCGGTCTGTCTACTCCCTTGACCGGCAGTAGAGCCACTCCAGGGGTATATCATTCACAAGTTGTCATCCACATTGGCGTGGACTTTTTGGTGATGCAGCTGGTCCTATAAGTAACCTCTCACCCATGCTCCTGTAAGTAACTCCAATAAACTCACTAATTCACCAAGTTGGACTTTAGTGGTATCTTTATTTTGGTTTGCTACTGGTTTCCTATCTGGGGTAAGTAGATACTTGTTCATGTCTCCCCAGAAAAAGTCACAGAACACCATATATGGAGTCTGACTACCCAAGGGCCCTGCTGAGTTTTCCAGCCCATGCCAAGCCTCTCAGTGGTGGATCCACCATCCATTCTAGCTGATATCTCAAGAAACAGATTGTTTACTTAGTCCTATCCAGAGTCTTGGCTTGAAAGGAATTAAAGTAAAATAAAGTTATTATCTAAGTTCTTAAATTTTGTTAAGCACAATTAAATAATGAAAAGTGTTATTCCAAGGACTAAGAGGTGAGTTTGGGCACATACTAAGGCATTCCTTAATAGTGTTGAATCAAATCGAAGTCATTGACAGACCCACATATGTTGTGGGTATGAAGTAACAGCAAAATATTGCCAACATGGAGGCAGGGTAACCCCAGCCTCTATACTAGATCTGTGGTCATGCTGAGCCCAGGGCTTATAGCAGTCTTGGTTTTCACACACATTTCACAAAATCACAGCCAGTATTAAAATTTTTATAATGGTATGAGTCATATTTCCATGTCAACAATATTTTATTTATGCAGGGGTTTTTATTAATTATTTATCCATAACATTATTTATACTGGTATTAATAAAATATTAATCATTTTACTTGCTAAGGGTCAGCCCTATGTAAATTAATATTTGTAATGAAACAAAATAAACCCACGGTGAGGACTTTGGCACCACTGTGAGGATTATAAAGGGGTCTTCTTTGAACAGCCCCTCCCTCATTTCTCCCACAGGGTCGGTCTGTCTTTATTCCACTGTGGGCCTCCAGGGCTCTGCACCCCCTTTGGGGCTTTCTCACATCTGTAATCTGATGCCCCTGAAATTAACACAAGATGCGCCCTCACTTGTCTGATGTGGAAAGATGCCCTACAAGGAACTCAGCATGGGGTGTTGGTGATCTTGGTCTGGTTTCATCTACCTTGATCACACCGGTTCCCATAAACGATGGTCCTTCAGATTGTGAGGACTGGTGCTTTCGTCTGCTTGGTTTTTTAAAAACACCTGTTCTCACTGTGTTTCTCAGGCTGGCTTGAACTCTCTGGATAGCGTAAGTTAGCGTCAGGCTCCTTCAGCCTCCACCTCTTGGGTTCCGGGATTACAGACATGTGCCACGGCAGCCAGTTTTCAGGCTTGGTTTCAAGTGACTGATGTAGGAATTGAGGATCTGTCCTAAATGTACCTAAAACTCTGAGATGCTGAAGGAAGATTTGAAATTAAAATTTAAAAACAGAAATGGCTGAGAGTTATTCCTGCTCCTGGATTTAAAGATCGAACTCGGCTAATGAGTCAGCGAACACCAGAAGGTACCAGGAAGATCACCACTTTGGTGATGGTTGTCAGCTTCAAAACAGGAAAACAAGGAAGGCGAAAGCAGATTTCCTCCCTAGCCCCAATACATCTCTCCTTGGTTGCTCGGCATTATTTAGTGTGGAGTGTGGGATTTGGACACCAATATTTTTCTGAGTCCACCGCCGCCGCGAGGAAATATGAACCTAATAGTCCTAAGACTGTTCTGCTGCACAGAGTTTATGAAGTCTAATAATGAGGGGGGTGTAAAACGGAAGAAGACCTTGCATTCTGCAGAGAATCAGGATTGTAGGAAAAGAAGAAAGGAGAGAGAGAGAGAGAGAGAGAGAGAGAGAGAGAGAGAGAGAGAGAGAGAGACCTGAGCAGTGGCCCTGTTGATATTTGCAAGGTCAGTGAGATGGCAGCCTTGAGGTTTTGATTTATGACCACATCTGTGCCTCAACCAGTATTCCTGAGATGGAGTGAGGCGACATGCGCACCCTGATTAGAAAGCAGCAAGGCTGGCTGTTCCAGAAGGACAGGCAGAAAAAAAGAGGATCTAGGATCGATACATACCTCATCAGAGGATCAGGAAAGCAGCGGCTGAAAAAGCCTTGAGGGCGAATTGAAAGACAACAATAAAGGGGAGTTTGATGGACTTCCTAGCCGAGACCAGGAGACGCTGCAGCTTTCTTTAAACCTGTGTTTTTCAAAATTGCAGACTGTGGCCCATTTGTGCATGGTGAAATCAATTCAGGGGGTTATGCCCTGTGTCTGGGAGAGGGAAAACGGAAGGACAGAGGTAGGGAGTGAGGGAACCACCATTCGATGTGAGGCTAAGGGTAGTTTGGAAAAAAATTTAAAAATGTATATGTATAGCGCATACCTCTGAGTTGTGATATAAATGGTTTGTTCTACTGCAGATTATAAACAACGAAGTTTGAAAGCCAATGCACTAAACCACTGGCCGGGCAGCCTAGTGACAGAATGGAGCTGTGAGGTTCCCACCAGACCTGCCTGCAGCTAATCACCTTCAGCCAATGAGTCTCTTGCAGAAGAAATTGGGGTGGAGTCTCGGGTGGGGGTGCCCTTTTTGATTTGGCCTTTGTGGACAATGCCAGTTAAGCGCTGATAGGGGAGAGATGGGCAGAGGTCCATGTACACCCCAATTTCTTCAGGTAGCTAGGAGGTGAAATGGAGATTGTGGGTGAGGGAGACGCCCTCAACAAGCTACTCCACTGGACAGGGGTTTACATTGCACTGTTAACTCATAAATTCTTAAGAAAAAATTTCTGCCTGGAAGACAGATGACTCTAGCTGCAGGCTTTCCCCTGGAGAGTTTGGCTGCCAGGGGCTGGCTTGAAACCTAAGGCGTCTGATGCCAGTGTCCAGTTCAGTTAGAAATGGAGGTTTCCGGGCCCGCCCATTGTCTACATCCTTTTGTCTGGTTCTTAGGTCCCGGGATGAGATTCAGATGAGGCTTAAAATGTGAAGACTTCCTGCCAGGACCACAAGCACACTGCACATCAGGACACAGTTACAATTGCTGGGTTGATAGGGACCATTTGGACCATGCACTGAAGTTGTATGAAGCACTGTGCTTGTCTTATGGGAAAGTTTTGTCTGCTAGGGTGGGATCTAGGGCTGTCGTGGGTTGAGGGTGTCCTATCCTGCAAAGGTGTATACCCCAGTGCCTGCAATTTTTTTTTTTTAAATAAAGGATCATGGTGATATAATTAGATGAAATCACCCTAGATTAGGATGATACCCAAAGCCAATGGTCAATGTCCTTATAGGAGGAGACAAAGAGGGGGTAGAAATTGGAATTAATGCTACCACGAGGCAAGAAATGGTCGCAGCCAACCAAAGCTAGGAGACAAGGGAGGTGTCTCCTCTAAAGTCTCAAAGGGAGCAAGTCCCAGTGACCTTGGTTTTACACTTCTGGCCTCCTAAACTACAAGAGAGTACATTTATGACTTCTCAGCCATACATATTGCCGTAATTTGTTCGCAACCCTAGGAAACAAGTACAAAAACTATTCAGTTGGGCATAGTGATGCATTCCTGTAATCTCAGCATTTGGGAAGCTGACACAGGAGAACAGCAAACTAGAGGCCGGTTTGGGCCACATAGTAAGACCCTATCTTGACAAACATACCACGAAGAATCTGCTGGAGAGCTGTTTGCTATCTTGGTTTGTATATTTTAGAAAGAATCAAACACTGAGCTAAAGCAATAAAGCAAGAGGGACCGAGTCTCAGGGAAAACCGTTCAGGATGGGGATCCAGAGCCAGAAGCAATGCTCTGCTGATGAGAACATAGCATTTGCTTTCAGCAGAGTTAGACAAATGGGATATCCCCACCGGAGTGTGTGCAAGAAAAATCTATTAATATTGTGGATAACTGAAAGGGCTTCCTCTTTGGAAGAAAAGTGAACTAGACCACCATTTATCAAGTATCTCAAATGTGTTCATATATGCTGTATTGTCTCGTCTCAATCACTGAGAAAAAGACTATTCCTGGTTGTTATTTGCATAGCACATTCTCGTGGCTAAGATGCTAAAGAGCAGATCTCATCTGAGTTTTGGTTCCAACAACATCCAAGTTCTTTCCATGGTGCTATCCTGCCTACTACAATGGGTCCTCCCTGCTCTCATGGCTTAAAAAATGTAGAATTATTTGTGGTAGGATTTATGTACAAATTGCACACATTTAATATGTACATATTGGTGTGGTGAGTTTGGCATGTGTTTCCATTTGGGAGCACTAGGGTTCGACTTATCAATCCTTCCAAATTGCTGCATTGGTCCTGTGTAAGCCCTCCACCTTACCCCCACCCTGCCCTGTGCTCTCCAGGGAATCCCTGAGCTGCTCTCTGCCAATAGAGATGAGTTCAAACTTCTAGAATTTTCTAAGAATGGAGTCATAGGGTGTGCACTCATTTTTGTCTGACTGTTTTCACTGTGAGATCCATCCACATGTTGTCTGAGTTAATACTTCATGCCTTCTTAGTGCCGTATAGTATTCTCATTATGAGAGCACCACAATGTGGTTATTCACTCACTTGTTGGTAGATTTTTAGGCTGTTTCTAACTTCTAAGTTCTTATGAAAAAGCTGCCATGAGCATTTATGTACAATTCTTTACATGAAGCTCAGCTTTCGTGTCTCATTTCATAACTAGAACAGCTGGACTATACAGGTCCAGGTCTCTAGGCAGGAATACATGCAATTTTGAAGAAAATGATGGTTTGTGAAATGACTGCACTTTGTATTTCCAGCCTAAGATTGTTCCAGTTGCTGCATCCTCATGAACAGCTGGGGCGGCTAGTGTTTTTCATTTCAGATACTCTACTAGATCTGTAATGGTAATTCATTATGGACTTAGTTCCAATTTCTCCGTGCTTGTGGGTGATATGTATATCATGTTTGGGGAAACATATTTTCAAATCTCTTGTCTGTTTTAAGTTGAATTTTGAGAGTTGAAAATATATTTCTTGAATTTTTCGGGTGTAAAGAACTATATTCTAGCTATAAATACGTTGTCAGATAAGTAACCTGCAGGTGTTTTCTCCTAGTCAGGAGTTGTCTTTTCAGTTAGTGGGGTGCCTATTGTGTAAGCATGGGGACCTGAGTTGATCCCCAGAACCCGTGTAGAAAGCCTGGCACTGTACACATGTTTATAACGTGAGTACTGGGAAGAATAAGCAGGAGAATCTCTGGAGCTCACACTGCAGCCAGCAGAGCCTAGTGGGTGAACTCCCAGCCTGTGAGAGAGCCTGTCTCAATAACAACGTGCGTGGAGCATAGGGAAATGACACCAGAGGTTGACCTCTGGCCTTTAGATGCAGGTGCACATTTATCCCCATACATGATCATGCACGCAGATGCAGACACAGACACAGACACAGACACAGACACAGACACACACACACACACACACACACACACACACACACACTCACTTACACACACCACCACCACTACCACCACCAAACACCACCACCACCACACGCACTGAATGCACTCATGGGGTTGGCTTTCAGCTTCATTCTATGCAATGCAGTGGGACTGCCAGCTCAAACGCCTGTGCTTATAGTCAAACACAGTAATAGTTCACACTTCAGACTTCGCGATGACATGGCACGACAGTGTAACCCATGGCATGCCATCATCCGAGTGCTTTCCTTGAAGATGCCTGAAAACGGTAGCTGATTGGAGACCTGCTTGCAGGAAGTCGTATTGAGTGGACACAAACCATGAGGGGCATCAAAACCAGCGGGATTCAGCAGCAATCACTGAGAACCCGAGGAAATCGGCTGTGGATGCTGGACCGCGTCTGAAGGATGCTCAGCTTAGTCCCCTTGTATTTCCGGCTCATGCTAGTTTTACCTGGGGAGGGGGGCTGGCTGCTTCAGAGCTAAGGGTCCCACGCAGGTGCGATTTCGGTATCAGCAGGTGCTCTTGCCTTGTGGTAGGCTGACTTGATACAAAACAGTGTGGCTCTTCCTCCCCGCGGGCCTCCCCCCCCCCATCCCAGTGGTTCCCCTCACCTCTGTGTGCTCTTGCTATTTGCCTTGTCAGTCAACAATGGGAGAAGCCGAACCACACCAGGAGACAGTTAATAAAACACAAGTTCTCCAGGGCAGCATTTGTGTACCACGACTTCACTTATCCAGCCGAGCGTCCACTGGATGGCTTGTCACGTTTGAGTACATATTCCAGTGCACATTTTTTTCTTGCTTTTGTTCGGACGCATTGAGAGTGAGTCTGCTGTGTCCGAGGAGAGCCGACACACTGAACTTCAGTGGACGGAGTGTAAAAGCTCCTGAGGGTTCTGCCAGTTCACGCCCTCACCAGCAGTGCGGGGGAGTTCCCATTCATTCACACCCTCTTTAACATCGCCAACAGCAGCCTTTCGTTTTAGATGTGCCGGTGAGGGCTGGAGAGATGGCTCGGCCGTGAAAGGCTAGGCTCACAACCAAAAATGTAAGATATGCTGGGGAGCATGATGTAGTAGTAAACTGTGGTTTAAATTTATTTTGGGTTTTTTACTGATTTTTTTTTACCCTAATTTAACTATGATCAGAGAAATTTGTTGGTCCATGCCTAGCCCACTAATTGACCTATTTTAGTATATATTCTATATGACCATGATGAGAGTGAATATCTTGAAATTGTTGGGCACAGAGACACACATGCACATACACACACATGCACATACATACACATATATGTTCTATAAATGCCAACTAGGTTAATTTGTTTGAATATATCTGTATTCTTCATAATTTATTTATCTCATTCTATCATTTAATAACATGGGTTTAAAAATATTTGGTTAAAATTGTGAAAATTAATTTTTTCTCTTCTGTCAGATTTTTATTAATTAATTTTATGTATATGTATATATGTACATGTACCAGATGTGTGTAGTGCCCACAGAGGCCAGAAGAGCATGTTGTCCCCTGGGACTGTTACAGACTGTTGTGAGCTGCCATGTGGGTGCTGGGAATTGAACCTAGGTCCTCTGGAAGAGCAGCCAGTGCTCTAAACTGCTGAGTTACCCCTCCTGCCTAGATCTTTGTTTTGTTTTTGCTCTTGCTTTATGCATTTCGAGGCTATGTGGTTAGGTCACAGGTATTTAAAATGACTATGTTTTCCTGGTGAATTGAACCTTCAATCACTGTGGCATTTCCTTCTTTTTCTCTAGCATCCTTATCTTAAACTCTGCCTTGTCTGGAATCAAGGGGCTTCACTGGTTTGTTTTCTGTTTGTGTCGATCCTTGTGGCAGCTGTATTTATCGTCCAGAGATGACCACAGTATTTCCTCTCCTAGTTGTTCTCTTCATAATGCAACCATAAAACTCTTTTGACTGAGTGTTGAGTCTTTATTGTTTCCCTTTGAAACTCTGTGGTGTGTGTGTGTGTGTGTGTGTGTGTGTGTGTGTGTGTGTGTGTGTGTAAAGTATAGCAGAAGAGATGTGTGTCTTGTGGTCTAGATATAAAGAAACTCAAACACTCTGTCTTGTTCTTTGGAACACAGTTCTTGGGATTTTGCAGCCCAGTTTTAGCAGCCAGCATGGCCCACATGGAGAAATTGCAGAGGAAGATAAACTCAGGAGTTCTGAACACCAAGCCCAGTTAGTCACCGCATAAAATGACGATTGTGAGACATTCTCATGACACCCGGCCCCACCTTCTGAGGTACCCTTTGCCTTAAAGTCATCCTAATCTTCCAATACTTCCAGCTCAGGCTTCAGACATCCCAGACCAAAGGCAAGCTCACGCCACTGTGCCCTTCCAGGTGTCTAATTATCAACACGATTCATTTTTTTCATGTCACTGATTTCTGAAGCTATGAGCAATCAGTAAAACATAAGATTTCTCCTGCTAGCCTTTGTATATCCTAGTCACCAACAGCACACGGGCTTTGAAAAAAAGGGAGTCTGATAATTTTGCTCTTTTAATTGGAATATTTGATCTATTCAAATTTAATGCAATTATGCATTCATTTCCTTTTAAACCCACATTCTGCTTTTCCTTCTTACCTTTTCTGTATGTTTTATTCCCCTCTTCCTTATTTTTCTTTCTTCCTTTCTTGCTGATTATATTTGACCCTTGCCTTTTGCCCTCTGTAGTGGGTAGCTGTTCTAGCTTTGACCTTGAAGTACTACTCCCAGTGAGGCTTCCGGTAACTCTCATGCCTACTTATGACCGGCTCCTGAGGTGGGGACAAGATGGGAGCCCTTAAGACCCAAGATCCAGATGTGCTGGCTTTCTTGGTTCCTGGTGATCCTGGATGCTGGATGGTAGACCGAACAGAGTTCTCCAGAGAACTCAGTTGGACTGCACCTCCCCTCTCCCAGATCAGGTAACCAACCCCTTTACTAGCTGTAAGTTACCCCCCAAAATAAACCTTCCTTTTAACTACGTGGAGTTGCCTTAATAAATTCTCCATTAGCCCTGGCTAGCTGCATACTAGTTATGGATTCTTTGGTAGCACTTTCTAACAGTCACACTGGAAACCACAACATGTTCCAGACTTCTACCCGAATGTACAGTATCAGGTAATCATTCAAGATCATCGTCATCAGGTTGAGACAAGGAAAGAAGACACAAATGAGGGTTGAAATGGAGCTGTCCGGGGCACACAGATCACAATCTACCGAGTTTTTGACGGGATCCTATTTTCAAACAAAGTGTGAACTTTGGGGTGGCATATGCTCCAATGTTTCAGGTGCAAGACATAATTTACAAAAGCCATTCAGCCTTCAAGGAAGTCTCCCTTTCCCACCCACTTCACGTGTGGCAGTGGAAGACAATGAACAAAGAGAGGATACAGAGCCCTGCTGTGGAGCGAGCGAGAGGCCCAGGGGAGTGGCAGGGAAGAATTCCTCTTAGGAGGCATGTCCCAGTTAGAATACATTCCTTCACTTCTGGAGTAACCATGTTCACCAGGAACAGGACAGCTGCGTCTTCTCTCCTTTCCTAGGATGAAGACTTTCCTACCCACCATCCTGGAGAGACTATGGGGTGCTGCATTCAGGCTTGAGACAGGCTTTGGGCACAAAGGTGATGTGGAAGGGGTATGTGGCTGGGACTGCTTCGTATAGACAAATTCACTTCCTCTTCTCCCTGGGCCCATGAACCCAGGACCTACCACCTTTTGCAAGCAAGTAGGGCTTTGCTGAGTTCCAGCTGGTGGGCTCTGAACAGCACCGTGGGAAACGCTCCTGTTTTACACCCTTTACCATGTACTACTGAGCACAGTGACTTTAGAAGCCGTGTTTTACTTAGTGGACCCAGAGGACAGTAGCACCTCGGTTCCTGTCTGTTTGCTCAGGCACCTGTCGTGGCGCTTTTCAGAATGAGAAGGGCACCTCTGTTTGGTTTACCAGAAGCATCACTGGCATGCACAGGACTTCCACACACCAAGCACACACAAAGCTACCTTTGCCTTGGGGAAGTGTGGTGGTTTGAATAAGAATGGCCACCATAGATTCATATGTTTGAATGCTTGGCCATCAGAGAGTAGCACTACTTGAGAGGCATTAGGAGGTGTGGCCTTTTTGGAGGAAGCGCGTCACTGGGGGTGGGCTTGGAGGTTTCAAAAGCCCAAAGCAGGCCCAGCATCTCTCTCTTCTTGCTGCCTACAGATCAAGATCTCAGCTACTTCTCTAGCACGGTGTCTGCCTGCATGCTGCCATGCTCCCAGTCATTATGACAATGGACCAATGTAATGACTAATGAAACTGTAAGCAAGCCACAATTAAATGTTTTCCTTTATAAGAGTTGCCACGGTCAAGGCGTCTCTTCACAGCAATAGAAACCCTGACTGAGACAGGAAGTGTGGATGAATACAACTACATCTTAAATTTCTAGCTCGAATAGCTTTTTCTAGGTGCAAACATAGTGCTATTACATGATGCCGAATGGGAAGTCTCCAAGCCCCTTCTGGACTGAATGCCTGACCCATGTGTGATGAGCTCACAGGGCTAGGACCACCCCAAAGCTCATAGCTCACCTTGATGAGCTATCTTTCTCCAACAGGGAGCTTTGAACACTGAGCAGAGGTCAGTGAGGGAGACTCCAGGAGAACTCAGGCAAACTGGGGTCAAGAAGGGTTGCTTAGAAGTCAAGGTTCCAAAAGCTAGGGGTACAGCTCAGGATTGAGGCCATGCCCAAAAGTTCTGAGAGAGCCAAAGTTACACTGTAAGTTTTAATTACTATGCCCAAGAGATTCATGAAACAAACATATCCCTGATCCGCAAGCCTCTTGCCCGAGGACAGACAGTTCCTGAAATGCTGGTGGCTATCGCTTATGGGATATAACAAGCCACATGTTTTCACTCCCCTAAACAAGTTTGTTTGACCCATCTGCCCTGGATGTGCTTGACCACATGTGGGCGGGAGGTTCACTGGCAGGAAATGCATCAGGATGTATGCTTGCCCCTGATTGGACCTGATGGGAAATACTTAAGCCACGGCAAATTGTAACTCAGGTCATTTTTCTGGGAAACCAGAGATGGACCTGGCCAGAGAGTCCATCAACCTGGCCAGTATTAAATCAAAGCTTTCTTCAAATTTGGCTTTAAATTGTGGGAGTGGTCTTATTCACCACCGGTGGGATTAACAGTTCTGGTTCAGTCCCGAGTGTCGGGTGAAGAATGGAGAAAGGTCAGAGTTCCCTGACATACTGTAGTTAGACTTCTCTTTGATTGACAGGGAGACAAGAACTTAGGGATTCTTCACACCATTTGCTGACAGAGCTCGGCTCAGAAGGCACGTCTCAATCATGGCAGAAGAAACAGGCACATACGCTGTTGTTTTAGCATTTCTTTTTCTTTCTTTTCTTTTCTTTAAGACAAGGTTTCTCTGTGTGGCTCTGGCTGTCCTGGATCTAGCTTTATCTACCAGGCTAGCCTCAAACTCAGAGACTGCCTCTGCCTCCCAATTGCTAGGATTAAAGACATGTGCCGTCACGCCCGGATTCTTTTTCTTTCATTTTTAAAGTTACACTTGCTTATCTCTGTGTGTGTTGGGAGAAGGGTACGTATGCTACGGATCCTATGTGGGGGTCAGATGACAACTTGCAGGGGTCAGCTCCATCCTTCTACTGTGTGGACTGTGGGGGATCCAACCCAGGTGGCCTGCCTTGGCGGCAAGCGCCTTTACCCAGTGAATCATCTCTACAGCCCAATGGCATTTCTCTAGTCCCCTGTGTTTTCTTAGAGAGTCACATGAATTTGTCAGCCCACATCAGCCTAAATCATCAGTGCTCTTAATGGGACTGAAATGACTCACGGCAGAGGGCAGAGGGCTCTTCTAGGTGATGTCTATCTCCCGCACTGGCATCCTGCCACTTGCCCCAGGGTGTTTCTATCCCTTGGAAAGCAGCAAAATTATTTGAGCACCGGGGCCTGGCCCATGGGCCTCTTCCCTCCTTCATCTCTCCTCTTACACTTTCTGACGTCTCAGCATTCACCCAGCCCCGGTCTGGTCCCAGTGAATCAAGCACACCCTGTAGGTCGACCTGCCAAATTCCCCACTCCCAGGTTCAGGCCAGCCACAGCACTTCCCAGAAGCCTTTGGTCCTTCCCTGTGCACTGTCTTCGCCCCACCCCCACCCTGCCAGACCACGGTAGCACAGATCCTGGAGACACCAATGTCTGGCCCTCACCGTTGCTGAGCGACATGTCTGAAGCTCAGTATGGCCTACTTACTGGCTAGGGGAGGGACTCCGGAGGTAGCGGGCCTGTATGGCTTTCACATCGGCTTCATCCTCCTCGTTTGGAACCACCTGCTCCTCCTCTGGGTCTCCACCAGTCGCCATGACAGCCTTCAGCTTCTATCTGTTTAGCAGGAAAGATTTAAGCCATCAAGTTCCAGAGCTTTGTAGGGGGGGAGGGGGTGTGTCACCAATGTCACCTTGGTGGCCTGAGAATGGGGAGGGTTCTGCATGCTAATGTCCCAGTGGGTAAAGGACCTATAGGAAAACCAATAAGATGGAGCCCAGCTATCGGTTAGCAGGACACCATGAAGTGACAGTTCGTCTCCTTTCATGGAAGTGAGTCGCTGAGAGGCAGAAGTTTACCTCAACTGTAGAGCAGGAGGTTAAAAAGACAGCAGATTCCACAGACTAAAAAGGACTCTCATGGACCCCCTTCCAACTACACAGATGTGCACACCCTTTATCCTTACTCGAAGGGACAGCAGGCCCCCCTTCAGGGACACTGTGTCAGTCAAGGCCTTGGACCGAGGTACCCTCCCATAGCCTATTAAGGCACAAAAAGTCCCCGACGATGGTCCCAGCCATGGCTGTGGCCTGACTCTCAGGGCAGACTGGCACTCCCTTGAGTCTGGGTTCCAGCTCACCACAGCAGACTTGAGAGGACAAACACTCACCTCAGGCTGGTGTGTCCACACCCGGGGCCAAGGACCCCAGGAAAATGACCAGAAGCTCCAGCTAGAGAGCGGCCACGCTTTCTCCTCTCTGGAGGGCTTCTTTCTCTGAGGGACAGCTGTTAGCAAGAAACCTTAGCCGGTCTCTAAATTTAGCCCCTGGCCCCATCGAATGGCAGCTCTCAGGGAGGAAGGAATGCAGCCTTCACTTAACCCTTTCCCTCCTGGCTCATTCTCAGACACTGATGTTTAGCAATGGATTTGGCATAGGCTCACGCTGTGGAAGGAAGGACCTAGAGAAAGCCCATCTCCTCCTGCAGGAGGCTGCCCGTTGAAAGTGCTTTCTGAAATGAGTCCAGATCAGCACAGTTGTCATAAACAAGCTTACCTTGGCCTCACGGCATCTTGAGGAGGCCTAGGAAAGAAAAGTACTGAACAGGCTGGTCCTTGATAGACAGGTGTGGGGAGAGCACCATGTTACCATTAAAGAGAGGTCACGGCTTACAACCAGCCTGACATTTTTAACCACAAAATATCTAAGGACCATACAGTGGGCAAGTTGTACCTCCCCTTCATGTTTTTGCCTCAACATTCACGGCCCCTGGTAAAGGCCAGTTGCATAACATAACAATTCGGAGAGTTTCATGGACTTCAAAGAACTCATGACCCACCCTGTGTCATGGCATTCCTGCCACCATCCCTATATTCCCGGGTAGTACAACAGTTCACCCTCTCTTCCTATAGGTCCTGAGACTCCGTGCACCCTGCCATCTATCAGTCTCCATGTTTCCACTGGTCTCCAGTTCACCCTGTTCACATTCTGTGATTACACCTTCATCCAGACATCTTTCCATCTGTCTCCACATTTGTAAATAAGTACCAATGACCCCCTATACACCTGGCCCTGGGCTTGACTGAGTTAGTTAGACACATAGCTCAAAGCATCCTGTCTTCCTAGCTAGATGGAAGCGTGCCCAGTTTAGTACCATCCAAAATTAGCTGAATGAACGAATGAGCTCACAGTTTATTAGAAGGCATGAGAGACAGACTAAATATAACTGAAGTGTAAGGTAGAGTGTGGTTCTGGACCTAGAAGAAACTTGGGATGCCGCACTGAGTCACAGGAAGGAGCAAGCCCTCCTGAACTGGGAAGCCACAGAAGGCTTCAAGGGAGACGTGATGTATGAGTAGGCGTTTAACGGGTGAGTTAGATGAAATATAACTGATATAATAGTGGAGGGGAACTTCAGAGAATGTGGCACACAGTTCTGGGGCAGGAAAGAATGAGCTGTAGCTATAAAGAAATGTCCAAGTACAGTCAGAACAGAGGTTACAGACTCAAGGGAAGATAATTCTTGAAAGGGAGGGGACGTTGAGGAATGAATCCTATCACACCTTAAAGGACAATTTAAGGAGCAGACATTCATCTGTTAAGTTCTGTGGAGTCAGCAATGGGACTGGAGTAGAGACCCAGCATCAGAGGACTGTGTCTTAGGAGGAATAATCTGGCAATGGTGTCCTGAAATCTCGGAACAGAAAAAGTATTTGATACAATTAGAGAATGCATTGGTGTGACTAAAGCGTCATAAATAGAAATCAATAACCTTGTGAGCCGACTAGACCTGGTAGCTAGAAGAGACGGCTTCAAGTAATTTGCACAGGGAATTCAGTACAAGGCACACCTGGAAACACATCTGCAGTCACTGCTGTGTCCAGAAGTGAGTTTCTCAAGGGTACAGAGAGGTAGGTTCAAGACCAATAACGTAGTAGAAGTGTGAACAAACTTGGCAGAGATTGCATCCAGTGTGATGTTATTACCCACTAAACAGAAGTCAGTCAGCAGTGCTGTATGTGTGTGTGGATGCAAAGACTAGGATATTTTGTTAAATGAAAAATGCTGAAATGACATAATATAATGAATGCATAGAGCGTCTGTGGCAGAACCTGATCAGATGGCTCTCTGGAAAGCTATTTCTTATAACACTTGTCCTTCCTTCCTTCCTTCCTTCCTTCCTTCCTTCCTTCCTTCCTTCCTTCCTTCCTTTTTTCTTTCTTTCTCTCTCCTTCCTTCCTTCCTTCCTTCCTTCCTTCCTTCCTTCCTTCCTTCCTTCCTTCCTTTCTTTCTTTCTTTCTTTCTTTCTTTCTTTCTTTCTCTCTTTCTTTCTTTTGAGGCAGAGTCTCACTATGTATTCTTGGTTGTCCTGAAACTCACCCTGTAGACCAGGCTGACCTCAAACTCACAGAGACCCACTTGGCTCTGCCTCTGGGTGCTGGGATTAAAGGTGCTACGGTTCATCTGTTACATTTAAAGGTGACAAATATCTCAATGTCTTGGGACTGAGGGATTCCCAGGATGCATGACTTTGGTGTTGAAAACTGAGACAGGAGATGACTAAGACATGACTATCTTCTTGGTTTCTTGTGTATTTACTGCTTTCCCAGGCAGAGTACTAACTCTGAGTGTAGGAACTTCCTGTGCCCTCCAAGACCAGGTCTCTGTTCTAGTGTGGGTGTCAAAGAAAGAGGAGGAGGAAGAGAAAAAGACCGTGCTGGGTCTTAAAATGTGCCTCAGCAAATGTGGACAACACCCTTCTTTTACTAGCTTGGAATTATTCCGAGATTATTCTCTTTTTATTACAACTTCCTTTCGGTTATGTGAGGCCCACACCTAGTGAGAAGCCCAGGACTTTGCACCCCTGCGAAGGAGGGAGGAAGCAGGAAGATGGCTGGCTGGCTCCAGGGAACAGCGGGGATGACTCTTGTGGGGCCTTGGGTAGCGTGGGTGGAGCGTGCACCTCGCCCCATAGGTGAGCTCACCTGCCAGTCTGTTGACAGGGTGGGGTATATGGGCCCAGGCTGGCATAGGTGAACAGGAGCAGAGCTGCAGGGACTTCGGGGTGAGCCAGGCCAGAGCCGCTGTAACTTAGCCTGTCAGCCCAGACCCGTCCAGTGCCTTGCCGGTTCCAGCCTGGGTGTGGGGCAGAAAACGAGCAAGACCATGTCGGCGAAGGTGGGACCTGTGCTGTGGATGCTCTGCACAAGTGAGTAAGCCCCTCCTGCCGGCTCCTGGGGGATGGGTGAGACGTAGGATCGCTGAGGGAGAGGTGCCCCAGTGTCCCTCACCTCTCCCGGTCCCACTGAGCAGAACTGTGCATTCTATTGTTTGGGGGGGGGCAGTTTCCAGGCCTGTTCCAAGATCAACACGGTTCTTATCTCAATTAGTTCGTAAACAACCCGCATCCCATTGCTGGAACAAGTAACTCCAAGGGTCGGAAATATGTGACTGGGGAGACACAGCATTTGAAGTCAGGGGTTGTTCTAAAAAGTCCAGGATGTGGCTCTAGATAGATTCATTATCTGGGGCAGTGGTTCTCAACCTTCCTAACGCTTCGACCCTTTACTAGAGTTTAGATACTCCCTACCCTGCCCACCCTGAACATTCTCAAGCAGAGAAGCGCCCCCCCCCCAAATCAGCGGATCTGTGGGTTTGCGGCTGAATCTAAACTAAGTGCTAAATAGCAAAGTGGTTGTGTGGAGATGGGCGGCCTGGGTGAGGCTTGGGACAGAAGTCCCAGCCTCGGGGTGGCTAGGCACGGAGAGCAGCAGACTGGATGGGGAGGTGAGAGGGCTTAGTTCCGAGACCCCTTAGTCCAGTGAGTTTGGCCATCAGCTTGCAACCCAGAAACCGTTCCTGGCTTCCAGGATCCAGCAACCATGGGAGGAAGTGAAAGCTGAGAGAGAGAGAGAGAGAGAGAGAGAGAGAGAGAGAGAGAGAGAGAGAGAGAGAGAGAGAGAGAGACCCAGAGGCCCCAAGGAGCCTGGGACACAGAGCCCAGGGGACTTTGGTTTAGCTCTCTCTCTTCAGGGCTTCCTGGCGAGCCTGGAACCACCAGGGACACCACCCTGCGCAGTCCTTCCAGGCCTCCAGCTTTCCTCTCCTGTTACTGAGCCAGGCTTTGGGGCAAAGGACAGACTGCTAGGAAGGAAGGATCAGATCAAGGGTTGCTTTGAGGGGGAGTTAATCAGCCTAGTTGGTTCACGTTCTGTGGGCAGGTCCATTTTCCTGAGGCAGATGGCACCTTATCATCAACCTAGATGGTCTGGCCACTCACTCCCTCATCCACTCAGCTCTTTTCTGGGCACAGGGGTTGGGTAGGTGCCCTAGGGATGGGGAGTCTGGATTCACCAGCCTCGGCCACCAGCTCTGAGGCTCTGAGTGGAGGATGTTAGCCTCAGGGGAGGGATGCTGAGAGGAAATGGCCACCCACCCCTACCTGGCTCAGGGGTTCTCTGACCCGAGCCAGGACTTTCCTCTATACCCTGCACACACACACACACACACACACACACACACACACACACACACACTTTCCTCTATACCCTACACACACACACACACACACACACACACACACTTTCCTCTATACCCTGCACACACATACACACACACACACACACACACTTTCCTCTATACCCTGCACACACATACACACACACACACACACACACACACACACACACACACACACACACCAGCATAAAACCCTGTGTTCTGTAGCCTGGTACTAATCCATGTGTGCATAAAAAGAAGTAATATTGGCTGAGGGGAAAACCGAAAACCGAGAACACAAGTCGCTTACCCAGCCTAGCAATGAGAAGTGTCCTTAATTCTAAACTGCCTGGAGCAGGCTGGTGGCTGCCTCCTGGAGTGTGAGGCATGTGACCCCTGGGTGAACCCAGCCAGCAGAACTAGTTCTGGGGGGTGTTTCCTGACACATTGATAAAGTATATATCCTGTCCTCACCCCCTTCCCCTCTCCCTCCCGCCAGCTCAGCTCCCAATCACATGCCCACCACATTCTTCTCCTCCACGACTCTAGAGGAAAGGTTGGTGTGATGGGGTAGAGGATGCCAAGAGCTGGAATAGTCGTTGTCAACCCCCTGTACCATTACAGATCAAACCAGAAAGCCATCAGGCAGTGCTCTCGACTGGGCCTCAAGGGAGGGCATCCCTTCCTGCTTTGTGTGAGGGGAAGCCTAGGCAGGAATCACAGAGGACCCCCTTCTACCCTCCTCTCCCTGATTGTGCCCATCGTAGATTGTGCTGATGGTTGGGAGGGAGACACTGAGCTGATGAGGTAGCCCCAGGCTCACTGAACTTTGGGGAAGAGAGACACTGAGCTGATGAGCTAGCCCTGGGCTCACCAGGGAAGTGGAAGATACCACATAAGGTTATATGGAGGTGGTATAAGTTGGCACCTTAGGATTCTTTTCAGATTTATTTTACTTTTATGTATATGAATATTTGCCTGCATCTGTGTATATGTACCACATGCATGCCTGCTGGATCCCCTGGAATTCGGATTATAGATAGCTGTGAGCTACCAGGTGGGTGCTGGGAATCTAACTTGGGTCCTCTGCAAGAGCAACAAGGACTCTTAACTTCTGAGCCCCAGAGGGTTTGGTTTTTTCTGACTAAAGAGGCAGGACGGTGACTCAGTAGGTCAGAGTGCTTGCTGTGAAGGCGAGAGGACCTGAGTTCAAATCTTTAGCACCCACATAAAAAAAGGTTGGGACAGGTATCATTACACATGCCTGTAGCCCCAGCATTGAAGAGCGGAGACAGGCAGATCGCGGAGCTTAATAGGCAGCCAGCCTAGCTGAGACAGGGAGCTTCGGATCCAGTCAGTGGTGCGCGCCTTTAATCCCAGCATTCGGGAGCAGAGGCAGGTGGATCTCTGCAAGTTCCAGGCTGACCTGGTCTACAGAGCAAGTTGCAGGACAGTCAGGGCAACACAGAGACACCCTGTTGCAACCCACCCCCCAAAAAAGAAAGAAACCCTGTCGCAAAAAAGCCAAGTCAAGTGATAGGGGAGATATTCACCGTCTTCCTCTGGCCTTTGCATGGGCATACCCATCTATGTACACACATGTTCATATGCACACACACACGTGCACACGCACACACACACACACACAACTAAAATTGGCCTGCTTTCATTATCATGTGCTGATACTCCTAAATAGAGTCACTGACAAACTACAGCTTCCCATCAGGTAGATGCCCCTCCCCATCTTAATGCTATCACAGCTGGGGACCTGTTTTGTCTGGCTGTAGCATGTGCAGCAGGGGCAAATTACCTCACCTTGTGACATCTCAGTGTTTAGTCTGTAAAACACAGAGGCTAATTTACGATGCATCAAATGCCCACCGTACCTGCCCCAGGGTTCACACAGGCAAAGACCTGAGAACCCAGGCCTGTATGGAATCACTGGATGGACGCGGCATTGCTATTGTTGATATTATTAGAGAGAACAGATACAGGGACAGAAGTCAATGAGACGCTAGTGGTCCATCATCTAAGAGCTCTGATCTGACCCAAACAAGCCAGGAAATGACTCAGAAGTCACTGTGGATGAATCCTAAGTTATCACCCAAATAGCCACCCTGTGCCTGTTCACATTACTGCCCTCCTCAGGCTGCTAGAAAAACCCTCTATTTTGTGTACAAAATTGAGGCTCTTCCAGAAAAGATGTGTAAGAAGGATTCCAGCAGGAACTCTCCAGAGGGAGAAGTCATTGGTCAATTCTGCCAGGAGCCAAGACCTGACAGTATAAAAACACATGTGCACGAGCACGCACACACACACACACACACACACAGAGATACACATAGAAACAGACACATACACAGACACACACACAGAAACATACACACACTGAAACACATAGACACACAGACACCCCCCCCACCCCCCGCGCACAAACACATCAACACAGAGACTCCACAGAGACACACATAGGCATACACACAGAAACATACACTCAGATACACATACCACACAGACACACACATACAGACAGACACACGCATATAGACCACACACACAGACACAGACACACACATACATAGAGACCACATACACAGATACACACCTTCCCAAAGTATAGTGAATATCTTTGTTGTTTCTATGTTAAATTAGACCAACACTGTTTTTCATTGAGGAAAAAAAGAAATCTGTCATTGCAAACTATCATACCAGATGAGAAAAAATGTTCTCTGTCTCTCTCCCCTGACATTAAAAGGTTTCAATAACCCTCTGGGTGCTGGGCCACAGTGGGATTTTGGGAAGTCTGTTTTCAAGTTGCTGGTTCATCGAGGCTGTTGTCCATGTTAGAATCTTTTTGGGCCATGGCCAGGAGTGATACAGTCCCCAGCAGGGTGCTGCTTTCTGCTTGCCACTCTGAAGCGCCACATTCCAGATGACTTCACAGGCTGGGAACTCCTTGGTGTCTGTTCTGTTGGTGCTGAGTCTGAGCTCTGTGTGGTTGCCTAGCCCAGGATGGGCAGGTATAGAGGGCACAGCCTCAGGCGTGAATATCTGTTAACAGTCAAATCAGAGAGGGCCCTTCATGTGTCAGCAACTCCACCCCAAGAGCATGCATGTGGGCCAGAGCCAGGGCAGTGCGAGCGAGAGGCTGGAATCCTGTCTTCCGTCTGCTCAGGGTCCTGGCTCTAATCCTTAAGGTCCACCTCCCACCTGATGCCTGGGCATCACCTGCTGGCAAGAGGCAGAAGCCAGTGCTCACAGATGAAGCACAAAGCTGCCTGTCAGAGATGCAATCGGAATGACAATGTCTCCACTAGCATCAGTCTCAGCACCAGAGGGGACCTGTGAGGTATGGCCAGCTAAGAGGGATGTGTTCCGGGGTGAAGAGTGGCAAGGTAATGGCTGTCAACTCTGATCCATTCGCATCCACCAGGTTCCTTTGTATTTTCCGTATCAGAATCCAGGCAGACTGGCTGTGTGCTTCTCCACCTGTTGACAAATCACCCACATGGTTCTGAGATACAGCCTGGGTTTACAGCTACAAACTGCAGTGTAAGGAGTACGTTTCATGATCAGTGGCCCCGGTACCCCGAGTGTGAATTTACTCTCAATTTTCATCATCTGGTATTATCCCTGAGAGCTGCTGTCTAGGTCCTGGTTCGGTGTCTTGACTCAGGGAGGCCAGCTGCCTGCATCCTTACACTCCAGTGTGTACGCGGGGTACCTGGGATCTTATTAAATGCATACTGATCTGGAAGGCAAGGGTGGGGTATGAGGCTCTGTATTTCTAACAAGCTCCCAGGTGGGGGCGAGGTGGGGCATGTGCAGGGACCACGGTTTGAGAAGCAGAACTCTTCAGATTCCAGACCAGGGCTTCTCGAACCCCGGCTGTGATGTTGGTCACCAGAAGGCCAGTGAGTCTGGCCCTGTGCATGTGAGCATGCCTGTACCCTAAGCAGTGTGTCACAGTGCTAGTCTCTCCCTCCTTCCTAAGAGGCTGTGTTCTGAGACACATCCTCGCCTGCTTTCCTCCACGTGGGGTCTTGGCCCTCTTACGCTTCTTCTGGAGCCTTATCCTCCTCTGCCCCTTGAGTGTCAGAGGTCCCTACACTCAGTTCCCCCAGCATACTTCTGTGACCGCGTGCGTACCCAAAGCCTTAGCTGTTCCTCGATCCCAGCTTACTTCAAAATGCCAGCCTTCCACCTCACCTCTCCCTAAGCTAGCGTCCTGTAAGACCAATAGGCATATAACTTCCTGACTTACATATCTCAAAAGACTTCTGACTCATGGGCTAAAACCAGACTCCTGATGCAAGCCTGCTAGCCTAAGTCCTTAGTGATCTCTGTGTCCGAATGTGACACTCTGTCCATCCAGGAACAGAAGGCAGAGACCTAGCAGTGGTCTGCTACATTTTCTCTTGCAATATTAAAAAAAAAAAAAATCACCTCAGATTTACTGCTTAAACCATGCTGATGTTTCATTTGCTCGCAGACCTGGACTTGAGACTGGGATTAGCAGGTCTTTGCGATGTGCAGCTTGGCCGGGGTGGCTTCGCTGCTGGTGGAAGGCCTCTTTTCATGACGGGACCCCCCGAGGCAGGCAGGCTGCTTCTGTTCCCTGTGGCTTTCCGCAGTTCACAGCCGGAGCTTCCCGAAAGCTGAGGCAGGGGCCAGGTGCGAACACCTTGAGCCTAGGACCCCAAATTTGCCATAGCAAATCTGCCACATTCTGCTTCTCAGGTGGGCATAGAATCCAACCTAAGGGAGAGAGGAGCCCGATTTCTTCTTGTTGTTGTTGACGATGGCCGATGTTTTTCAAACAGGGCTTGCTGTGTAGCCCAGGCTGACCTGGAACTTCTAATCTCTATGCCTCTCTCTGTCCCCCAAATGCTGGGATCACGGACATGTGCCACCACCCCTGGGAAATAATTTTCTTTCCCTTTCCTTATTTTCTCCTCTCTCTTTGTCCCTCCATGTCTCCCTCTCTTTTGTGGTGCTGGAGGGTCTTGTGAACTCTAGTGAGTGTTCAACCACTGAGCCACACCTCAGTCAAACCTTGATTTTTTTTTTCTTTTTCTTCTTCTTCTTCTTCTTCTTCTTCTTCTTCTTCTTCTTCTTCTTCTCCTCCTCCTCCTCCTCCTCCTCCTCCTCCTCCTCCTCCTCCTCCTCGTCCTTCTCATTATTATTATTAAGAAATTTTCTATTTATCTTACATACCAACCACAGATCCCCCAAACCTTGATTCTTGATGAGAGCGGCTTCTAAGCCCCTGCTCTTTTACCTAAAACCAAGTCCGCACTCACGCTGACAATGTTAGTTCTCTTCCACCGTAGCCTGAATCTGCTCATTTTGCTTTATCTCCTTTACCCACTGGGGTCATGGCTGTCTAGGCTTGGACTCGACTCATGTTTATGTCGATGGTGACCCTAGAGTTGCTTTGTAGGGGGTATTTGTGGGGTGGCCACAGGCAATTTGGCTGAAAGGAAGCTTCCCTCGTGGATCCAGTATTTTGTTGGCTTCTGGGTTTATCTTGAGTGATGGTGTGTGTGTTGGGGTGGGGGCAGTCTACAGAAGGATTATCCTCAAAGTCTCACCAAAGTCATGTTGCTACACCCTGGCTAGTTCTCTGACCCTGACCACCTTGTACACATCCTCCCTTCTCCCATTTCTTCTTATCGGTGCTGCTTATCCTCCAAGCTCTGTTCAAGACAATGGCTTGTGCTCCTGAGACCTTTCTCCATTCTTTCACTCTATGTGTGTGTGTGTGTGTGTGTGTGTGTGTGTGTGTGTGTGTGTGTGTGTGTGTATTGGGGGCCTTTGTCAGCTTGGTGGTTTCACATTTGTTTTGAGATTATTTATTTCCTCTGACTCACCCGGAGGACGGAACCCTGAGAGAGCAGAACTGTGCCTGTCTCTGCCACCACCATCTTCCTGCCCCTGGCAGGAAGCCTACAGCCCTGCTGGGTGCTGTTAATGAGTGCACATCTGCCCTCTTGCCCCTTTCCAGCCAACAAGCCTGCTGGCCTTCACTGTCTCCTCTGCCTCGCCAAGCTTCACTTTTCTTTTTCTTTTATGTGCATTGGTGTTTTGCTTGCATGTATGTCTGTGTGAGGGTGTCAGTCTTGGAGTTACAGGCAGTTGTGAGCTGCCCTGTGGGTGCTGGGAATTGAACCCGGGTCCTCTGGATGAGCAGTCAGTGCTCTCAACCTCTGAGCCATCTCTCCAGCCCCAAGCATCGCTTTTCTAAGTTTACTCCATCCTCTCCAGAACTGCCTGTCTTGAGTCCGTGCCGAGTCTGATGCCCGAGGGGGACTAGCTCATCATGCTGCTGAAGCGTGGCTCTGGTGTCTGCTCCTCCCACAGCACCTGCACTGTAGCTGAATTTTGCCCCGCTGCTCAGAGTAGGAAGCCCAGTTTTCAGACACGTGGTTTATGGAGACATACTGGACTTGGAGGTGAATGCACCGGCCCCCGAGCTGTCTTGTGTTGGCAATGCTCAGCTTTGCTCCCCTGCTGTCTTCTCCCCGCGTTCCATGCCACTTTCCCAGGTCCCCCTGTCCTCAGAGCAGCCCTCTGGGAACCTGCCTCCCTCCTCAGAGGCTTCCTCTCTTCGCTGCCCGGTGACCTTTGGGACACTTCCTCATCTTCTGCCCTGGTGAGTCAGACATGCCCCAGACATGGGCAGACACAGACATGATTCTAGGCAGGCACTTCCGGTTAGGACAGTCCCCCTGGTTCACGGGAGGAGATGTGGAGAAGTGTAGCTCGGTGCTCCGAAGCTCGCTGCCCCTCACCTGCCCACCAGCTTGCTATACGTACCCCATGAGGGAGTGGGTAACTCCTGCGCGAGCTTCATCCTCGTGTGTGTCCTGATGCGTTCCCACAATCCCGTGCTTTCCCAAGCCGCTTGCTGCCTCCAGTCTCTCCCCTCTGCCCCCAGTCTCTTCCTTTCTCGAAGCTCATTTTCTGCAACCCGTAGGCTGCCCGAGCCTCTCCCTTGTCAGTCTGGTGGCGACTACGGAAACCTTCTCCAGATTCTTTGTCTGGCTTCAGTCTCCTGTGCCGGGCGAGCTCTCGGACACGGCAGCTTCCTGTGCTGCCTCCATCTCCTCACCTCCACTTGGCTTTGCGGCTCGAAGAGTGTCCCGACGGTTCACTGCAGGAAGCTTAGATGGAAGCACACATCGGCAGAACCCCCAACTGCCCTGGGATCCCCAAAGTCCAAAGATAACTGTTACTGATGTCGTTTCTGCTTCGCTTTCTTTGAGAATTCACGCCGTGTCAATGGTCATGCGGGATGGGGATGGTGTGGTGTCTACAATTTTCCTCCCGCTTCTTCTCCTTATGCGCACGAGTCCAACACAGTGAATGGCATCCCTTGAGGGCTGTATCCAGTTTCACCTCCTCAATAAGCTTTCCCATTAAAATCATTTTCCTGATTGCCCTCTCCCTCTCTCTTTCACGCTTACGCTTGACACTCTATTAGGCTCCATTAGGGTACTGGTTGACAGTGACATCTACTTGCTTCTTATTAGGGATTATGCCACAAGCCACTCAATCAACAAGGTCCTAATTAGTACCCAGCTCTGCGCAGACCTCTTGGGCACTGAGCCAGTGAGTGGCGGTACTAGAACAGTCTGAAACAGAGAGTCTGCTCAGAGGAGAAAGGTAAAGAAGGCGCTTACACACAGAGACTTATCACCACGTGGATTGTGCTCAGGAAAGTGTAGCAATAAGGGCTGGATGTAGTACAGGGGCCTCCAGAGACCATGGTCTGTGAACAAGACTGGGATTTCTTCAGGGCCTGGCATTGGACTAGGGTTTTAGAAGAAATTTATTCAGTTGACTTGAATTTATAGGTTCCTAAGGGTCTGTGCTGATCCAACAGTTCAACAAGCACACTAGAGCTCTAAACAATGTCCCAGATGTGGCTTCTCTGTCCCCTGTCCCCAGCTGAGCACTTGGGCTGAGCTATGGAGCGGGTAGGACAAACTTTCCTGTCTGTGGGAATTGCCCCCTTCTCTTCAGAGACCCGCTCATTCTCCTCACCAGAACATGTCTGCCTGGGCTGGACGGGTCCCTTCCAGCCTTCAGCATCTTCTCCCTACAAGAACATGTGGTTTGTCTGAGCGAATGGATTTTTTTCTAAGAGGCCACGATCCTGCTGCTTTCCCCAGGGCTCCCATAATGCGCCGCGTGTGCCTCAGGCAGCCAGCTCCATCAAGCATTTCATTATCTTCCTGGGATGTATCACTTTCCGTTTAGCTCTCCAGAGACAGCTTGTTATCTTCTTAACAAACCTTAATTATTTACAAGCAATCATTGAGGCCTCAAGCTGGGTCTCCACACCCTTGCTCCGCAGGGAGACCTCTCTCCACTTAGGACGTCTTGCTGGCTGGGCTTTCCTTCTTTGCAGGGGAGGGACTCACTAGGTCCTTCATTTTATATTCATGCAGTTTCTTTTTCTTTAAACAGATGTCTTTTCTATTTATATTTTTTTAAAACTAAATGGTAGCATGAATTGAGTCATGTGTTTATTACTTTATACTGCCTGTGGAATGGTAGGCAAGATTACCACCAAGGTGTGTCTCCAGTTTTATTTGGGGACAGTTTCTAGTAACACAGGGATGGGTAGGGACAGGTCCTTCCACCAAGTGTCTTGAGTTATAACCTCCCCCCCTTTTTTTGAGACAGGGTTTCTCTGTGTAGTTTTGGTGCCTTTTCTGGAACTCACTCTGTAGCCCAGACTGACCTCGAACTCACAGAGATCCACCTGCCTCTGCCTCCCGAGCACTGGGATTAAAGGCTTGTGCCACCACCGCCCAAACCCACCCCTCTGATGTGAAAGTTATCTATGACTCATCCACCACTGTCAAAGGACACTTGCTGGAGGTTGGCCTGTGACTTGGGGCCTTTGCCAAGCCCTGGGGATCTGGTGAAGGCAATCCCAGACAATGGGAGTTCTCACAGTTCTCGCTTCTCATCCGGGTAAAGGATGGAAATTCCATGGCTGGCCCAGCAGCCCTCATGTGTGCCTCAGGAGAACCAGCAGGACTTTGGTGTGGCAGGCTACAGAAAGGCAACATCTCTGCTTAGGAGAGTGAGGACATTTTCTTCAAGGCGATGCCCGTTTTCCAAACCTTTTCCACGAACTGCTGTAACGCAGGAAGAGTCTCATGAGTCTCTCCTTGCAGATAAAAACACTTTTCCAAACCCTGTCACCTCGGATGTCCCCAGGGGTTAGCACATTAACGTGTTATTAGTTCTAACACCTTATAACAATCGTGTTAGTTGGCCTCAGTGTAACAAAATGTCCGGGAAGAAAAATCTGCTTAGAAGGAGGAAAGATGTATTTTGGCTCAAGGTTTTTAGTCCATGGTTGATCGGATCCATTGCCTTTGGGCTCAAAGTGAGGCAGAGCATCATTGTGTGTACACACAGTAAGAGCTGACCTCATGGTAGACGATGAGGGGAGGGAGGGAGGGAGGGAGGGAGGGAGGGAGGGAGGGAGGGAGGGAGGGAGAACTAGGACAAGATGAACAAACTAGGCTCTTTAGGAGCATGGCCTCAAGGACCCAGTCTTCCCCCTCCAACCTTTCTTATCATCCTCCAATAGAATGTCAAATTATGTCGTTATCAATAAATTAATCTATCCATCAATGAGGTCAGAGCCCTCATGATCCAATAGCTTTCCCCAAGGCCCCACCTCTGAACACAGCTGCACTGGAGATCAAGCTTTCGATACATGCATGAGTCATTGCGGGAGATTTCAGATCTGAGTCACAACAGCAACTTACTCTATCAGAGAGGTGTGCTCCTTGAGCAAGGCAAGAATCAAAGTACGATGGGAAGGAAGACAACATCTGGAGGCAGGAATCGGTGACAAGCTGTGGGAAGTGTGGGCTCTTGGCAACTGAAAGGGGGATATTAATGTCAATGGGGGGCGGGGTTGGAAGCTTCTAGAAATGACCTCTTCCCCAGTTTTCTAGTCAAGGGTTAGATGTCTCACCTGCCTTTGTTTAATCTCCTGAGTGAGGGTGCAAAGAACCACAGAAATGAAGAGTTGAAGAACTAATAAGAACAAGGTCAACAGGAGGGAGAGAAAGGGCCAGGGTTTATTAAATTATGACAAGGCCAGTCAGATGTTTTGTTGCCAATTATGTCAGAATGGGAGAACACTGACTGTATCAGCAGAAAGGATAAAGCTGGTTATGGTGAAGCCCACAATGGCATAAAGTTCTGGAACACAGGGGAGCGTCACACCCACAATTATGGAAAATGTAAGCACGCCCCAGGGCACACAGTCAGTCTTTTAAAACCTTTCTCAGGTTTACAGCTAACATCCAAATTATGCTGTACACTAGCCAAAGGTTCCTTTTATTATTATTCTTTGAGCCTTTCCTTATTCATCTCTCTCTTCCCTCATACATCTATTCACATGCAATGATTTTAACCCCCTGCTAAAATGATTGCTAAAATCGATCTCTTCCTTAGCTTCCGTCATTAGTGATGACTGCTGCTTTCTGTCGGCTAACTTGTGATGGTGGGTGGTTGTCTCTTGCGAGGAACTTCTAACCAAGATGCATCCCAACAGGAGACTAGGAGATGACAACGTACAAGTTGTTCAATAAGGGGAAAAGCCCGTAACAGTCGCTATCACGTACGGAGCACTGATTATGACTTAGGAGCCATTAGAGCAAAGACCCGTTTCCCGTCCCTTCAGGCTCACGCAATCCACCTGTCAAGCGAGGGCTCTGGTGCAGATGGCCTCCATAAGCTGCTAGGGGCTACACCTTGGGTGGAGGAAGGAATTCTGAGATACCGCAGCTGTGGAAGCTGTGTCTTCAGGCTGTCTGCTGCTGCCTAGCATGGACGCGGAGAGCTGTGCTGTGAGAACAAAGTGGTGAGCTGTCCCAGGCTTTTTCTTTGGGGCCACCAACCAGCTCCCAAATCACGACACAGAGTCTTAGGAGTTTTGAATGCTTGGCCTTGCTTAGGCTCATTTCCGGCTAGCTCTTTTAACTTAACTGAAAGATAAACTTCTCTTTATCTACCTTTTACCTCAGGGCTTATTACCTTTCTTCTGTATATCTTTCTTTCACTGCTTCTCTGTGTCTGTCTGTCTGTCTGTCTGTCTGGAGTCTGTCTGGCTTCTTGCCCTGGGCATGTCCCTCCTTCTTTCCTCCTCTCATTCTTCCTTTTTTCTTTCCTTCCTTCTCCCAAGCCTAGATTTCTATTTATTCTCTCTGCTTGCCAGCCCCACCTATCCTTTCTCTGCCAAGCTATTGGCCGTTCGGCTCTTTATTGGACCAATCAGGTGCCTTAGGCAGGCAAGGTTAAACAAATGCAACACATCTATACATAGTTAAACAGATGCAGCAAACACAAAAGTAACACACCTTTACACAGCTAAAGGAACATTCTGCAGCATAAACAATTGTAAGACATCTGACCTAGTTAAAATGATATTCCACAACCGTGAACAAACAAGAATAATCAAAGGGGTGTTTCTGAGTTAGAAAATAAAAGGGGAAGCTGGGAGAGGAAAGATTTTTGTCTTGTTGGGAGGAGGATGCACAGAGTCCCCGATTAGCCAGACTGCTCTGTTGTGATCTGTCAAGGATGTGGAATACCTCAGAGCTGTAAGGTATTTTCCAACAGCAGGTTTGTTTCCAGCCTGGTTCTTCTCCTACGTAAAGCTCAAGTTCATTTCTCTTCTGCTGGAAAATGTTCTGCCTGGAGTTGACTAAGGGGAGTGCATGGAGGCTGGAGAGGTGGCTGGGCAGTGAGGAAATGCTTGCTGATCTGCCACAGGACTTGAGTTTAATTCCCAGCAGCCACACAGGGTGGCTCACAACGGCCTGTAACTCCAGCTCCAGAGGATCCAACACCTTCCTCTGAGATGCATGGGCATTCGGTCCCATACACAACACCCTGTCACACACACAGAGAACTAAGTGTGTGTATGCGTCTAGTCTATGTCCATAAACCCTGTCCTAGCAGGAGGGGCAGCATGCATTTCTGCCTTGCCTCCCAGAAAAGAGCGGGGTTCTGGTTCACCTGGTAGACACATACTTGACTGTAGACTGAAGAAAGGATGTAAGAGTTTCATTCACAAGGAATAGGGTGAAGGAAAGGATTCTGTTGGAGGTCAGGGCAAACAGTCCTTGATACCTCGGGCCTAGGCAATGTGATCATTTTGCCCTGACAGTTGGGCAGGCAGAAGCACCAGACAAGTGCTGACATTTGTCAACTATATCTAGGTAGAACAAATTGCTTAACAACTCTGAACTACATGTTCAATTTTGTCAACTGAATACTAGAGACAACATCAAAGAGAACATAAGAATAAATGAGCCGGGCGTTGGTGGCGCACACCTTTAATCCTAGCACTTGGGAGGCAGAGGCAGGCGGATCTCTGTGAGTTTGAGGCCAGCCTGGGCTACAGAGTGAGTTCCAGGAAAGGCTCCAAAGCTACACAGAGAAACCCTGTCTCAAACAAACAAACAAACTAACTAACTAACTAACTAACTAACTAACTAAAGAGTAAATGAAAAATACTTATACCTGTGCCACCAAGCTGTAGTTAATGTAATGTAGGATGGATAGGAGCTGGGAATTCTCCTCTTCCTGGCTGTTGGCGTACTATGCCATTCATGACTTAGCCATGAGTGAGTGGACAACTCGATGCTGAAGGAATAGCTTAATGAGTTGGCTCTCTTTGATTTGGTGCTGAGACAGAGTGTGCTACCTGGACTCCACCAGTGCTAGCAATTGTGACATGCAGCTCATGTATAAGACAAGAAAGAATCATTGTGCAGGCCATGAAGAGGCCTGAGAAGTCACCTTGAGGACAAGGCTCCAGGGAAATGGGTCCAGGCAAGAGGTGAGGTGAAGATCAATGGCAGTTGCCATGACTACCACCAGCCACCCAGGGAATGGCATATAATCATGCTCTCTGAACAGGATGTAGAGCGGCAGCTGGGACCTGGTGGGTAGAATCAGAGGTCTTTTCCAGCAGTCTCCTGGTGTAGGATGCATTGCTAGTAACGACAATGAATGTGTTTTCTGATAGATGAAGTTGGGGGGAGAGACTTCTGGGAACATGGAGGAGCAGTTGGTGAGACATGGCCATGTGGGAGACTGCTTAGGAGCAGGCTTCAGATGCCCAGGAAGGCAGGGTTTAAATGACTTCTCAGTGTCATCTGGCACTGGTGCCTCCTTGCTCCAACTACGTCAGGAATTTACAAATGCCAAGGAGGATGAGGCTGGCTTTTAGAAGTTTCTTTCATCCTCTTCCCCAGTATCTGTTTCTCTGATTTTACAAAATGACCCCAGGAGTTCTCATCGTCCAGCTCCCTTGTTGGGCAGTGCCCACTGTAAAAGCACTTGGCACTCACTTTAAGTACAGTACTTTGAGTGAAACCTGCACACCAAAGTATGGACAGCCCCATTCCCTGGAGGTGTTTGAATTTTCAAGAAAATCTTGTGTTCTTGAGTTATTTCTGTTGCTCTAACTAGTATCCCGACAAAAAGCAACTGAAGAACAGGTTTATTTGACTTTACAATACCTAGTTACAGTCCATCATTTTGGAGAAGTCAAGGCAGGACTCAAGCAACTAGTCACAGCATGTCTGCCTTCACGGGCAGAGAGAGAATGAATGTGTTCTTGTACAGCTTACCGCCTCTGCTTCTACAGTTCCAGGACCCCAGCCTAGGGAATGGTGTTGCTCATAATGGGCTTGGTCTTCCTACCTCAACGAACAATCAAGACAGTTCCCCCTAGATCTACCACAGTCAAAATGGATCTAGAGCATTTCTCAATGATGACTCTTCCTGGGTGATTCTAGGTTATGTCAAATTGACAGTTAATAACCAGCACACCTTGTTAGTCTGAGCACAAGACTTCACAGTAGTGTCTTCAGAACTAGGCGATGGAAGGCTATCTTAGCAGGATGTTTTCCTTCCTTATGGTGCAACCTCCTCCCAGGAGCCCTCAGAGGAGACTTGTTCAAACTGCTACCTTCAAGCCCACCAACCCACCTGTGCCTTTAGCCACATCTTGTCACAGCAGGTGGGTGGCTTGGGGTGGTTTCTAAGGTCTGTTCCTCTTCCCACCTTATGCTTTGGGCTCCTTTTTTTTTTTTTTCTTCAATAAACAGCCTCAAAATATTTTTAAATTGTCAAATACACCATTTCCTCCCTGAAGACACACACCTGACTTGGTCCTAATGTTTATTTTTGCTGTCATGGGCTCCTGTCCTTTCCGGAAAAGTTGTCTACTTACCCTTGTCCTGTTGGCTCCGGATCTTCTCCCATTTAAACTCCATCCTCACCTCTGCACTCCAGCTGCTCATGCCAAGTTCATCGCCACGTTGCCACATCCAGCGGCTGGCCTCTGGAGCTCCCTGTATAAACAGATCGTTGACATTTGAGCAGTTGACCCCTGTCTTAGTCATTGTCCTATTGCTGTGAAGAGACTCCATCACCAAGGCAGCTCTTAAAAAAGAAAGCCTTTACCTGGGGGCTGGCTTAAAGTTTCAGAGGCTTAGTCCACGGTCATCAGGGCAGGGAGCGTGGCGGCATGGCAGCAGGCACCGGAGCAATTGCCGAGAGCTACATTCTGATTCATAAGGAGGGAGGGAAGGAGAGAGAGAGAGAGAGAGAGAGAGAGAGAGAAGCCCACACCCAGTGGCACACTTCTTCCCACCAGGCCTCCTAATCCTTCTAATTCTATCAAAGAATTCCACTCCCTGGTGACCCTGGTGACCAAGCATTCAAATATATGAGCCTACGAGGTCGTTCTTATTCTAACTGTTTGGGTAGGAGCTCCACCTCAACCCCGGGCACCCTGGCATCCCTATACCCAAAGAGTCTGGAATATTCTGGTGGAAGAGCCACCTCAATTCCCCTCCCCCATCTCTTTTCCTAAACCCACCCTTTCAAAGCCCGCCAAACACAGCTCCTCCCCCAGAGAGGCTCAAGACCACTCCTACAGAGTATATAAGCTGCATCCTAGAAAACAGACATGTGGTCTCTTGTCCTGTCCCCTCTCTTCAGGGCTGGGAATCACCCAGGAGCGCTCTACCCATTAAACCGGGCCTTTTCCTAACTTGGTCTGATTTGGATTGCTGCGTCGGCAGAGAGGCCTATCAGGGTGCAAAAAACTTATCACAAACCATCACAACCAGCTTCATGCTCAGGAGACACCTTTTCTACTTGACCTATGAGAAACTTTTTCTTGATTTTCTTGTGTGTCTGCTGAGCTTGGTCACCAAGTATTAGCCAGGTCCCTAGAGTAGCATCCCAAAAGAACCAGGCAAAGCTTATTCCGTTACATAATTTAGCTTGGGAGCCATGGAGTGTCCCCACACCAAAGTTTGAGATCACCCAGATTCAAAAGCAGAGACTCCACCTCACAATGGAGGAAATGCACCATCACTAAGGAAGAAGAGTGTGCATGAGAGGAAACAGTGGTGTGGCCATGCTGGGTTTTGTTTTGTTTTTATTAACTCTTTTCTGATAAACAAAATGTTCCCAGGAATACTCTCTTTTACCTTGATTTAATCTTGCTCATAAAGTGCTTCATGACATGTGAACGTTCCATTAATATTTGTTAGGTAAGTAAAAACACAAGTCATGGTTACAACAAAGAAGTCTTTATCAAGAGCTTTTGGTGCTCGGCACTAAGTAAAACCTTTCAGCCCTCAGCAACTGAGGAGAAACCTGAAGCTAAGAGCAGTCCACACAACTAACAAGGGCTCTGTCAGAGACTGGAAGCCAGGCTGGCAGTCACCAGATGCAGGGAACTTCTTCAGGACACTTCAGGGTAGGGAGAAGGCAGACCAAGGCACTGGAGTTCCCCCCTGTCCTGGTCTTAGGGATAGCAGCTAGCATGCCCTGACCAAGGTGGCTGTCGTAGCAGCTTTCCTGTGGCCACAGAACTTCTCTGGACATCCTTGCAGGGGTCTGGAGACAGCAAGTGTGTACGTATGCCTGTGTCATTGGCTTTCCCCTTGCATTCCAGTCTGGGCAGCTGCCGATGCTATTTCTGTGGAAACCACGCAGGATATTCTTCGGGCTGCTCGAGGAAGTAGTGTCACCCTTCCGTGTACCTACAGCACTTCCGCTTCAGACCGTGAAGGATTTATTCAATGGGATAAGCTTCTCAGGAGCGAAACGGTAAGGCTCCAAGATGAACTGGGGCATCGCAGGTCGTGATTACCACCTGACTGTGACTGACCTCGTGACAGGCACAGACCTTAAAACCTTCCTTCCATGACTCCCTCTTTTCTCTGGGTTGAGATTTACATTTAGAGTATATGAATCTGTTCCTGCACTCTACCACTGAGCTATGGACTCCATATCTTATTTCAAAAATATTTTATGAAGATTATGTATGCATATATATATGTATATCATTGGTTTTTTTCCCCAATATTTTGCCACCACAATAAATATTGTTATAGGTGATATATATCATCTGGCGGATTATTCTAATGAATTTGCAAAGCCATCAGACAGCTAATTTAAGGAAGCCACGCAGACATTTGTCTAATCCCAAACTCTATACATCTGAGTGAACTTTATACAGTCAGAATGGCCATGCAGAAGCCATGGACCTTCGCTTAGGGTTTTAAACTTTAACTCTCAATTACATCTGCATTCACTTATGACCCTAGTTAGGATTCTATTGCTTTGATAAAGCACTAGGACCAAAAAGCAACTCAGAGAGGAAAAGTTTACTTTGCATACACTTCTGCCCCTCAGTCCATCATCAAAGGAAGTCAGGGCAGGAACTCAAGACAGGAACCTGGGGCAAGGAACTGAACCAGAGGCCATGGAGGAGAACTGCTTGCTCTTTGCTCCTCATGGCTTGCTCAGCCTGCATTCTTATAGTCCCCAGGGCTACGTACCAGCCGGGGGGGGGGGGCATTATCCACAGGGAGGGGCCCTCTCACATCAGTCATCAATCAGGAAAATGCACTGCAGAATTTTATGGAGGAATTGTCTCAGTTGAGAGTCCCTCTTCCCAATGACTGTCTTGTGTCAAGCTGACAGAAAACTGACCAACACACTTATTCACCACAGATAAATAGAGAGAGAGAGAGAGAGAGAGAGAGAGAGAGAGAGAGAGAGAGAGAGTTGAAACTAAAAAAAAATTAGCTTTACCTCTTCTTGTGTGATTTATATGTCCTTTTGCCTGAATCCTGTCCTTCCTCATCACCTACTGCTACTCCCTCTTAGTCCCCTTCCTGTAGTCTAACCTTTAGGGGAAAAAAAAAAAAAAAACTTTTAATAACATATCTGCCAGAGACACTCACCAGGTCCCCAGCCACCCAGAAAAAGAGGCTTTAGCCTTGTCCCTGACAGAATCCCAGGATACCTGCATCCTGGATGACAAGATGGACAAGGAGGAGTCAGTCTTATCTCTAGGTACCAAGGGCCCCGATGAGCCACCACCCCACCTCCTGTCTGCTCCAGAGTGAAAAGAGCAACATCCTTGCTGCTGTCTTGGGCTTCCGGAACTGAAGGGCACTATGCCCCCCCCCCCACACCAGATACATCCAGCGAGCCGGGTGCAGTGTCTATGGCTAACTCCTTCGGGACACTGGCATAGACCCTGAGGTTATTTATTAGCTCCTGGATGCTCTACTTCCGAAAGGATTTGAGGCAGCTCCTTCAGGACCAGTGACCAATGCAGAGAAAGGGATTATTATCTGTGAGTCCTAGGAAGTGGTGTGGTCAGGAAGAGGCCTAGGGGCAACCTTGGGATGTCTTTGATAAGAAGATGTTATGGGGTGGAAAATCCAGTGCCAGCCAGGGTCAGGAAAGAGCTGAGCATCCACAGACTTCATAGGCCTAGACACCACCTCCTCCTCTCCCTCCCTTTTGCCTCCCTGCCTCAGCCAGCCATTCTAAGAGGGTTGTCAACCCTATCAGGGCTATCAGGTATGGTTGGACAACTTGTGTCTTGCACAAGGGTACCCAGCTGAAGGCGCTTGTGTTCCAACAGCTGTGTCTGTTGGAAAGCTGGAGTGCCTTGTTCTAATTGGGAAGGTTCAGCATGTTCAGGATTAAGATGTGGCACAACATCCTTACAGGATGTGATACTGAAGCTGGGGTCATTTGAGGATGCAGACCCTTTATAGGTGTACATGGGTGACAGAGAAGGCTCTGGTGCCTTGGTTTCTGGTATATCAGGAGGAACTAACTGCATCTTCCAGTTTGTTCAGCCACAAAGAGGCATTCTAACAGCAGGAGACACAACTAACCATGCTATCACGTGGTTTCCTTGCTTCCCCACATCTGACTCCTTACCTATCTAGTTTCAGTGACATTCAGCCGACCCATCTAGCCATATTGAATTCCTCCCCTTGGGTGTCCTACAGACACTGTAGGCATCTCACATGTAAGCAGAACACATACTTTGGGCTTAAAGCACTCTCTTTGCGTGGGTTGCTTCTGTTGGGGAGGATACCATCAAACGGGCATGCCTAAACCCTTATATCCGGGATTATCTGCTCTCTAACTCTGTATCCCAGGCCCACCCCCAATTTCAGCTGCCCCCTTCTATCACTCCTCTACCTCATTCTACTCTCTGTCTGTGTTGCCACAACCCAATGTGACAATAATCAGTTTGTCACCACGGTCACTCAGCGATCTCCTTCCTGGTTCCTTCTGAACATGTCCCCTTTCTCCTTCCAATCATTTGTACCCAGTATTAAGAGCTAACCTTATAATAAACAGAATTCTCCAGCGAGGGATATAGCTCAGTGGTAGAATATGTGGGAGACACCTAGGTCCAATCCACATATACACTGGAAAACAAAACAAAACAAAACACAACAAATTCATTATTGCTCAAGTACAGTATTGCTACCAGGATGAACTGTGAACTATCTGGTGTCACACAATGTCTCAGATGTGACGTAATCTGCAGAGTTCAGGCTCTGAGTCACAACACCCAGGGTCATCTCAGCTCTGCCATTCACTTACGCAGGTGAACTTGGGGAACATGCTTAATCAGCCTCTTAGCGCCTCGGTTTCCCCCTGTGTAAGATGGATATGATCATAATGTCTACTGCACAGGAGTGTGGTGAGATCTAGTATAACATACATAAGTAGCAGCTATGGCCTTTATTGCCCAGGCTCAGCTCTTCGTAATCTGTCGCTCACGCACACTGTGCCACTCGGGGTTGAGAATGTTGCCTCTACAGTCTAACGCATTTACCCGACACCCACACACACTGCTCCACTCTCCCAGCTGTTACCTGGTTGATTCACAGCTGCTTTTCAAGCTTCAATGCAATTGTCACCCTTTTTAGGAATCCTCCCCCGACTGGCCAGTCTCGAATCTCATAACCATAAGACACCGTGGTTGGTTGTTTCTCAAACTCAGTAGTCTCTGAGGACAGAATTCATGAACTGTATGCCAGGGACATGATAGGTAGATTGTCATAATGGCTAGTAACGGTAGACACCACACCAGGCAGACCCCAACTGCTCTGCTTACAGCTTTGGTCCACACAATGCTATGAGATGTGTTGTCATCAACTTCTCCATTTTGTAGGTGAGGACGCAGGGACTCAGAGCAGTCAAGCGCATAGCTCGAGGACATTCAGCTAGCAGCAGCCGAGTTAGGATTTGATGGAAGCAGTCTGGCTTGGCCGTCTGTGGTGTGAGCCACAAATGTGCTGCCTCGTAAACATCGACGAACAAATAAGTGAATAAACACATTCCAAGGGCAATAGTGAAAATCCAGTGAGCTTGTAGTTCGAGCGTGGTGGCCTGGTGCCTGGTGCAGGGTGGGGCTCAGAAGTGCTGGGAGAGGGAAGGCATGAATGAAGGACGCGGGCCATAAACGCCAGTGCTACTCCAAGACAGCCTCGTCTGCTCTCTGGTACTCCAGGGTGTGCACTTCTATGTGGTTTCTGCTTTGACTCAGGGATTCATGTTGGCTTAGAACTTGCTGATAGCCAAGGGTGGCTTTGAACTTCTCCCCATCTCCACCCCTGGAATGCTGGGATGATTGGCATGCACCCCAAGTGTCCCCACGTGGTGCTGGGGATCGGACCTAGGCCTTTATGTGTGGTAGGTAAGTACTACCAACCAAATTACAACTCTGGCCCCTAACATTTCTATTTAAAGCTTTAAAATCTAGAGCTAGCTACTTAGGAATCTGCCAGGGGGCACTGCACATCTGTTTGAGACACTGTTGGTCCACGCATCTGGGCTCTGGGGGTGAAAGACTGGGTGAGGGCAGGCCCACGCCAGGGCCTGGCAGCATTTCTCCTTTCTCTTAGGAAAGAGTGGCCACTTGGAATTTTTTGACGAAAAGCTACATCTACGGGACCCGTTACGAGAACCGTGTGAAGATATCTGACGATGTTGACCGGTCAGACGCCTCCATCACCATTGACCAGCTGACCATGGACGACAATGGTACCTACGAGTGCTCCGTCTCACTCTTGTCAGATCTGCAGGGTACCCTCAAGTCTCGAGTGCGCCTCCTGGTCCTCGGTGAGTGTCTCCATCTTTCCCTCTAGGAAGAGGGTGGGCACAGGAGTCCTGGCAGCAGAGTACCGCCATAAATCCAGCCGCAGCAGGGGCTGATCGTTAGCCCTGCATTCTACTTGGCCTGGCCTATTTCAGAGCGGAGTCAGGGTTCCTTTTCTCCCTGTGGAGCCAGATACTGTCAGGGTTCTCGGTGAACAGCAGGCTGTTTCTGAGGGCAGAGGCGGTGGCTTTGGAGTCGCCCCTTGCTCCCTCTGCTTTTTTTTTTTTTTTTTTCTGGTTTTCGAGACAGGGTTTCTCTGCGTAGTTTTGTGCCTTTCCTGGAGCTCACTTGGTAGCCCAGGCTGGCCTCGAACTCACAGAGATCCGCCTGGCTCTGCCTCCCGAGTGCTGGGATTAAAGGCGTGCGCCACCACCGCCGCCGCCGCCTGGCTCTCCCTCTGCCTTTTACCTTCCACACCAACCCTTCTTTTTCCCTGCCGCATTCATTTCTGAAGAGAAGGGAAGGGAACTTCCAAATAATATTCAGATTCTCGTCTTACCTCAATCAGTACTTGCTCCTCAGAGGGCCAATCGTGACTACCATAGGTGATGGGTCTTTCTGATCGCCAACTCAGCTTCACACTGTAGTCTTCCCATGCCACCTCTAACAAAGGCACCGTCACAATGGGAAATAAATGTGTCCCAAGATACCTTCCCTTTCATGGGAGAATTGGTTTGAATTTATTGTTTTGGAAGGACCAGGAAACTCATCTGCTTTAGTTTCTGAGTAAATGAGGCTCAGGGAAGAGAAAGGAAGTAATTGCCTCAAAACTAATTACTGGGGCTCACATTTTAGTGAGCACCTTGTCTATGTCCAGTATTATGAAATGCCCCCACTCCCCCACCCGTCCTCCTGGGAGGTAGCCACTTTGTGCAGGAAAACAATGGATCCTTCCTTTCTCTTTTCCCTTTACACTGCCTGGCAGAATTTCTTTTAAATTGTGTATGGTTGTTGCTGGACTTATAGAAAGCACTCTAGTGTGTCAGAATATACAGCCGCACACACTAACGCTGCATAAAGAATAATTGAGACCTCTTCCCACCCTGCCACTCTGAGGCAGCCAGTGGTAATGCAGGCAGGCGTCCTTCCAGCCATCTCCCCGCTTTCTCTCACGGTACCCCAGGCACTCACATGCTTTGCTCTTCCCGTTGAAGAAGTGAGATAATATAAAGCACTTAGCGATTTGCTTCTAGACAATGCTCCATTGCACACCTCTCCAGGCCAACACACGCAGACCTGCTGCGAGAGAGTACATTCCATCTCATGGTTGCACAATGGCTTACTCAAGTGTTTCATACTGCTGGATATCGAGACTGGTTTTGTTTTTGTTGTTGTTGTTGTTGTTTGTTTTTCTGCACAAACAATACTCAATATACCCCTCTACCTCACTTTGTGTGTACGCATATATAAAAATCATACATGCATATACATATAAGGATAATGTATACACAGACACATAAAGTTTGCGTTTTTTAAATACCTGCCTGCCCTGTCTTTTGGGCAGAGGATTTCAGCGAGTTGAAAGGGAAGTGGAAGGAACCCCTATAAATCTGAAGCCTGATTCTGCTGGTCCTCCAACCACACTTCTGTCCTCACACCAAGGAGCAGCTACTTCTAAAGAGGAACAAATTAACCTGAAGAATGAAGGACACACGTTTAACCTGGGAATATGGAATTCATTGAAACTAATCTTTCGCTTTTTAAAAAAAGAGACCTTTTTTTTGGTCCTACATGCTAATAAACCCAGCGAGATTTTTTGTGAAAAGTTTTCTTTCTCCGTGTTTTTATAGTCAGATGCTTTTGAAAGGAGAAAGGCTTTAATTATACGGGCGGCTTATTTTGGGCAGGATAGCAGGAAACTCCCCAGCCTTAGCCTCTAGGAGCTAGCCTTGTCTAGCTCACCTCCATGAAGTTGCGAAGCTAAAAAGAAGACTTCGAGGCCTGTGTGCCAGGTGGGATCTTTGCTCTGGCCTCTGGCGCCCCCTGCTGTCTTTAGAACGAACAGCCGGCATCGAAGAGGCTTTGGAGCCCGGGCGTTCGCCTCCATCCTCTATGGCCCCTCTCCCAGTAAATGCGCAGGTAACATCTACATGTTACTTGTAAAACAGGCCATGTGAGGACAAGACCCCCTCTCCCACCAATACTCTTAGTCCCCGCACGTGGGACTCTTTGAACTAGATAGGATTCGAGGGCCCAACTGTTTGTGATTGGTGCGCAGGAGATCTGGAGACGGAGGGCAGGGGTGCACCTGGGATGGGGTCAGGTAGGAAGTTTAGGGCCTGTGGTCAAGAGCCTGGGGCAAAAGCTCTCAACCTAGTCCTCCTGAGAAGCAGGTCTCCCTTGCTGGCCATCACCTCCGCTTCCTTCCGAGGGCAGTTTCTGGAGTTCCTTGCCTTCCTTGCCAAGGAGTGGAGGAGTAAGCCGCCTAGTCTTTCACCGTGTCCATTTGCTTTTTATGCTTCAGTAGCTGGTCTCCAGAACTCTCCTTCCTGCTTCTGTCCTGTGTCCCCGTCCCGCTCCTTGCAAAGAAACCCTAGCTCAGAGAATCCCACTGCACTCCACCACTTAATCTGACAGGGCATGTGGGATCTCGCCGCTGCGAGCCTCCTGCTAAAGGCATGCCTGAGGCTGGCTAGGTAAGGGCACCGCAGGGTACCACAGTAGGGCCCAGAAGAGAAAGGGAAGCCCAGCAGGAGTACCCAGAGGGTAAGTCCACCTCTCCTGCACCCCGGGGGCTGCTTGCTGGCCCAGCAGGATGCGCAGGAGGTTGACAATTAGCCAGCTGCTGGCAGGGTTTCTGCCCACCTGCTCCTGCGGGCCTGTCTTTGATCCTCAGAAGCCTGGCTTTTGTTTGGCAAGAAGGGAGTGCCTCTAATGTGTCTGGTGGTTCCCTACCTGCCTGGCCCAGCTGTGTTAGCAGATGTCAGGCACTCCTAATAATAGCCTGCCTGTTTCCAAAAAGAAAACCTGCAGCTGCTGGACTGGAAGAGAAAGGAGAGTTAGGGACCATTCTTCCAGCAACTTCCGGGTGGGCTAAGGCTGGCAGGAACCCCCAGGATGAGTGGCCGAAGCAAGCCATCGGAGCGGGCATGCCATGAAAGTAGAGGGACAGGCCCTCTACCCAAGGACATCAGTGACAACTTTCCTGTGTGTGTGCTCCCTTCCTCGCCCCTAAAGATGCTTCCTGAGGTCTCGTGGATCCATCCTGCTTCCCCTGCCTAGCATGCTCATCTCTGCTCCAATTCCTGCCTCCACCTTCACCATGGTGACCTCCAGGTCACGCCCATATGAGGTGTTGGGTCGCCATCCTCTGCTCCAGCCGTCTTGTCCCCTGCTCTGTCACTGTTTCATTGTCCTTTTATCCTCCATTGGATTCCTTGACTCTCTCACAGCGTCACCCCAATGCCCAGCATCGGGAGGCAGAACCCGGCTACCTAATAACCTTTATAGAACCACCCGCTTCACCCAATGTGACGTTAACAAGGCTGAGGGAAAGACCCAGGCTTGGGGTATCAAGGAGCCAGGGGACCAAGGACAGATGGTTGGCAGTGCCTGCTGGGGCTTATAAACATTTTCTGTGGCCTTCCTTGATCACGTCTGCCCACTCCATCTCTTCAGTCACATTCGCCACCCACCCTGCACTGCCCGGGGTCCGGCTTGCTATCTAGCTGCTTGTGCTGATTCCATTTTATTAGCAAAGCAGGGGGAGAGGGCGGTGGTAGGCCCACAGAGAACGTTCTGAAGGAGCTGCAGCTGAAGGCTGCAAAGACCATCTAACCTAGTGGGAGGAAACCCTGGCCCGCTCCAGCTCACAGCCCACCCTGCCCTTATGGTTCTAAAGCTTCATTAAAACCAGAAAATGCAAGGGGGAGGGAGAAGGTCTCCAGAAGGAGGGGCTGGGGGGGGATAAACATGATCAAAATATATTGCATCCATGTATTCATTCACGTTTTCAAAGAATAAAAAATATTACACCATCCCCCAAAAGAAAAAAAAACCAGCATTGGAGACAATATTGTGGTCTACAGAGCCTACAATTGCCCTGTGGCCCTTTACAGGTCAGGCTCGCTGTCCCCTAACTTTAGAGGTCAGGAACACTGTGATCAGTGCCCAGTCTATAGCAGAGAGAGCTCTCATGGGTCAGCAGAGCAAGTCCTGGGTCTGGAGTCAGGAAACCTGGGTTCTAGTCCCACCTCCGCTAGGACCCAAGAACAAGCGTCCCTTCTGTGCTCCATGGCCCCCGTCTGTAGAAGTCTGTAGAATGGCTGTGCTGGCCATGTTTAAACTCCCACAATTCCAGAGAGCACAAGAAGCCACACTACCAACCAGCCTGTCCAGGGGACTCTTTCCCTGAGGGGTTTGTTTGCAAACAAACTCTACATGACACCAGCGACAAACCAAAGCGATTCTCCCGAAGCTCAGCTTGGGGAGCTCACGATACCTAGCTGAGTTACACGCAAAGCGTGGGTGAGCCCACGGCAGCCACAGCGCTGGAATCACACCTCAGCCCGGACCGCGTCTCCACGGCTGTAGAGATGGACAGTGCCCCCTTCCGTGAGCCTTCCACAGTCCGTGTACTCTAGATCGAGTCAAGATCATAAACAGTGAGGGCAGAATCACCTACACATGGCCACCGGCGCAGGACGGCGTGGCTGAAGCTGGGGCGGGGGTTCGAGAGCCGTCCTGAGCCCCTCCTTCCCTGAGGGCGTGTTAGCACCCCGCAAGCCCCGCCTGAGGGTCTCGGAGAAGCAGTCACCGCTTCTCGGAAGAAGCTGACACTGTTAGGCTGGGAAGAGGGCGCTAGACCACACAGCCTCCGGGGGCTGCCGTTTGAGAGGGTGAGATGACAGTGGATATTTTGAGGGTGACTTAACTTTATAATGTTGACTCTCACCGCCAAGCGATGAGCTTCTCTGCCTGCTTGCCTCTCTCTGTGTGTGTGATGGGAGCGGTGGGTTGATAGCTAGATACTGGGGCAGCCAGTAGTTGTCCCCATGCAACTCACGACTCTCTTTCTTTCCCAGTCGCACCCTCCATCCCGGACTGCGGCATCCAAGGGGAGCCGGTGATTGGGAACAACATCAATCTGACATGCCTGTCTGCCGAGGGCTCTCCCACCCCACAGTACAGCTGGTCGAGCTACAACACCCAGAACCAGCCGCGGCCAGTCGCCCAACCAGGTGACAGGGGCATCAGGGAAGGCGGGTGCGCCCCACATACAGGTGTACCCGAGTGGCGAGGGCGACCAGAGGAGACAGAGGCTGACGGAGCTATCAAAGCCCCCTTTCCCCAGTCCCGTCCTTGGGCTGATCGTCCCTCAGAGCGTTACCCATGCACCTCACAGCTGCCAAAGACAGAAGTGGCTCCGAGAAGCAGATGATGTCTGTTCCCCACCCCCCACCCACCCCATCCCGCCATTCTCTAGAGGAAGTGTGTCCTGCTAAGCCTGCTAAGCCTTGTGCGCAGAAACACTAGGGCTTGCTTGTTCTTTGAAGCACTATTATGGCCTAAAGCCCACTTTTGAGGTAGGGAATCTCCTAGTCCCCTTTCCCATCCAGACCAGTCCCTCCCAGACACCACCACAAACGCACCATGGACTATTAGGGTCCTTGGTCTCAGGACAGGCTGTGGCAGATTTAGCCCTAGTTGCCCGGAGACCCATTTTGTACTGGGCAGCCGATATTTGACCTTTAGGTCAGGAAACAAACTAGAAGGAGGAAAAGGAAGAGATGTAGGTGGGAGAGGAAGAAAAGGGGGGTGGGGAGGAGGAGAGAGACGGGGAGGAGCTGGGACTGTGTAAACACCCTGCTGCCTTTGTGGCCACCTGTGTGGAAATCCCCTGGGCTGCTGGAGTCCACCATCTGCCATGGTGGCACCAGAGAGCTGAGACAGGAACCGAAAGGTTCGAAAGATGCTTACCAGGTTTAGCCTTGAGGTCTTGCAGTCCTGTGTGTGTGTGGAAATGGAACAGAGAGGTGAGAGCAAAGCCTGTGGGTGGGCACCGTAGTCCGATATTTCTTTGGGCCACCAGTTTAATGATAGACTCATTATTAAAATATGAAAACTTGACCTTAGCTTAGGCTTGTTCTCAGCTAGCTCTCATAGTTTAAATTAACCTATTTATATTAATCTACCTTCCGCTACATGGCGTTATCTTCCTCCAAGTACAGCATGTTTGACTTGCTTGAGTCTGCTGGCAAAATTTGCATGTCTAGAGTCCTCCTCCTCTTCCTCCCTCTCCCCAGAAATCCCACCTGTCTCTCCTGCCTAGCTCTTGGACGTTCAGCTCGTTATTAAACCAATTAGGAGATGCCTTAGGCAGAGACACATCTTTACAGTGTAAACAAATACTCCACAGCAGGACACACCTATTTTGAGAAGCTGAACCGAGGGAGGAAGAACATCCTGAACCCTGAGGAAGGCTGATGGATGAACGCCCCTCTCCTTAGGTTTCCGTCAAACCAGAGTGGATTTTATCATGCTATTACTCATTTGGAGGCCAAACAGTAACTTCTTAAAAACAAAGTTAGTAGCCAGGCTGGGCGGTGGTGGCACGCGCCTTTAATCTCAGCACTCGGGAGGCAGAGGCAGGCGGATCTCTGTGAGTTCGAGGCCAGCCTGGGCTACAGAGCGAGATCCAGGACAGCCAGGGCTACACAGAGAAGCCCTGTCTTAAAACAACAACAACAACTACTACAACTCCACAAAAGCAAACAACAATAACAAAAAAAACCAATAACAAAATCAGACTTAGTAGAACTCACTTGACTCGATGTCAAAGGGATGATGCAGTGTGAATTTCCACAACCTTCTAGCTTTGCTGGCATGCTTCTGGTTTGCTGATTTTAAAAACATTTTAAAAATTGCGTTTGTTTAGTGTGCACATATGCGCAAGCGCACCACAGTGAGAGGTCAGAGGGCAACTCGTGGGAGTCACTTCTCTTCCATCACGTGAATCCCAGGGACTGAACGTGGACTCAGGTTGTCCGAACTGGCCGCGGGTGCTCTCACCCACAGTCGCCTCACTGGCCCCTGGATTGCCAGGTTTGGAATGTCTGGGATTTTTGTTGGAATCACCTGGCACTTGTCCTCAAACACTGTGGTCTTCTGTCTCTGCCCTCTATTCTGTATTCATGGCCCGAGGACACAGTGATGTGTGACTGTCATCTATCCAAGTGTGCACAGGGGGGTCCAGGGCCGGAGGTCGTGAGGTCATGAACTGCAATAGCTGACATACAGTGGTGTGTGAGAATGTGTGAGGGATCCGGGAAGTTTTCTTCACAAAGAGGATGTGTGAGTCGCCCTATGACCTGGTGCTTAAGAGCAGCCAGGGGTTTGAATCCTGGCCGTGCTGCTTGTTACTTTGCTGTCTGTGCCTTTGTCTCTACATCTGTCAAATGGGCACAGCACCAGTGATCCTCTCAGGCTGTTGCTGTGAAAGGGAAGCCAAAGTACGTAAAGTGCCAAGATCAGTGCGTGGGCAGCTCAGGACTCAGTCAGCTCTAGGTGTCGTTAACTATGTGCAGCAGGCCCTTCAGAGAGGAGGACAGCATGGGAACCACGGCATCAGTGGGGCTGAGGGGTCGGATGCCTGTCCATGCAGAAATGATGGTGAGGGGCTGCTGATGGGAAAGACAGGAGAGATGGAGAGGGGCCTGTGTGTCAGCCTAGGAGGTCGGACTTTCCCTGTAAGCACTGGGCTCCTCCTAGAGGCCCCACAAATGGGCACCCAAATCACAGCTCCTCACCTCCACCTCAAGAGGTCGTCAGGGGCCACAACTTAGTTTCTTGACCGACTAAAAGTGGGTGAATCCTGAGGGTGTGGGAGGAGGTTAAAGCAAGATTTGCTTCTCTGCTTTATCCAGCCCTGAGTTCAGATTTTCTCGTCTTGGAATTCAGGCCCAGAGTGACAGAAAAGATGGCTGCCGTGGTAAGACGTCTTGATGAGAGCAGCTGGTCACACTGCATCTGCAGTCGGGAAGGAGAGAGAGAGAAAGAGAGAGAGAGAGAGAGAGAGAGAGAGAGAGAGAGAGAGAGAGGAACACACACACAGAGACAGACAGATAGACAGACAGACAGACAGACAGACACACACACACACACACACACACACACACACACACACACACACACACACACACGAATGCTGCCACACAGCTCACATATTCAGCCCAGGATTCCAGCCCAAGGGATGTCACTGCCCACGGCTAAGGCAGGTCTTCCCACCTTAATCAATCTGGACCGCTCCACACAACCATGCCCAAGGCTGACTTGACCTGGAGTGCCTCACAGGCATGCCCAGAAGCTTATCCGCTAGGTGGTTTTGATGCAGATTGGCAGTATTAACGATGGCCGTGATGATCACCATGCAGCCATGTGTCTGGACAATGTGATGGAGGCAGGACACCCTTCCCCAGGCCTCGTGTTCCCAGAGTGCCCTTCAGAGAGAGCCCAAGAGTCCTGTTTTAACTTTGTAGCTGTAAGTCACTCACAAGTTCTCCCATCCTGAAAAACAAAACCACAAAGCAACAACAACAAAAAACATAACAAAAGCTGAGCTGGTGCTATTACCTTCCTTGAAGTAAGAGACAGTTTCCCACAGGAGGGCTCTGAAAATGCTTTAAGAACTGTGTTCCAGCGAGTGAGTGTCAGGAGTGGAAGGAACAGGAATTTGGAAGGAGACTGGAACACTTTAGAGGAGGAGGTAGTGAGAATAGTGAAGGGTCCACCCCCACAGCCTGGGATGAGAGGTTAGCATCCAGAGCTTACTGACCAGCCTTGGTGGGAGGGGACAGAAAGAGCAGATCGGTATCTTGGGGTGGTCAGGGCTTCTTAGCGCTTCAGCAGAAGACAGACGACTGTCATGCATCCCCTACACTGACCACAAGGTGTCGCCATAACAACGGGGAACTGGGTTTCTGACACTAGTGGGCTCTTTCAAGAAGGGAAGGGAGCCTGGGATCCCCAGTTCAACCAAAGCCAATTGGCGGCATGGGGTGAGCGCTATTTCATCCAGAGATGTTTCTAGAACCCATAGTTTGCCTCAGAGACTAGGGGAAGGATGGTGCTGGCTCATGCATCAGGAACCCCCGTGATCCCACCCCTAAGCAAGGCCTAGAGCTGCCCCGGGGTGCTGTGGACACCCGATTCTCACTGAGCAGCAAGCACACTTTCCAGGGGACCTGATGCCAGCACAAGACCTCCTAAGCACATCTGGGGTCACTGAGCACTCTGTAGACTGCTCCTTCAAAATCCTCTTAAGAATAACCAACTCCATCGGGGCTGGAGAACGGGAACGTTAATACTCTGAATCCCAATCAGGGGTTCCCATTGCCCCCCCCCCCTCCCGGCATAGTAAAACAGCTGCAGGCCACACCCCCAAAACTTCACAACCATAGTGATTTCTACACTTGCTTTACTTGTGGACAACTCTTCAGTATCCTATACAAATATCACATGTATGTATACCAGAAAGCACTCAGGAGCGGAGCTCTGCAATCCAAGGCTGTCACGGTTTACAGAAAATATTACTTTGAGCTTTCAGGGAAGAATACGAAGAAAGTGGTGTATCTGTGAGAAGAGGAGGAGAAAATAGTATCAGTGAGCTGCGATTAAGGGGGATTTTATCTTATTCTCTCTTCTTTTAGCGGCTTCCTCTGACCCCCAGACAAGAGTAAAACCCTTCACCGTGAGTTCAGATACAACCTCCATTTTGAACCATAACCACTCAAAAAATCACCATTGTTTCATGTGTGTCTTCCTTAGTGGATTGGATAAGCCAGAAGGGCAGAAACTCTCCTCATTGAGGAGTCCGGAGCCGTGAGGGTGACGTAGGTGTTTTCAGTTGGAAGTGAGTTGACACAATAGTTTTATGTCATACACGGATTCTTACCATAGGCATGCATTGTTTTTTACAGTGCACACGTGTTTTTTAAGCATTTATTTACTTATTATTAGTGTGCATGCACATGTATGTGCACATGTACATACCAGTATGAAGGTCAGAGGGCGCCTTGCAGAAGCCAGTTCTCTCCTGTGGAGTTGGAGGAGGGGGATACTTGCTTGACAATACTTCCACACAAGAATGGCGGAAGGATGAGATGACTGTGATGTGGAGAGAGGGTAGGACATAGAGAACTGCCAAGCATGGAGGTCGGACCTTGTGTGGGCTGCTGCTTGGCTTTGCACATGGGGAGCAGCAAGAGAGGACACAGGCAGGATTGCAGGACCAGAGCTGACGTTTGTCACCATACTAAAAGCTCAGAACGCAGGGCTGGGGTGGGGAGTAGTGCAGTCAGTAAAACGCTTGCCACGAAATCATGAGGACCTTGGTTTGATCCTCAGCAGCCCACATAAGAGCTGGGCACAGCAGCGCCTGCCTGTGATCCCAGCCCTGGGAAGGGAGAGACAGGGCTCCCCCAGGGCTCGATGAACATCCACCGAGCAGCCGAATCAGTGCACTCCAGGTTTATCGGGAGACCGATCACAAAAAGTAAGATAGAAGAGAGACTGAAGACACCTGGTGTTAACTTCTGGCCTCCACGTGTGTATGCATATGTGCATGTATACATATGTGCACGCACATACCTACATGCACACACACACACACACACACACACACACACACACACACACACACACACACGAGCTGGCTACTGAAGATTAGAGAGCCTCTGAAATGTCTGTGGGGTTGGAACAGGTCTCTCTTGATGACTTAGACCGTACCCTGGGGGTGGACGGCAACACTTGGCGGTAGCAAGGTCCTGATGAGGCTGGCCCCGCTGTCATGACCAAGGTCCTGATGAGGCTGGCCCCGCTGTCATGACCAAAGGTCTCTGAGAACAGGACACGCACATAGGCTGTCAAGGTTCAATCCCACGGGAGCATGGATTCAGGGCGAGGCCTCTTGTGAGGACACCTGTTCCCTGGGCTCGACATTGGCTGTTTTCACTTTCACTTCCCAGATGTGGCAGCCGCAGCTGAGGAACTAGACAGCTAGAGGGGTGATGGGGGAGGAGGAAGAGTTTAAACTGGCACTGTCCCCCAACTCGCGCAACACCCCCCAATAACCCACAACCCTACACCACACACATCACATATACACATTTCCCCGTAATACATATATTTGCCTCCCAAGTACTTACTGCACGTCAGTCATCCTGCTGGGGCACTTATATTTATTACTGACACCTCATTTTAGGCTCACAAGTACCTTGCCAGGCAGGTATTGTCTTTTCTAATTAGAGATGAAGAAATAGGTTTCAAGAAGGCCAAGTTACTTGCCAAACACATCACCAAGTAAGTGGACAAAGCCAGACTTGACACCCAGGGTCCTGGGTGTGAAGCCCTTCGGCACTGTCCACCTGCCATGTTGACCCCCCAGTGACCTTAGAGGTGATTTCCCCTACATCACGGATTGGAGTGACTGGCTCGGAGGGGCCCGGTGATGAGTCTGTGGCTCCCGGGGCCCAGGCCTCCCAGCCCCGGGCTGTGCCTCCTCCACCACACCACCGTCTCTTGACCGGCTGCCCTTTCTTCAGTCTCAGGCCAGCCCTTGATTCTGAAGAACATCAGCACGGAAATGGCGGGTTACTACATCTGCACCTCCAGGAACGACGTGGGGGTGCAGTCCTGCAACATCACCGTGACCCCCAGACTCCGTAAGAGCAGGGTGGGCAGGGGAGAGGAGGGGAGGGGAGGGGACCAGGCCCAGAGGTGGCTGCTTGAGGCCCATGGGAGGCGAGTGAGGTGGTTGCTGTGACCCTGGAGAGATGACTCCTGGCTCAGACTTTCCCCTCACTGAGGTCAGCCCTGCTCCTCCAGTGCTTTGGAAATTGAGCCTGGGACAGACTCCCGGAGACCTCTTCAGCCATGCCTGCCTCGTGGGCCACTCAGGGAGTGTGAGAGAAGTGCCTAGAACCAACGGCCTTGGCCTAAACCCTAGTCTCTTTTTGTGGAGAGAAGGGGAGACCACAGCTATCTCATGCATAAGCCAGAAGCTGGCAAAGCTGACCGTTAGGGAGCCCAGTATCAGAATGCTCCCTCTGTCTGTCCTTGCTGGCTCCTCTGTCCTTAAGAGGGTCCTCGGATCTGTCTAGTCCCGATCTTCCAGGGCCACGACCGAGTGTTACCCGAGGTCTGCAGCCATGGCTCCCTAGGCTGGCAAAAGAACTGGAGTGGCCCAGAGGCTGGGAGGGACCAGCCTGCTGTGCCCCGCACGGGTGCTGTGGCTCCTCACCTCCAGCCTGGCTTTCACCTCTGTGGCCAAGGGTTGAGTCCGGGGCGGTGGCGGCCAGAGCTGGGGCTCAGGAGGTACAGCTGCCCCACCCTCTTGCAGCTTCCATGAACATTGCGCTGTATGCGGGCATCGCCGGGGGTGTGTTGGCGGCCCTCATCATCATTGGCATCATCGTCTACTGCTGCTGCTGCCGGGAGGCATCGGACAAAGCCGAGGCCGTGGAGGAGGCGAGGCCGTAAGTGCGCTGGGACAGGCGGCCCCTTGGGAGGAAGCGGGTGGGAAGATGCACCCCAACTCCCCAGGCATGCCCGCTTAGCACCTGGGCCCACAGTGCTGTTTCAGTCTCCCTCGGCTGCAGTTGAGGACTGAGCAACCCACCCAAATCAAGGGCGGGACTGTAGCCCTGCGCTTGTCCCCTGGGCCTGCGGTTTGCATCTCGGGACAGGCCTTCTCGTGGCAAGCTGAGGGTCGGGTAGAGGCTGACACACACATGCTGCTTCCCCAGGCTCCTCAGCCCACGAGTGGAGTGTTCTTCTGAGATCTCACTGCACACTCGTAAACCAGCGCTGCAGCAGAGTCCTATTGCAGCCCAGGGGTGGGATGGTGGTTGGACCAGTGAACTCCCCTACCCTATCCCCACGAGGATTAACCTTCTCTTCTTTCTCCTCTGCTCTGTAGAAACCGAGCCGCTTACCAACAGCCTCAAGCGAAGCGGACAGAAATTTCCAGAGGGAGGGACGAGGAAGACGACTACAGGCACGGGGACCAGCGGAGTTCAGGGCGTAGCTCTCCCGAGCAGCCCTTCCAGTGAAGGAGGCCTGTTGCCCAGTGGGAGAGGAGGGCTGGGGCCCAGCCTCGCGCTCCTGGCCTCTTTCCTCTCTGGCCCCATAGTCCCGGCTCTCCCCAGCCATCGGTGAAGCACATCTTCGTGTGTGTGTGTGTGTGTGTGTGTGTGTGTGTGTGTGTGTGTGTGCACGCGTGCGCGTGCGCGTGTGTTTCTGGGGAGCATCATTGGCCTGGCTACGTGGGTCCTACCTGTTACCCTGGCAACCACACTGAAAGAACCCCTCCTTATTGCTCTACCTGACTCAGGGCCGATCCTTCCTCCCAGATCAGACAGTACTCCCCACCCCCACCCCCCACCTCTCTTATGGCTGGGCCCCACCAGCATTGAGCAGGGCCTGCTTCTATTCAGAGCTCCCCATGCAGACAGTGCCAACTTCAGAAGTGTGGGAGTCCGCCCTGTCCACCACGCCCAGCACTCAGGGGAGAACCTGTGGATGGGCTTGCACTCAATATTTTTTGTTGAATGAAGGAAAGAAATCAAGGATACGGTGGAGTCCCTGTGATTTACCCAGCTTAATTGTGCCCTCCATGCTTGGGGGCCATGGTGGGTGGCCTCCAGCTTCTCCCTTGGCCTCATCTCCCTCCAGATGGCTCCTGCTCCCAGACACACACGCCTTCTCAGGACTTCCCCCAACACAGTTCCATCCCTGCCTGTCAAAATCTTGCCTGACCTTAAAGCCCACCACTCTGGAACCCCAATGTTTTTCTTAATCCTGTTGTGACTGCTCACTAGGGAAGCAGCGAAGTCACTTTGTCCTGCATCCAGACCTGGGCAGCATGCATGGCCATCAGAGTGCTACTTCCTGCTGTATTAGGGTGGGTGCCCCTGGAGCAGGGTCTGGGCAGCTTCAGCTGGGGCCTTGCCCTCCTAGGCAGGGCTTTGCCTCCTGGTGTGACTTGGTAACCCCACCCAAGCCCTTGTCTGGTAAGGGGAGCAGACTGATTTAAAATGAGACACACACACACACACAAGCTTTCTTGCCTCCCACCCCTGCCTGGCCATTGGCCTCTGAATGACAGCTGAGCCTCACTGCCCTGCCCTCAGCCCCCCTACCCTGACCCCCACCCCTTTGGTAAGTTCTTTCACTTTCCAGGGCTCAGGCCAGACGGGTAACTCCAAATGTGTTTTACTATCTGGATCACCAGAAAAAGCAAGTGTATAAATCCCCTGCCCCTTCTGATTTTATTTACATGTATATTTTTATACAATTTGCTGAACTCTTTGTTTCCCTCAAAAGGTTTCCTTATCAATAAAGTTACCAGAAGAAATTCACTTTTCTTCGTTCACTTATCTTTTGTTCATGCCAAGTATACCTACTGTCTAGCGGGCTGGGAGGCAGGGCGACCAGGTGGAGAGTCTTTGGGTTCCGTTACTTGTGCCCAAGGTAAGGGCAGGCAGTAACTCTCAAGGCTGTTGGGGACAGGCTAGAGCTCAGCCTGGTGGGGAAGGTGTGCTCTGAGAGCCTGCAGGGTCAGAAGATCCAGCAGGCCTGGGAGTCATCCGTGCCTCCAGGATGGTGACAGAGATGCCCTCGCTTGTGACATCCTACAGTGCCCCTTCTGAGGAGATGGGCAGAGAGTTCTCTGTCGCCGAGAACTATGGTGCCTCTCCCGCAAAGCTTGGATCCATACTCAGTGCTCAGCTTGACCACAGACTGCTGTGGGATGGTCTGGATGTCAAATTACTCTGATTGGTCAATAAATAAAACACTGACAGACTCGTGAGACACTTTCAGGGTCATCTCCTTCATGGCCCTTCCTGTGGAGCCCAGTGCTTTTCCTGTGCCAGCATCTGTCATATGGTGCTGCCACGACCTGGGTATATGTTTTCACCTCTGCCTCTGCCTCCAAGACTCATGAGCATAGGAACCAGCCCAGGTGGGCATTTGGTAAGGGCTAGTTAAACGGGTAATGGTTACTGTCACAGTGTCTTGCTCAAGGGCTGCTTTGAGGAGCCACTGTCCCTCGTGGTTCATGGCTCCACAAGCATGTCTGGAAGCTACTCGGTCCTCGGTGGTCCTGTCCCCCAAAGCCCTCCATCTCAGCTTGGGTTTAGGGAAGAGCACAGGGGAGAACAGAGTCTACTTCAGCACGGATTTTGTGAGTACCTGCTACGCTCTGTGCTGCTCCCAGGGGGTGCTGAAGAGCTGGCATCCGTGGCAGGAAGCAGACACGGGAACAGACGGGGAAGGACTGGGGCAAGGCGGGTGTGTGTTGGGGTGTGGGGAGAGCGAGCCTCGGGGACTTGGGATGATTCGAAGCCGAGGTGACACTTGGCTGCATCTTGACAAAACAGAGCGGGTGCTGACACTCAGTGGTCCTCCAGTGCAGGGCTCTATTACTTGGGTGTCAGCTTTCATTATCAGTTGGCAACACTACAGATTCCTGCTGAGGTCATTTCAGTCCAGAAACTGCGGCAATTAGATTGTTGTGGGTTCCCATACAGCCACGGCTAGCCTGGCCCAGGTGCTCTGAGGCTCTGGGTGGGTGCTCAGACAGGCCTCCGGAAGATGAAATGCAGTTTATAAATTAGCTACTCTTCGGGGGCTGATAATGAAGTTGCTTTTGTGGGTGACAAAGTACCAGGTCTCCAAGGCAGGGTTCACAGAGCCTGGCACACAGCAATGGCAAGCACTGAGGCCGCACTTGCCCTGGATCAGCAACTGTTCTCTGCATTTCCCACATCTCCTCTATGCTCCTCACAGCAGCAGTATGAGGCAGGTACTGTCTCAGCCAGCGTTCTATTGCTGTGAGGAGACACCATGTCCACAGCAACTCTTATAAAGGAAAGCACTTAACTGGGGGGCGGCTTATGGCTTCAGAGGTTTAATTCATTGTCATCATGGTGGGAAGCATGACAATATGCAGGCAGACATGGTGCTGGAGAAGGAGCTGAGAGTTCTACATCAGGATCTGTAGGCAGCAGGAAGAGAAGAACCCTGGGCCTGGTTTGGGCCGTTTAGACCTCAAAGCCCACCCCCAGTGACACACTTCCTCCAACAAGGCCACACCTCCTAATCCCTCTCAAGTAAGGCCACTCCCTAATGACCAAACATTCAAATCTATGAACCCAGGGCTGGGGGCGGCATTCCTGTTCAAACCACTGCAGGTACTTCTAGTATTCCACAATGTGGAAACTGAGGCATGGCACATCAAGCATTTAAAACACAGAGTGTCAAGTTGCTATTTCCGTCTGTAAACTCTTTGTCCACCTGACGGGGGCGTGTTCTCAGCTGCTTACTGAGTATGGAATCAGAACAAGAGAAGTTGGCTGCCTTCAAGGAACTCTCATCATCTATACCAGTGCTTACAAGCAGACATTATATCACCGGCAGAGATTCTAAAAGCTTCTCTGGTCTCGGTTCTATGCCTGTAGATTATTTCAGGCCCCTGGTTGTCTTCACAGGCAGTCTTGCTGAGCAGCTGGGTCCTGTGGGCGGAGCCTCTTTGGCCCCGCCCCCTGTGTTTGCATATGGGGAATGTCTCCCTTCAGGTCTCAGGTCCATTTGCAGGGGACCCAAGCTGGTGTCTGTGACGGCCCATGTGTACTGAGCAGCCCCAGCTGACCACGTTAGCATCCTCTTCCCTTTTTTTCTAGTCACACACTTTCTTCAGACTTGAGGAAACCTTCCTCTAGTTCCAATGAAGTCGGCTTGGCCTGGGAGCTCCTTTTTATGGGTGGATTTCTGCTGTGATCAGGGATGTATTGGTTTTCAAGGTCATCTCAAGTGGGCACTCTTTCCCTGATTGCCAGGCTGTTGAAAGGATTTTTGTTTCGATTAACATAAACCAAACTGCTACAGAGATGGACTTGAAAATTGTAATGACTGAAAAAATCAACAGAAGTTACTTTCTCGCACACTAACAAGTTTTGAGGCGCTCGAGCTCTCCATCTCCTGTTTGTCTTTAAAAATCATTTTATTAGATATTTATTTAGTTATTTTGTATATGCAGGGCAGAAGTGTGGAGGACAGAGGACCACTTTCAGGAGTTGGTTCTCTCCTTGTCTCATGTGGGATCCAACACAGGTCATCACACACCTTTACTCACTCAGCCGTCCACTGCCCCTCCTGTCTGCCTAAGGGGGGGATAGTCCACCCTCAGGGACCAGGGGTTGTTTGCCACCAGCCAGCAGAGGAGACAAAACACACAGTAAAGGTCCAGTGGCCTCTTTGGACTTTGGTCCTGAGGTGACCACAGAGATTCTGCTCAGGCCACACATGAGTCGCCACGTTACCCCGCACACCAGGAGGCAGCAAGATGCCAACTTGTAACCTTGACATGGGCAGAACAAGAACTGGCTGTGGGTTTCTGCCACCATTGCTTTATTCCAGCCTCCTCAAACTCTTCATTTCACAGAGGAGACTAGGATGTCCGGGGGTTGATGTCATCAGGGGTGACATTAGGTGGTAGGGTGAGGACGAGACTCAGATCTGATGGTGAAGGTCTTGCTTGCTCTTGCCACCTGATCACATCTTCTCCTGGCCTCATGCATGGGCAAAGGGTGGGCACAGAGGCCGAACTAGGGCTGCTCAATTTAAATTTATATATATGAGCTACATAATGAGATCTTACTCAGAAAGCAATCAACTTGTGTAATGAGTTTTCTGTGTCATCAGGTATGATTCATCGCTTGCACCTTTTGAAGGGACAGGGTGACTCATTCAGCTTTGTGAAAATGTTAAAGCTTATTCACTAAAAATTTCACTTACCGAAGTATGAGTTTCCCCCCAGAGGGATCTCAGAGATATTCAGATCCTATTTGGAGAGGACAAGTGTCATTCTTCACCTTTCAAGATGGAGAAGACGGTGGAGAGGGTGTGGGGGTCAGCAGCACATCTAGCTTGCAGAAGAGGAGAAAGGAGGGGCACCTGCATACATGCAGGAAAGTGGCATGATTCTGCGGGACTTCCCCCCGACACATTTTCATCTTAAACTATTCTATTTTTCAATCTCAAACTTGAAACAAGGTCTAAGTATGATACAAAGACCTATGCCTGAACATTAGGAAGTAAGTGGCTGACACGTCGTTCACTTTAGTGTGACACACTAAACACTTTAGTGTGTTTTCTTTGTGAAATGATACTCTCCTGTAAAACTATAATATATCCACCCACACCAGGAAAGGGCACCATCACCATCACATTACAGCTCCATCCCCAGAACCTATCAAGTCCACAAGTTTTCCAGGAATGCCCATGGAAGCAAGAAGGCCCAGGTTAGAATTGCTCACTGGATTTACACCTCGTATATATTTATTCTTCTTTAGGTTAGACCAATTCTTTCTTCGTTTCCTCCCTCCCTCCTCTCTCTCTCTCCTTCCTTCTTTCTCTCTTTTCTGTCCTTCTTTCCTTCCTTCCTTCCTTCCTTCTTTCCTTCCTTCCTTCCTTCCTTCCTTCCTTCCTTCCTTCCTTCCTTCCTCCTTTCCTTTCTTTTTTTTTTTTTTTTTGGTTTTTCGAGACAGGGTTTCTCTGTGTAGCTTTGCGCCTTTTCTGGGACTCACTTGGTAGCCCAGGCTGGCCTCGAACTCACAGAGATCCGCCTGGCTCTGCCTCCCGAGTGCTGGGATTAAAGGCGTGCGCCCGGCTCCTCCTTTCCTTTCTTTCTAGATTTTTGTGACTTCAACACTCCCAATGACTACAAGCCAGCTTTGTGAAACACCTCTGAGTTGCCTGATGGTTCCTAGTGACTCAATCTGTGCCCCTCTGATGAGGAAGCCACACAAGTGAAGCTGTGCTCTTGTCCCTTAATCCCATCAGTTGAGGCAGGCCTTAAGGATGTCAGCTTCCCTGTTGTGGGGATGTCAACTTCATTCATTGGGTCAAGATGGTGTCTGCAAGATGTCTCCATGCACTTCCCTTTGCAAGCACTTCCAAGTACTGGAAGAATCTCAAGAAAACATTTTCTTCTCAAACTTTATTCACATATATAATGTCTCTGTAGAATTTTGTGCTTCTATTTCATTCTCCAGGTTATAGTCCACCATTGACTTTCCCCCCTGATATTTGAATTATTCCCTATTGGCTGGGGAGCTCTTCCTTGGCTGTTGACATGTCTCTAGCATTCTACATGCACCGTCGTACTGTGAGGTTGCTCTGTATCATTGCCATCCCAGCTCTGACATCAGCTGTTTCTCCATGGATCATCTGTTAGTTTAGGATAATGGTTTCCAGAAAGTGAGATGTGTTCATCGCTCTTAAGGAATCACTGCTCTCGGGCCTTCTTAGCAGCGGACAGATCTACTGAGGGAAAGGCATGTGCTCTTGAACTTACATCTAGGTTTTAGGGTTGAAGATCCATGTTCCTACCCATGTCTCTGTTTCCCATCCAATATGCCACAGGTTCATTTGAGTTTCTCTTGGCTGCAAGAAGCTGAATCCCCATTTTCTTCCATCTATTCACTTATTTGAGCAGTCTCTCTGTGCTGTAAACCACTTCTACCCACTGCCTTTCCCTCTTTACCATGTGTGACCTAGCGGAGCTCAGGCTCTTCCTTCCCCGGGGAGGAGCCTGGCTTGTGAAGACAGTCACCCACACTTCTTCTAGAAGCATGCAGCTTCTGGTTGCATATCCAGTTATCCTATTCATGCCGACTTCCGGGTGTAGCGTGAAGGGTTCAGACACGAGTTGAAGGTATTTTTGTCTCTACAACTGCATATGTAATTGTGTCAGTAACATTTACTGACAGACTTATTTCTCCCATGAACCTGTCTTGGTACCTTGGCAAAAAAAAAAAAAAATCAGTTGAGGCTCTAGGTGTGAGTTTGTTTCTGGACTCTCTCTCCCTTGTGATGTGTGTCTGTCTTTATGCCAATACTGGCCTGCCTTGGCTGCAAGAAACCAGTTAAAATCTCTGTAGCACTTTTTAAGGGTTCTTTTTGACCATTCTAGATTCTTCGATTTTTGGTATCATATGAGAATGAATTTTTACATCTATAAAATAAACTCTTGGAATTTTGGTGAATACATCAAGCTGAGAAGTGCCATCAGGAATGCTGACTCCGTCTAGCTTATGAAAAAGCCCATTCCTCCTGTTATTTTAGATCACTTTAATTTCTCACAGGGATACTCGGCAGTTCAGGGATAGAGATTCTGCAGGCATTGTGTTCCATTTAAAAATGCTCGATGGTTTTGATACTATTATAAATGGAATTGTTTTTTTACATTTCCATGTACTTTGCTTAATCAATTTTGCATCTCTATTATTAGATACATACATTGAAAATAATTATGTCTTCCCATTTAACCGATCCCTTTGTCAGTAGCAAAAAGTGTTATTACCTAACTATGGCAATACTCTGTCTTGAAGTTCATATTAATTAACAAATGTTAAACATAAACTAATGTTTATAGATTATAAGCTACTTGCTATCATTGCTTGTTCTGACATTAATAAAATTTATGAGGATGTTATAGATATGTGAAATATATCATTATGATGAGGGAGTGAGAACTATGGTTAACACAAAATCTTTACTTTTTAAGGTTTATGTGTATGTTTGCATGTCTGTGTGTACTTGCCCTTGTGCAGAGGTGCCTGTGTAGGCCAGAAGGAGTTGTGAGCCTCCCCAAGTGAGTGCTGGGAGCTGAACTCAGATCCTCTGTCTGAGCAGCAAGCATTCTTAATCCCTGAGCCATTGTTCCAGCCCATAAAATCATTTCATGCTTCCTGATTTTAATGATACATCTGTTTTCATAATTTTACATTTAATGTATTTATGTCACTATATTTTAACTAGATTTCCCTTTTCTAATCTATGCTGACAAGAGACAAGATCTTGCTATTTGGCCCACACTGGCCTTCATCAGGATCTGTTTACCTCGGCTTCCAGGGTGCTGGGATTAGAGACACGGACCACAGTTCCTGGCTTCGATCTCTTCCTTTTTGAGAGTTTGTTTATGTGTCATACAATTAGTGACATCACTTTTATTCTGTCATTTGTTCTTCCTTGATTTTCTCTTATCCTTTCCTTTGTACTAATTAAATATTTGAGAACATTTAAACTCCTCTACTGGGTTAGAGGTAATGTGTGTGTGTGTGTGTGTGTGTGTGTGTGTGTGTGTGTGTGTGTTATTATGTACTCAGCACATCATTAGATATGCCGTTTTTTTTTCCTATCAGGGAAGCAGAACATATTAACATCACAAAGACTCCACTGAGAGACTTAATAATATTGGCAGGAGAAGCCCATGAGGACTTTTTACTTTGGATGTGAGGAGAGTCATGGTTCCATCTCCAACCAAATACCCTAGTGAGGTAACGTGAAATGAAAGGTTCATTTCAGTTCATGGTTTCCTAGGTTTCAGTCTGTCGTCACCCGACTCCACTGTTTCTGGGCTCGCACACAGTGAGACAGAGCATCACTCTAGGGAACATGTGCTGAGGGTAAGGGACTCACATCATGGAGGACAGGAGGCAGACAACAAGAGAGAATGGAGTCCAGGACACGATACATGGATATGCATATCCAGTACCCTACTAGAGCCAGGCTCTACATCCTGAAGTTCACACACCTCCCCAAACAGTGTGTCTAGCTGGAGACTCAGCTTTCACTACACAAGCCTTTTGCAGGGACAGCTCATAGCCTGACTGTAACAGCCCCACCTAAAGGCCTATGCAGCACTTACAACTAAGGAATCTGTCCAGGGCTAAAAGAGGTGCAGAAACAATCTGCCACAGTGCATGCAAGGAGAGTAGGATGTCCCTGAAGTGATTTTTCAGCAGTCTTCCCCCGACTCTGCTCTGAACCCAGAAGGAAAGAGGAGAGGGACTGAGGGAGTGAGGAATGGGAGAGGGAGGGAGAGAGGGATGGGAGAGGAAGGAGAGAGGAGAGAAAAAAGAAAAAAGAAGAGACATTCTTTGCTCGGTCCTCAGTAGCCATGAAGTCACTTGGCATTTTAGGCTAGGGAGCACTCCCTCAGAGCTGCAGAGAAAGCTATGGCATTGGGAGGAGGAGGAGGAGATGGAGAAGGATGGGATGGGATGTTAGGTCAGTCTAAGGAGCTACCAGGGTGAGAGCTGGACTCTCTAGACCCATTTTGCTGCTATATCCCTGAGCAGCATGACATAATCATGATCCTAATAGCCAGTGTTGTCCTCCCGGATCTTGTCAGGGGTCACAGGTAGGTGAAACATGTAGCCCACAGTGGCACCTCTTCCTTTCATGGATGGAGTCCATCCAGTTTTCATCCTTACTGTCAGAAAGGCATCCCTCACAATGACTAGAAGTTATTAAGAGAGTCACAAGTCCAGGTCTTAGTAAAGATCTTGGGCTGGTGATACGTGGCAGTCGAGTTGCTTGCTGAGATTGGACCAGGCCCTGGGCTCTGTCCTCAGTACTGCAGAAAGAAAAATCTTGGCAAATAGACCAGTGACCTAAGGGAAGGATAGGCTGGGAGCCATTAGAACAGGAGACGACCAGTTCAGACTGAGGCCTGACTGACTGCCTCTTAGGCTTTGGATATGAGGCATCCCCTAAAATACTTAGGAAGAACCACTGGAGCTGATAGGCTTGGGGGAAGTGACTGGATCATGAGGGCTCTGACTAACCAGTGGGCTCTCCTATTGATGGACTCAAATTTGGAATTCTTGGAACATGGTGGAAACTGTAGGAGGTAAGACTGGAGGGAGCAGCTTACTGGGAGCATGCCCCTGCAGGAAATACCTTCCCCACGGCCCTTCCCACCTCCTGCTTCCTGCCCACCACAAGATGAGCAGATGTGTTTTTTTTTTTTTTTTTCTCCACTACGTCTATCTGTTATACTATTCTTACCACAGGCCTAAGAGCAACGGAGCCAGCCAGCCATGGACCCAAACTTCTCAAACTATGACCCAAGACAATTCTTTGCTCCTTCTGAATTGCTTCTCTCAGGTATTTGTCAGATAACCAAAAGTCTGAACAGCACACTGCTCGTGCTCACTGGACGACAAGGGCAGTGATCCAATGTCAGGCGACACCCCACACCCCCTGAGCTCCCTTTCCTGAAGGGGGAAGTTAAAGGGGCTATAAGAAGGCAATGAGGATCTTCATAAAGTTCAACAGAAACAATATGATTCAGCCATTGCAACTATCTCCTGTTTCCTTCTGTTAGTAGGTTACTGACCCATCTAGCACCTGGATCTTCTGTATTTCCCATTGCTTTATTCCTTTATGGAATAGTCCCTTAACACCATCTTCTAGTTCACCAACTCTAGGACAGGGACTGGCTTAGTCCAGGCTCCTCTGAAGGCAGAGCCTAGCATCAAGGTGCTCGTCTTCAGTGGTATCAGGGAGCAGGAGGGGTGGAGCAAGGCGAGTGAGGTAGAGAGAAAGACAACAGTCTGTCCTTGCACTGGCCACTGCTACTGACAATGGTCCAACCCCACAGGGGACCCATCAGGAGACTTAGAATTGCCTAGAGCTGTTGGTCCCACTAAGGGATGGGTAGGCAGTGCATTTACCTACCAACTGCCATTCCAATAACAAGGATTCTGCAGGGATTCTACTGGTGACAGACTATAGTCGGACTTTTTTGTGACCACCATCTCCCAAATAAGGACACAGAAACTTCTTATTAAGTATGAAATCTTGGCCTTAGCTTAGGCTTGTTCCCAACTAGCTCTGAAAACTTAAATTAACCTGTTTATATTAGTCTACATTCTGCTATGTGGCTTGTTACCTTTCCTCAGTACCCTGTGTCTGACTTCCTCCATAGTTGTCTTCCCATCTCAGATTCTTTCCCAGAGTTCCTTTCCCTGTCCAGAAATCCTACCTATCCTCTCCTGCCTAGCTATTGGTTCAGCTCTTTATTAAACCAATCATAAGGCACCTTAGGTAGGTGAAGTAAAAGAGAGACACATCTTTACATAGTGTACAAAAAGATTATCCCAACAACAGACCAAGTTAAACTAAACTTGGCCTAAGTCTTTATATAAGGAGCTACAATCTAACTCAACAAATAAACAAACGGAAAACCTAACAACTGAGGAACTGGTCTTTACAAGGAATAGTTGGATCCCAACCATCCACAGCCACACGCGTCAGCCAGTCACAGGTGACCAACTGTTCAAACTACAGATAAAGCCAACAGCTCTGGCCAATCCAACCGTTTTTTGTACCTGCTTCCGTTTTCTGTATGTCATTTCCTATTCTCTTGCTATAAATGTAATCTGCAAATGTGTTGAGTTGGAACATTCTGTTGTGCGGGCAGATTCTAGAGTTGCAAATAAAACCCAATTAAGACTGCAAAACTGGATTTGTTGTGATGGTCTCTCTAATAGGGTTTTTCTGAGGCTGTCTTTTCCCTAATACTTGCTATATGCTCCCATGTAGGTAGGTGGCATTTGCAGGCAAAAAAGAGTACAGTATGCACTCCAGTAGCTACAGAGGAATAATTCCCGGACCTGTCCATTACAGCTGCACTGAAGTCAGGTGGCGAAGTGAATGAGGTCTAGAGACCCATAAATGTTTGCTCAGGCCCTGAGACTACAAGTCTGCTTTACCCCCAGGAAACCCTGATCCCCAGAGAGACCCTTCTTGGCAAAACATTCTGAAGTTCCTCTTCAGGAGCCCCCCCCCCCCCGACTGCAATGGAAACCTCCAGGGAGCAGAGGCTGGAAGCCCGGTCAAGGGTCCTTTCTCACTACTCAGCAGCCCCTTGACGCCTCTGGCCACTGTGTCATGCGCCCATGTCCAGAAGAGACCGATGATCGCGCCTTTCCACAGTGTCTGAACACACTGATAGTAAGACTCTCATCAGCACTATCAGTTGTTAGCTGCAGCTTGTCAGTTAATCTTGATTTTGCTTGGTAGCTGGCTGTTGGTAATTACAGGTTCGTTTATTTCAGGTACTGATATTAACTCTCAGATCACATACTGTCCTTAACACAATTGCAACACACACCTACAGATTTCAGGGTGGCTAAGAAGGGGATACAGTGGCTGCAGAGTCGAGAAGATGTCCTGAAGTTGGAGGCAAAGGGTTGACACAGGCTTAGGAAAGAGTCTTTGGGGGACAAGGTAGGAAGTTATTATTATTATTATTATTATTATTATTATTATTATTTTATATGTATTTTCTATTATCAGCTTGATACAGTACAAATACTTATCCTAATAGTGAAATGTTTCACTGAAGCTTGCCCAGTGATTGAATAAACTCAAAACTTATTATAAGCCACAGTCATCCTAGGGTCCCCCCTGCTATGTAGCCTCCCTGGTTCTGTGGGTGGCAGTCTGATTGTTCTTTGCTTTATATCTAGCATCCACTTATGAGTGAGTACATACTATGTTTGTCCTTCTGGGTTTGGGACAAGATAGGAAGTCTTAGATTCATATGCAGGTGTCAGATGTGGGTCGGGGTACAGGCCACTTTGATGGTCAGCTCAATATTCACTGGCTGTCACACTGGGAGAAACCATGCTGGAACTGGAACTTGGGGACAAAGGCAGGGGTCCTTTCCTGGGACAATTTTACTGGAAGAGGCTCATGGCAAATGTGTTCATAGTCAAGCTCATAGTCAGTCTGCTTGTCAAATTTCAGCCTTGGGGTGCTCCTTGGCAAGGGCAGGGGTTACATCGGTGTGCTATGGATATCTCTCTATATAAATAAAACACTGATGGCCAGTGACCAGACAGGAAGTATAGGCAGGACAAGGAGAGAGGAGAATTGGGGAAACAGGAAGAAGGGGGGAGAGACACTGCAGCCACCGCCAGGACAAGCAGCATGTAAAGACGCCATGTAAAGACGCCGGTAAGCCACCAGCCACGTGGCAAGGTGTAGATTTATAGAAATGGGTTAATTTAAGATAAAAGAACAGTTAGCAAGAAGCCTGCCACGGCCATACAGTTTATAAATAATATAAGCGCCTGAGTGATTATTTTATACATGGATTGTGGGACTGCAGGGCTTGGGGAACCTGGAGAGAAGCCCTCCAGCAAGATCGGTGTGACTGATAAGCCCATGTATCTGGTGTTTCTGACATGGCATAGTTACAGGTATCATCATTTATTCGTACAGAAAATGATCAGTTTGTGCCTCCTGGTGTGCTGGCAGATGGTAGTTGTTTATGTAACCAAAGTGCAGTCTTTCTTTTGTGGTACTTAGGCTCAAAAATGGAGCAACTTGGGTGAAAGCCCTTGCCTTACAAAATGGAATAATTATTCAATACAACACAGAATAACCCAGAGCAGGCCTAGCTTGGCCTCACAGGCCTGCAGTATTGGGCTATAGCAGCCTACTTTCTCATTGTGACCGCCTAGGGAATGATTTGCCCAAGGTGGCACACGGAGGAGAAAGGGTACAAGGTGAAATGCTTTTTCCAGGCCGAGAGGCCGAGGCCTCCGTCTCTCCAGGTCAGTCAGCAGCCAGTTCTGAAGCCTCCAACCGGTTCACGTCTCTCCATTCTCCTGGCTGCAGCGGCACTGTTCTCCCTTTTCATGCTGCCCTGGGGCTGCACCTGCTGATGTCACTGGCTTGCAGAAAACCTTGGATTGGGTTCTGCTTATCAGCGGTCCCTCAGGCCAACTCTGCAGAGCCACAGGCGGAGTGGCCTCTGCTTGGGCAGTGTTTACATCTGACATTTTAGCTTCCATAAAAGGATACCCTCTTAACCTCCTTCCCGCCTTGGCTGGATTTTCCAGAAAGAACATCTGCACCTAAACTAGGCAAAGAGTATTTGTGGTCCCCAAACTTCAAGAGACTAACTTTGGGCTCAGTGCCAAACAATAAGTCCAAAACCCAGTTGAAGACATTCTACTTAGAGTGAACTGTATGATGAAGGCAATAGTTACTCTACCCTGTTCTCAGGGCAAGCTCTCGGCTCTATTGCCTGTTCCATTTTGATGTGGGAATTATTTTACATAAATACTTGGCTCAATTCCACTGGGTGTTGTAGGACGTTGTCAGAAATAGTCTTAAGCCTCCACCTTTGGTTTATAGTTAGGATGCTGCTGAAGACATGTCTTAGTACATTGCAAGTTACTTGTTGAAAAGAATCCACCTGAGGTTTGTCTCTCAAATCTGCCCACTGGGAAGGCCATTGCTACACATAAACAATGGATTTGCCAGGCATTATTTTAATTTAAAGACACCTCACACCACGGTTTGTCTTTTCTTTGCAATGGTTGCTAGGAAACTTCGGGTGAAAGTTGAACCACATAGAATTTTTCAAAATGGAGTTGGTGAACAAATTTTGTCTACAGTTTCATCTCTTTTCTCCTCTCTTATCTTCCCTTTGATGTTATCTTTCCTTAGTTTTCACCTTTTGTACGTTTAGTGACTCTCCCTTACAATCTTTGAAAAACAAGGCAGGCTTGAATTAGCAATGAAGAGGGATAGTAACAACAGTTGGGGGAGTGAGGCTTAATGCGTGGGGCTCTGAAGAGTGGTGGCTGATTTTGGGCTTTGGGGTCACAGGTGTCAAAGAGGGGAGGAGCCAGGCTTGGTGGCATCCTGGGACCTAGAACTTGAGAGGCAGAAGCAGGATAAATTGTCAAAAGTTCGTCTACTTTATCAGTCAGGGTTCTCCAGAGTCATAGCACTTATGGAATGAATCTCTGTCTCTGTCTCTCTGTCTCTCTCTCTCTGTCTCTCTCTCTCTGGAATTTATTGGAATGACTTACAGGCTGCAGTCCAACTTGCTGTGAATGGAAAGCCCAAGAATCTAGAGTTGCTCAGTCCCACGGGTTGGGTGTCTCAGCTGTCTTCTGTATTTGCTGGAATCCCGAAGATGCAGACTCCCATCCCAGGGGAGGATGGATTGCTGACAGGGTGGGGGAAGCAGGCGAAGAATGAAGCCTTCCTTCTTCCATGTCCTTATACAGGCTTCCAGCAGAAGGTGCGGCCCAGATTAAAGGTGTGTCATCAGCCTCAAGATCAGGAGCAAAGGCGTGTTGTCTTCCTGCCTCAAGACTGGGACCACAAGTGTGTGCCCCATTTCTGGATTGTAGCTCATTCCAGATAAAGTCAAGTTGACAACCAAGAATAGTCATCACAGAGCAGTCTAGACTACAGGGTGAGACCCTGTTTCAGAAAAAGAAGCCAGTCTCCCGGTGTCCGAGACAGAAATCAAACCAAACAAAAAGAAGGCTGAAGTAGTCCTGGGTGCGGAAGAAGTGTCTGGGATTAGGGTGTGTGGCGAGAAAGGTGCTGAGGACCCATTCTTGGGACATCCAACAGCAGATGGAGGGCAGAATCAGCAGAGGAGATGGGAAAGGCCTGCAGAAAGGCTTGAGGAAAGCCCAAGGCAAGGTGGTCCACAAAGCAATAGAATACAGTACTTTCTTCCTTTAAGTTACTTTCTAAAAGCCTTCGTGTTTCTATTCTGTTCTTCATAAAACCAACCAGAGGGATCTCACATTTGAAAGGCTCAACCAAGCACAGCTTATTCAGGGTGTGACAATCTTCTGACCGCTCCCCTCCAATAAGTCAGTGTTAGGCTATCCACAGCAACAGGCTTTTCTCTTCCCCCACATTCCCATCAGCCTTGACACACCTGTGAGTATTGTGTGCAGCCCGGGTAAGGCAAGTCTTCCAGCATGTTCAGGCTGAGAGTGTGCTCTGGACCTCAGGTGTATTATGATCAACCCACGTCAGTCTATTAAACGGGTAACAGAATTTATTAAGATATAAATTGAGGAAATACACTCACGAATACAGAATGGAATAAACAGCGGAAGTTGTCCTCTGATCTGACCAGGAGTGAATCCACCTTGCAGGCAGGAGCAGGGAGAAAGGGCATTGTGACCCTTCTCCAACTCCTTATAAGGGGTCACATACAACGGCAGGAAGCACCGCCTCCTTTGGGCCGTAAAGCCCAAGTTCATGAGGGGAGCAAATACCACCACACAGGTGGATGACCTTCCTTCCAATGAGAGAGGTCCCAGTGCTCTGAAAGCATCGGATGACCAAAGTGACACCACTGTCCACTTAGCATCTCTGGAACAGCAGGGAGGCAGTGAGAGTTTCTGCAGAGGGACACCTGGATTCTTAATTTGGGCTGCTTACTCTCCCTGCCTCACTTAGCAATCAAAATCCGAGAAGCAAGCCGCCTTCAGTTCCTTTAGCTGCCAGAGAGAAGCTGGGCTCTCGGGCTGATGGGCAATCACTTCAGAGGGCTCTAGAAGGAGCAGCAGCAGCAGCTGTCTTAGAGCAGGGCCTTTGTGGCGAGGATTCTGAGTATCTCATCTTGCTGAGCATCTAGGAAGCGGCTCCGGACGCCCTCGTGAAACACTAACAAGCAATTTTCTGGAGAAACCAGACTCAGCACACCCCAGCTTGTCAGGCCCACCCCGACCCCATCTCTTGCACATGCGCACTCGCTTCATGCTGCCAAAGGTGGGGCGGGGGCGGGGGGCTTGGGGGGGGGAGGAGGGATGGCCGCCAGGAGACAGAAGAAACTGGAAACTTTACAAAGCAGAGAGAAAAAACCAGACCCATTCCAATCTTCTAATAATGCCATTTTCTTTTCAAACTGTAGATAAACTGAGGCTCAGAATATTGAAGTGACTTCTCAGGAGCCACGAAGGGGTTATGACAGGTCTAACTAAGTTCTGGGGTTCACTACTGAACCCTTCTTTCTGGGGGTGGTGGTGGGGGAGCAGAAGCCTTAAATGTCTGTTGCTTACATATACTTTTCATATCACAAGCCTTAGCTTTCCCTTAGTACGGAACAATTGACATCATTTATCAGCTCATAGCAGCCTTCCTGCCCCTCCCCAGCACGCGACTTTCATCTCCGTTCTCCCACTTTTCTCTGAGTGGCTTTCATTGTCTCGTTTTCACGGTCACACTGAAAACATCCTGTAGTCCCTTTGAACCCATTCCATGACCCTGCAGAGTTCTGTGACTTGGCCCAGGAACAGTCAAACGGAAACAATGCCACCAAACACGGCTTGTGCAGCGTTGGTCAGGCTGGACTGGGGGTCCAGCTGAGGGCCAGGGTCGCAGCTACAAGACTTCACTCTCAAAGGCTGACCCTGTAGAAACAGCTCAGGAACACCCGAAAACTAGATGCCATGAGCCATGGAGTGGCAAGATCTCTGGAATTTTCCCCCTTTATTGATAAGGAGAAAAAATGAGGCTGAATGAAACCAGGACTATTACGGCATCTTTTGACTCTCTCATGCCGATTGTCCAGTAATGGATAACTAACCCTACTAAAGAAAACAGAAACAGAGGGGATGGAATGTGAGTATATTCTTTTAGGATTTATGTTTCAGCTCATATTAGAAGTATTGCTCCTTGAGAAAAGACAGTACATTTATTGTTGTATTTCTAGTGTCCCCAACAGTGCTTGGACATCATAGGCGCACAGTAATTATGACATGAATGAATTAATGAATGAAATGAACCTGAATACCCAAGATATCTAACCTCTGCTGTTACTGTCTTGAGATAGGATCTCACTATGTAGCTCAGCCTGGCCTTGAACTTTTGATTCTCTTGTAAATTTGTCTGCCAGTGTTGAGAGGACATGCATACACCATCATGCCTCAGTTCCAGTATTTCTTGTCTTATAATTTAAAACTATAATAAATGAAAACTACTTTAGCTCTTGTGTGTGCTTTAGAGTCCTGTGATACTCCATGATTCCCTATAACTCTCTCAACCCAATTTTAATAGGTCCTGAGGTCTTTTTGACATATCCTATACTTGCTATAATTTGAGCCTGTCTTAATTTATACAAAAATAATTTGAAGCATAAAGAAAAGCCTCATATGAGATGTGAACTGACAATTCACAAGGAAAATGTGAAAATTAGCCTTACTCCTGGGAAATAACACTAACATTCATTTATCTTACTGCAAAAGGAATTTAAATTGAACCATTTCTCACCAATGAGGCTAGAAAAACTACAAAATCTGACCACATACTTACTGGTGCTGCTATGATACAAGAAGAACTTGCCCCCGATTATTGGCAGAAATAAAAAATACACAATTTAGAGAAGTTTTTGCAAAATTTAGAGATATTCTATAAGCATTTACCATCTGATCCAGAAATCACACCAGATGTTTGTCGTTAAGGGATCTAGATTCAGAGACATATCTGAGAAAATAAGGTCAAGACAAATGCACAAAGTACTATTGTGGCATTATGTGTAGCAGCAAAGGACTAACAAAGCCTGAGTCAACAGAATCCGACTTCCAAAAGCAGTAGCCTAAAAGAGTCAGCCAGTTACCCAAATGACAAGTTATTTTAACAATGAAATGAAGTCTAGAGTACAGTGACAGAATTCAAAAACTGGCTGCTCTCCCAGTTACAGTTCACGCAACAAAGTCAAGTCAGCAGTAGAAAATGACAAACAGAAGGGAACCCAAGAGCCAGATCCACATTTCCAGATATCCTCTCCGAGCACGGTCACTGGATTTTCCAGACAATGATGGGTGGCAACATGCATGAAGAATTGTTACCACAGAAGGTTTGGTGTCAGCTTTTTCTTTTGTTTCTTATTGGTCACATAGGCATGACCTTGGCTCTATAGGTCAACCAACACCGTGTACTCTAGACTCCTACCATAGATCCTATTGTTAGCATAGACTACCAGAATGGTCCAAGATTCCACATAAAGGACTTTCTTCCTGGTAAGGACATTCTAAGACTTAGAGGTATCTCCAAAGAGTTGGTCAAGGGTCAGAATTTTCTTTGAAATGTGCAGGGTTTGGAAACCCAGGCCATTTGGATTATCCCTTTACTACAAACTGACCTAGAAGCAATGTGGTTCACTAGTATGCATTCATATACTTTTTAAAAAATGTATATTTATGATCATACAAAAAATAACCATAGCAATTCATTGGAGTCTTTTGAAAGGATGCTACAACAACCCACATGATTAACTTAAAAACTGGTAAATTAAGTGTTCATCCTCTTTTTCCTAAATGACTAAAGAAATGAGATGATGATGTAGGGTGGAGGCAGAGGGACTTCTCTTTGTAAAAGTACCTTAGCTTGGAAAAAGAAAGAAAATGGAAAATACAGGCTATTAGTTTTTTTGAAGTACTACTACAGTAATGCCTGTGGCCAAGGATCACCATTCTTTAGGAAGAGAAGCAACAGAACATTCACCTCATTACATACACAAATGCCACATGATGAAACAAGGTTGAAAAAAAAATATGATCCAGCATTTGGGTATAACTCTCAGTTTATGGGCACCACAGTGAATAATTATGTTAAATGATCCATGAAGGCAGTCAGCAAAATCAATATTATGCTGAACTACAAGACCTTGTTTTTCAACTAAAACCTTAAATTTAGATAGTAAATTGGCAACCTACAGACTAAAAAAGACATCAACGAATTAGTGTCTGACATTTAGTTATGTCCCAATTTGGACTACCAAGTTATAAAACAAAAAGCAAGACAACTAAGTATAAAGTACATTATACGATAACTTGTCATGTGCTGCTTAAGCTTATTACAAGTGGGCTGTGGGTGGAGGAGGCCCTCCCTTGTTTCCTCCAAAACCCTCTGTCTTGGGACAGCCTGTCCCCTAACTCTAACAAACAACAGAAAATAGCAAGTAGTTAAGGACATTAAAACATTATGTGAGCTGGGCTGATGTATTGTGTCCTCCAATATACTGTGTCCCCTAATAAAATTTATCTGAGGATCAGAGGAAAAGGCCAGCCACTATAGTAAACACAGAAGTCAGCCAATGGTAGCACACCTTTAATCTCAGTACTGGGAAGCACTTACGCCTTTAATCCAAGGAAGAGATGTCTGGGCAGAGAAAGGTATATAAGACATAAGGAAACAGGAAATCACTCTTGAGGCTGAGAATTTCGTAGAGGTAAGAACGTGACTGGCTTGTTATGCTTCTCTGATCTTTCAGCTTTCACTCCAATATCTGGCTCTGTTTTTTTTTTTTTTTTTTTTTTTAATAAGACCATTTAGCAATTCATGTTACAAAACTCTTTGAGTTTAAGGCCAACCTGGTCTACATAGTGGGCTATAGATCAGCCAAGGCTACACAGTGAGACCCCGTCTCAAAAATACAAAACAAAAAATAAAATAAAAAACCCAAGGTGCTTAGCAGAGTGTATCCTGCTTGCAATGGAGTGCACGGAGAGATGTGCTATGGATAATGAAGATGAGTATATGAATAAGACTGTGGACAGGGGAAGTGGGGTGATGACAGGTTCGCTGAGAGGAGTCACCAGGATTGGAGAAGATCGTCTCCATGGAGACTGAGGCCACCACAGTAGAGGTAGCATTAAAGAGAGCAACTGTGAGCTGAGTCACAGTCTGAATGAGTGGGAAAGATGGGCGGCAACAGGGACAGCTTGTTTTAAGGGCAAAAGTTAATGGAGGGGAGGATTATTCATGAGTTAAGGAGAGGAGCCGTTGGAATGAACTGAGACCTTCTTTGGAACAGAGTTTACACTCCTTTTCTATTTTTATGTGAGGTTTTCAAATGTGGCAAAAATATCAGATGCCTGAGAGAAACAAGGCTAATAGGATAGAGGTGATATTTTAATGAAGCAAAAGGCAGTTAGTAGTAGCCTGGGTTGGCCATGTTGATCCCTGTCAGCTTCACATAGTCGTACTGTGATACAGCCCTGTGATGGCATTGGTCTCTAGCCACCATGCAACATCCCCATGCCTATCTAGTCTACCCTTCATGTAGGCATTAAAAAGAACGAGAGTATGAATGTCATGGAGCGAGGTCCCAGGTCCATCATGCAAAACCAGCCGAACTGGCTCAAAGCAGTATAACATGGTATGGGCAGAGATGGGGCTGAGCACACACTCCTTCAGATATGGCACTTCCACACACTGGCTATTCTCAGCTGAGGGAGATGTGGAAAGCAGCAGAAATTGGAAGGCTTCTCTGATCTTCCCCAAAAGAGGTCATGACACTATCCTGTGAGAACTGAGTTCTTGTTTCCTGGAGGAAAGGAACATCCTCATCTCCAAAGCCTGAAAGACCGGAGGACTCTGAGTAACAGTTCTTGCTAAGTTCCCCAGGTCACCACCACTTGATCGTACCCAGTTCGTCATGTCACAGTCCCTGGAACTGTTCATTCCTCGCCAAGCTAAAACAACACAGCACATGCCATTGTTCCTTTGGAAGTTTCCCAAACTATGCAGAATTTACCATTTGTAAACTTCTCACCTGTTAATCTGTTTATTGTCCCAGGACCTTAGCCCTGAATTCCAAGGGCATTAGGAAATGCTCTTCTGTGTTTGAAAGGGGAAATCAAATGTATGACTGTGCATAATGGCAGATACACAAGAAGCTGAGCACCCTGACTGCCTGGGGTAAAGAACCACATATATAGGACAATGGTGACAATGGCCTAGGGATCGGGTAGCTTTTGAATCCCAACTACACTACGTGCAGTGTGTACTCCAAACAGCAGCGACGGGGATGCTACAGGGAGAGAGAGGGAAAGAAGAGTCCTCTGCAGCCTTTGCTTCTCAGACAGGCAACGTGTGAGGCACGTGACTATGTCAGTTTCTCCTGAGACAAGTGACAGGTGGATCAGTGGTCAGGAACATTCTGCCAATTCACCCGGAGAGCCGAGGTAGGATCACAAGCTCATATGAGTCACTGAGCGAGACCTACTAAAAAAATCAAACCAGGCCTGTTGGGAATGAACAAAATTAAAGAAGAGGTGTATTTCAAATGTATATCTAAAGCTATAAGCTGCTTGAGACTCACTTTTCAAGTGCTGGCCTTCTGCAGGTCAATAAACAGCCAGCACTGATCTTTCCGTAGTGAAGACCCAGAAAGTGCTTATAACTAACTGCAAGGCTCAAGATGAACCCATGGTAGGGTTTTACATTAATCACAATGCTAAAGGGTAAACCGAGAACAGCAAATACAACTAGCTATTCCTTCCTTGCCTCCAGCTAAAAAACTAAAAGGTAAATTGATGGCAATAAATACAGTTGTTATTCCTAACTTAAACACTTCTTGAATTTTAGACCACACAAAGTAACACTTGGCTGACCACAAGCTTAAACCAAGGAATATCAAGATTAAATGTCTGCTCTGTTTTGGTCTAAGGGGTGGAGTACTGCTTTCATGCTCAGGGCACACACCACCCAGGGGTGTGTGACCTCATCCATAGACTAAAAAGAGCAAAGGTCTAGGTGCCCGGGGCTTTCCTTCCCATCATGGCCCATTCGTTCTCCCGGGTGTCATCGTTTTATTTCAACTCTCTTAAGACTGTGTAGATGTAACCAACCGTCTTATTAAATAAGAAACACAGAACCAATGCAAAGAAGAAAGCCAAGAGGTCAGAGCTAAGAGCTAAAACCTTACCCTTCCTCCTGCGGTGGTCCTACCTCTCTGAACCAGAGCTAATTCCTGTGTGTCTGTCTTTTTATAGTGTTTCTGTTCTGCCTTCTCATTGGTTGTAAACCCAACCACATGACTGCCTCATCACGACCTGTCTGTATAGACCTCCAGGTTCTCTATTGATTGGTATTGAGATTAAAGGCAGGTGTCTCCAATACTGGCTGTATCCCTGAACACACAGAGACTTACCTAGCTCTGCCTACCAAGTGCTGGGATTACAAGTGTAAGCCACCACTGGCCTGCTTTCCTATGGCTTGCTAATAGCTCTGACCCCCAGGCAACTCTATTTATTAACATACAAATAACATTTGAATATAAATAAAGTATCACCATAACTGTGCCTTTCTACATCTTCCTCTTCTGTTTCCTTCCCCTGACACTCGGGGCCCTGTCCCCACCTCCCTAACCCTAATGGACCCTTCAGTCCCTTTCTGAGCCTGTTATTTTGTTGTTGTTGTTTTCCAGAGCTGAGGACCAGACCCAGGGCCCAGCGTTTGCTAGGCAAGCACTCTACCACTGAGCTAAATCCCCAGCCCCTGAGCCTGTATTTGAACTCTATCAATGAGAGCAGGAATCAGCAAAGGGGACTCTACTCCTCCCCCCCCCCGCCCCCACCCCCGTGACCGTTGTTGTGATACTAAATTTAGAGACAAAATAAACTACTTTACTACAGGGCGAGACGTGTTCCATGACACTGGCCAGGCAGAGATGAACTGTGTTCTGGCTAGGCTTGAGGGTGAATGTGTAGGTGCCATCTCAGTGGAACCAGACCGAGCACTCTCATCTCCAAGTTAGGTATGTACAGCAGTGCTTTGGTTTCTGACAAGGCTTTTGGTTAAAAGCAGTACTCAGAAAATTTGAAGAATTCAAAAATGGCATTGATTGCACCTGGTAGAAGTCAAGGGTCTAATGTTACTAGTTAAAGGCTTTTAAAGTGCTCATCGGTCTCCTTTATGACCAGCTCCATCATTAAAGCAGTTGTGACTAACAGCATGGGTGCTGGCAGGAGAGAGAAAATGCGTATTATTTTTAGCAACTTCTAGTACAAATGGTAGATGCTCCTTGGACTCTGCTGGCAGATTTGCCTTCCAGCTCCCCGGAAGCCCAATTTATTTAAATTGTCACCCCTGTCAATTTAAATGGTGAAATGGACATTTTAGTATCGTCTAGCAGTGATGTGGTGGGTGAATAAAATCCCAAGGTGGCATACAACTTGGGCCAAACTCAAAGTTTCAGGGTATTTTTTTTCCAAAAATTATTAAGTAAGGACAAAGTTCCAGCTCAGCAACCGAGGACACCTCATTTCCTGAGAAAGCACACGAAGTGCTCCCCTACATCTGCTTCTTAAGGCTCCGGTAACTCATTAACTGTAGCCTTTAGCATGTCAAGTAGGAGAAACTGTGTTTAGGAAAGCATAATTTCCACCGGTTGTGGTGAGCATGCCTATAATTGTAATTCTCATATTCTCTCCAGTTAGAAAACTTTAACTGAATGCAATTTCTTAACTCTATATAGCTATATATAGATAGCAGTAGTTTCTTTGGTAGGGAACTCTTGAGATATTATGTATTTTAAAAATCCTCATAGCCTGAGAATTAGAAGGTGTCATTTTCTTTTAAAGGTTGTAATTTTTTTTTTTTTTTTGCATACAAAGTCCCTAAACAAAGTGGGACTGTTCTCGAATAGCATGGAGAAGTGATATCAGGCTTTTCCTGCCTGCACTCATCCTGCAGGCATCCTGCATGCACTCATCCTGCAGACACTCATCCTGCAGGCACTCACCCTGCCTGCACTATTCCTGCCTGCACTCATCCTGCCTGCACTCATCCTGCAGGCACTCATCCTGCAGGCAATCATCCTGCCTGCACTAATCCTGCAGGCACTCATCCTGCAGACACTCATCCTGCAGGCACTCACCCTGCCTGCACTCATCCTGCCTGCACTCATCCTGCCTGTACTCATCCTGCAGACACTCATCCTGCCTGCACTCATCCTGCATGCACTCATCCTGCAGACACTCATCCTGCAGGCACTCATCCTACCTGCACTCATCCTGCCTGCACTCATCCTGCATGCACTCATCCTCCTGCACTCATCCTGCCTGCACTCATCCTGCATGCACTCATCCTCCTGCACTCATCCTGCATGCACTCATCCTGCATGCACTCATCCTGCATGCACTCATCCTGCAGGCACTCATCCTGCCTGCACTCATCCTGCCTGTACTCATCCTGCAGGCACTCATCCTGCAGACACTCATCCTGCATGCACTCATCCTGCCTGCACTCATCCTGCATGCACTCATCCTGCAGGCACTCATCCTGCAGGCACTCAACCTGCCTGCACTCATACTGCATGCACTCATCCTGCATGCACTCATCCTGCAGGCACTCATCCTGCATGCACTCATCCTGCAGGCACTCATCCTGCAGGCACTCAACCTGCCTGCACTCATACTGCATGCACTCATCCTGCATGCACTCATCCTGCCTGCACTCATCCTGCATGCACTCATCCTCCTGCACTCATCCTGCATGCACTCATCCTGCATGCACTCATCCTGCAGGCACTCATCCTGCAGACACTCATTCTGCATGTACTCATCCTGCATGCACTCATCCTACATGCACTCATTGATTGCTCCTGACAATCACCTGAATAGTCACATTGTTCTGTTCCATAAGTGGGTGGGGACTTTTGATTCTCTTTCGGTTGTTAATTTGTCTCTCTTCAGTAATTCAGAATCTTTTTTTTTTGTGTGTGGTCTGATTGTTCTTTATTTTATATCTAGAATCCACTTATGAGTGAGTACATACCATGACTGTCTTTCTGGGTTTGGGTTACCTCACTCAGGATGATTTTTTCTAGTTCCATCCATTTGCCTGCAAATTTCATGCTTTCATTGTTTTTCTCTGCTGAGTAGTACTCCATTGTGTATATGTACCACATTTTTTCCATCCATTCTTCCGTTGATGGGCATCTAGGTTGTTTCCAGGTTCTGGCTATTACAAATAGTGCTGCTATGAACATAGCTGAGCATGTATCTTTATGGTATGAATCAGCATTCCTTGGGTATATGCCCAAGAGTGGGATGGCTGGGTCTTGAGGTAGTTCGACTCCTAATTTTCTGAGAAACCACCATACTGATTTCCACAGTGGTTGTACAAGTTTGCATTCCCACCAACAGTGGAGGAGTGTTCCCTTTGCTCCACATCCTCTCCAGCATTGGCTGTCATTGGTGTTTTTGATCATAGCCATTCTGACAGGTGTAAGGTGGTATCTCAGAGTCGTTTTGATTTGCATTTCTCTGATGATTAAGGATGTTGAGCATTTCTTTAAATGTCTTTCAGCCATTTGTAGTTCTTGTTTTGTGAATTCTTTGTTTAGCTCTTTAGTCCATTTTTTAATTGGACTGTCCAGTATTTTGATGTCCAGTTTCTTGAGTTCTTTATATACTGTGGAGATCAATCCTCTGTCAGATGTGGGGTTGGTGAAGATCTTTTCCCATTCTGTTGGCTGTCTTTTTGTCTTATTGACTGTGTCTTTTGCCCTGCAAAAGCTTCTCAATTTCGAGAGGTCCCATTTATTAATTGTTGTGCTCAGGGTCTGTGCTGTTGGTGTTTTATTTAGGAAATGTCTCCGGTGCCAATGCGTTCAAGAGTGCTTCCTACTTTCTTTTCTATTAAGTTTAGTGTAACTGGATTTATGTTCAGGTCTTTGATCCACTTGGACTTGAGTTTTGTGCATGGTGACAGATATGGATCTATTTGTAATCTTTTACATATTGACATCCAGTTATGCCAGCACCATTTGTTGAAGATACTTTCTTTTTTCCATTGTATAGTTTTGGCTCCTTTGTCAAAAACCAGGTGTTCATATATGCATGGATTAATGTCAGGGTCTTCAATTCGATTCTATTGGTCCGTATGTCGGTTTTTATACCAGTACCAAGCTGTTTTTATTACTATAGCTCTATAGTAGAGCTTGAGGTCAGGGATGGTGATGCCTCCAAAGGTTGCTTTATCATATAGGATTCTTTTAGCTATCTTGGGTCTTTTGTTTTTCCATATGAAGTTGAGTATTTTTCTTTCCAAGTCTGTGAAGAATTGCGTTGGGATTTTGATGGGGATTGCATTGAATCTGTAGATTGCTTTTGGTAAGATTGCCATTTTTACTATGTTAATCCTACCTATCCATGAGCAAGGGAGATCCTTCCATTTTCTGATATCTTCTTCAATTTCTTTCTTTAGAAATTTAAAGTTCTTATCAAAAAGGTCCTTCACTTGTTTAGTTACTGTTATCCCAAGGTATTTTATATTATTTGTGGCTATTGTAATGGGTGATGTTTCTCTGACTTCTTTCTTAGCGCTTTTATCATTTCTGTATAGGAGGGCTATTGATTTTTTTGAGTTGATCTTGTATCCTGCCACTTTACTGAAGGAGTTTATCAGCTGTAGGAGTTCCCTGGTAGAGTTTTTGGGATCACTTATGTATACTATCATATCATCTGCAAATAGTGAAAGTTTGACTTCTTCCTTGCCAATTTGTATCCCTTTGATCTCCTTTTGTTGTCTTATTGCCCTAGCTAGAACTTCTAGTACTATATTGAATAAATATGGGGAGAGTGGACAGCCTTGTCTTGTTCCTGCAGTAATTCAAAATCTTAATATCATCATACATTTTCTAACACATCAATGAAGATCTGGTGAGCTGAGCCCCTCCATTCACTGTATTTCTTCCCTATGGGGGCTCTTCTAGCTTTTCTTCACCTTTAGTCTTCGTGGAATTGATGTATGTCTCATGAGAATAAAACTGGCATTTCGATTGGCATTGCACTAAATTAATCAGCTAAGGGAAAACTAAAACCTTTATAATAGTATGTCTATTATAAATATGAGAATTTCCAATTATGTCCTTATATTTTTCCATTAAAATTTTACTATTTTCTGCATGACCAGATTTAGTATTAGGTAGCTCACAGATTTTCTATTACAAATGCTGCAGGGTTTTTGTAATGTTTCCTAAATGTTTAGAAGGAAATATATTTGAATTTTGGTGCTGATCTTACAGTTGATTGCATCTTGTTTTACAGACACATAAATTCTTTTGACTATTTATGTAGACAATTGTATGCGTACAATATAATCTTACTCGATATTTTCTAAATGCGGTGGGATTGTTTTTTATTCATTTTATGTCTGTGTGTGTTCTTGAGTGTCTATATGTGTGTCACGTGCATGAGGTGCCCACGGAGGTCAAAAGAGGGTGTTGGATCCTCTGGAGCTAGAGTTACAGGTTGTTGTGAGCTATTGATGTAGGGAATTGCACGCAAGTCTTCTGGAAGAGAAGCAAGTTCTTTTAATTGCTGAGTCATCTCTCCAACTAAACACTCTTTTCATTTTCTTTCTTGTCATATTTTACTCAGTGCAAACTTCAGTACAATGTTGAGAAGCAGCACTAAAAGGTTTACTAATCTCGTTCTTGATTTTAAAGGAAATGCTTTTAATGTTTCCCTGTCATGAATAATACTTGCCAGGGCTGAGGAATGACTCAGTAGATAAAGCATATGCTATGTAAGCATGAAGACCCATGTTTGGAACCCTAGCACCCACACAGAAGTTGGGTGTGGTGTCTCACCTGTAACCCCACCCCTGGGAGCAGGGGATGGTGTACCAGGCTTACTACCTTTCTTACTTCTATATATCTTACTTAAACTGCTTCCCTATGGCTGACTGGTGGCTGCCCGTCTTCTGGCCCTGGGCACCTCCGCTGTTCCCCTCTCTTCTCTCATTCCTTCTTCAAGCCCAGATTTCTCCTCCTATTTATTTTCTCTGCCTGCCAGCCATGCCTATCTTTTCTCTGCCTAGCTATTGACCATTCAGTTCTTTATTAGACCAATCAGGTGCCTTAGGTAGGCAAGGTGAAATAGTAACACATCTTTATATAATTCAAAAAAAATTATGTAAAGCAAAACAAATGTAATATACCTCTATGCAGTTAAAGTAATATTCATGGTATAAACAAATGTAACACATCTTTACATAGTTAAAATAATATTCCACAACAGGATGGAGGCTGGATTATCCTGGGTTCTTGCTGGCCAGGTGACCAGCCAGTCTAGCTGAAATTTCACTGGAATCTGTTTTAACATCCTTTACATCTCCCATTTTACTAATCTGTGTTTTCTCTTTTTTTCCTTTCATTAGTTTGGATAGGAGTTCATCAGTATGTTTTAAAATAACCTTTTGTTTGATTCCATTTATGACTTATTCTCTATTTCTTAAATTTCTGCTCTGATCTTTCTCACCAGCTTCTGCTTTTGGGTTTGGATTGTCCTTATTTTTCTAAGATCTTCAGGTGCATCATTAGGTTATTGGAGATTTGAATTTTTTTTAAAGTCAGTAGCAATAAACTTTCCATTTAGAACTGCTTAGCTACATCCCAAAGGTTCTGATAAATTGTACTATCATTTTCATTTGATTATATGACCCTTTAAATTTCCTCTGGTGTCACCAATGACTGCCAGTTCAACAGTGTACTGTCCAGTCTCCCAGATATTTGTAGCCTCTGTGGTCTATACTGAGAATTTTTCATTTATTTTTAGTTTATTCCATCAAGGTATGGTAAGATACAAAGAATGAGTTTCTTTTGTGCTTATTATGGCTTTGTTGACCAACAATGTGATTCACTAGAGAAAGTTCATGGGTTGCTGAGAAGAATATGTGTTCTGTATCCTGTGAACAGAATATTCCACAGGTATCTATGAAGTCTACTGATCCCTGGTGTAGTTTTTCTCTGAATTGTCTTTGCTGACTTAGTTTGGATGACCTATATGTCAAGATGAGATATACTGGCCACTATTACCAGAACAGAACCATCTGCCTGCCCATGTCATTTGGTGTTTTATGAAATTAGGACCCCTAACATTTAGTGCATATACATTTACAATTGTCCAATCTTTATGATGAATTTCACTGTTATTAATATGAAGCGTCCTTGTTTCTGTTTAAAAATCGACTTATTTTGGGATATCTATGTCAGACTGTTTCCAGCTTCCATTTGATAGGCTGACTTTTGTCCTTTGACTCCATGGGCATCTTTGACCATGAGGTACATTTCTTGTAGACAACAGATAGTTGAATTCTTAAAATCCAGACATCCAGTTAGCATCTTTTAAATAGTGGATTGAAGCAATTTACATTTCTGGATATTATTGAGCGTTTTCTAATTTGTATGTTCTGCATTTCTTTTGTTGGGTAGATTTATTGGTTTACTCTGTAGGACATGTTGTATTCCTCTCATGTAATATATCTTTTACTGTGCCCTCATGGTTGAGACTGCCATTGTTCCTCCTTTGTGTAGAGTATTACTTTGAACATCTTCTGTGGCACTGGCTTGGTTGTTATGAATTGTCTTAGTTTGCGCTTGTGTTAAAATGTTAATTTTTTTTTCAATTTTAGAAGACAGTTTTTCTGGATAAAAATTGTGATTAGGCAGTTTACTTTTAGAGACTGATACACATCATGCCATGATTTCATGGCTGCAGATGAAAGACCCAACATTCTCAAGTCTTTGTCTTTGTGAGTTGACATCTTCCTCTTACACTTTTTATAAGGTTTCTCTCTGTGTTTTTCACATCTTTGATATATCACGGAAATGTTCTTTTCTGGTCTATTTAGGGTTTTAAATGCCTCTTTCATTTTGTTCATGTTGTTTTTTAGATTTGGGGAATTTCCTGCTATAATTTCAGTGAACAGACTGTCTGTCCAAATGCTTAGATTTTATCTTCTTCTATCTCATGGATCCTTATGTTTGGTCCTTTGGCTTCATCTTGGTGTTCTTGAAGTTTGCGTTACACTCTTTTTTCTTTATATATTCCAGTGTACATTCCCTTGTCTTTGTCCTCTATTCCTAATAGACTTTCTTCTGCTTGTTCTTGTCTTCTTCGTGATTTCTGCTGTGTTTATAGTTGAATGATTAATTTCTACTCTATTTGTTCCCCCCCCAACCTCATTTTCCTCACTAGTTTGTTCTCCACACTGCTGACCTCCCCCCCACCCCCGACGTTGTTAACTTTTTATCTAGGTGCCAAATTAATTGTCTTACTCCACTCACACACTTGAGTCCAGCAGGTAGTCCTTGATCCTTTAAACAGCAGGAACCTAATATAATTTTTCTGGTATCTTCTTATTAATGATCTTTGCCTTCCCAGTGCTGAAGAATGTCACAGTGGCTTGCTTTTCATTTTTTGTTTCCATTTTATGCCTCTGTTCAGAGGAATGGTGTACTAGATTACTTTCTGTTGCTGTGGGAAACACCAGGAGCACCTTGAGAGTGAAGGCTCATTACAGCTTACAGTACATTATGAAAGGAAGCCAGGGCAAGAACTCCTGGCAGGAACCTAGTGAAGGAGAAATCACAGAGGATTACTGCTTACTGGCTTTCTCAGCCTGCTTTCTCATGCAGCTCCGGACAGCCTGCACAGTGGTGGCACCACCCACAGTGGGCTGGCCTCTCCCACATCAATCATAGATCAAGAAAAGGACCCACAGACTAGCCTACAGGCCAAGCTGATGAAGGCATTTTCTCTTGAGTGGCCTTTTTCAAGATGACTAGTTTCGTCAAGTTGATGGACCGCCACAAATGTGGAGTTCCCCCCCACTTTGCAGCTCTTTTTTTTTTTTTTTTTTTTTGTGAGTCTTCCTGGTGGGTTGTCTTTTCTTGAGGTCCTGTGTACTATTGTTATTTAAAAGACCCTGACTTTGCAGCTGTTTTTCTTTTCCTACCCAGATCCTGAACTTTTCATCAAGCCACAGTTCTTGAGAATGTTTGTGTCTACAGGTGAGACTGTGACAAGTTCAGCACTTTTCATGCTCCTGTGTTGTTGATCACCTAAGCAGTGCCAGGGTGGTGCCTCCCATACAATCTTTAGGTTCCTGTGCCATACGTCTACGATAGTCTTTATAGCTAGCATTGTATCTCTTCTCATGGAGTGTCTAGCATCTAGTTATGTCTCTCTAGCCTTCTCAATACTTTTAATTATAGTTTTCTAGAATCTTCATCTTTAGTAAAATAAAACCAGAGAGTACATTTCTTTGGTATAGTTTCCTCTATGACATTTGTCCTTCAGGGTTTTTCTATCAGCACTTCCTTGATTTCCAATTTTTAAAAATAGGATGGACCATATTGTTTTTATTCCCTGTTATTTTAAGGGAGGGAAGGGGAGGTAGACAGTGCTCTAACATGTGTCAGGGACAAGGACAGAATCTCTAGTTAGTGGAAAAATACAGACCCCCAATAAGACAGGGAACTAGATCAGCTTACAGTCAGGTTACCTAGCAACAGGACATTGAGTCAGAGCCCTTGACCCTCTCACCCTGTAAACATCCTATACAAACATCCTGTTAACTTGCCCCACCTTATGCAGATGACAGCTTCCTGCTCCCCCCACCCCACCCTGCGGAACTATATAAACCTTTCTGGAAGAAAAATAAAGTGGCACCTTGATCAGAATCTAGACTTGGTGTGTTTTCCTTTGTATCTCCTGTCCCTACATTCCCTCCTTAGGGTGGTCGAGAACCCGTTGAAACCCTGCAGTCGGGGTGGTCGAGAACCCGTTGAAGCCCTGCAGTAGGGGCAAACATGAATCATAGTTCCTAACTTTTCATGACCAAAGCAAATTACTTAGCATGGCATACCACATTCTTTTTTACCTTTCTTCAAAATGATCCCTACATCCTATACCAGCTTAGACCTCCATCCACCGGACTCTATCCACTGGAAACCAATGCCATATCTATTCCCCCAGCCTAGAACAGCCCACACTATGCTCTGGACCAATCTGGTGAGTCCTCACCTCACTCTTAACCCCAACACATACTCAGATGGAGCTTGGATACCATACCTAGTGATCCAGTGCAATGCGAGGAGGCCCATGTACACCAATCCAACCTCCAAACTTAGGCCAGGATATACAGCCCAGCCGTCTGTATCCATATCAGCCACATAACCAGCAAGTAAGTCCATATGCCCAGATCTCACAGCAAAAACAAACAATATGAAAGGCCAGAGAGTGTATCTCTCCCCACTCCAAATCTGCCAGACCTATGTTTTCTAATGAGAATTACCTATTGAACCCCAGGACACAAATCTTTTTTCTTTTTTTTTTTTTTTTTTGGTTTTTCGAGACAGGGTTTCTCTGTGTAGCTTTGTGCCTTTCCTGGGACTCACTTGGTAGCCCAGGCTGGCCTCGAACTCACAGAGATCCGCCTGGCTCTGCCTCCCGAGTGCTGGGATTAAAGGCGTGTGCTTCCACCGCCCGGCTACAGGACACAAATCTTAAAAGAACAATCATAAACTTCATCAAAGAATTCAAGGAATTTTTAAGAAAGCACAAAGAAACAGCTCAATGAGAATAAACATATGGGTGATGGCTAAGAAAACACAACCATAAGGTTGATTGAAATGATTAAGGCAATCCAGAATTTGAAAATAAAATTCAATAAAGGGATAGAAATACTGACAAGAACTCAAGCCAAAATGAAGTTGGAATTGAAAACTTAATAACCCAATTAGAATATTCAGGGAAAGCCTCACAGGTAGAATGGATTAAAGAAAAGATAGAGTATCAGGTCTCAGAAATAAAATAGAGGAATTAGACCATTCAGCAAAGAATATTAAAATATTCTAAAAATTCTAAAGGAAATGGGCAATTTTCTAAATTCATCCAAACCACTAAAATTAAACCAAGATCAACAACTTAAACAGTCTCATAACAAACAAGCATATCAAAACAGTAACATAAAATCTTTTAGCCAAAGAAAGGCTCAGGCCCAAATGGAGTCAGCAGAATTCTGCCAGACTTTCAAAGATTCTCTCCAATTGATACTTAAATTACTCCAAAAAAAGAAAGAAAGAAAGAAAAAAGAAACAGAAGGAACTCTTCCAAACCTCTTCCATGAAGCCAGTACCACTCTAATACCAAAACCCAGTAAGTAACAACAATAAAACCCCAAAACTACAGTCCAACTGGCCTGCTGAATATAGATACAAAAATCCCAATACAGGAATATATAAAAAGATCTGCCATGATCAAGTTGTCTTTATCTCAGAGATGCAATGATGGTTCAACATAAGTTAATAAATGTAGTGTGTCATATAAATGGGCTTTAGGGCAAAAATCACATGATCATCAATAGCTGCAGGGAAAGCCTTTGACAAAATCCAATATGATTTTATAATAAAAAATCCTAGAGAGAATAAGACTAGAGAGAACATACCTCAGCACAATAAAGGTCAGATGTGACAAAACCACAGCTAACATTATCCTAAATGGAGGGAAACTCAAAGCAATCCTATTAAAATCACAAATGAGACAATGGTGTCCACTATCCCCACCCTTTTTCAATATAGTGCTTGAAGCACTAACTAGAGCAATAAGGTAAGAAAAGAAAACTAAAGGGCTACAAGTAAGAAAATGAGAAGTAAAATAATCCCTCTTTTCAGATGTATGATATTATACACAAGAGATCTCAAAAATTCCACCAGACTTCTGAAAACAACAATTTCAGCAGAGTGGCAGGACACAAAATCAATTTACAAAGCTAGCAGACTTTCTATATACTAACAACCAACACTCCAAGAAAAAGATCATGGACACATGTCCATTTACAACAGCTTCTAAGAAATAAAACATCTAAAAATAAACCTAACTCGGGAGGTGAAAAACCTCTATAATCTGAAGAAAGAGAAACACACTAGAAAATCTAAAGACTGGATTGGTAGAATTAATATGAAAATGATCATTCTACCAAAAGCAATTACAGATTCACTGCAATACAAATCAAATCCCCACAGCAAAAATAAGCTGAAAACTCCTATGAAACCACAAAAAACCTGATAGCCAAAGCAACTCTGAGCAAAAATAAAACACTGGAGAGATTACTATTCCAGACCTCAAGATGTAGTACAGTGCCAGACAAATATAAACAGTATCGAATCCATACAAAATTACATGTAGACCAATGGAACAAAATAGAAGACCCAAACATGAAGAACCACAGTCATTTAAGATTTGGAAAACATGCCAAAAACATACAGAGGAAAGACAACATCTTCAACATATGGTACTGGGAAAACTGGATGCTCACATGCAGAAGAATGAAAATAGATCAGTATCTATAACCCTGAACAAAAATTAACTTCCACTGTATCAAAGACCTAAATATGAAACCTGAAACTGCTAGAAGAAAACCTAGGCAGTACCCTATAGGATATAGGTGTAAGAAGGGATTTTCTGAATAGAACTCCATTTGCTCAGGAATCAAAACCACTAATTTAAAAATTGGCTGTGGATTTGAACAGAGGGTTTTCAAAAGAAATAAATATGTCTAAGAAGTATCTTTAAACATGGTCATTATTCTCAGTATTGGAAAAATGCAAATTAAGACAACTTCAAAACTTCATCTCACCCCAGTCAGAATGACTTAGATCAAGAAAGCCAACAACAAATGCTGATGGGAATGAGGGCAAGCAGAGCCTTCATTCATCATCAGGATATTGCAAACTGCTGCAGCCACTCTGGAAATCACTATGGAGACTTCTCAAAAAGCTAAAACTATCATATGATACAGTCATACCACTCCTTAGCATGTGCCCAAAGGACTCTATAGCCTACTCCAAAATACTTGCTTTGCTATGTTCATGGCCAGCATGGCACACTATCCCTAAAGGTGCAAAAGTAGCACATACATCTTTGCAGTAACAAAGAGCTATCTAATTGGATTTAAGACCCCCTTAGGAGGGAAATCATGTCTGTAGTGCAAAAAAGCATGTCTGTACTTGTCTGTGGGAGTCTGCCAGAGTTCAGCTCTGACCTGTCCCCACCTATCAAAGGGTTCTTAGGTGGAGGAGAAAGGAATGAGAAAATAAATATTAGGTAGAAAGATAGAGACGATAAAGACAGAACACAAGATAGCTTTGGGAGGGCCTTGGTGTAGCAGGGTCCTGTGCTGTTGTTCCCTTTGGGGGAGGGGACCAAGTAGGAATAGAGTCAATGACACAGACTCTGGGAGAATGTTGAAACAACAAGCTCAGTTTATTCAGGAAGAGGCAAGCCTTATATACCCTCCATACCACCCTGGGGGAAGGTCTTATGAATATGCATCTGCTAGTGTGACATGGCTGCCTCTCATTGGTCCAGGTCATCTCCAGATCACGTCTCAGCTGCTGTTGCTAAGGCCCTTAGGCAGACCCAGGTTGGCTCTCGGAAAGTATCTTTTTGGGCCTCCTGGCACTCAAGCCTGTTAGGGATGAGTCATCCCATACCCTGGGTCAATACCCAGTCACCCAGAGCTTTATTCAAAAGGACTTTTTATAATATGCCAAGGGGAGAGGCAAAAGACCTCCCCCTTGCAAGATCAAAGCACACCACACAGACAAGTGCAGACCCTTCCAAACACTTGGTAAACACACCCCTGGCCAAATCATCCCATTATGCAGCCTTTCTGGGTAAGGCAAGCTCAGATTCTGACCTTGAGTAAGGTCTCACTAGAAAGCTCTGTGGACCACCACACTTGTCTAAACTACCTGTGGCTAGTGAGGTCATGAATATTAGAGGAAAATGTATTACTGCCACTTTACTAGACTAGTATAACTTCTCAGTGTATTCTAAATACTTATCCTTATATTCACAAAGAAATGTAGACATCATTCCTTATCAAAGAAGCTTCCTTTTGAAGTAGGAGACCATTATGAAGGTCATGACTAGTCAATGCATGCAGAGGACAAATGAACAAAAGGTGCCCATCCTAATGAATATATCTACAATACAATCCCTGTGACCAAGGTTTGGGAACATCATGGAAGAGGGTTCAGAAAGATTTTAAGAACCAGAGGAGCAGGAAGTTTGCTGGGAGATTATTCCTTATGGCTATGACAAGAAAGCTACACCCATTAAATTCCACCAACATGTCTGCCTAAACAAGGCCTGAATAATTCCAACACCAGTTGATAGCCTAACATAGATGGGATAAATCTCACAGGGCTCTATCTCTAGATGGGGAGCTAAAAGCAATTAACACCTGCTAAGAGAGGGAGAACTAGTCTTGGTGACGAGTTCCAATTGGTTAGCCAATACTGAGTGGTTAGCCCTAGAAACATACACGCAGGCATCACTGAAAGTACCCAGCAGGTTGTATTTGTTTATTCATTTATATGTAGTACATATGACAACAATGGTAAAGAGGAGGCCCTGAATTTAGGGGAGGGAGTATGGACATGAGAAGAATAAAAGGAAGGAAGAATGATATATTTTGTATGCTTTTTTTTTTTTTGGTTTTTTCGAGACAGGGTTTCTCTGTGTAGCTTTGCGCCTTTCCTGGAACTCACTTGGTAGCCCAGGCTGGCCTCGAACTCACAGAGATCCGCCTGGCTCTGCCTCCCAAGTGCTGGGATTAAAGGCGTGCGCCACCACCGCCCGGCCAAGAATGATATATTTTGATTAAATAAAAAAGACGAAGTAATCCTGGTTTCAATCACACACACACACACACACACACACACACACACACACACACACACACAAAGTAATTGTTTCAAATATACCAGTTCATTTCAAACACCTATACTTTAACAAATACTATTTACATTTCTTTCCCTACTTTGTCTTAGTTTTTTTTTCCCACACTCTTTATGCCTGCAATCTCTTTTTAAGTTTCAGACTTCCCTTTATGTTGTTATTTTCCTCAAAAGATGAATCATCCCTTTGCCTACAGCACCTTTTTTTGGGGAAAAAGTTCACGCACTATAAAATATGCCTTTTAGTAGTATGTACCACTAAGTGCACAATTTAGTGTTTTGTTTTGTTTTGTTTTTTAATACAAGGCCTTAAAAACCATCACTATTAATGAAGAATGTTTCTATCATAATCAAAAGAAATCTGTATCTAGTGACCCATTACATTTAGAACCCAGGTAACCACTAATCTACTATCTTTACAAAAGTCTTTTCTGGGGGGCTGGAGAGATGTCTCAGTGGTTAAGAGCACTGACTGCTCTTCCAAAAGTCCTGAGTTCAATTCCCAGCAACCACAAGGTGGCTCACAATCACCTGTAATGAGATCTGGTGCCCTCTTCTGGCCAGCAGGGACACATGCAGGCAGAATACTGTATACATAATAAATAAATCTATTTAAAAAAAAAGTCTTTTCTGGAATTCTCTGTGTAAGTTGAATCATACAACACATGGCTTTTATGTTGCAGTGTACATCAGCATTATATTCAATATATATATACATATATACAGATTGCATTGTATGAATACGCATTTTATCTGAGTTGATGGACATCTGCTTTCTATTTTGCTGAGTAATATAGACACATATTCAAGTGTCTATGGGGAATTGATGGTTGATCCTCTTAATTAGCCACAAGAATGGACTTGTTGAATTATATGGTAGTTGTGTAAGCTTTTAAGAAACTGTCAAATAGGTTTCCACGGCAGCTGCATTACCAACAATGTATATGAGTCATGATTTTTCCTACACTGTTTCCCCTTTTTTGGGTAACAACCATCTTCTAAGTGTTTTTGTTTATCTTTGTAGTTTTCACTTGCATTTGCTAATAGCTAATGGTGCTGAATGTCTTTTCATGTGCTTTGGCCATTTGCAATTTTTTTCTGAAGAAAAGTCTAACCCTGGCTTCCTTTTAATTTCTTTTTATTGCTGAGTTTTGAGAGTTCTGCACATATTCTGAATGTTACTCTTATCAGATAAATGATTTGTGAGTATTTTCTCATATTCTATGGGTTTTCAGTCTTTTAATGCACAAATGAGGATTTTCTTTGGATTTAACTGGGATGAATTGCCATTCACCAGTATTTTCCTTTGTCGTGTTTTTGGTGTCCATTAAGGCTGTTGCCTCATCTCAGGGCATGAATACTTACAATTACATTTCTTTTAAGTATTGCATAGCTTTAGCATTTACATTTATGTCTTTGATCCATTTTGTATTGTTTGTATAAGATGTGAGGAGGGGTCTTGACTTAGTGCATTTATGATGTTAACACAATACCCAGGACCCAGTGGTTTAAAAACAGAAATGTATTTCTCATGGCTCTGGAGGCTGTGAAGCACAGTTTAGGATGCCAGAAGGACGGATACTTCTTTGTAAGGGATGCTGTCTTCTGGAATGGCTGTAGTGATTTCAAATGATGAAACGGACAGAAGGGTACAGAGACCTGCCGGTTCAAACTGTCAGAGAAGAGTGCTAGTCAGTCCCCCATTGAGGAAGGCAGAGAGCCCTGTTGACTGGATTGCCTTCCCTTACCCATAACTCTCTGTAACTACTAGGATTAAGTTTTAGAATGAATTTGAAGGAGACATCAAGAGTTTTCCTTTTTATGTCCATGTCCGGCTGTCCTAGAACTGTTTGTTGAAGAGACAATTTTTTTTTTTCCTACTCGGTGATTTGGACGTTCTTGTGAAAAACCACTCCAAAGATGCATTTCTAGATTCCCTCTGGTGTGTGTCCATCTCCTTTCATGCTGAAGAGCATTTTTACTAATTCATACAACTGTTTATTACCTCCACAGTGAACTCTTCAACATCAGGAGCTGTCTTCCTTCATTTTAGTATTCTAAATCCAACATTAGGCAGACTCTTAAGACCATGATCACCACACAAATGAAATTACCCAGGATAAGAATGGAATCTACAAGAATGGTGATTGGTCCTTTTATCTACAGAGTACTTTACCTTCTGAGGTGACTCTGAAATTCTGCCTGCCTTCTCTACTGGCAAGAGTAGCGATTGATTCTGACACATACTGATCATAGGAAGTGGTAGGTAAGTCATGAACCCAAACAGTCACAACCAAAAGCATTAAGTATACCTAGATGTACATGCTTCAAAGTTCAGTGCTCAGGAGACAAAGCAGGAATGTGAGCTTGAGGCTGGCATGGGTCATGTAAGTTCCAGAACACTTGTCACACAACAACAACAGTAACTGTTGTGTGACCTTACAGCAGTTACTGTCCTTGGCCATGGCCATTATGAGTCAGAGGAGATCCCTGGCAACCAGATGCCCAATGGAACTATCAGCTGATACTTAGTTTTCTAAAAGAATATTAATATTTTTCAGTTCAGTGCCCAAAGATTCTTTTTGAAGAGGAAAAAGGGCTTGAATTATATTAATAATATAGTTTGGGTTTTTTATTATTTGCTCTGAAAGACCAACTATTCTATGAAATAAATCTACAGGACCTACGATTATTTATGTGTACATGTGACTGGGAGTAAATGATAGCTCTCTCTCATCTTTCATTTTGTCTTTTCATTCTGTAACTGGTTTCTTTTGACAGAGACAAATTACTTCAAAGACTATTTAAAATAACATCATTATTTTTGTTAAAGGCTAATTTTCTTAGTTATGTTTAATTCAAATAGCCTTTGGTCTCTAAGGTTTACATTTCATAATGGGAAGAACTAAGTTAATATCATAAAGCGTCTTTTGTAACAGATACTTAATACCTTTACTTCAAGGGAAAGAACTGTTTAACTTTCAAATGCTCTGAAATTGCCAGTTTTGTTTTAGAACTCCAAACTTTAAGGACATACCCATCATACCCCCAGAAGTATAAGTCTTAAAAGAAAATAAAGAAAAACCACACACAAACAAACAAGCAAGAATGCCAAAATCTTTTCCAACCACAATTATTTTTAATCTATGAAATAGTTTCCTTACAAATTATGTAGTTTTTAGAGGAATGACATTTACTGTTGATGTGATCTGTTTGTTTAATATTGACTGTAGTCAGAAAGGAAGTTGGGCTTGTTATTTTTCCAGACATTGCAAAAAGTACCATCGTTAAGAAAAGGAAGAGAAAGATTTGTACCCATCTTTTGGGGGCATGTAAGGTGAGAGTGATGTCTCACAGTTAGAGAATCTGTGGATGTTGTTGGAGGAGCCGGAGATGCTCTCTAGTAAGCGGGTAATCCCTCTTCCTCGAACACTGCTGTTGGGGCCAGAAATTTTCACCCCAGATGGGTAATAACCTAGGGTGTTGGAAAGATAATTAAACAGGCAGAAACTTTACATCTGATTTATAAAGAGGCGTGTCAGTTAACTTCATCTTACTGTAGGACTCTTACTAAGTCATAATTAAAAAATCATGAGCAGAAGACAAGTGGGTGAAGAAAAATGTTTCCTTTTGTTTTTAAGGCAAGAAACCCCAACTGAAGTTCTTTAGGTATCACTTGAAATTCCATCTAACTAGCTTTTGAAATTTCTCATCTCCCAAAAACACATCATGTATCTATCACATCAAAACTATGAAACTATAGTTGAATAAGAAAAAGTGTTTCTTAGAAATGTCCTGGACAGAAGTTTGAGGAATGTTACATTCCACTAGTGACAAAAATACATAAATTCAAATTGTTTTAACTGCTAATTCCAAACAAAATGCTCAATTAAATTACAAGCTCCTCACATCCTTATGGTCAACCAGAAACACCACAAGATCTTTCTAAGGTTTAACCTTAGGTGTAACCCCAATCTTATAAAACTGAAGGTGCTCACCAGTGGATGTGTTTGATCTTTGTTCCTGATTGTAAGAGTTGAAATGACAGAATCCTGGACTCTCAACTCTTAGCTTCTGTAAAGGAACAGGAAAATGCCAGGAAAAATGTTTACTCCTTATCAATTATTAAATGGCCTACTTTAATTCCCGATTAAAAATGCAAACGAATGTGTATTTTCCCAATGTTTAGTCATGTTTTCTGTAAAGGACAAGACAGGGTGACTCTGGAGAGACTCAGGGTCACAGGCTTAGAAGTTGGTTTGTTGTTTTTAAAAAGATTAGATTATGACATATTTATTTTGGTGAGAGTGACTACAGAACAGGGCTAGCCAAATGGGCAAATGTGCTTGTGCCAAGCTTGATGGCCTGAGTTTGATCCCTGGAGCCCACATGGTAGGAGAGAACCAACTGCTCTAAGTTCTCTGACATCCAAATGCACACTATGGCATATGTGGGCAGGAATGCCTACATACAGACTTACACACAGACACAGAAAGAGACAGAGATAGAGACAAAGAGGGAGGAGGGAGGGAGGGAGGAGGGGGGGCAAAAAAGAATGACCCAGAATAGAGGGAGCCCTAAAGATTCATAAAAGTAAAATCACTGCAGCCATGTCTTTGGTTAGTGAAAGAACAAGATCTAATACATCAATTTTAGATGGGAACAGAGAATACTTATAGATAATAGAGCAAAAGCAGAGAATAAAGAAGCAGATAGGTGAGGTGGCAGGACTATGTAGAGAACCTGTGATTACTTCTGCTTTCCTGGAGAAGCAGCATCATCAGTACTGGCTACAGCAAAGGTAGGGGAAAAGGTGATAGAAGTTGAAAGATAATACATGAGAAATAATTAAGACTAGAGAAACGATAACTACAGGCAATGCCAATGAGTTGCTGAAACTGATCATAAAAGACATCTAGTTAAGATTAGTCATTATGGTGGGTGGTATGGAAGTTTCTTCTGTGTGTGTGTGTGTGTGTGTGTGTGTGTGTGTGTGTGTGTGTGTGTGTGTGTGTACTCAGGGACTTGTACATATCAGGCAATTACACCCCTCCATTATTTAAGTTTGAGAGCAAATAGTCTCACTCAGCTGTCTAGGCTGTCCTCAAACGTGCTATGCAGCCCAGGCTGACCCTGAACTTGTGAACTTCTTTCCCTAGCCTCTAGAGTGGCTGGGACTATAGTTATTTGCTGCCAGAAACTTTCATTCTAGATTGATTTCAGTTTACAAACATAAGGAGTGGAGGTGAAGAGTTAGATTTAATCAGGATTAGTCTGTCAACCAAGCATGAAGACAGGAGGACCAATGGAGTTTAGATAAGGTAGTAGAAAAGACAGACTAAAAGTTGGGATGGAAGGCAGTAAAGGGGGGCAAGGAGGTGGGAAAAAGAAAATACAAACAAGAGGACACAACTTTATACACACAAATAGTGTCCTTTGGTTGTTCAATGCAGTAGCTCTGTAAAGGAACATGAGAAAGTGGAGCTATAAGTGAACTACAGGTCATAGCAGAAGTCAAGGAATTGCTGGTACTGGCTTGCTAGGGAAGATGGAGGGAATCAGAGAAGAGGTTATTTGAAGTTGAGATCAGAAGCAACAGCACTGGGTGAGGACTTACGCAGTACGAGAGAAGGGAGGAGAGAGGGTGAAGAAACAGAGACCTGGGAACTGGAAGGATTACTCAGTGAAAAAATGAGAATAAAATATTGAAAACTGTTTGCTCCCTTGGGTCAGTGTCACTCGAATGAGGAGTCCCAACTAAAGTGCCTATTGATTCCCCAGTCAGGATAGGTTCTGCAGCACAAATAGCATGAGTTTCAAAATTTAGGAATTTTAGGAAGACGGTCTGAAGGAAGTCTAGAAGCTAAAAAATCAAAGACACTACTTTCAAATGAGTGAGGAAATATATATCTTCATTTGAAAATGCCAACAGAGAAACTGTGCTTAGAATCAAACTAGAGACAAGAAAGGAAACAGATTTTCCCTCAAAGAGGTTACATATATCCAAGATTCTGCTGACAACAGAGGTTTCCTTACCTGGTAGCGCCCTGCATCCAATACAACCATTTTGGGTGTCACACTATTGCTGGCCTCATAGTCTTGTAGTGGTACATGAGCTCCAGTGAGCTGGATTCCAAAGAGAGTGGCTAGAGAATTACTGATGCAGTACCTTTAAAAGAGAAGACAGATCTCACTAGAGCAACTTCATCCAGTTCATTCTGAAAGTATCCAGGTTAAGTTTACCAACAAAGAAAGAATCTCAGAGGTAATATTCTAATTTGGAGAAAAAAATCTAAAGATTCAGAGAGAAGAGATGGTAACAGGCAGCATGCAAACCATGAACATTTATCACTGGCAAGCCATCTCACAGTCAGTAGATAAAATTTCAGGTTTGTTACAGGGATGAGTGCAAGGATCAGCAGGATTCTCCAATGTTGAAGGAAAGAAGGCAGAAGCAGAAATAAAACTACAACCATGAACAGTCAATCCTCAGAGCTAAGAAGCATTTCCATGGAAAGGTATTACCAGAGCACCCAGAGACTTGGGGCTTGTCTTAGTTGGTTTCAACTGTCAACTTGACATAGCCTGGAGTCACCTGAGAAGAAAGCCTCGACTGAGGAATTGCCTGGTTCAGACAGGTCTGTGGGCATTGTCTTTGTTGTTAATCAACCAGAGGGCCAGCCTATCATTGGCAGCACCAACCCTAGGCTGCATAAGAAACCTAGTTAAACATGAGCCTAGGGTGAGCTAGCAAGGAGCATTCCTCCACAGTTCCTGTTTCCTGCTTGAGTTCCTACCCTGACATCCCTCAATGATGGGCTTTCCTCCCTTAAGTTGCTTTTGGTCATGGTGCTTGTTGCACCACCAGAAAGCAAACTAGAACAAAACTATAGGTGCCTCACTACAAAATGAGAGGAACAAGTTTACAATTTTAGGGCACCATTACAAGAAAGTGATGTCCTTAATGCTAGCAGGAAATGGTCTCTCTCCTAAGGGGCCTAGGAAGGAAAAACCTCAATAAATGCTTCTGAAGATTCACATAAACTGTTCAGTAAGAAAGTTGAGCAGACAGCCATTCCATCAGCTGACAAACAAGAGCAAGCACAACGGGCACAAGGGACTCCCCGCAGAGCACAGCACTGGGGGGCTCCTCCCCACACTTACGCGATTTTCTTGCAAACAGCTAATGCACAGAAGAGAATATCATTTTCTTCATGCCACTTGCACCTGTACAAGAAAAAGGAGTTTAATGTACAAACAAATGGTTGAGGGTGGAGCTTATGGTTAAGTCTCTGGTGCCATGCCCACTATGAGGAGAAACACAGCACTAACTGAAGCAGCTGAACTAACTAAACCATGTAGGGATTTTTATAAGCCAGATTTCCAATTCACCTAGCTGATACCATTATTCAAAATTTCTTACACTTCTTACACTTACTGCTTGTGTGTGCGCTTATGTGGCAGCCATAGGGAAACTTGAAGAGTTGGTTCTTTCCCTCTGCCATGTGGGTTTTCGGGATCAAACTCTGATAGGCAAGCACCTATACTCACTCAGCTATCTCACTGGCCCTCAAAGATGAATTTAATACAGATTTTAAAAGAGTTTATATTAAATTCTTAATATGCAAACTACACATAACCACAAAGTTAAATTTTACCTTAACATGAGGGTTCTGGAGGTGCAGCAGTAACTAATGTTAACATATACTCAGCCACTAAACATGAATTGCATACACTCTGCCAGGCATTGATGTAGGTATGAAGGACACATTACTGAATGAAATCATCTTACACTTACTTTCTAGTGGGAAGGCAGATCAAAAGGACAGACATGCATGCTTAATGAAAAATTCTAAAAAAAGATGACAACACTGTGAAGCAGAAGCCAAGAGTTTAGATGGGGTGACCAGCAAGGCACCACTGAGAAAGTGATGTTTGAAGAGACAAGAGGAAAAGTTGGAAAGGAAATGACCAAAGTCAAGTGATTCAACCCAGAGTTACAAACACAGAAACACCACACTTTTATGAGAGCCTTTCCAGTAAGTGCATCTACTAAGACTTAGAACAGTATTGTGAACAATAAAGCTTAGCTAAACTTAACAAGAATCATTTAAAACCACAAAAATGCTATACAGTAACTAAAAAGTTATTTGTGCCAAGTGATAGTTAACTGATCTAACATAAATCTAAAAACTCCCTCTGTATTCCAAAGACTAGTGATCCAATAAATGTGATTCATAAAGCTCTAAATTGAGGACTGAAGAACCAAACTTAACTTTGTAGACAATCATATAGAATTAGTAAGTTTTAGTTTTGGTTATTAGTTTTGTTCTTTGTCTAGAGGACCTACCCAGATACATGCTTTCCATTATAGGTCAGTTTTAAGATGCACTCAAGGAGTGTGAGAAATGCCTCAGTGGATAAGAGTGCAAACTGCACTTCCAGAGAACACACTTTCAGTTTCTAGCTCCTATCAGTTTACAACTGCCTGCAACTCCATCTCCAGGGGGTTTCAATGCCCTTTTCTGGACTCTCAATTCATGAGCACTCGTGTGCACAAACTCACACGCAGACACTTAATTAAAAAAATAACACAAATCAATCAAATAATATACTCAAGTGTTAGAACAAAAACTTAACAAAATTCTGAACCCCCCCAAACAAAAATGCTTCTAAATCTAGGGTTACCCTATTTAAAGTGGAACTATTTTGCTGTGGGATCTCTTTCTGCTTACTTGGGACTGAGCAGTGGCAGGAGGGACACATGAATCCTTCCAGCTACATCTGGCACCCAATGTGAGGCGTTGATCCACATAGACCTGAAAAACCTTACAAAAAGATTCTGAATGCACAGAAATGTAGCCAAGGGCAGCTTCCTAGTTCATGTTTCTCATGCAGGCCATGGTACAGAGATGATGTGGCATTTGAGCTAAGCTTGAGCACAGTATGGAGGATTCCTGCTGCAGTATAGAGGCATCCCTAAGCTGCACAGAGCAATGCATGGTGGATTTAGCTTTTGCTAGTACAGACAAGGGGGAAAAAAAAGGTTTCTGGACTACATGCTGCTTGATGGAAGCATAGACCCATTGCTTCCCAGAATTGGCAGTAAGCATGGCTCCCAGAGCTGGCCGTAAATGTATCTCCACCATGTTGAAAAGCTGAGTGGGGCAAAGCCAGCAGTCAGGGCTGCCACTTCTGTCCTAGCCACACTACAGTTTAAAGCAATGCTCAGAAAATGATTACAGATACACAATAAAACCAGATTCAAATGGGAAAATAACTCCATTTAAATGGATTACAGTGTGTTTAAATTATACATAAGCTTGGGAGAGTAAAGAGACGGTATAGACAGTTTTTAAAAAATATAGTTTTAAAATACTAAAAGTCCTTAGAAAGGGGAGTAAAGTGAGCCACATTGAGGATGGAAAATGCACAGACAGTCTGGATTATGGATACTATTGAGTTGTCTTTAACATTTTTGACTTCTATGAGACATTTGATTATAAAAGCTGCTGGATTCAACAGATTGGGAAAAGATCTTCACCAACCCCACATCTGACAGAGGATTGATCTCCACAATATATAAAGAACTCAAGAAACTAGACATCAAAACACTGAACAGTCCAATTAAAAAATGGGCTAAAGAGCTAAACAGAGAATTCACAAAACAAGAACTACAAATGGCTGAAAGACATTTAAAGAAATGCTCAACATCCTTAATCATCAGAGAAATGCAAATCAAAACGACTCTGAGATACCACCTTACACCTGTTAGAATGGCTACGATCAAAAACACCAATGACAACCAATGTTGGAGAGGATGTGGAGCAAAGGGAACACTCCTCCACTGTTGGTGGGAATGTAAACTTGTACAACCACTGTGGAAATCAGTATGGCGGTTTCTCAGAAAATTAGGAATCGAACTACCTCAAGACCCAGCCATCCCACTCTTGGGCATCTACCCAAGGAATGCTGATTTATACCATAAAGATACATGCTCAGCTATGTTCATAGCAGCACTATTTGTAATAGCCAGAACCTGGAAACAACCTAGATGCCCATCAACGGAAGAATGGATGGAAAAAATGTGGTACATATACACAATGGAGTACTACTCAGCAGAGAAAAACAATGAAAGCATGAAATTTGCAGGCAAATGGATGGAACTAGAAAAAATCATCCTGAGTGAGGTAACCCAAACCCAGAAAGACAGTTATGGTATGTACTCACTCATTGGTGGATTCTAGATATAAAATAAAGAACAATCAGACCACAACCCATAGAACCATAGAGGCTATATATATAGCATGAAGGTCCCTAGGACGACTGTGGCATATAATAAATTTCAGTTTTACTCAATTATTGAAAAAAAATAGCCAAATGAATGGAAACACATGAACTATGAACCAAAGGCTGAGGGCTCCCAGCTGGATCAGGCCCTCTGAATAGGTGAGACAGTTGATTGGCTTGATCAGTTTGGGAGGCACCTAGGCAGTGGGACCAAGTCCTGTGCTCATTGCATGAGTTGGCTGTCTGAAACCTAGAACTTATGCAGGGACACTTGGCTTAGTCTGGGAGGAAGGGACTGGACCTCCCTGGACTGAGTCTACCAAGTTGATCACAGTCCTCGGGGGAGGACTTGTCCTGGAGGAGGTGGGAATGGAGGGTGGGCTGGGGGTAAGGGGAGGGCGTGGGAGGGGGAGAATAGGGGAACCCATGGCTGATATGTAGAACTGAATGATATTGTAAAATAAAAAAATATATATCAAAAATAAAAAATAAAAAAAAAATAAAATAAAAAAAGCTGCTGGATTAAACCAACCTATATATTTTAAAAATATCTTGACTCCAAAATTTAAGTCAAAAAGGTATGCCACTTTGGGGGAGAGGTTATGTTTTTTTTTTTCCACAGGAAATGAGAGACTATGGATTCATTCAAAATTAAAGATGATCGATTTAATTGAGGAAGACCTCTGGAAATCCTGACTACAGATATAGAAACATAAACCTGAGAGAACTGCAAGACATGTGGTGTGTATTTCACCTGCTGAAACACATAACAAGAAATCTTTAGCTGACTTGTGTACAATGCACAGTTTGTACTTGTATTAATGCAGATATGTATGTTACCTTTAAAAGTTTATGCATTTTCAGGACAAGGGGACCAGATACCAATGAAAATGAATGGCCCAGATGATCCATCAAAATGCCTCTGTTGCAGTTCCCTCTGAGTTCTGCATCCAGAACAGGGTCAAGGCTGCTGGCTGCAATGATCCAGCCTCACAGACTACTCCAGTCATGACTTGACCTTAACTCTAAATTTTCTCAGGGTCCCCCAAAGATTACCAGCACCCAATCAGCAGGAAGTAGCCTAAAAAACTATACCCACATTTCCAAAAAATAGATTATGGATGTTTGTTTTTCTTTAGGATTAGGAGTTTGATTACAAAGTATTACTGGTTATAGTCAATCTCGTTCTAAAAGAAAAAAGGGAGATATGATAAGAAATGATAGAATAAAAGGGTAGATTATTGAATCTACTTTAATAAAAACTATTAAATCTTACATACTTTACATTGGTATGGATTTTGGTTTATTGATACAAATTTAAAGTTAATTTCGTTATACTGTATATGTATTTCTATTCTTGTTTAAGGTATGTTTATGCAACTCATTTAAAATTGTAATATATAATTAAGAAATGCATATTAATAGTCATCTATGATAATCAAACTTATAGTCATATTAGTTAAGTTTTCTAGATATACAAAGATATATTTCAGTTGGGTAGGTAATTGTCAAACACTTCAAACACCTACAATATGGCATTTAAAATGTTTTAAGGACTTAGACTTTTCTAGACATTGAGACATGTCTATTCCTGGCAGCACCAATTACTTCAAAGATGATGATGGGCATCAAAGAAACTCATTATGGAGTTTGCTCTTTGTGGCAAAAGCCACCGGGCAAAAAAGTGCCTTAGCCTTGACTGATTGACAGGGTGCTGTATAAACTGTACACACAGGACCCATAGGAAGGCCACCACTGAACTTTGCCAAAACAAGGTGAGATGGTCCTTCAGATTCCTGCTTCACAGAGAAGACTGCCAGACATTCTGTAGGACACAGGGAAAAGCAACTGATTAACTTTGCCATTAGGCGAGACAAATTTCCTGCTTCACAAAAAAAGTCTGCCAGAGAATCCAGGCCTGTTGGCTGAAGATGGATGTCCCAATGTTGCAGAGAAACTCTGGGTGACTGCCCAAGCAGCCAGATATCTTTGTCATTTCTAGAATTTTGGAAGTTGCTTACAATGCACTTCCTGTTCACTTAAGTAATACGAAGATTAGATAGTTTTCCTTGGTTATGATAAAAGGTAAATTAGGAAACTTTTGACTCAAATATAAATGATAGAGTATTTCCTTTAATTTTGCTAAATACAAATAGAATAGATATTGTAACTATAATTCTTGCTTGATAACTGTTTTGTTATATGTAATTTTACTATATTAAAATGAAAACCTTTTTAATTAGACAAAAAAAGGGGAAGTGCTGTGGAATGTCTTTCTGTCCGCTGTGAATATGTGTTGTTCTCACCGGTTGATAACTAAAGCTGTTTGGCCAATGGTGAATTAGAATAAAGTTAGGCGGTACATTCAAACTGAAGACGGAGATGAAGGAGTGGGGTCAGAGGAGATGCTGCTAGCCATCACCAGGAGAAGCAAGATGTGAGAGAACAGGTCATGCCACAAAACCACATGGCAAAACATAGATGAGTAGAAATGAATTAAGTTATAAGAGCTAGTTAATAATGAGCCTGAGCCATAGACCACACAGGTTTTAATTAATATAAGTCTCTGTGTGTTTACTTGGTACCGAGCCACTATGCGACCAGGTGGGACACAGGAAAACTTCCTGATACATTGTTTAATCTGTTTTTACTCACTTATTGATCTTGTTCCTCTAAAGCACACCAATACTCCTAAAAATATGAGTCTTTTTCTAGTTAAAGTACCTGTCTAAACCTGTCAAAAAATCAGATCTGGTTTGTGCATTTTAAAAAAATGTTTAAGTAAGTAAGTAAGTGTGTGTGTGTGTGTGTGTGTGTGTGTGTGTGTGTGTGTGTGTGTGTGTGTGAGAAAGAAGGTGCCTATGGAGCCCAGAAGGGTCATATTCTCTTGAGTAATAGTTACTGGCAGGCATAAGTCACCCAATATGGGTTCTTGGAACTGAACTCTGGTGTAGTGGACAGCTGTTTTCAGGTAACTGCTCTACCTGCCTATGATCTTGAAGTACATGCCCCTGGGGTGTGGCCTTTTGGTGACTCTTAAGACCTGAGATGCATGTGCCTTGTAGTTTTAGATACGGGCCTGACTCAGGTGGCTGGAACAGCATTCCAGAACCCACTACCATTCTGTTCTGTACAGTGAGTTTTTCCCCTTAGTAAATTCCTTTGCCCTTTAAACAGACTCTGGATTTCTCACTATATCCTGGTCCTATGGAAGAGTAGTATGTACCATCTCTCTAACTCCTCTGTATATTGAAGTCAATTTACCTACCATCTAGTCCCCAAGGCCCTGATGTTGCTTCATTCACATATATGCAGCATAAAGGCTATTTACCTTCTTTTTATTAAAAAAAAAAAAGTCCTGGTGATTGCTTCTGCCCCTATTTCAGGTTAGGATTCCTTCTTCCAAGGAAAACTCTACCCTTAGAATGCCCATCATCCTACAGCTGTATTTCTAGTCAGACTCACTCACTGGCTTTTGTTATAGTCTGTGTATTCCCTCCTCATTCCTGAACCACTACTGAGGCTGTTTTCTATTGGCAATGTCCACTCTTCAGTCCACATCTCTGCCCACAGAAATTCCATCTTTCCAAAAGAACAGATAAAATATTCACCCCATAAAGTATATCCTAGTTTTAAAACCCTTACACTGAGGTAATATGAAGTGACTTGTCTCTAATCTGACTAGACATTACTCTCAGAAACTTTTTGTTTGTTTGTTTGTTTTTGAGACAGGGTTTCTCTGTGTACAGTCCTGTCACTCCCTTTGTAGACCAGGTTGGCCTCCAACTCACTGAGATCCACCTGCCTCTGCCTCCCAAGTGTTGGGATTAAAGGTGAGTGCAACCACCACCTTGGCTCTCTGAAACTTTTTAAATGCTTCTTAGAAGTCATCTTAGTATGTTCACATGTTTTACTGCTATTATTGGACAGGAGACTAAGGGTAAGGACCATCATGTCAGTCTTTCCCACGTTTCTTACAGAACCTATTCTAGTGCCTCATGTATTATACAAGATTTTCTCAATTTTTTGTTAAACATAAAAAGCTCATTTAATTGAACAAAGGAATTCTAAAGAGATATCACAACATAAAACCTCACTTCTTAATACTACTATTGCCAAGATTTCAGTTCAGATGGTGAATTAAATACATGAATATATTTATTTCTTGTCCCCAAGTCTTTTTTGAAAAAAAAAATCACAGTCAACTAGATGCACACAATAAAGGAGAAAATACAAACAGGCTTCTCTATAAAAGACAATAAAATTGTAGAACTAAATGAAAGAACAGTGACTTAAGTCACTGTCTTTGTGGTTCACAGAATAGGCATGAAAGAAAAGATCTCCCAGCAGATCTGCCTATCAGAACTTTAGCAAGGTGCTGGACTCAAGGACATGTCCATACCAAAAGCAGACATGAGATGAAACATTTACCATGTACACTTGACGACCTGAGCTCAATCCCTGGATCCCATGGTGGAAGGAAGGAAGTTATTCCCACTGTCCTCTCATCTCCATACACAGGCACATCCACACCCACACCAAATATGTACACATACAAATAGTAAACTAAAGAAGGGCCAATGCAGGTTATGAAGCTGGATTTCTCTTCAAAGAGTTGTCAATTCACATAAGGGAATACACTGACTGCTCTTGAATTTAGGATTCGGATTTCAACTCACTAAGCTCTTTTGTCAGTTTCCTCTGCAGGAAACCCAATTAGCTGATAGTTCCCACTACACAAGATAGACCAGTTATTTGGTTTTGAAGCCTCATTTCTAAATATAAACATAACCAAGGAGAATCAAACATTCAAAGAAAATCTGCAATGTGAAAAAGGCCATAGAAAGACAATTTACATTCCCAAAGAATGAGATAAACTAAGAAACAAAAGTGAATAACAGCCCTAACCCAGGAAGTAAGTAGCTCAAGGTGGTCTGTGAAGTTACTGCACCCAGCATGGCTTCACATTTCACCTTACAGTCTTCATCATGAACACTGACAATGACTATATTTTGTGTCATACAGCAACTGTAGGCTGGGAGTGCTGACAGCCTCTGCCCAAGCTTTATGATAATGGCAAAGTCTTCTACTAAGGGTTCTGGTTCTGTGTTGAGTCCTTCTTGCTTAGCCTCTGTAATGATCTCATCTACACATGGTGTGTTCATCAGACACTTCACCAGTCTCTTGGAATATGCTAAACCCCGTGTAGCCAATCCTGAGTTGTTATTCTGTTTCCATTCTCTCCCCCTAGTTCTAATCTTTAAGCAAGGCCTACTGCTTTTTACCAATCTAAAACCCATTCCTCTCTGTCACCACCCTAGTCCCAGCTCATTTATTACCAGCTCATTTAATAATCATAGGATCCATACCTCCTTTCCTATCTCCTTTCAATACATCTGTAATAGAAACCTCAGAGACCTTTAAGAAATTCAATCTATTTTCTTTCCTACTTAGTAAAATCCTGTTTCTAACAAGGCTCTCTTCATTTTTTATCCTTTTTCTGCTTCAATTCTTAGCTTTCATATTACAATTTAAATAGTCTCCTTGACCATTCATTTTGTGTGTCACTATGCCTGGGTCAGTATTTGTTGATTAAAGGCTGTATTGCTTTAGTCAGCATGTCACAGACTGTAAGTCAACCTAAAGACAACTTGATACTAAACATTAGAAGAACAGGAAGTTATTAAAATTCAAATGTTTTAGCCTCCACAATAGTATGATAGCTACTACCTTATTACTTAAGTACTAAACTGCATCAATATAAAACTTAACCATTTCTCTTAGACCTTAAGATAATGTGTTAGTCAAGCAGTGGTGGCGCATGCCTTTAATCCCAGCACTTGGCGGATCTCTGTGAGTTCGGGGTCAGCCAGGGGTCAGCCTGGTCTACAGAGCTATCCTAGTCTTGCTGAGCCTGTATCTACTGAACTTAACACTGTAACAAACAAAAATGGAAAGTCAGCCACCTTCCATCCAAGTCACTGCAAATGTTAGTGTGAACCTGTATGCTGGTTGCTACACTGACAGAAGAGGGAGCTCTTGAACTGAACTCACAAATCTGTCAAAAACTGCCATCCAAGAGACAAAGGAAACAGAAGGCCTCATCCACAGAAAGCTATTGGAACATGGAAACTAAGAAAGCACCTGTAACTTCCAAAAACACATGGGGCATTCTAATATAACATTCAACATGGAATTAAATGTTCTCACACAAGTGTGTAAGAATATGGAAACATACTCTGAATAAGAAAAATTCAGAACCAAATGATTTCTTGAATGAGAGTTGACTAGACCCAGAAATCAAAAACAGAAAAAAAATCTAAATAGATTATGAAGTGCCCAAAGAAATATAGTCATCTTGAAAAAGAAACTAAAAAAAAAAACAACCCAGAAAACTGTCAAATAATTAAAGAGTAAAAAGAGAATATAAAGTGAAAGATAATATGGTAGCATATATTATAGATTTCCTTAACAGAAATTAAAGAGTGGAAGAAAAATTACAATCCGTGAAAAGGCTCTAGAAACAGAAGGCAATTTCTGCATACTGAAATGGTTTATCAGACACCTCAGAAGGTGGACTTTAAATAACAAACTGAGAGGAGCTACCAACATAAAGGATGGCAAAGTAGGGAAGTCTCTAGGCTAAAAAAACCCTATCGTTAGAGCTAAGGAAATGATAAGCTTTGCAAAAGGAATACACAACTCAATGGAGTTGTATTTTCCAGAAATTCATGGACACAAGTTGATTGGAAATCTTAACCATGCAAAAAACCAGGAAATACTTTTTAAGTCTCCCTTCAACCTATTATACACCAAGAATCACCAAACTTTTTAATGTACAGACACCAAATAAAAGAGCAACCATCTTAAAATTACACTATGTATAAGGAGGTATGGAAACAGTAAAACTCTACTCTCAATAGATGAGATGATATATCAAGAGGACAAAGAGTGTACTGAAGAATAAGAAAATCTGCAGACATGGTAACGTCTACTCTCAGCACTCAGGAGTGTGAGGCAGAATGATCATGCTTAGTTATTGGGAGGTGACAGAAATTTATGTAATACACAGGGTGTAGGGTGTGGTGGTGCAATCCTTTGATTCCAGCACTCAGGAGGCAGAGGCAGGCAGATCTCTTAAGTTTGAGTCCAGCCTGATGGACATAGTGAGTTCCAGGACAGCCTGGTTTACTCAGTGAGACCTTATCTTAAAAAGGAGTGGGGTGTGAGTGGGAGGCTCTAGGTAGATGAGGTTAGTGTGTGTGTGTCCATGAAGGCAACTGTAGAATACCAGTCCCCTCCCTCCTTTTTCCCCTCCCTGTAATGAGGTGAGGCAGTTTGCTTTACCACGAACACTCCCCACTGCAAGGCACTGTCTGAACACAGTCACAAAAGCAAAGGGGCCAACTGATCAGGGACCTGAGCCTCTAAAATCAAAATCAGCCCTTTTATAGCTGATTATCTCGTGTGTTTACTATAGTAACAGAAGAACGACTAGTCGATAATCAATGTAGATCCTGTGGACAGAGTCAAATCCTACAACTGAAAACAAAGGGTACACAATATTCTCATATGCTCACAGGACAATTCATAAAATTGATATGAGTTATCAAAAATACCCTAAACATAAATAACTTCTATAGTTTTTGATACAGTAATCAACATTGTTTGGTCTTAATGCAAACACCCATAATTTACTAAAAGAAACAAAATCCAGGAAGGCCTTTCCATCTGCTCATTTAAAAGCATTTTAATATGTTAGAGAATGAATTAAACAGTACTTATTCAAAATGACATTTTAGAATCTATAGGATGTAACAAAACAATGAAACTCTAGAAACAAAATTTTTTGAGGCCACCTTCCTTGCAGACATCTAAAAACATTTAAAAATCAATTTTACCATATGTAGTTTTCCAGAAAAATACCAATCACTAAATTTACTCCATTAGAATTATGAAGCTTCATTAAACCAGTTTCTTTCCTAAGGAACTGCCCCTCAACAATACACCAATAATAGACCTATAAACCTGTGCGGAAAGCAAAGATATCACAAAGACAGTGTTCATCTAAACAACAGAAAAACAACTTTTGTCCTTGGACACAACTCAACATTATTAAGATTCAGTTCTTCCCAAGTTAATTTTTAAGCTTTTATAGGGTTTCAATGAAGTGAATATACACTGTTGAACAATGCTAGTACTTTTTACATCTAAAGGCGAATTAAACCAACAAAGTGGAAGCGGGGGACCAACATGGAATAGAAGCAGCAATTTAACTATTGTGAAGGGGTGAAAAAGAAATAATCCAAGTAACTTTTGAGAAAATTACTGTGACTCTGTCCTCAGATTACAGTCAACTAGAAATGAGTCCTGAACTGTCATGGTTCCACAAACACTGAAATTTCATTCAGTGCATCCAAAAACTCAAACAGTAAGACACATTCTGACCAGGTTCTTACTCAGCACCACTCGCCTTGGAAAAGAACAAGGGTCTATTGGAGAAACTGCTAACCCAAGGGTGGAATGGAGAAATACAAGATGAAACTAGAATGTACCAGAAAGCAAAAAGCACTCAAGCCTGGTGCTAATAGAGTATATATAATTCATTAGATAAAACAAGAACTCCTAAGTCTATATTCACATAGAAATTATGAAGAAAAGCACTTTATTACAGAATTATAACTAGTAAATACTGAAGGAATAATTAAGAAAAATCACTACCTTCACAAGCTTGGCAGGAACCATTCCAACAAAATCATCACTGAATAACAGAACTAGTATTTGGTAATTTAAGGAATTCTATTTCTCTGCAAAAATACTCTACTCTTTTGGAGATTGAACCCAGGGCCTTCTATCTGCTGAGCACATATCAGCCCATTATGAGGTAGGTGCGCAGTAGTAACTGCTCAAAGGTGACTCTAACCAATCTCAGACAAATGACCAAGTTCTCAATATCAGGAATGGGACACAGTGACAAAATATACTCCAAGTATGACACACTGAGAAGACGTATCACTTTTTATTTTTGGTATTCCTCCTAAAAAGTGTAACCTTAACCTAGTCATAGGAAATATAAACCAACTCAAACTGAGAAACATTTTATAAACTAATTGGACTTCACGCTTCAAAAAAAATTAAGATTGGAGGAGACTAAGGCCTCCAGGAGCGGGGAATGCCTGGAATACCAGCATTGGGAGTCATGAATTCCAGGTAAGCCCAAGTAACACACATGCACACATGACCAGCAACATGTGATCCAGGACTGGACTCTGGATACTGTTTGATATAAAAGACACCACAAAAGAACTGGCAGCCTATGAACTTCAGCTTAGATAATAGCACTGTGTCAATGGCAATATTCTGACTTTGGTATCTGTACTCTGTAAGAGAGTATTATTCCAAGGAAATATTGGTGTACCTAGACACAAAGAAGCAGGGCAGCTTCTTTTACTCTCAAGTGGCTTAGAAAAAGTGTGTATGTATTTAGAGACAAATTATAGTGAAAATGTGTAAGGAAGCCAAGAGAGTATTATGCTTATTTTTATTAACCTTTTAATTTTTCAGTAAATCTAGGATTATTTCAAGAAAACATTTTGCCAATTTAATTCACTTATGTATCACTTTGTATAAATTATATACATATGATAAAAACAATTTAATAAAAATTAAAAATAAAGTCTAAATAAATTGAAAAGCATTCTTTCATCAGTAGAGAAATTCTAACTGGTAAAGAATTATCAGTTTATTTGGCAAGTTTTTTGCTGTTGTTCTTAGTATAAAGGTGCAATGTATCTTTCCATCAATTATTGTATGCTAAAAACCATAATATTAAAAACAATATCTAAAAATAAGTTTCCCTAGGCCAGAGAGCTAGCTTAGTGGTAAAGAGCATCTGCAGAGGCCCTGGGTTTGGTTCCCAGCAACAGAGGATCTGACACCCTCATCTGGTCTCCAGATCACCAGGAACTCATGTGGTGAATATAAAGGTAAACACTCATACATGTAAAAACCATTTTTACATGTTTACAAGGTTTAACTGAAAAGTGATTCACAAAAGGCAAAACAAAACAATTCAAAAGTCACAAACCTAAAACCTAGTCCTAGTATATTTTCTCAGGATATAGTTCAGAAAGAAACCAACATCAGTGAATTACAAAATTATCAATACCTTGTGTTGCTAGAATAGTCCCACATGGCCACATCTAGGAGACTTCTAACCCAGGTCTTAGAGGGCTCCTTGAGGAATTTTTGCTGGTAGATTCCCACTACAAGGTCCTCTACAGTAAGAAGTTCTAGATCTTGCCTGATTTCTTCCATTAGTAAATAGAAAAATACAATTAGTGAATTTGGGCACACAGAACACACATGTCAAAATGAAAGCATAGACTACACTTTCTGCATGACCTAGATTCTGCTCACCTGATGCCCGCTCCATACGCTTCAAACACCAGTTGACTCTGGCTCTATCATCAGACTGCAGAGGGAAAAATCATTACTTGCATTTTCTCCTTTTTTGAATTATTTTAATTAACACTGTCCTTTCAAATTTGGGTGTGTGTAGGAAAGACACACACTAATTGAAAATTATATAAAAATAGCACACATTAAAAAAATTACTGCTATGACTAACTGGATATATATATTTTAATAGTTTATGAAAAGCAAGTGAGATTTGGGGTAGACCAATGATAAAGTCAATGTTCAGAGCATGTGATCTGGTCACGGTAGTATTTATAATATGCAACAAGTTTAGGACCGAATTCTTCACTACTATTCTGGAGAATTTAGATAAAGCAAAAAGTCTTTTCAAAACACCAAAAAAAAAAAAAGAAAAGAAAAGAAAAGAAAAAGAAAAAAGAGGGTTAAGTGAATGAACATCCATTCGTTGGGCTAAAAAGATACTGCAGGTATTTTGGGAGGAATTTGAAGAAAATACTATTGTTCAGCTTTTTTTGCCTCCAAAATTAGTAATTTAAAGGTCATACTACTTGCACAGAAATCAATTCAGAATGAACATGTTTTAAAACATATAACTAACACAAAACTGAAATTCTTTTTAACTCTTCTGGTGTCTAATTGGCTACCTTAAAAAACTTCTTACTAGATATTACCTTGCAGTAAATAGGTGGCCAGTTCCCTGGGTTTGGATGGATAAATTTGTAAAGGCTTTGTAACACAGTTGCTTGGTCATGCCCAAATTCAAAGTTTGAAATAGGAATCTTGTGACTAGAATCACCTGAGGGAAATAAAGAGGTAGAAGTTCAACCACTGAGCAAGGCAAGTATTATCAGCTTGGGAACAGGAATAAAAAGGAGAGCAGTGAGTAATTTACAATATGTGCTTGTACCAAGCCTGGTTCTCATTCGGTACTTTACATACTTAAACCCAGAACCTTACGGAGGTGAGAAATACATATATAAATTAAGAAGAGACTACAGAGACTCCCCAGAAATTAACAGTTAATGAACAATGAAGTCATTATTGAACCCATGTTTCTTTTTTTTTTTTTTTTTTTTTTTTGGTTTTTCGAGACAGGGTTTCTCTCTTGTGTAGCTTTGCGCCTTTCCTGGAACTCACTTGGTAGCCCAGGCTGGCCTCGAACTCACAGAGATCCGTCTGCCTCTGCCTCCCGAGTGCTGGGATTAAAGGCATGAGCCACCACCGTCCAGCCTTGAACCCATGTTTCTTAATGACCAAGTCTACAGTGTTTGCATTGTTCCTGTGATGCCTTTCAAAAATGTTTTGTTAAATAAGGCTGGAGGGCCTCATAGTAGCAATGATTTTTTTTTTGTGTGTGTGTGTGTGTGTGTGTGTGTGTGTGTGTGTGTGTGTGTGTGCGTGTGCATGTGCGCGCGCATGCATGTTTGCCTGAATGGGGGGTGCAAAAGCACGTGTATATATGTGCATGTGGAGTCCTGAGTGCTATCAGGAATCTTCCTTGATCTCTTTCATCTTATTCATTGTGGCAGGGTCTTCAATCAAACTCAGAGCTTGCTGGTATGACTAGCCTCTGGGGATCTGTTGTCTCTGCCTGAGGCTGGAACCACAGGCACTAGGCATTTCGGTAGGTTCTGGATATCTGAACTCTGGCCTCATACTTGTTCAGCAAGCACTTTAACCAGTGAGTAAATTGCTCTGGCCTCCATTTTTATTAAAAGAAATATTACATGCACATGTGCATGTAGAGTTCAGAGGACAACCTCCAGGAGTTGATTCCTCACTATGTGGGTTCCAGGATTAAACTCAAGTATTCTGGCTTAGCAGCAAGTACCACTATCCCCCCTACCCCCAAACCATAGTGCGGGCCCACGACTGATTTCTAAAAATGAGAATGGGGCTAGAGAGATGATTCAGTAGTTAGAAGCACTGGCTGCTTTTCCAGAGGACCCAGGCTCTAATCTCATCATCCATACAGTGCCTAGTAACCATTTGTAACTCCAGTTCCAGGGGACCCAGCCCCTACTTCGGGCCTCAATGGATACCCATATACATTAAAAATAATAATCCTTTTTTTTTAAAAGACAATATGAAGAACTCCATACTTCCAGGAAATAAAAAGGACCAAGCAATTCAGATGAACCCTCCCACAACAAAATAAGTGACCTTGAAGATATTGGCAGCACAAATATGTCCAGCAGCTAAGACTTACTGATACAAGAGCAGGAAGTTAGGAAAATTTAAAGGCTAGTTTTAAATCACTTGTCAATTCTAGAAACAGCTAAATGGTTGAGCAAAGTGCTTTTAGAACCTATGATGACAATTTCTAAGTCTACTAAGTGCCTCAAAAAAGCAAATATACCTCTGTGACTAAGTTACTCTGAAATTCCTTCTTTTCAAATACTCTGAAAAAGCAGGTACAGAGACAGAAGGAGAACCAAAATGAAATTCACAGAAAGGTATCCAAAAGTTTCTTTGGTGTGGAAGTTACTAGGCACAGATTTAAAAAGAAAAAAAAAAACTATGTTCACATTTGAACAAAATTCACATCAAATTATGAATTTTGGCATAAAATTGCAAACTATAAAAAAGATGAAGAAGTTCAGCTTTGCATAATGATAGAGGAAAGCTCACTAAGTAGAATGTCTACTTCAAAGTGCTACAGAGAACAATGCAGTGAGGACTTAGGAGTCTGGAATCTTGGAAAAAAATAAATACCGGAAAGCTGAGGAAGGAAAGATTTAAAGGCTCAGACACTAGACAGAATTCTTAGCAGACTCATTAAAAATTTTAAATATTTTCTGTTACTACTACATAAATAAAATGTTAAGCATAGTGGTGCATACTGTTAGTCTCAGCACTTGGGAAGTTGAGGCAGAAGAACAGAAACTCAAGGGCATCTCTACACAGAGAGTCTGAGGTCAGACTGGGTTACAAGAGACCCTATATAAAAATATTAATCAAATCTATTTTCTGACTTCCACCACTTAATGCTACAAATTCTATGTATAATCATTTGGCGGTAATCTGTCTATCTCTCTTTTCATTAAAGTAAAGTTCAAAGCATAATTTAAATTACCTCAACCCCTGACCATGTGTTAAGGTAATCTTAGATGCCTCATGACTCCAGTTTCCACCAGACACAACCATGAACATTCTCTGGATAAGAATAATATGATAACTCACACACACACAATGCATGGGATGTGTGTATCTAATAAACATGATAACCAAGAAACTATGAAAACAGAGCAACAAAGATAATTGTAATAGGATTCCTGACACAAGACTGTAAAATAACTAGGCCTCTTCTGTTCAAAGAAATACTTATTTATACTTTCTGCACATCCAGAAACCAAATTTAAAAGTAATGAAAACATATCACCCAACCTATTTTCCCTCATCTTTCATTATAGCAAATAACCTTGACAACCAAATCAGACAATGTCAACAGCAACATAAATGCACAGACCCTAAGACAATCATGAGCAAGCCAAACTCAACAATTAGGAGACTTATGGTTACCATGCTGAGTTTGTTCTAGAGTGCAAAAATAGTTTAACATTGATAAATCACCATACAAATAAAATATTGGAGATTTCAAAAGAGCATCTTTATTAAAACATTCAACTGTCATCCATAATCAAGTTGGAAACAGAAGAAATTTCTTCACTCTGATAAAGTGTGCAGGGCAAAAATAAGGGCAGTCAGGGAAGAGGAAATTACAGCAAATAACCTGTTGGTGAAAAACCGGAAACTAGAGATCCAAGTCTGTAAGACGAATTGCTAAACGGTCTTATTAATAAAAAACCCGAAGCCAGATATTGGGGTGAAAACTGAGAGATCAGAGGAACAGGACAAACCACAGCCAACCTCGCCTTACCAATTCCTCAGCCTCCAGAGAAAGCTACTTCCTGTATACTCATGCCTATATCCTTTCTGTGCCCTGCCATCTCACTTCCTCTCTCCACCTAGCTACATCACTTCCTCTTTCTGTCCAGCTCTGTCACTTCCTGTCTGTCTGTACAGACCTCCAGACCTCTATGATTAACTAATGCTGGGATTAGAGGCCTGTGCCACCACACCTGGCTCTGTTCCCAGTGTGGCCTTGAATTCGCAGAGATCTGGATGAATCTCTGCCTCCTGAATGCCAGAATTAAAAGCATGTGGTACCATTGCCTAACTTCTTTGTTTAATATAGTAGCTGACTTTTTCCTCTGATCTCCATGCAAGCTTTATTTAGTAGAGCACAAATATCACCACACAAGCCTTCATACAACACAAACCAAGTAAACAACCAGGAGACACAATTCAAAACATAGCACTTACAAGACAACAAAAAGGTAGCATGGTGATGTAGGCACTCAGGAGGCAGAGGCACGAGGACTGCCCCAAATATGATGAAAGCCTGTTCTAAATGAGAAATTCCAGGCCAGCCAAGGTGATACCCCCATCTCAAAAAATAAAATGAACAAAAGCTATTAAGATCAACGATAACTTTATTAAAGAAAGTATAGACCTGAAGAAACAAGTTGTTCCATGTTCACAGATGGAAAGGCAGCATTATGAAGGTTATCTATTTTCTCCAAAACAACCTAAATATTTACAGGTGGTCCCAAATCTATCAACAAGGATTTTTGGTAAAGTATGAAAAACTGATTCCAAATTGTGGATGAAACCTGGGGTCAAAAATAGCCATGATATTAAAGAACAGGGGAGCTTTCTAAAGATTTTCAAACTATTATGCTTAATTAAGAATATGAGCCGGGCGTGGTGGCGCACGCCTTTAATCCCAGCACTCGGGAGGCAGAGCCAGGCGGATCTCTGTGAGTTCGAGGCCAGCCTGGGCTACCAAGTGAGTCCCAGGAAAGGCGCAAAGCTACACAGAGAAACCCTGTCTCGAAAAACCAAAAAAAAAAAAAAAAAAAAAAAAAAAAAAAAAAAAAAGAATATGATAGTCAAGCTACCCCTCTCCCCCTCAAAAAAAAAAAAAACAACAAAACAAAAACAAAAACAAAAAAAACAAAACCAAAATCCTGGTAGACTAATAAAGAAACCAAGTAAAAGTATGAACTGACCTAACAGATACTACATATCAGGGAAAACAGGTTATTAAATGAATGATGCCAAGACAACTGGCTGTCTTCAGGAGAAAACAATGAAATGAAATTGTCATCTCATAGCGTACACAAGTCAATTCCAGCTGGAATAAGCATCGGATACAAAAAAATAAACTGCAAATTTTAGAAGAAAACAGGAGACTTCCCTTCAGGTAGCCAAGAGCTCTTAAGACACAAAGATTCAATTAAAAAAAATTGTCTGACTTGCTAAATGAAAGCCCAACACTTGTGCTTATTAAAAGGCCCCACACAGGGCTAGAGATGTAGCTCAGTATATTACAGAACTGGTAGAGTACTTGCTTGGCATGCACAAGACCTAGGGTTCAGTACCCAGTACTCAAACTTAAGAGACCTCATATAGAGTGAACAACCCAAGGCTCAAGCTGAGAGAAGCCATTTTCACATAATGTAAGAATTAACAGTTAAGTTCTATAATAAACACATATAATGTAAGAAAAATAAGTAGAAAATGAGTAAAAGATAATGTACTTAAAATATAAATACATGTGTATAAAATAAAAAAAACTTATACATAGTAAAATTATTCAGAAAAGATAATGACTAACACAAAATTCAGAACCCTTCTCTGGTACAGAACCAGGGAGGGGAGGGGAGGGGAAGGGAGGAGAGAAGAGGAGAAGGGGAGAAGGGGAGGGAGAGGAGAGAGGGAGGGAGGGAAGGGGGAGGGAGAGACTGCCAGTGGTGCTGGCAGTGTGCTGTTTTCAGCTGACTGGTGGGTATACTGCTGTTCATTAATATTCCACAGAGTAAGTCAGTGCTACAGTCTTTGTATTTAATACATTTGAAAAGCCAATGGACCTTTCATATAGAAAGCTGCAATCAGGATTCAAAGCTTTGCTTCTTTTAAAGCAGAACTTCTCTAAAGAAAAACCATTAACCAGTGAAATGAACAGAAGTCGAGCTCTTCTGGCTCAAGTGAGGAAGGAGAGTCAAGACCTCTTAGTCCCAAAGCTTACACAGAAGCTTGAAGCACCTCTTTGTGAGGAACCTAAGTGGGAAAGGAGTCGCCACCGGATTCCATAATAAATGTCTTTCAATCCTGAAATTCTTCACTACTCTAACATGATAAACGATAATGTCCACCCATGAAGCAGTCACTTGATTTCACAGTACCTGAAACATAATGCAGCACAATGTCTTTGAGAGGTATTTGCTTACTTAGGGAGGAGGTACATGGGGTCCTGGGGACCGAACTCAGGCCATCAGGTTTGGTGGCAAGCACTTGTACCCACTGAGCCATCTCACCAGCTCTGAGAAATCTCTGTGCATGCCCGCTGGCTACTGCTTCAACAGAGCACATCAATTTGTCAGTTTGGCTTGGCATACTAGTCTACGAACCCTGGTCTTCTCCAAATCAGTGCAATTACATCAGCACGGGCATTTTTAGGTACTATGTCAACACAGCTGTCACTCTAACCATCATTTATCTTATTTAATTGGCAGATTTCCCAGGGTTATTTAATTGGCAACTTAAGACATGCTTAAATTGGCAAGCTCCAAACATTTAAAGTTGTCTGAATGAGAAACACTATCCTGTTTCAATTAGCTGGAATAATAAATTAAGAAGTCATTCCCAGCTGTGGATGCAGCTCAACAGGAGGGCCTTTGCCTAGCTGAACAAGGACTTGCCTAGGTTTGATCCTCAGCATGAGACAAAAGAAATATTTCTGGCCTATAGTAAGTTATAGATAGGATAAGACAGCTTTTAAGGAAGGAAGGATACTTTGTGTTCAGTTGCTTAATGAGAAAATACTGCAAAAACATGCAATAAAATATTTAAAGGTTTTATCAGCATCAAGCTAGCAAAGAAATGGTAAGCCAGTGATATTCAACACGTGAGTGACACACAGCAGGAAGACAATGCATTCACTCAAATGATCAACCAACCAAAATCATCTTTTCAAGTGCAAACATGAAACTAGGTTTCATAAAATTTGTGTTTGGGAATTTTTGTTTGTTGAGTTTTGAGAAAGTCTTGCCCTGTGGCACAGCCTGGCAATGAACTCTATAGCCCATGCTACAAACTGTGGCTGATTCTCCTGCCTTAAGTCTTCCAAACTCTAGAATTAGAAGCACAAGCTAACTGTACCTGGCTCCATTTCTGGTTCTTAAAAGATTTACCTCTAATCTGCACACGTGCATAGTACATCATAAAAGTTACAATATGCCTGATACAGTAGGCCTGACAAACATTTCTAATACTTCTAATAGGCTAGTTGGCCATATTTTTAAGTTAAACTCTACATGCAGGAATTAAATGGTCCCTTAAGAAATATATTGAATTAATCTCAATTTAATATAAAACTATCACGATTTTCATTTTAATCAAATAGGAAACGTCTGAAAATTCTTTCTGTAAGAGTTTAGTTCCAGGCTTAGGTAAATTTAGTCATAGTCAAGTTTTTTGGTTACAAAATACTTAAATCCTGATTTCCTCACCCCAAACTCAAAACTGTTCCACTCTGAACTCTTTATTTTTGAAGCATGAATTCTAAAATTTTTTTTAAAATAGACATTGTTCATAAACGGGTCTAAGTTTAGAGAATCTGAAACTTCCCATGATTTTCCATAGTGCCTGGCCACTATACCAATAGCTGACCTTAGAACTCCATGGATATGTAGCAATAGGAAAATAAAATCTTACTTCCTTAGAATGAAAAGAGTTCATCCATACACAAAAGTCAGTCAAGTTGTAAAAGTTTGGGGCTGGGGGTCCACTCTGTGGCAGGCAGAGTAGCTAGCTCGCATGTGGGAGGCCCCAGTTTACCCCCAGTAGCAGGAGAGTGCAGGTGTAGGTCTGAGTCTGTTTAAAGATCATTCCACTTGCATCCCTTGCAGCTTACATCTTCTAAGTTAAAAGAGTCAGTCTTCATGGGGCTACACACACTCAGTCGCTCTTATCCCAGTTCCTTTATACTTACTTGCAGCCTGGCAATGGAATCGAAATCCTCGTGGAATTTCACCTACAACACAAAGTGTTTTATTGAGAAGCAGAAATCTGGAAGTTCTCTTATAATATGTGCTAGAGTAATACTTCATATGACAACCAAGTTTCAATGTGGGTAATCTGTATTATTTTAAAATACAAGATTAAAACTTCATAGTGTCTTTCTTTGCTGTCGTTTCATTTTGTCTTGGTGGTTGTTTAAACCAAAGGCATGATGACTAAAATAATTTTTACGTATTTACCAAAACACTTTCCACAGCAAGTTGCTGCTCGCAGGGAAATTATACTAGAGAAAGAATATTCATGCAGAAGGACCTCTAGCTAGGGGTCCATGAAGGGCTTTGGGGGTGGTAAAGCCCGTTATACTGCAAGAACATACTGATTTTTCAGAATGAAGGAAAAAAAATCTTAAAATTTTATCTTTTCAGTGTTTCATAATACACACACACCACAAAAATGTAAAAAAGGTATGACTTGTCCTAAGCATCAATGTCCACAAGCATAAGATAATTAGCTTTGCTGTCCTCTGAGAATGAAGATGTCCAAATTAATTTTAGAGTTCTCTCCTATCTTGATACACTTCCCTGTTTGACTTCAAGGATATGGTGGTTTCCTTAACTGTTCTCTGTCCTCTAGGGAACTGAACTGATCAGACATTTTTATAATTATCTGCTTTTTATTTTTTATTTATTTTTTTGAGACAGGGCATCAATGTAGCCTAATCTTCTTGCCTCAGCCTTCTTCCTGTATGAGTGCTGGGATCACAGGCTTGAGTCTCCCCTGGGCCACTTTGCTTTTCAGTGGGGGTAGAACAGCAGGAAGGAGATGGCTAAGGATGTTTAGAGAGCTGGGATACCTCCATACTGTTTCAATAGTTTCTATAGACACTTTACAAATGATCTAACTGGTTCAGAAAAAGGTTTTCTCAAGGTTACAAAGCTGTATTAGCTTCAAACTAAAAATTAATAAGGTGAAGGATGGGAAATGGAAAGAAAAGAACAAGGCATAAAACAGAAAAATTCCAGAATGTAAGGCCATGAGGAAACAAACAGGTTGTGCATTTTTGAGGTGCTCTATCCCCTGAATTCCAATGTTTACTGAAGAAGAAAAGCTTCAATCAACCAGCCACAACACCTAGTTCCTAATAGTTTGACACTTGGGTAGTATGTCTATGTACATTTTAAGAACACAGCTGTACTTCAGCTTTTAAGAAAATGACTACTAATAAATGAAGTCAGTTTAAAAAAATCATACACTTCCTTTAATCCCAGCACTCGGGAGGCAGAGGCAGGCAGATCTCTGTGAGTTCGAGGCTAGCCTGGTCTCCAAAGCGAGTTCCAGGAAAGGTACAAAGCTACACAGAGAAACCCTGTCTCGAAAAAACAAAACAAAACAAAAACAAAAAAAAAATCATACACTTTTAGGATCTATCACATACTGGCTGCTTACCTGGATGGATAAAGCTGTGGAAATCTGCTATAATACCTTCCTGGAGGGAGTATTTAACACAGCCAATTTCACAAGGGAGGAAGCGCTGTTCACAATGAGGAGGTAGCTCACCATGGCTAAAAATGTTCAGAAAATAAAAAATGCCTCCAAGAAGAGCTGAAAAACAAAGCAAAACAAAAACTCAAGACTGTTAGAACTACTTTTGTACAGGTATATGTTCCTGTATTTCTTAGTGAATTATAAAAGAGAAAACTCAATTATACCAAGTAAAAATTTTACAATCACATTTATCAAGAATTTAAGAAGTAACCATTCTTTATATAAAGCAACAAAATTATTCAGTCTTGCCTCTACATAATTCAGCTGTAGAGTAGCACTGAATTTCAGCAATGACATAATAAAAGTTGTGACATACATGATACAAATAGAAAGGCTTGGGAAATAAAGTTAAGCAGAACAAGTGAAGTAAAACTAGCTATGGAAAATTTAGTTCTCTGCTTTTATACTTTTGCCAATATACACAGGACCACCTATAATAGCAGAGAACTATGTGGGAGTAGTACTGTCTACTAAAGACTAAAAAGTTTAGGTTAAAAGTTTGTGTTAAAGGCAGAAGACAACAAAAGCAGCCAGGAGCCGGGCGGTGGTGGCACATGCCTTTAATCCCAGCACTCGAGTGGCAGAGGCAGGTGGATCTCTGTGAGTTCAAGGCCAGCCTGGTCTCCAAAGCGAGTTCCAGGAAAGGCGCAAAGCTACACAGAGAAACCCTGTCTCGAAACATCCCCCCACCTCAAAAAAAAAGCAGCCAGGAGCAGCAGCAAAGGCCTTTATTAGCTATGTTCTCTTCTAGAGTAGTGCAATAATTCATCCTTGCTTCATGCCTGCCCACCCCAGGATATTGTAAAATTCTTTATTCCTTTTCTTTTTCTTTTCTTTTTTTTCTTTTTTTTTTTGAGACAGAGTTTCTCTGTGTATCCCTGGCTGTCCTGAAACTCACTCTGTAGACAGGCCGGCCTCCAACTCACAGTTATCCTCCTGCCTCTGTCTCCTGGGATTAAAGGCATGTGCCACCATGCCTGGCCAAAATTTTTTATTTTTAATTGGCAGATAATAACAGCACATATTTATGGGTTATCATGGGGATTCAATAAATTTATAAACTGTGAGATGATTAAATCAAGCTGGTTAGCATATCTATCAATCCTCACTCTCTTATTCTTGTTCAAAATTTAAAATCTACTCTCTGACCAGGCTGTATAATAGGTCAAAAGCCTAATTCTTCCTACCTACCTCTATAACCTAAGTGTGGGAGCTACAAAGAAGAACTATATTTAATAATGTACGAAGTGGCAGAAACCGAGAGACTGTTACAAAAAACTTTCCAATATTATTTCAACAAATGCAAATTAGTTCACCCTGCATAACACTAGTGCTATAATATTTAAATCCTTATAGTCAATTATTTTGAAATATTAGATCAAAATGAATAAAACATATTTTGGCAGTGGGATGCACAGGTATGTCCTTGAGTGAGGTGGTCAAAGGTCAATCTCTAGTGTCATTCCATGTTTGTTTGAGGTAGGACTTGAGGCTTGCCCAGTTAGGCTAGGCTGGCTAGTCATCCTACCATTCCCCCTCCCCAGCACCATCATGCCTCACTTTTTATCTGGGTGCTGTTCCTCACACCTGCACAGCAAATACTTTACTGACCAAGCCATCTTCCCCCACCACAAGAAGACACATTTTTATTGCCCAATATGCCATCCAAATTCAAGCATAACGTTTTAGGAATACTCTACCTTGATCACTTTTTATAGATAAATTTGACATATCAGGGGGAGAAACACTTGGTTTTGGTACAAGCATGCCTGGTCTCCTCAGTGGCGTAGATATGAATTTCTGAAAGAGAATTGCCAGTCAGATACTTTTAAACAGAGCTACGTCTGGATACTTGACTGCACACATTTAATAAAGTAACTGTGAAACAGCCTGTGGACCACTTCTGCATTCTCTCACCATCAGTGAAAACAAATGTATGTATCAGTAAAAGGAGCAGTCCACGGCAGACAAGAGCCAGTCTGTAAATCCTATGACTAAGAAGGCGAGTGGTAAACAAACAACTAGAGTGCAGAGTCGTTTGTGCACCGCTGATCATCTCATTTCCCCGAGGCTCTTACAACCAAACGCCGGGCTAGCGGCCAAAGGATTATTTCTGAAAGAAAATCAACCTAAACCTCCAATCCTGTAATATTGTTTGGTTTTCACTTCAAAGTAAAAACCAGAGCACAATGTGCCTCCAACTGTCACAACACACACACACACACACACACACACACACACACACACACACACACACGCAATACTTCAGTTCTGAGGAGAAATTTTTTAAAGTTATTTTTATTTTATTTTTTATGTATATGGGTGTTTGCCTGTATATGTGTGTGTGTGTGTGTGTGTGTGCGCGCAGCTCCAGTGGAGGCCAGAGGAGGGCATCAGAATCGCCTGGAACTGGAGTTACAGATGATGGTGAGCCACCATGTGGGTGCTGGGACTCGAACCTGGGTCCTTTGTAAGAGTTAGCCAATGCTCCTAATTACTAAGTCACTTCTAGCCCCTTGAGGAGAAATGTCTTATAAGAAATTATAAGAACAAGAAAAATCAAAGTTCACAAGCACAGAACATCACATATCCACCTGACTTAAGGCACCAACTTAAAACAAAAATCTACCATATTAAAAAAATAATAATTCACCAAACTTTTGAGTTTCAACCCAATGCCAACAGCCGAAGAATGAAACTTCAGTGTGTACAGACAGAAGAGAACACCACGAGGGAGAAGAAAAAGAACTCCATTAATTACCTTGTACTTTCTGAACAGCAATGAGCAGGAAAACAAGTTCTGTTTAGTACTTCACTACCCCACTGCACAGGAATTTGCTTAACTTTCCTGTCCACAGGATCTACAGATGTTAACTTAGGTCCTCCAAGTCTTGTTATTCAAATTATTTAAAGGTCTAGGAATCGTTTAAAAATGAAGCTCAACTATTTCTAAGTACGCCAAAGTGTTTTAAAAGCCGTCTAACCGTTAAGAACGGAAAGGGACTCCGGGAGGCTATTTAGTGTAAGCCCTAAACACCATGTGACCTGGGGTTTCTGCACGGTCTGGAAGCTTCCCGACGGTTCTCGGGCTCCACGGTGGCTGGGAGCCCAGGGGCGGGCGAGCGGGCGGGAGGGCGAGCAGGATGGGGGCTCCCCCCTTACCTGCTTCTCTGAAGGCCCCGAATCCTTTCCCTGGGCTGCTCTCCATTCTCGAGCCATTTCTGAGTATTTCTCCTTCTCATCCTCCCTGAGGAGCTTGGGGAGAAGAGAGGGGAGACAAGAGAGGGAGGCGGTGAGGCGTCCGTTCCACGCCCCGGTTCTGGAAGGTTCTGTCGGTTGGTCCGGCGCAGGGGAAGAGCCCCCCCCTGGCCCGTCCCCTCCCTCCCTCCACGGACGGCCCGCAGCCCGGGTCCCCCCTCCGCGCCCTCCCCGCTGCCCAACTGCCCGCGGCCGCCTCACCGCCCAGTCGGCCGAGCAGTAGGGGATGGCGTCCGCCACTCGGGCCACCGGCAGGCCTCGCCGGCGCAGTTCGGGAATCTTCTCCTGCACGAAGAAATAGTAGGCATTGCGGCTGGCCCTGCGGTTGGGCATGGCGTCGTCGGGCCTCGACGCCCTCCAGAGACACAGCAAGCAGCCGGCGCCCTCGCCGGGCTCCCGCCCTTAGTAACCGAGCTGGGCGCCTGCGCGCGCGCTCCTGCCCGGCGCTTGGCCAATCAGGGCGCAGCGCGCAGCCGCGTTGGGCTCCCCCCGTTGGTGGGGGAGCAGAAAAACAGCCTGAAACGGGAAGGTTCCACCGCGTGCGCGGAGGCCGAGGGGGCGGGGAGGAGGGAGGAGTCGGGCGCAGGTGGGGAGCGTTGCGATTGGCTGGCTGGCGTGCCTGGCAGGCGGGGATTGTCACGTGGAAGGCCCGGCGCCTTTTCTGTATATTGTTGCGTAGTGTGTCCAGTTGGTAGGCGGAGGACTCGTGGGTGCTGTCGGTTCCCAAGTGTTTGACGGCAGGAAATAGCGAGTGTGTGCAAAGCACAGAGGGGAAAGGTGGGCTCACTAGGGTGTTTTCAAGACGGCAACAACAAACACAACATATTCGAAAACCTTCTGTTATTTGTTAGCATTTGGGGAGCTGAGGATGGAACCAGAGCCTCCCAACAAGCTAGGAGACCACTGAGCTATGTTCTCAAACCTTCCCTCAATTTTTAAAGTGCAGTATACATTTAGGCATAAGAAAGAAACACAAGGCCGGGCAGTGGTGGCGCACGCCTTTAATCCCAGCACTCGAGAGGCAGAGCCAGGCGGATCTCTGTGAGTTCGAGGCCAGCCTGGGCTACCAAGTGAGCTCCAGGAAAGGCGCAAAGCTACGCAGAGAAACCCTGTCTTGAAAAAACCAAAAAAAAAAAAAAAAAAAAAAGAGAAACACAAGCTGGGCATGGTGGTGCACACCTTTAATCCCAGCACTCGGGAGGCAGAGGCAGAGGCAGGTGGATCTCTGTGAGTTTGAGGCCAGCCTGGTCTATAGAGCTAGTCCAGGACAGAGAAACCCTGTTTTGAAAAAACAAAACAAAAAAGCCAACAAAACAACAACAACAAATAAAACCACAAGAGCTGAGATTTCAAATAATGTCCGTAAATAAAGTTTTATAGGCTTTCTCATAAGGGCTGAGTAATTTCTTTTTCATCAATTTTATTATGAGGTGGCATTTTGGGAGTTATTATGAAGTGTTTTTTCTCATCTTGTGTACCTAGTTACTGCTGACTCAAGGTTGAGCCTGTGTATTTAGTAATACTGAGTTCTCATACTGGTTCAAATTAGTGCTTGCTAATTCACTTGGGTTTTCTCCTATTTCTCAACGAAATTCCTTTGTCTATTCAGTTTACTAAGTCTGTGTATAAGTAGAGTATGATTTTTTAGAAAAGGCAGTTCAAACTTCATTTAAAAAATTGCACCTTTTCAGATAACCACATTTTATTATTGGTTTGTTTGTTTACTTTTACATCCTGTCGGCAGGCAATTTCCCCTCTCTCCTCTCCTCCCAGTCTCTCCTTACCCCCCCTTTCTGTTTCTATTCAGAAAGGGAAGGCCTCCCATGGATATCAACAAAACATGGTATATCAAGTCGCAGTTATGACTAAACACCTCCCTTCATATTAAGGCTGGACAAGGCAATCCAGTAGGAGGAAAAGGGCCCCCAAAGCTGGCAAAAGAGTCAGAGACAGCCCCTGCTCCCATTGTTAGGAGTCCCACAAGAAGACCAAGCTACACAACTGTAACACATATGCAGAGGGACTAGTTTGGTCCCATGCAGGCTCCCTGGTTGTCGGTTCAGTCTCTGTGAGCCCCTGTGAACCCAGGTTAATTGATTCTGTGGGTTTTCTTGTGTTGTTGACCCCTCTGGGCTCCTACAATTCTTCCCTCTCTTCAACAGGGTTCCCTGAGCTCCTAATGTTTGGCTGCAGGTCTCTGTGTCTGTTTTCATCCGTCAGTAGCTGGATGAAGCCTCTCTGATGACAACTGGGCTAGGCACCAATCTGTGAGTATAGCAGAATATCACTAAGCACCATTACATTGACTTTTTTCCCCCAGTTGTGTTTGGTTCTATCCTAGGTCTCTGAGTTGTCCAGCCTCTGGGTCCTGGCACTCCAGGCAGTGTCAGGGGTGGGCTCACTCTTGTAGCATGGGTCTCAGGCTGGACCATTTGTTGATTGGCTGGTCACTCCCACAATTTCTGCCCCACCTTTACCCCAGCACATCTTGTAGGTAGGACAGATTGTAGGTGGAGGTTATATGGCTGGGTTGGTGTTCTAATCCCTCCACTGGAAGTCTTGTCTGGTTATAGTAGATGGTCAGTTCAGGCTACATATCCCCTATTGCTGGGAATCTTAGCTGAGGTGACCCTTGTAGATTCCTGGGAATTTCCCTTGTACTAGGTTTCTACCTGATCTGGAAATGTGCCCCCTTTTCCAGTCGTCTCTTTCAGTAACCCCCAATTCTCCCCACCTGATCCCTCATGTTCCCATTCCCACTTGCCCCAGTCCATCCATGAGATCTCTTCTATTTCCCCTTCCCAGGAAGATCCAAGCGTTCCCCCTTGAGCCCTCTTTGTTACCCAGCTTCTCTGGGTTTGTGGATTATAGCATGGTTATCCTTTACTTTACAGCTAATATCTACTTATAAGTGAGTATATACCATGATTGTCTTTCTGGGTCTGGGTTATCTCACCCAGGATGATTTTCCTAGTTCTATCCATTTGCCCTCGAATTTCATGATGTCATTGTTTTTTAACAGCTTTTTTTATGTAAAAATTATGTAAAATTACTGTTTTTAACAGTATTTTTACATAATACTCTATTATGTAAATGTACCATATTTTCTTTATCCATTCATCAGTTGAGGGACATCTAGATTGTTTCTAGGTTCTGACTATTATGAATAAAGCTGCTATGAACATAGATAAGCAAGTGTTCTTGTGATACGTTTGAGTATGCTTTGGGTATATGCCTAAGAGTGGTATAGCTGGGTCTTGAGGTAGATCGAATCCCAATTTTCTGAGAAACTGCATGTTGATTTCCAAAGTACTTGTACAAGTTTGTACTCCCACCAGCAGTGGAAGAGTGTTCCCCCTGCTCTACATCCTTTCTGGCATGAGCTGTTGTTGGAGCCCACTAGGTTTCCTAGTGCCTGTACCCATCAGGACTATTTAAGAGGTTGATTGGACCACAGGCCTGGGTACCGGGTAACTGTAACTAGCAAGGGGGAGGCCTTTTGCTTCATCCCTTGGCATTGTTATAAATAGACCTTAGGAATTAAGTTCTGGGCTGGTGGATAAGGATCCAGACCCACCCGAGTCTATCCTGTGCTTTCTCTCTGTTTCTTTACTTTCTATTTCCAACTAAGTCTCTTATCCCTCAATCCTCAAGAGTTCCTGGGGTAAATAAGTGTGAGGGCTATCACTTGTGTTTTTGATCTTAGCCATTCTGACAGGTGTAAGATGGAATCTCAGAGTTGTTTTGATTTGCATTTCCCTGATGGCTAAGGATCAATGTTGAACATTTCTTTAAGTGTTCCTCACCATTTAAGATTCTTCTGTTGAGAATTCTCTGTTTAGATCTGCACTCCAGTTTTTAATTACATCATTTGGTTTTTGATCTAGATTCTTGAGTTCTTTATATATTTTTTGGAAATCAGCCCTTTGTCAGATGTAGAGTTGGTGAAGATCTTTTCCCATTCTGTGGGCTGCCATTTTGTCCTATTGATGGTGTCCTTTGCCTTACAGAAGGTTTTCAGTTTCATGAGGTCTCATTTATTAATTGCCAATTTTAGTGTCTGCACTATCAGTCCTCGGTTCAGGAAGTTGTTTCCTGTGCCAATACGGATAACCATATTCTTTATTGTTGCTAATAATGTTGCTAGATTCCTCTGGTATTGAACCAGCCTAACATTTATACAGACACATTCTTCTTGATCATGAGGCATTGCTGATACTTAAAAAAAAATGTTTTGCTTTCTTAGTAGATATGGAATTATTATTTTGTGGTGCTTGCTGTAGGGATCTGAGGAAGATCTGAGTGAGTGGTGTCCTGAAAGAATGTGCTTTGTTGACACGGACAGGGTCACAGTCCCAAGATCTCCAACTGGTGAGAAACCAGCAAAGCTGTTAGGCAGTCTCAAGAGAAATGTGACACAGCTCTCCTGGAGAGTACCAGAATGAGTGTTTATGAATGGCTGATCAGTGTGTGCAGAGATGAGCAACGACTGTGCCTTCCTCCTCCAGGATGTGTTCAGTGGAGATTGCTCATCTACTGAGACCTCCCATGGAGACTCCCTAACTCCTCCCTGTCTTCTGTATCTACACATTGCTAAGATTCCAGGTTTCTGCAGGGAAGAAAACTCTCACCTGATCCCAGCTTCACTGTACGTGCGTCCGTCCTTTCTTCATTCCCTCTTTGCCCCTAGTTAGGAAGGGTTCCAGGACCCAAGCCATGCAGGATGGGGCAGCTTTCTTTACTAAAGATTGGTATCAAGGTTATTATTGTTTCATAAAATGAACTCCCTTTTCCTCTTTTTAGAATTGAATAAGAGATGAGAACTACCGATTCTTTGGAAGTTTGGTAGATTGTCTTGTTTAAGCTCTGATACTGACAAGCCTCAGAGGGCAGCAGGGGGCTGAACCTCGTCAGTATCTGGCATGGGGTGTCTTCAGTCAGTTCTCCTAGAAACCTATGTCACATTTGGGATTACAAGTATATTGGTATAAAATCTGGTGAGGAGATGAGGCCACTGAAACTTTTCTAAATATTGATAAGACAACAGCTTGACTGGATCATCTCATACTTAGCTGAGTGACTCAGCAAATTCACCCTTTCAAGAGGAGCGGACTTACACAAAGGCTTGTAGAGGAAATTTTATAACAGCTCTGTTCTTCAAAAGCCCCATGCTGAATAACTCAAAGTCATCAACAGTTGAATTGGTAAATTGTGATGTATAATATGGTAGACTACTGGGAACTAAAAGGAAATGAGCTTGTCTTGATACTCAACATGAATTCTGTAATGTTACTGAGTGGAAAAAAGCATACATAAAAATGTGCATTTTCTGTGACATGATGGATACAACCCTTGAGAAAGGTAAGACCATACATAGTTAGAGAAATCAGATCAGCAGCAGCCTGAGGCCCAGAGGTAGGGGAAATAATGGAGCTAACATAAAATACCTTGGAGGTGGCAAACTATTTTGTGCCTTGTAGTGTTAGTGGTGACAAGCAGGACATGTCAAAATTCATCAAATTGTATTTTGAGATGTATGCATTTTCAAAAGTTATTATTTTATGTGTATGGGTGTATTTCCTGCATCTCTGTCCATGCACCATGTGCTTGCCTGGTACCCTTAGAGGGCATTGGATTCTCTGGAACTGGAGTTACAGATGGTTTGTGAACTGCCATGTGGGTGCTGGGAATTGAACTTACCTCCCCTGGAAGAGCAGTAAGAACTCCTAACCCTGAGTCAAGTTGAGTACAAGTTTTATTGTGTAAACTACAGTTTAAGAAAATGAATTTTTAAGACAAGATTGGCATAATTAATGAATGTCACACTTGTTTATAGTTTTAAAAATTACATTCTGTCTCCTTTGTTTTCTTCCTAATATTATTTAAGCCTTCCAAGCCTTTTAAAAATATTTGTTAAAGTGTTTTATTGATCATAAAATAATCTGAATTTTTATTCTATTGAGAAACTTTAATGTTTTTCTTTTCACCCTTCTGTTTTAAATGTAGCCATCAGCCTTCGACCTGTTTTGCATTTCTTCTTCCAGTTTATGAAATAAAATATTTTATTTTTTCCAGGGTCTATTTTTGTAGGTTTGCTTCTCTCATTTCTGCTTTAGTTGGATTGATCAGTATTTCTACTCTACTTACTTTTCTGCTGACTTCAAAGTTACCCATTTTGTTTTTCTTCATTCCATAGATAGGGTGTGGGGGCCAGAGGACAACTTTCAAGAGTCCGTTCACCATGTGGGATCTGGAGCTTGATCTCGGGTCATCAGGCCTGTGCAAACATCTCTACCGGCTGCTGAGCCATCTCTCCAGCCCCCGTTCCTGAAAGACAGCTTACAGTCCCTTTTCTTTTGGCCAGTTTTTGGAGGGAACTGTTAACGAAGCCGCCTCACGTTTGGTGACCGGATGGACTGCCGCCATGGTACTCCCACTGCAGAACACGTCACAGATGTCTTGAGGGGACTACCCTCCAGCTGCAGTTATGGCTGCTGCTGAAGCCACAGTTTCTCCTTCAGGAGGTCTTGCTCTGGTACAGTTGTACCAGCTTACATCAGTCACAGGAACATCAATCAGCCACGACAGGGCTGCTCTTCCTGCAGCTGTTCTCACTCAGGATGGGAAAATTATGGTGACTCAGAAAAAAGAAAAAGAAAAAGTTGTGATTTGGTGCTTATGTAAGGCTTGTGATTGGTACTTAGGTAAAGCTTAGGTGGGACTAGAATCTGCACATAGTCATGGTACACCTATCATTAGTGATAGAAGCAGGATGATTGCCATGCCTTTGAAGTTCGCTTAGGAGGATTTTCCCCATGTGCTGCCCCAGGGCCGCATCATTGAGCCCAATAAGGGCTTCTCTGAATGGCCTTTGGCTGAGATGTTGTCTTGATCATTGGTATAATGGGTTGAACAGGCTTCATGAAGAGCAGCCTCAACAATAGCACCAGCAGAAAAGAGGCAGTTAAAGGTCCAGTCAAGCCACGGTGAGCTGAGAGCCCTGCCTGGCATCCAAGCTCTGAGATATGTTATCGAGAGGCAGCTGAGTGTTCCAGACAATCCCCAAGGGCTGAAGCTGGAGTAAGCTCATACTAGGAAGAGTGATAGAAATCGTGTGGTAAAGTGTCTGGATGATGAGATTGCTGTAAGTCAAGGCTATTGGGACAGCAAGGCTTGGTCACTAGAAGAGTCTGAAACATCCACTAAAGGTTAAAGAGTCAAACTGTAACTCTAGCTTCTGAGTATTGGTCCTCTAGCCCAGAAGAGTGCTCATTTTGAGCACATCCAGCAATAAGCTTTTGTCTTTAAAAGCTTGGAGCCCTAACCCTCTGGCTCAAGGCATAGAGCTCTCAGTCTCTACCTTAGATCTGCATTAGGAGCCTCGTCTGTAAGCTTCCAGAACTCATCTCAACATTAAAGGAGCAGCTCCCTGCTACCTGTACTTGTATCTGGATAAAGCAAAAAGAGCCTTAGCCAACCACTTGTGACAGTTTCAGGGTTTTGTGGTTTTTCGTGGTTTTGTTGTTGTTTGTTTGTTTGTTGTTTTTTAACCAATGTTGATAAATAATCAGCATGCAACAAACAACATATCTGAAATAGGAAGCTTGATGAGTTTTGACATTTGTACGCCTGTAAAACTAAGCCTGCACACAAGCCAAAGAACACCCCCATCCCCATTTCCTCATGACCAGGGCACGGAGTCCCACTGCTCTCCACTCCTCTTCCCTCCAGTCTCCTGTGTCTCTCTGTGCGCTCTTCTCCCATCGCCGTGTCCTCATGTTCACTCATATCCTCTTCTATATCTGATCTTAATCCCACCAGTATATTTTCATACCAGATTATTCCATTTCTATCAGCAGGAGTTAATTGAATCTCTTAAAAATATCTCCTGTTTCTCCCCACTCAACATAGCTCTTTTCTTTCCTCCACACGGAGTTGGGTTATAACATATAAAAGTTATAGTAACAGCTAATTATTGTCACCGTCCACTCGTTCTGTCATCTGAGCCACTTCTGGGTCTGTCTCAACGGGTTGATATTTTTCCTTATTGTGAGTGAACGTCCTATGTCTTTTCTCGGTAATATTTGATTGGATGCCGGTTCTTTGACTTTGTTAAATGCCGTATATTTCTGTATTCTTGTGCTTTGCTTTAGGATGTGGTTTATTACTTGGAAACAGCTCAATGCTCGCTGTGGCTCCTTCCTCTCAGGCTTTGTTATTTGAGAGCAGAGCAACCGCTAAGACGAATTTTCTCCTCTACCAATGTGACACCCTTCCGAGCACTCCACCTGATCGCCCATGAATTTGGAGGCTTTTCCATTTGGGCTGACAAGCACACAAACTATTTCTAGCCCTGTGTGAATTCCAAGGATTGTTCCTTCTTTCAGTCCTTTCAAGTTGTTCTTTCCCTGGCACCGTGTAGTCTCCTCCCACGCAGGCACTCATCAGTATTCAGCTAGAGCTTCAAGGGAGATCCTCACCAGAGCACCAGGGTGCTTTTGGCTTTCTGTTCCTCATGCGGCTTCCTCTTTCCGGGCACTCTGCCTGCGAGCTCTTCTCACTCTGGCCAACCTGGACACTCGGCTCCACATGCTCAACCCAAGGAGACTCTAGGGCTCTAGGGCTTGCCCTTCTGGAGGCTGCATTCTGGATCCTTCCTGCAGCACTTGGTGTAGTTGCAGAGCTTGCCCTGTGTCTCTTCTTTCTGGGACCATTAGTTACCTTGGCTCCCTGATGATGTCCAGTGTCTGAAGTCATTGTCCCGCATATTTGGCCAGGTTTTTAGTTGCTTCGGGCTGTCGGAAGAATCCATGTTCCCTGTTCCTCCACCTTGATCCACATGACTTGCTCTTATTTTAACACTTAAAAAGAACATCATTATACTCAACTACTAAATTTTTAGATAGGTGGTCAGGATAGATCACCCTGAAGAGTAGGTGACTTTTAAAATTCAAAGAGAGAGAGAGAGAGAGAGAGAGAGAGAGAGAGAGAGAGAGAGAGAAACAGAGAGAAAAGAATTCCAGACAAAGGGAATGGGATACACGAAGGCTCGGAAGACAAAGATCTAGGCATGTCCTCAGTACAGACGAAAGCCTGCTTGGTATTGGCATCATGATACTGTTCAGATAGAGAATGGTATATGTTGAGGTTGGGATAATGAACAGGGACCTGGGTGTGGCCATTATGAAGAATTCAAATTGTAATCTCAATAAAATGGTCATTTAACTATGAACCAAAGGCTGAGGGGCCCCCAGCTGGATCAGGCCCTCTGAGTAGGTGAGACAGTTGATTGGCTTGATCTGTTTGGGAGGCAACTAGGCAGTGGGACCAAGTCCTGTGCTCATTGCATGAGTTGGCTGTTTGAAACCTGGAGCTTATGCAGGGACACTTGGCTCAGTCTGGGAGGAAGGGACTGGACCTGCCTGGGCTGAGTCTATCAGGTTGATCGCAGTCCTCGGGGGAGGATTTGCCCTGGAGGAGGTGGGAATGGGGGGTAGACTGGGGGTAAGGGGAGGGGGTGGGAGGGGGGAGAATAGGGGAACCCGTGGCTGATATGTAGAACTGAATGGTATTGTAAAATAAAATAAAATAAAAAAATAAATAAAATAAATAAAAGTGACTCACTCAAAAAAAGATAAAAAAATAAAATTAAATGGTCATTTAAGGGTTTTATGTTGTATTACTTTAAGTGACAGAACACATACATTTATTGTATATACATGATGTTTTTGTATATGCACAGACCATGAAATGGCTAAATTGAGCTAATTAATATATGTGTTACCTTTTGTACTTTTCTTTGTGTTGAGAACACCTTAAATCTCTTTTTTAAATTGCATGTATTTGTTTGGGGAGCTATTCATGTGCCGTGGTACGTAAGGGAAGTCAGAGGACAACTTGCGGGAGGGAATCCACTCTCTCCTTTGACCATGTGGGTTCTGAGGGTCAAATGCAGGTCTCGGGCTGGGTGGTCAACACCTTTACCTGCTGAGCCATCTCTCTGGAACAGAAATCTGTTTTTAAATGACTCGAGGCAGTAAGAATGGGGGCTGGTGAGATGGCTCCTTGGTTAAAGATGCTGAGAAGCTGGACAACCTGACTTCAACTCTCAGAACCCACATGATGGGTTAAAAAAAAAAAAAAAGAATTGGCTTGTGGTGATATATTGTGTACCCTAGTAAACTTGCCTGAGGATCAGAGGATAAGCCAACTACTAGATTAGACATAGAGATCAGGCAGTGGTGGCACACACCTTTAATCCTAGGAAGTACTATGGCAGGGTAGAGGAAGGTATATAAGGCATGAGGAAACAGGGACTCACTCTCTTTAGGCTGAAGATTTTGTAGAGGGAAGAACTAGTGGCTGGCTGTACTGCTTCTCTGATCTTTCAGCTTTCACCCTGATATCTGGCTCTGGGTTTTTTTATTAAAAGATCGTCTAAAATTCAAACAACATTGACTCTTACAAGCTGTCCGCTCACCTCCACATGTGCACCATGCTACCTTCCCCACTAAATAAATGTTTTTAAAAAGCAGCAAGAATTGGCAGGGTAAGCTCTGTTAAAAGGTTCCTTCAAGAGTCAAGGTGGTAAAAGCTATGGGTGTGTCTGAGTGGTAGCGTGCTTGTTAGCATTCCTGGGGTCCCTAGTATCACCAGGTGAGGAAAGAGAGCCCAGGCGAATGCTAGATGAGGCAAGAGCGTCACCCGCTCAAGGCCAACCTAAATAACTTACTGAGACCTAGACTCAAAATACAAAAAGTGAAAATGACTGGGGGTGTAGCTTAATGGCAAAGTTCTTGCCTAGCATGCACAAGGCCTTAGGACCCTTAGGATTCAGTTCCCAGGACCTGGGGGTCTTAAGAAGGTCTAAGTGCAAGTGAACCTAGATATCAGCCTAGACAAAAATGCACTGGCAGACAAGGAAAGCAAGGAGAGACTAGAACTGTACAAAATAAAACTTATAGATTGCATTAAAAACAAGAGAAATGGAGTAACCTAAAAGTATGTGCCTGAGTAACAAAGTGGCAAGTAGTGCTTTTACTATGTTGGGGAGGATCTAGGGTACTGGGAGACAGTGTTGGTCCCAAGGAGGGTCCAAAGCACGGAGGAACTTCCAGTATCTGTTCATCTTATTCTTTGAGACTTTTTTTCATTCTTAAGTCCTAAATAAACACAACAACTTTACCTATTTTTCAGCCAGATCAGTTATGCTCTTCAGAAAATTTAGAGGTTGGCAGACTTTGTTTGGTTGCGGTAGTCTTGGGATTAAGGGATCCATTATGGACATGTTAATTTCTAGATGCCCATTATATATTCGAGTGAGGACAAAAGTGGGCAAGAGGCCATGTAAGTTTGGAGTTCCGGCCTGGAGACAGAATTGGGAAGCAAGCCACATAAAGATGGAATTTAAATTCATGGAAATGGATGAGACAACCCAAGGAGAGAGTGGAGAGGAGAAAAGAGAGGAAAAGGGACCCAAGATGGAGTGCTGGGGAACACAAGCATTTGGAAGTCATAGGAAGAAGACCAAGTAAAGGTGGCTGAGAAGGAATGTAGGGAGAATTAGAAAGAAAGGGAGGAAAACCAAGGGATGAGAAACCCCACCAGGCAGCAGTTCACTTACTCAATACAGGTTTAAAAGAGCCTTCTGGTACCAGTCCTGTTATAGTCAAGGAATGAGTTAGATAAAACAAAGGTTGTAATGAGGAAAATGAGCAATAAAGAAATAATCAATTATGTGTCTAATCAGATTCAGAACATTATATTGCACAAGTCCAGTGAAGAAAAAGAGAACAGGGGAAGAGTAATGGACAAAGCCTGAAAATTAGGGTAGTCAGAAAAGCCCCTGGGTAAGACAACAAAGTGTGAACAGACTAGAAGCAATTGAAAAGCCAAACCACGACAGTCCTAGATCTCATTCCAGGCAGGAAGGACAGCAAGCATGCGCAGGTGACATGGGGTGTGTTAGGTGTGTTCGAACAACAGCAAAGCCACTCCTAGAATAAGGTGGAAGGGTTGGAAATAGGATGTCAGATGGTGAGTGAGGGCCAAGCCACATAGGACTTACAAGGCCACCATGAAGACAGATTTTAGTCTAAATGGGGGAAAGCCACTGGAGATTTGGTGGATTCTCTCTCTCTCTCTCTCTCTCTCTCTCTCTCTCTCTCTCTCTCTCTCTCTCTCTCTCTCTCTCACACACACACACACACACACACACACAGAAGGTGTAATCTTCAGCAAAGTGTGCTGAAAAGCACCCAAGAACACCATAGTGGCTTCTTGAAAATGGGGCTGAGTTTTTCCCAGTGCTGGTTTGTGTTAATTACCTGACGCTGTTTGTGTATCTCTTCCACCCTGTTCTGATAAAGTAATGGCAGTTTACATTCTTTGAAAGGTACTCTATTGGCCTCTGCTAAAAACTCCACTTCATATCCCCCTCACAACTGTAAGAAACAGATTCTTTGGTTAGATCTGTTCATAGACCAGGAGATTGGAGCCAACAGTAGAAAACTGACTTCCCCAACAGACACTGCCCGTGACTCTGGGATCCATGACACTTTAACACTCTCATATCAACATGTTTATCATAGATGCGCTAAGATTTTTTTTAACTGAAAATTTACCAAAGCCAAACCAGGAATTTCTGAGTTCCTTCTAGACTTTGCCTGAATGTGTCTCCACATTTTGAGTAAATCAACTCCAACTGTTTGTTTCCTCCTGCCTGCGGAGTCTGTGTACCTCCAAACTTTTGTTGGGTCATATGGAATTTGCTTCTTGTGTTGTCCTGTACTATTTCTCTCAATTCCTGCTCATGGTGTGCCATGGCCTACTTTGGGTGGTTTGTCCCTTCCTGGCCTCTTGAAATAACACCCCTCCCCCATGGAAAAGGCTTCTATCTGCCTTTGCTGTCCTCAACTCATCCTATGTTCCGTGGCCAGAAGCACAGTTTGCTGAAACACAAGCCTGATGTTCTTCTGCTTCGAAGTTCTCATGAGTTCCTTTGAAATCCAGACCCGGTAACCCAGTTTCCTGGGTGTGAGGGCAGCGTTACTGCTCCTCTGCCCATGTGAGCCCACGCTCTGGGAAGCAAGCCCCGTTCTCACCTCCGTGTGCTGCTTCTGTCTCTGTATCTCTAGCTTCTTTTCTGCCCTCAGAGATTATGTCCCAGTGATGCTGAAGATTTAGATCAGGGCTTACCTTCTAATGGAAACATTCCTGAGCAGCGCAAATGACCCATTCCCTCTGTTTTCATTCCCACAACATACCTGACCCATTTCCTAACATAGTCCCTCCCTGTCACACCTTCGCAGTTGCCTCCCTCCCCACACACATGGCTGTCACGCAACTGCACGTTCTTTGGAGGGCTATGACTCATTCATCTTTGAATTCCTATTCATCTTGAATTTCTAGATATTGTAGGCACTCAATAAGTGAATGATTTCACAGAGAGAGAAGAAGAAGGGAAGTAAAGGGAAGGAGACTATCCCGGAGTGGGTGGTAATCCATATTGCTTCTCTCTGTGTGTAAGGCATCTGTGATTGGGGAAGAGGAATACAGTGCATTAACACTTGTATGAGACACCTTTCCCCCACAATTCCAATGTGAAGGTCAAGGTGGATGCTCTCTAATACTGCCTTTGACAGTTCACCTGCCCTTTGCTCATTTGAGCGGCTTCCTTTCAGGATGCTCAGTGTTCTGCCTTTGTGTTCCATCTCACCATCTCTATGTGTGCGCAACAACAGAGGGATCCCTGAGTGAATGAAGTGCTGAGTGAATATGTGCTGTTGACATTGGCCTGGCCATGTCAAGGACCATGGCCTCAGACCCATGGGAAAATGGCAAAGCCTACCCCCAACACCCTAAGCTGAGGCTTAGAGGGATGTTGGACATTTATGGCCTAAAGACTGCTCCCCTACAGAGACTACTTCTACCAAGTCCGGACTGTGTAGCTCAATTTCCCTGGTCTGATTTCGGCTTACCTGTGGCGCTATTGCTCCTGTGCCCATGTGAGCACATGCTCTTGGAAGTAAGCCACACTCTCACTTGTTTGAGCTAAGCCTGTCTTCTTGATCCAGCAGTGAGCCATAAACCCTGCCTTCTGTGTGTCTATATTTAAGAACCCACCCTCTGTGTTCAACTGTATATAATAAACACGTTGGGCTTCCAGTATGCTGAGGTTTCTCCATCAGAGAGCCCAATCCAGCCCATCTACGATGTCTGTCCATGTGTCTCTGTGTGTCCATCTTTTTTTCCATTCCCTCACTCCCCCAGTCAGTCTGACCTTGGAACTGTGCTGAATGAGGCACCTATCCATACGATTGGAGTGAGGTCATCAGATGATTTTTTTTGTTGTTGTTGTTATTTTTGTTATTTTTTTTAGTTCACTTCTATCCCTTGGGTTCTTTCTGTCTGTGACTGGGTCCAGGGAAAGCCTCTGAAGAAAATGCTTAGACCTCTGAGCAAGAATCTTTTAGCTTAATTGTCAAGATCCAGTGCTGGAGGCATTTCGGGCTTGGGAAACCCAACAGGCCAGGCCCCCTTTCTTCTTTCTCTTTTGGTGTCAGACACTGCTTCATCACTGGGCTCAGAATTGCTCTCTTCCCCATTTCAGGAGCTGCCAGTGTCAGCCGGGTTTCCAAAAGATGCTAATATTGGAGCAGAAACTAAAACACAAGCCGAAATCAGAATCGGGGCTCCTCACAGAGAAACAGCCTTACTTCATCTCTAGCCCTGTAAATTACAAACAATTTAGGGGTTGAAGTATCAGTCGGTAAGGGTTCCCAGGACTGCAAATCCTCATAATTAACTTGATTAGTGGATCACAATTGAGACATAATGAGAGCAGGTGTACATTTGGGAGCTTTGTATCTGGCTAAAAATATAGGCCTGACAAAACACCTGCCACTCCCCTCTGCCTTTCCCCTTCCTCCAGGGAAGTACTAGACGCTGAATAAATTTGGGGAGGAGCATGTCTTTAGCCAGAAACTTTTCCACATTGTAGAAATAACAGTGTATAGATAATCATAAAGAAGGTATAAATGAATGAAAATCTTATCTTTTTGTTGTTTCCTCTGTCTTTTTAAAAGTCCCTCCCCCCCCCCCCCCCCCCCGCATATTTGAGGTCATGCTGCTCTGTTCTTTTGTTCTGCACATTACCCTTGGATGGACCCTTTTGGGAAAGGTATTCAGGAAGCTAATTCAGGCAGAGGAGATTCTGACCTCAGGTAGGGCACAAAAGCACCACTTAATTCAGGGTCCTGCATCCCCCAAATCGGGAGTCTGAGGTAGCAGGCTCTAAGATGAAACACGACTAACACATGAACTACAGCACATCCTCCCAGTCTTCTGCCTAGCATATAATTACCACTGTTCGAGGCAGTTGACATGGAGGGCATCATGAGCTTTACATTTACATTGCTAGTTTTTAAAGCTTTTAAAAAATGAAACAATGTATCCCTTGTTTACAAGAGAGCTTCCAGATTGAAAATGCTTCCATTTCCAGTAGAGTTCTTGGTTTATTTATTTAAACTCAGAATCACTGAGGGTGATTTTCACTGTGTGAGGTTGGGGATGATAACAGACCCAATAGGTAGCACAAAAAAAGAAGGATAAAGCAAACTTAGGTTTTTAAAAATATGTGGCCCTTGCTTTAAAGTCCTACCTCATCTATTCCTCCTGGAACAAAGAGCAGAAAGAGGCAGAAATATGGTTTTTATCTGTGTGCTTTAAAAAGACCCACGTTAAGCAGGATTCATGTGCATGCATGCCTGTGTGCCTGCAATGAAATCGTGTTTTAAAGAGGATTCAGCTGCATTATATTTATAACTATGTGTTGCTCCCAGCTCCCAGCTCCCAGCATGTCTCCTTGTGGTGGCTCATGTCTCTATTCTGTGTCCTGATTTCTGTTCTACAGTATGCAGCTTTGAAGAAAGTAGACTGTCCATTCCCTCTCCTCTCCAAACCCAATCCTAGTCGTGACTTTCTGAGACTCCTACTCTTGTTCTGACATGTTGGGCTCATTGCAAGAGAAAGTGTGACATTTTGGGGATCAAGCCCCACCCTTCGTTGTGATCAACCAGTCTCTACCTAGAGTCCTGCTTTGCTTGGCTAATATAAATGGACAACAGAAAATGAGTCATATCATGGGCTCCTTTGAAGATACTAACAGAACAGCTTCCTGGGAAGAGAAAAAGTATTACTTCTTAAAAACTAAAGTGCTTGAGGAAGGGAGTTAAAATGCAGACCCCCAGGCTGCATGTTGATTTTGATGTAATTATTTTTAATTGAGATTCTGGGTGTCCCATATTTTACCATCCACCACCAATATGACAAAAATAGTGCCACTGTCGCAGCATCCTTCCGGCTCTATCCTTTAGGTTGCGTGGTTTGGATCACTAGGGGTGGCCTTAGTGTTTTCATTTTGACCTTTATCACCTTGATGACGATGAGCATTTGGGAGGAGCACATAGTTCAATTTAGAATGTAGCTTGGGGCCCCACACACTCAGGAATATTTGGGATAGACCACTCTATCTCTCTAGTTGTAAAGTAAACATACAGTATAATATACTGAAAATCGTTCCTAGGATGAAAGACAGTGCACCTGCATTCTATGATTCACTATGACATAGCTCTGCAAGACTCCTGATTCCTTGACATACACATAGGGACATACTCTGAGCACACATTCAAAGTTCTCTTCTGTCAGCAATCACTTTTCAGTTCAACCCATATCCCATATTTCCCCTCTGAATAAACTTGTTCATATGTCTATGTTGTTCACAAAATGCTCAACCAGACATTGTATGTACATACATAGACATGCAGTAAATAACAGAGCATAATACAGATACATTGATACTTCAACCCTTTGATGTAGACATACTTTTTGTAGTGCAAAGCATACATTTTGGAGTCAGAAGATGAGGTCAAATTCTAGCTCTACCATTTACTGGCTACTTGATCATGGAGGCATTAGCTACAATCTTTATGTCCAACTTTCCTCATTTAGGATTAAGTGAGGAATCTTTTAAAACATCCAGAACCATGCTTAGACTCTACTAAGAAACCTACAGATGTTAAATGCTGCCTTTATTTTTAATTTCTTGGGTGCTAAAGGGAATCATTCTTGATTTTCTCCAATGGAGCTGCTTATTCGGGGTTCTTAATGGCACACATTAGAAATAACCCAGGCTGAATTAAGTAAAAAAGGCCGTTTATGAAAATGGAGTGAGTGACTCCAAGTCTCACGAAGATCCAGATGCAGAAGACAAGTTGGAACATAGGCCACTCTGAGACTGCCGCTCAGATCACACTCCCGAGCCGTGTGCCCACGCGACCTCCACCATCTCTGGACCTGACCCCGGCCCCCCAGATGCCTCTGCTGCCTCATGGCAAAACCGAAGAGCGGTGTGACCACCTGACCTCCGTTGCTCCGCCCCCCAGATGCCTCTGATGCCTCAAGGCAAAACCGACTCTTTTCTCCACTGGCCCCTGCGTACACCACTTGATCCATTTTCAGAAAACTGAGTTAGAGGTCACCCTGGCCCTGCTGAGGACAGGGACTACACTCCAGCTTTGGTGGTCAGGAGGTGACTAGACTTTCTGGCTTCGGTATTTGGAACTGTTCAGATAAACGGGAAGAACTCAGAAGGCACGTTGTGGCGGAAGGCCACCATCCAGGACCTCCTTCTTCTTCTACACGTATCTTGCCCTATATCACCTCTGCTTTCACATACATCCGTTCTTAGGGTGAGGGTTTTTAATTCAGGAGTTCGGGGCTGTGTTAGGTCCTTCAGCGCGCTTTCTCCCTATCTCTAGCCAGAATGTGGGTGCCTGCTTCTTTACCACCAACAACCCTGAACATCCTAAGTCTTGCCCCATTTTTCAAATGCTAACACAGACATCTCTTTTATTGTGGTCTGCAGCCCTACCCCAGGGCTAACTTGCTCCTTCCTTTGTTCACCAGGCCCTTTCCCTTTATGTCTCCCAAGATGACACTGGCCCAATTTTTACAATGAATATGCATTATTGCCTCTGATAGTCTGGCCTTCTTCATCTCCTGGACCCACGACAAGGCTCCTCAAGGACAGGAAGGCTATACTATTACTCAAATCCTGTAGCCTTAGTTCCTAGCACCTAGTAGAACCTTAATATATATTTGTTAACCCAAGCACGCATTTCTCAACATATTGTGCGACTCCTTTCCAATAGACAGGAGATAACACCATTTAAAAAGTAGGCATACATGTAAATGTGCTCTGCAAACGGCGAAGGTATAGGTATAGGCCATTTCAATCTCGTTTTTATTTATTTTTCTATTAAAAAGGCCTTAAACCACACCATGTTTTAGAAAAGTGTTGTATAGTGGGTTTGTCCCACTGTGGATTCCAATTTGACTGAGGCCTCTTGGTTCTTTGAACCAGATACACCGGCCACAGCACAGCAAAAACAAACAAACAAACAACACATTGTTCTGCCTACAGGCGTTGCTAGTCTAAGTCCCATGAGAAGTTATCCCAAGTCCTTGCTGAGTCTCTGTCCCTGCCACCCACTTCAGGTGCAAACTGCCTCTAGCATCCGGAGACGTAGAGCCCCAGCCTGCGGAGTGGCGTGGGCAGAGCGCGGAGGGCAGCCCCTGCCGCATGGTCCGCCCTCCGGGGTGGACTTCGCCGCTGGGCTCTGACCTCCCGGCCCCCTAGAGGCGGCACGTGACCGAGAAACTTTGGCGGGCGGTGGCGCGGGCGGCGGCGCGGCGGCCGAGCTCCCCCGCGCGGCGAGCTCTGCTGCGGGGAGGCGCTCGCCCCGCGCCGCGCTGCCTGTGCGTGCGGGAACGGCCCCCGCAGCCCGAGCGGACTCTGGAGCCGGCGGCAGCGCGCGTCTCGCAGGCGGCGGCGTCCAGCGCCCGGGCCCGGGCTGCGCGGCCAGCCCGAGGGCTGCGGCGCCAGGGACGCGCGGGGCCCGCGCTCCGCCGCCGCCGCCGCCGCCGCCTGCTGCCGCCGCGAGGTCATCCGGATCCTCGGGTGCCAGCCGGTGCCCACTTTTCCCACTCCGGATCTGCATGGGAAGTTGGGGAAGATGGACAGGGTCGTGTTGGGGTGGACCGCTGTCTTCTGGTTAACAGGTAAGAGTCGCTTGGAATACTTTAATATGTATTCCCACAGTGGTGGTGTTCCACCTTCATTTTCCTCCTTTCTGACCGTGTTAAAGCTGCTGGTGGTGCTGGTGTGTGTGTGTGTGTGTGTGTGTGTGTGTGTGTGTGTGTGTGTGTGTGTGTGTGTGTGTGGTTGGTTGGGGAGGCAGGGAAAAAGCCCGATTGCAAAGCGGCTGGATGGAGATGCAGGTGTTAGACTCACCAGCGCTATGAGGGTGTTCTTAAGATGTACATTTCCGCTTCAGACAATGGTTTTTCCTCTCTCTTCCCCCGAGTTTGTTAGGCTGTGAGTCCTGGGCAATGCCTGGGGGAAGCTTTGAAGGGGTTGATTCACGAAGGGGACTCGTTTTCTAGAGGCTCTAGAGGCGGGGGCAGGGGAGTGTTCACCAGCTACTTCTCTAGAGAAGGAGGGAGACCCCCGGGGCGTTCTCTGTGGCTACGGGGGCTTGGGAACGTGAAAACAGGCTTGATTAGTCCTGGAATTTAAGGCCTGACAAGTCTCACTGGAACCATTTGGAGAAGATAATAGATCAACTCCCCTCCCCCCAGTAAGGTTAATTTGAATGGCGGGTCAGAGGCACTGAACTTCGGTGGTGCCTCTGGTGCATCCCTTCCCCCTCTTGTGAACTTTCTTCCCATCTTCTGGTGCTAGGAGAGGCCCTTGTTTGTAACACTTTGTCCGATGTGGCGATTCTGGGTTAAGGAACAAGGTGGCCACCTCAGAGAGATTCACAGAGCAGCCCTGCTGAAGGATAGATGGGACAGAGCCTGGAGGATTTCCACGGCTTGGGGTGGGTCAGAGGCAACCAAAGAGATGGAGTCAAGGAAACACAGTAAGGTGTCAAAAGGTCTTTCGGACAGGATGGGGGCAGTGGTGGGCAGAAGAGAAGAGAGCAAATAGCAGCAAGAAGGAAAAAGTTTGTATCCTGCAGGGCACTCACTAGATCGTGGGCATGGGGGTGGGGGCACAGGACTCAAGACGCTAGGGAAATGGGAACCAGCTTAAAACACCCAAAGCAAATCACTGAACCGGGAGAAAATACATTGAAGGAGGAAGAAAGGCAAATGTCCCTATCTTCTCTAGCTTCAGAATGAAATTATCAATGGCCAGGGTTCTTTCCCTGTTGCAAATGATAGGCCTTAACACTGTCCTTGCCCCCAGCTGGGGTGAGGTGGTGGTTGGTGTGTGTGGGGGGGCGCCCTCAGCAGTTAGCCTCTTATCTTGGCTGCTCTGAGTTCATCCTTCCCACATTATTCAGATATGAATCATCTAATTCCAGGGTTTGGCTGATCCATGCTTCTCCCTCCTCTGGCCTCCCAGCGCGTTCCACCGCCACCCTCACAAATTCTAACTCTTCTTTGGAGCGTCTCTGTTGCTCAGCTGCCATCTTCAAGGGGCACTTAGGTCTGCAGCCCGTGGCATCAGGCTTTTCTGAAGTCGGCCAGGCCTCTTAGGAGGGGGTCCATGAGTCAGAGGTGCTTTTCTGGACCCTACCCCCCGACTGGGTCTGCCCAAGAGAAGTACTCTGGGGACTCACAGAGAGTGGGAGAAGAACATATGGTCTCTCTAGATGGCTAAGAGTTTCTTATGAAATGGAATCCTATTAGTGGAGGGACCACAGGAACTCTAGTTCAGCACCCCCGGTTTACAGAAATAGATGGACAGAGAGACAATATGTGCATTTGTGGCTGGGGCTAGAGGTCGGTCCTCCCTGACCCTAGCCAATCTTATTTGCACCAGCTCCTCCTGCTTCATGGGTTTCTTGTGGGAGGCTCCGTTGCTTTATGTTTGTTTGGAGGGGGGTGCCACATTGTCTGTGCCTCCTGCCACCCGCACCTGGAGAGCTGTCTGTGCCTGGAAACAGGCAACAGGTTACTTACCAGGGTGTCTCGGCTGTCAGATGGCAGGGGTGATCTGTACATGAGGCTGGTTCCTGTGATGCCACAGACGACCCCCTGACATCCCCTGACCACCCCCATCCCAACCCCCGTTCCCTGTTGTCAGAGGTGCTGATGGACAAGGCGCCTCTCAGCCCCCCCTCTCCCCCTCCCCGCAAAGTATGAGAGGCTAACAATGGCTGCCAGAGAGGGGACCTGAGGAGAGAGGAGCAGTGAAGGATGAGAGAGATTTAGACTCATTCCTCACACAGGAACCATACGAGGAAAGGTAAGAAATTCCGGTCCAGCCCAATCAATGAATTCTCTCTTGAGACATGGTTAAAAAGGGAGAGAGAAGAGTGTGTGTGTGTGGGGGGAAGCAGATTAAAAATGAGACAGAGAGCCAAGAACAAACCACATTCATCCTCTCCCGCCCTCCCCTCCCCCCTGCTCCCCGCACCGGTCTACTCTCCTGCCTCGCTGTGAGGCAGGCTGAGCAATTTCCAATCAACACTTGGGTTCTTTTCCTCAGGCTGTAACGGCTTCTTCCTTGTCTTTCATTGCTAAGATTCCGTACTTCTTCCTGCTACATATTTAGCCTCATGATTTCTCATTGTACTGCGTGCTGCTTTCTGCAGTAGACTGGCTTTGTTGTTGTTGTTGTTTTGAACAAAACAAAATGCTTACCAGCTGCTATTTTAGCAACAGGTGCCATCTAGCAAGGAGACATGAAGGAGGGCCCGTTCAGTCTTTGCCCCCCCCCCCATAACCGGTGACTTTTTTTTTTTTCTTCCCTGGCAGCAGAGGCTGTGAGAAATGCCATGGTGATTCAACTCTGAGAGTCCACTCCATGAACTAGCTGTAGGTTTTCCCGGGGACTCTTGAGTGTCTCTGTGAGGGAACTATACGCTCCGTCAGCATGTCTGTTGGCCCTCTTTCATTCACTTAACCCATTCTGAAGGCACGTCCTTGATCCCTGTGGTGTCTAAGTGTGATGATAAGTGCTGAGAATAAAGCCCCCAAAGGGACAGTTCTTACCCTCAGAGAAGGGTCAACCTAGTTGGTGATTCCAACAAGCACTCAGGTAATGTGTTAGGATGCTTGGCAGTTCTCTAAGAGCTACCTGGATGCTATGGCACAGGGAATAGGCATACTCAATCCAAACCAGGGGATTCCAACCCAAACTGACTTGGAACTGAAGTTCCTGAAGAGGTGATTGCCGAATCAAGACCCCCCCCCTCCCCCCACCATGCAGTCAGTGAGTTCCTGGCTTGTCCTGGGCGTTGTGCTGGGATTAATAATACGATGAGTAAGATACAGCCTCTGCCTTCAACGAGTCCAGTCTGGAGGCAGAGACACCGACTGTACAGCTGTGGACAACAGTACTAGCACTGTGTAGAAGCAGGAAGAGAAACCTTCCCTGCGTATTGTGAGGTACCTCAGAAAACCTCCTGGCCCAGCCTGGAGGAGACAGGGAGGTCCTGGCATGGCTATTCCCCGGGCCACATTGCTATTCGACGACCATGGAAGGATAGTGGGCATGGAGACTTAAGAGTGTCATCAATCCTGGGAAAGGAAGACCTTCTTTCAGAGATTGCTGGTACCTCAACTTCCATCATCCCTTTCACGTCCTATGTAGCTCCTACACTCTTTCCCTTCCTTCTGTGTTCTTCCACAGAAGCAACATTGTTTATATCAAACTTTGTTCACTACTTTATCATAGCTGTTCCCACACTCGCCATCCCCCAGCCTGGATGCCTGTCGCTGGATTAGAAGAAGGTGGCTGTGTTTGTACTCTTATCACTGCCTACAGTTCAGATACATGAATCTGCTGAGTGGCTGATTTGCAAAGATTCAAGTCTTAGTACTACTTGCGTTATTGGAAGCTCTGTGCTACTGTGAGCGCACGAGGAGCTTTACTCCAAGTACTTAATGCTTGATCCGATGTTAGCTGTCTTAGTACTGGAACTTGGTGGGTAGAAAGCTCCCTGACCTGGGAGTTGCAGGTTGAGTTCAAGGACTAGCTCCTCCACAAATAGCTGTATAGCCCTGGGCAGGTTTATATCTTGATCTTACAGTCTGTTAGACGAGGTGATTCCTAGGGTTTCTTTTGGCTGTGTGATTCTGAGTCTGAACTCCTTCTCCATTTAATTTTGATGAGCTGGATATCAAAACTCAAGAGTGACCTGTCTATTCATCCTTTTATAATTCACCCAGTGAAGGAAACCGAGGCAATCTCCTCTCTCTTCAGTGATTAGAATGAAAACCACCAGCTAGGAAGGGAGATCTGTTGTTTAGATTCTCAGAACAAATGGATTAGCATTAAGTTTTTGGAAGACAGGTTTGGGTGGTCACCGTGGGGACTGGTAGAGCAAGGCAAATACTTTGGACTAGGTGGGCTGAATCCTGCTACAGCCAGCATGGCCCTGGACTATCCCTTCATTTTCCAGGACCCGTCTGTCTTTCACTCCTTTGGGCATTTATCCTTCTTCTGCTTTCGTCAGAAATATACAGACAAGTAATGGCTTGTGGTGGTTGTTCTTATTTCATGCTGTGATGTGTTTGTCTGTGTTGAGTGACTTTCATATGCATTATCTCAGTGATCCTTGTGCTCAAGAAGACCAAGTCTCAGAGGAAATAAGGGACGTATCTGTCCGTGGAGTTTTATTTATTGAAAAATGCATGAGCTACAGTGTGTCACCACTTTAGCATAAGTTGGCTGATTCAAGTGCCAGAGTCCAAGGGAACCATTCTATTTTGGCTAAGGTGGATCAAACTATAACTCCCGACTTAAGTGAATATACATGACTATTGTGGCACCTTGGGTATTGAGGCTTAGAGTTTATGGAATTCAGGAAAATAGTGGAGGGGAAAGTGAGAAAGATTGGTTGTTGGTTTTCCCTAAATCAAGTCTTGAGATGTGGGGGTGGGGATGGGGAATTCGCTGGAAAGGCAGAGGCTGTGTCCCCGGGGACAGAAGACACTGCTGAGCATTTGGGACTGGGCGTTGGTGCTGTACACCCAGGAGCCATGCAAGATGGGGCTGTGCTATGTGTGGGCCTCAAATCCTGGTGCCTGGGATAGGTTTTTGGCTCTCTGAAAATGAAAGAAAGCGTTTTGGATGACTGGAGTTCTTTATGGGCCAAGAAACAAGAGAGAACTCAGAAGAGCACGCTACTTCCTCTGTTCTCCTTCCGTGTCTGAAGCTTCCAGGATGCTGTGTTCCGGCTTAGGAGCAGGGCCTTCACATTATTACTCCTTCTGTACTGGGGCTTCCAAGGGTCTGATACCGAGGCAGAAGCAGGTCAGAGGCAGCTCGCTCTCTCTGTCTCTCTGTCCCTCTCTGTCTCTTTCTCTGTCTCTCTCTCTGTCTCTCTCTCTGTCTCTCTGTCTCTGTCTCTGTCTCTGTCTCTCTCTCTCTCTCTCTGTGTGTGTGTGTGTGTGTGTGTGTGTGTGTGTGTGTGTGTTTAGGGGTGGGGTTAGCACTAACTGACTTGGATTCGAATGCCAGATTAGCATTTTATCTTATTTCCATTGGCTTTGACGTAGAAAGCTAACTCATCTCACAATGCTAGTCAGATAACTAAAAAAATTAAACCATGTAAAAACTCTCAGAGCAGTGTTTGACACACAGTCATAACTTAGTCCTTCTCCCGAACCCACCTAGGTATATTCATTAGCATTTTGACCCAACGTCGAGAAATAAATCTCAGTAGCTCACTGTAGTTGATATTTATTTCTTAATCATGTCACAGGGAAGCTGCAGTCAGCTGTGAGTCGCTGGCTGCTGGCTAGACTTGGCGGACTTGACTCAGTACTAGTTGTCTTCCAATCCCCAGTATGAAGGGACAGACACTGACTGATTATTTTGTTCTCACAGTGGAGGGCAAATGCTTGGGGCATTGGGTGGGAGTATAAAGGCAGTGTGTAGAGCCCGCCAAACCACACAAGTGCCTTCAAAACCTTGACTTAGGCATGTCTTCCGACTTAACTGCTCATATTTCACTGGGCAAAGGAAATTCTGTGGCCCAGTGCGTAGTCTGGGGAATTTGAACTGTACCCTTGCCTGCAGAGCACAAACGCAAGGTTGGCTAGGGAGCACGCAGTGCAGTCTATCCGAGGAACTAAGTCATCTACCAACCGTAATGTTGTTACTGTGTAGCAGACTCTTTCGAAACCTGCAGAATGGAACTGTTGTTAGCAAAAAGCCCCAGATGACTAAAACGGGAATTCTCAGGCAATGAGATGTGATTCTGCGGGGTATGGTGATTGCAGTAAGAGCAGGGAGCAGCTTCCAGAGACAGTGATACTTGAGGAAGTCCTGGAGAACAAGTAGGAGTTTAGAAGGGAAGGGGTGCTGTGGGGGAGAAATAAATGTGCAGAGGGAACAGGCTATGGAAAGGCTGAGAATCAAGGGAGCACATGATATTTGTGAAAACTAAAAATATTTATCTGTGGTTGAAGCATTTAGTGCTGCAGGAACAAACAGAAGAGAAGCCCCTTTGTCCTCCAGAAGGCTAGAGGGACTCTTGAAAAAGGACTCAGAGACGGGAGAGTGCCATGATCAAATGTGCATTTTAGAAAGAACATTTGGGCTCAAGGTGGGGAATAGATTAGATGTGGGTAAAAAACCTTGTAGGAGAAGGTGTGATGGGACCTGAACCGACATGGTACAGTGAGCTGAGAGACAGACATGGACAGACTGACAGGATGGTGGAAATAGGATTAGCTGAATGTGGAGGTTGACGGGGGTGGGGGGTGGGGGGGTAGGATGGGGGTTGGGGGGATGTTAGATTTCTATCTGGGAATTTCTAGGGATACCATCTATGGACATGAATTAATATGAAAGGGGAAACACATAAAGGAGGGGCATGGAAATCTCTCCATCTCTTTCCCCTAATTATATTATAGCCTAGGCTGCTATGATTAAGGTACCCTAAAACATTAGCTACTTTATGCAATGCTGGGACAAAATACCTGATAAAAGCAACTTCAGGTCAAGAGTTTGTTCGGCTCACAGTTCAAGGCTACAGTCTACCATAGCAGGGGAGTCACGTGGCAGGAGCAGGAGACACTGATTACATTGTATTTGTAGTCTGAAGCAGAGGGAAAGAAATGCCTGGGCTGGCCATTTCTGCTTTTTTTTTTTTTTTTTTTTTTTTTTTTATTTTTCAAGACAGGGTTTCTCTGTGTAGCTTTGCGCCTTTCCTGGAACTCACTTGGTAGCCCAGGCTGGCCTTGAACTCATAGAGATCCGCCTGCCTCTGCCTCCCGAGTGCTGGGATTAAAGGCGTGCACCACCACCGCCCGGCTCATTTCTGCTTTTGATGTAGTCTTGGACTCCAGCCCATGGCATGATACAGTCTACATTTAGGTCTGGTCTTCCCACCTCACTTAACCTCATCTCAATAATTCCCTCCAGACATGCCCAGAGTCTTGCCTCCTCAGTTACTTTATGTCCTATAAAGTTGATGATCTTAACTATCACGCATAGTGACTAATACAAAATGCTTTATTTCTCTCTCATTACAATTTGAATCTGTGGGGCTAGGGCTACCATTTCCAACATGTAGCTCCTAGCTATAGGCCTTTCTCAGTATGAGGAACAAGGAAAGGAGAGTTGAAGGCAAAGAGCTTGCTGGCAGAGAGATGACCTAGAAGCTGTACACCTTACTTCTCACTTCTTAAACCTAGTTACATGGTCACAGCTAGCTGCAAGAGAGTCCAGGAAATGTGTAGTTCTTGGTGGTTTGTCTGGCCAAATGAAAACCTGCAATGTTCTGTTACTAAAAAGGAGGAAGTGGATGTGTCTCCCTCTTTAACAGAGTGAGTGTGAATGTGCTTATGTAACACTAAAATAGTGTGTATTTGGGTCTGGAGTTCAGGGGAGATCTAGACAGGAAATACAAATAACATGTTGACAAAGATTGATAGGAACTTTCTTTTTTTTCTTTTTTTCTTTTTTTGGTTTTTTGGAGGCAGGGTTTCTCTGTGTAGCTTTGCGCCTTTCCTGGAACTCACTCTGTAGCCCAGGCTGGCCTCAAACTCACAAAGATCCACCTGCCTCTGCCTCCCGAGTGCTGGGATTAAAGGCGTGCGTCACCACCGCCCGGCTGGAACTTTCTTATATGTTCCCTGCCCTTTCTAAATGCCTGACGTCTGACCCATTTTGAAAGAACCAGAATGGTTTCTAAGGTTCCTCTGCACTGCAGGATAAAGACTGATCCCTTTCAGTACTGCTTTGGTCCTGTTGGAACAGCACTTAAGCCAGCTAGACGTCACCCATAGTTCATGTCAGATCTGTGGATGATGAAACAAATCAGATAGAAAGGAGATAGGTATCTGTTTTTTTATCTACACGGCGGTGGCACAGTGAGAAAGCATGGCCCAGCTGGAGATATAGGAAGTATGCTTAATGAGTGGCGGGCTCTGTGTGCACAGGCATCAGAGCTATTGGCAGCAATGATAACTAGGCCATGAGCAACCCCCCCCCCCTCCCGTGGCATTGAGCACAATCCATTGAGCACAATCCTGTCTGAAATGGGGACATGGTGTTGACCTTTGAGATTCTTAGAAGGAAAACATACTAGAATGTTAGTATAAAAGAAAAAAAAAGCTTCAAATGGTCTATCTGTTTACCCCATAACTAATATAGCTGAAGGATTCAGGTACTGAGGTAGCAAAGAAGAGACACGGATTCTAGCCAGTTTAAGCAGGGAAGAACTTTTTTGGAAAGAATCTGATTGACTTGGGGAGTGAATTGGGAAACTAAGAGAACAAAGCTCAGAAAACAGACAGGTACGAAGGTAATGCCTACTACTCTTAGTAAAGACTTTATTTTATTTTTTTATCCTTAGTTGATCAAGAAGATGGTTTCTACTTCTAGAAGAAAACTATCAAGCTGCATTTTCTTTGTCTTTAAACTTTTAGCCTGCAGTTGGACACTGGGCAAATGCTTTCATCCTGGATACTCAGGGATGTACAGTCATTCTTTATTTGGCTGGATTATGGGGCTAACCCCACTGGAGATATGTGCATGCATACCTTCTATTCATTGCCTACATTTAGAAAGCCTGCCCATCAATTGTCTCTTAAAAAATGTCTTGGGAGATTGAGACAACGTGTTTAAAATGTGAAACAAATGATAAATTTCTTAGGACAACCTGAGGGCAGGAGAAGGAAGATTTGAAATGCCATACTGAATAGAGACACACCTTAGCAGTCTGTGGGATACTCTAGGGAATGAGAAATTTGTCATGTCTGCTTTGGAGACTTGAAGTTAAGTGATGGGTAAGCTTTGTACAAAGCTTCTAAAGATGCCTGTCTCCAAGGGTACTTCTCTGTGACTGTTAGCAGCAATTTTGCTTCTCTAAAATGGGGGTGTGCTTATGGAGCTGCCTCTCAAAGATGCTGGAGGAATAGCTAACAACAAGTGGGGAAAAGGAACTTGAAAAAAAATGAGGGTGCTAAAATAAGAACAGCTTTGCTTTAGAATCTGCTTTTGTTATTTCCATAAGAACACAGTTTGTCACATATAGACTCCTTTTTTTCACACGAAAATCGGGGTAGGACCCTATTTTGCAGGCACTGTCTGTACTTGGAGCTGACTTTCCCTAGTCTGGAAATAAGCCAAGAGGGTAGCTGCTGTTCTGAGCTCTCACTACTTCCAGGCAGCTTCCTAGGTGTTGGCCGGAATCCATGCTCTGCGCTGAGGCCCACCTGCTAAGAAAGCTATTCATACTCACAGGTTCATGTGTGCACTCATCTGCGCATTCACGCCACATGTTTTTAGGCTTCATCTATATTCTATGGCTTTGCTATATGCTGGGGATATAGACTCAACTAAATTCTAGCCACTAACCTTGGGGACCATAGAGTAATAATAGAAGCAAGGTTAGATGAAATGTACCAAGATCTGGGATTTTTTTCTTTTCTTGGTGTTGCTAGAGCTTAATGAAGTATTTTAAATACGTCTGACAGGATTAAAATACTCATGGTCAACTCTTTTCTGGAGACCAGGAGACAAAGTACACGCAAGATTAGATAGTCTGAGAATGACGACTCTTTCCTCTGCAGATGTACTACCTGTGAGCGTTGATAGCCATGTGGTGCCTCCTTCAGCCTGTGTTCAACTTTTTAAGGGATTTTTGAACTTTGCAGGTGTGCTCTGTACCACACACACCATCCCCTGCTCCTCCTCCTTTGCTTTTCCTTACTTTCCTCTGCCTCTCTTCAGTTTTCTGGAATATCTGCCTTAGTTTGGAGGGTGGAACTGATTCTTTCTGTGCTGCTAAAATGATTAAGAAAACTTCAAAACTCAAGCTCCTTAAGTTGACACAAGTGCCTGATCTTTCCTACTGCTAGTGCCCAAGCTCAGAACATCAGGCTTCCCACTGTGTGCCAGAACCTGAGCTCAAAATGCCTGCCTTCCCACTGTGTGCCAGTGCCTAAGCTCAGAACGCCTGTCTTCCCACTGTGTGCCAGTGCTTTTTCCCATGTTTGCCACACCTCCCTCAGTGCTTCTCTCTGGCTCCAGGAACACCTTTCAGCTATGTGTCCTTTCATTATAGACAAAGGATGAAAAATGTATAGCTGGAGTGTACATGGGACCAATCATGGATAAGATCTGTCTTTAAGTTTTATTGTGTGTGGTGGGGGGGATGGGGGGGTGGGCGCGCGTGCCTGTGTGCGTGCGTGCGTGCGTGCGTGCGCATGTGCACATACCACAGGTGTATGCGAGTGCCCCTAGAAGCCAGAAAACGGCATTGTATCTTTTGCAGTTGGAGTTATGGGTGGTTGTGAGCTGCTCACAACTGTGCTCAGGTCCTTTGGAAGAGCAGCATGTGCTATTAATGGTTGAGCCATCTCTTGAGACCTGTGAATGAGATCTTATATCATACCAAGGCACTGAAATTTGGGGATTGTCTCCTGGAGAGAATGAGGAATGAGTAGTTTTCAAAGCAAGAAACTGGAATGTTTGATAATGAAACTGATAGGGATGATATAATGTGTTAAAAAAAAAAAAAAAGACCGCTCTAGAAAAAATGTGGAGCGTAGGTTGTGTTCCAAGTAGGGAGGCTGCTCGGACACTGTTCTCATACACAGGCGGTCATGCTGCCTATGTGAAAGGATGGTTAAGAGCTGTGGAGCCAGTCAGCCCGGGCCTCGGCCTCACTGTCACCTGCTACCCTGATGTCGTAGACAGGGTACGCATATTCTTGGAGCGTCAGTTTTTCATATGTAATAATTTCATATGTGATAATAACCCCTGTTTTATAGGCTTTTGGAAGAATTCATTAAAATGCTAGTGCCGCACAGCCATTACCTGGTAGGAGGAACTAGGGGCCTGGTTATAGTAGGAATAGGGAAAATTCAAGTTTGAGAGGTGTTTAGACTGAGTGACTAGCTGCATGAGGTCAAAGGCAGAGAACAAATCATCAAAGCTAAAGTTTTCACCTGGGGTGTATTAGTTACTTTTGCCTCACTGTGACCACACTTCCCAATGACTCACAGTTTTGTAGGGTTTCAGTTCATCATGGAAGAGAAGGCATGGTGGATAGTGCCATCATGGTTTCAGATGGGACTCAACTATGCATGATGGGACACAGGAAGAATACCCAAGCCTTTGGAGAAGGGGCTGCCATCGGGGTCTGGGAAAAGCAAAGGGAAGTTTTGGGCAGGGCAGTTAGGGTGCAAACGAGCACACCAAAGTGGGAACAGTTTCTGTATGAGGCAAACATAGGATGAGAAGAAGAGATGCTGTTCAGTGGGCACAAGGAATCCTGTCTCTCACCCTAGACGTTAGGGTTGGGGCCAGAAAAGCAGTTCTAGACCTTCATCTTCTTGTGAGGATGGATTCCTGATGAATGGGGCCAGAGCAGCCTTGGGAGTTGAATGGTACTCACCTTACCATTGGAAACCTACAAAGTGGAGACAGGAATTGTCATTTTTAACTTTAAATTTTAACACTTACAGTCCTCAAAAGTCTAGTAAACTGACACTCAGAACTCCTGGTCCTGTCCTCTCAAATGACCCAGTTCTGTCTTCAGTACAGGGTCCCATTGCACCTGTATGTGCATCTATACCCATACAGTGTGTGCACACATACACACACATACACACACATACACACACACACACACACACACACACACACACACACACACACACCTCTCTATTCTGACTTCAAGGACATAAACTAGTGAAGTGATGAGCACAGCCAGACACTATCCCCGTGGAACTCCTAATGATATATTCCAGCATGCTTGTATATAATCCAGCTTCTGCCCATTCTGCTTTTTTCACACTCAGCATCTCATACCTGGCTATCTGCACTTGCCTAGCTTGGGGACCACAGCTCCACAGAAGCCAATAGATACTTCTTGATAGTCACGGTAACAAAAGCTGTGTGGGAGGCCACAGAGACTTCCTAGTGAGAACTTACTCAGGGTCAGAGAATCTGAACTTGCTTTACCCAGCAGGACTGTATAAGGAGATGATTTGGCCACGGACATGTTTACCAGGTGTTTGGAAGGGTCTACACTTGGCTGTACGGTGTGCTTTGATCTGGCAAGGGGGAGGTCTTTTGCCTTTCCCATTGGCACATTATTAAAAGCCCTTTTCAATAAAGGATGAGGCTGTTGGGTATTGACCCAGGCCCTCCCAAAGCTATCCTGAGTTTCTGACTTTCTTCTCGTCGGCTAGGTCTCTCTTTCTATCATTTCTTAATTCCTCTCTCCTCCACCTAAGAACCCTTCAAAAGGTAGAAACAGGTCGGAGCTGGACTCCCACAGTCTCCCACAAAGCAGCACTTGCTTCTTTTCAGTGCTTAATATATATCATCCGCTACCATCAGTATTTAGAAAAAAATGTCATTTAACCTTTAAACAACCCATAAGACTGTTACTATTATTATGGTTTTACTCATGAGAAATCTGAAGCTCATGAGTTGAGTAACTTGCCGAAGGCTACATAGCTGGATTCTAATTTAGGACTGATTCCCAAATCCAGGCCTTTAACCTCCATGCTGTAAAAAGGCAAATGTGTCCGAGAATGTAGTTCTTACTCTTTGGAGCATGAGTTTGTGTGTCTATCACGGAAGAAGCTGAGAACTGACTAACTTCTATTAATAATTGATCAAGAGGGTTCCATGGCTTGGCTCGCTCAAATGGCTGATCTCATTAACAGAGAGCAGAGCTGCTGAGGAGGTCATTCTCAGCAATCATCTAATGAACAAAACCCCAAACTTGACTCTTAAAAAAAAATATAAGAGTACCTAACATTTAAAACCTCAACAATGCTTTTATGGTGCACTCTTCCCCCTTGCTGATTTAATTACCCTAGAGAGGCTAGGGACTGTGATTTCCTCAAGCAGAGTCTCAGCAGGGTACAGAGCAGAGAACTGGCATGGTCAAGTGCGTGGTGTATCCTGGCAATAGTGCCTGTGTGTCATCCAGACGCAGAGATTATTAATTGAATCCATGTCACCTCTCTGCTCCATTTATATCTCCTGGAGAACTGGAATATGAATAAAGATTCGAAGTATTTCAGGGCCAAAACTTGGTGCTGTGTAATTTAAGGAGTAACTGTAAAGTAATATATGTTCCTATTGTAGCAATGTGAGTCAGGGAGAGTGAAATTAGCTACAGCAGCATTTGGGGTGGGAGGTTGCAACTGAGCTTCCAGATGGAATTGTTATTTACCCCTTGCTGGGGCTGGTCCACGTAATGTGGGTATGCATGCGCAGACCTGATGATAGGAGATGGTCGTTGAGATGTGGTGGCATCGGAACAGGAAGCAAGGACAAAGGTGAAAATGGCGAGGGGGGTTGTCACGTGAGATCTACTTCTCAGGGAACCTCTGTTAAGTCTGTTCCTTGAAGGAGCCCCGTGAGATATCATGTTCATGTTGTGTCCCTGGGAGAAAGCATTATGATACTTACTGGGTAGGTGAGGAAAATGAATCTCAGATTGCTACCCAGATTTTAAGGCCTTGCTACTAGTATGTTGCCAGATGATATTCCAAGCCCTTCCTGTTTGGTGCCAACACTATTTTAATATACTATGCGATCTATGACTCACTTACTACTTCCCTCTGCAAAGTCCTCAAAATTCTCATACTAATAGTCATATATTTGCTCATCCATTCCTTTATTTATTCATGGGTAGCCTCCAAGCGCATGGCTGGTCCAAAACACTCTCTTGTGTTCACTACCAAATTCCATGGAATGAAGAAATCATTTTCTCATAATGAGAATTAGGGCCTGTGTTTCTCACTGTGCCTCTCATGGAGGAGGGATACGGGTCTGGAAATCAGGAGACATGAGTACATTTTTTTTTGTTTGTTTGTTTTTTGTTTTTCGAGATAGGGTTTCTCTGTGTACCTTTGTGCCTTTCCTGGATCTCACTCTGTAGACCAGGCTGGCCTCGAACTCACAAAGATCTGCCTGCCTCTGCTGGGATTAAAGGCGTGCGCCACCACCACCCGGCTACATGAGTACATCTTACTCTTGTCAAGGCTGCTTTGGTAAGGAGGCCTGTGCCTAAGAAGTGTGTTTGAGCTATGAGGGTGAGTGCTGTGTACTGTAGACACAGAGGAAAAGGTTATCACCAAAAAGCACCTTTCTCACCTGTCTCACTGCAGCAGTTCTAAGGCAAAACCTTCTGCCTCATGTTGGGTGCGGTGGTGCATGCTTTTAATCATAACACTCGGGAGGCAGAGGCAGGTGGATCTCTGAGTTTGAGGCTGGCTTAGTCTACAGAGTGAGTTCCAAGGCAGCCAGAGCTACACAGAGAAATCCTGTCTCAAAAAGCCAAACAAACAAACAAACAAACAAAAACAAAAACAAAAAAGAAAGAAAGAAAGAAAAGAAAAGAAAAGCCTTCTGCTCCAAGCTACCTGAAGTCAACTTGGCGATTCTTGTATTCAGCCCGGAACATTTTCCATATACCTTTATACTCCTTTTCTCTGCCTCTCATCGCAATTCTTCCCCCTCCCCCTCCCCGCTTTTTTTTTTTGCTTCTAACACGTTTCTAGGCTCAAAATTCTAGACTCTCCTATCACTTAGGGGGTTGTGTTCTCATTGCTTAGAATTTCTAGATTTTATTAGTGAGTTTGCACAGGCTCTTTGTCTCTCCAATTTCCTTGGTCTCTCATTCACTGTAATTATCCCTTCTCATCTTGTTTTCGTGTCTTTTCTGCTTTTGATTACTCTTAAAAGCCGTTCAAGTTAGTCTACTGCTTTGGATCTGAGATCTCCTTTTCTTGGAGAGACTGCCTTTCTCCTTTATTTCTTCCCCTTCGCTTGGGTCACCATCTGGAAGGGATGTCAATGGCTCTTGAAGTCATACTTCCTGATTTCATTGTTATTTATCAGGTATTTTCTCAGCACCCCTGGGCTTCCTAATCCAGGATGGCAAGACAATCTACTATGCTTTCCTGAAAGGGCATGGAAAGAAATCCTTGCAGAATCGCTAACAATAACTGTGTACACAAAATATGTTGCTGACGTGAGGGAGGAAGGGACAAGCCAGTCAAAGGATGCCTTTTGAGAGGCCTTTGGATTCCGTTTTGAATGATGGAGAACAAATTTCCGAGGGAAGTGAAGCAAAGCCTTCCCGAAGCAAGGATTATCATGTGCCCAAGACCTGGAGATGTGGACTAACATGGCTCACATTAAGTTGTTGGTATTTGTGAGACTCGGTGCTCACACAGAGTTATGTCAAAGGGGTGAGGCTGGAGGCAAGAAGCTAGCTGATTGATATTAGAATGTCTTACCAAGTGTGGTGGTTAGATGAGACCTAGAATAAATAACCTGGGATACAGCCTCTGGGCATGCCTGTGAGGGTTATCCGGTTTAGGTTGTGGGTGGCATCATTCCCAGGGCTCGGAACCCGGACTGTGTAAAAAGAAGAACACAAGCTAAGCGCACACAGTCATCACTCGGTTTCGTGACTGTGGGTGCGGTGTGACTGGCTGCCTCGCGATCACCGTGGCCGGGAACCTGAACCTGTGAGCCCAAATGAGGGCAGACCAAGGGTGTGTGCGGAGCGATGATGTGATCACGTGGTAAGAGGTGAGGCCCGTGATACGGATACGGCTTGGACGTGTTCTTTCTGTTTTGCAGCCATGGTCGAAGGCCTGCAGGTCACAGTGCCCGACAAGAAGAAGGTGGCCATGCTCTTCCAGCCCACCGTACTCCGCTGCCACTTCTCCACATCCTCCCATCAGCCTGCAGTGGTGCAGTGGAAGTTCAAATCCTACTGCCAGGACCGCATGGGGGAATCCTTGGGCATGTCCTCTCCCAGGGCCCAAGCTCTCAGCAAGAGGAACCTGGAATGGGACCCCTACCTCGACTGTCTAGACAGCAGGAGGACCGTTCGAGTGGTAGCTTCTAAGCAGGGCTCCACCGTTACCCTGGGAGATTTCTACAGGGGCAGAGAGATCACCATAGTTCATGGTACTGGTGCCCTTGGTCTCGACCCAGGGAGTGGGAGGGAGGTCAGCCTTTCAGCTCCTCAAGGGTCTGATCTTGTGGGAGATGGGATGCGTCAGGAGTCCCGGCGTGTTGCTCTGGATGACAGGGAGGGGAGTGTAGACGATGGAGTAGGTCCGGAACACAGAAATAAGTCCCGGGGTTGCCTTTCAGAGCCTGACCTCCAGTCTTAGAGATGGTTTTCAGGACTATTTGAAATGAGTTTTAGTGGAAGAACCTGAGGCAGACATTCTGTACCTGGACATTGTCCTTCCTGCCCTTTACTGGCCCTGAAAAGTGGACTTTCCTAAAGATGCCTTTCCTGGGGAAGGGGTGTGTGCATCCAAGTACAGAGCCAGGTAGAGGAATCAATTCCACCCTCTCTCCAGTTCCCTAAAGCTTTAGATAAGAAAATGTCACAAATCTCATGACCTATTCAATCATTAAATTATTTGAAGAAATCAATTTATTTCTAGGAACCCAGCCAGAATTATTTGGGAAATTACCCGATTCTTAGGCGCCATTGTAGGCCTAATTCAAAGCTATCAACTACTCCTGAAAGTGGAATGGAACTAGATCTATTTGTGGCTGTGCTCTGCTTCTCTTGCCTTAAGGATGCTAGTTTGTATTATTTTGTTTGAAATAAAGCGAGCATTTTTCCAACCACTCTCCAGGCAAAGGAACAGAATTGTGTAGATGTCCCAGAAGGGCGCTCTTGTCCCAGGCCCCATTGTTCAGTGCCTTTCTTCCTTTTGTGATAACAGATGCAGATCTTCAGATTGGAAAGCTCATGTGGGGAGACAGCGGACTCTATTACTGCATCATCACCACCCCGGATGACCTGGAAGGCAAAAATGAGGATTCCGTGGAACTGCTGGTGTTGGGTAAGTGGAAACCAGGGGCAACGTTTTCATCTTTAGCCTGCTTGCATTGTGTCCTCTTCCTCCCTGCATGTATTTGCAGATGGCACGCATGGTCTTCATCTTGTGTGCACAGACAGGCCTGCTGTAGGGGGTTCTCTTTCTGAGTGGTAGCTGTTTTATCGAGTCTTGCTTCTGGAAGGCTATGACTCTTTCTGGAGCATTGTCAGAAATGTTTCTCATTTCCTCAACGCCCCTTTCTTTCCTACTTTCATCTTTAACCCTCTTTCCCCTTATCCTTTTCTCGTCTTTCTTATGTGGCAATTAATTGTTCAAGAAAATGCCAGAGGCCTTTGAAGTATGGTACAGCCTAAAGAGAGATCAGAACCCACTGGTGTGCAAGCACGTCTGAAGACCCGGGAGTCTTTTCACACTCAGTTGTCTCTGCTTAAGATAATCAGGAGGCAAGATGGCTGTAAACTGGAGAGTCTAGTAATAAAATGCATCCCATAAGAAGAGCTATTTAGACCTGCGCTAGTTTAACTGGAGGGGGAAGCATCTGAGTTATTTTCAAGCAAATACACCTTATTAATATTAACTGCTTCATAACTGGAAACTCCTTACTCTGGCTACTTTTCCTCTTGTGGATTGGAGGAATATGTTAGCGGGAAATGGTCTCCTTGAAAACTGAGTACATATTTTGTGTTTTATAAATGTTGGTTAGATCAAACAAACAAACAAACAAACAAACATAAAAGTTTAGATTAAACCAACATAGAAAACAAGAAAAAAACCTATATCAAGGGGGATATAGGTTTTTTAGGGGGAAAAAAATCATTGATGATGTACCCTTTAAGCCATGATTCAGAAGACATTGCGTTTTTGTTTGTTTGTTTGTTTTTCTTGTAGCCTCTAAAAGTTAGCTGACACTAATTTGTGGGAACATGCAAGGATTCCTTGTTTGAGAGGAAAATAAAGCTTAAAACTGATTTTTTACCCACTCACTGTGAGAAACTCAATACCCAAGGATAAAGGAGCATTTTCTATTTAGAATTGTTAGTTGTTTGTCATGACTTTGACAAAGCAATTGCTCTCATGTCTCAGTCTTACATTTTACAAACTGAACTGAGGTAATACTGGTCTTCCTTGTTAGAAGGTTGATTTAAACATAATCCTTAGGGCCAACTTATAAACTATAACTGCTGTGGCTTGTAGGAAAATGGAAATTAGAAGAGTAAAAGACTTATTATGTCAAGAACACGGCGAGGCAAGACTTGAGACCTGCAGTGGCTTTTTACATCAGACAGAGTCTAAGAGATACATTGTTGACTAATCTCAGGACTCTAACAGCCGAGTTTATAGGAACAAGAAGTTAGTTTGAGCCCGCAGTTAGATAATTGTGAGCACAGCGATTTGACTGAGGCAGCCATCTGTAGAGAAGCAATTGTGTGTGTAGGAAAAGGAGGCCAGGTAAAAAAACCACTCGAGATAATTTGGTTCCACTTCAGCAGATGTTGGGGGAAATGGATGGAGGGAAAGTTGTACCATCTGAGGATGAGCTCAAATACACAGTGGACATCCCTCTGGATTAAGTCCAAGCTAACTGTGGGGTGAGGATGCCGATCTTGGGGCCAAAAGGGGTCAGCAGATGGTGAGAGAAAGCAAGGCTTGGACGACAGTGGTCACCAGTGATGGGAGGAGAGATGAGGAGCAGAAATTAGGACTGCCCTGAGGAGAACCCTGAATGAAAACGAGGAACAATGTCATCAGAGCTCTGCCTACAATCAGGGCTTCTACTCCGATGCGCCCGAGGGACACATGCCGCTCTGTTCCGCTCCACACTAATTAGAAATGTCCAAACTGCGATAGTTTTGCCATGGACAATTTTGGGCAGTAATACTTATGTTAATTATTTAAAGGAATTGGTTTCAATCTATGAAATTTTTTGAGTGCTTTAAAGTACTAAATGCAAAATTCTGAGTCTTTATCTTTGACAGCCCTTCATAAAAATTTTTCAAAATACTGTCACATTTAAAGAAAAAAATTAGTTGTTTGGTTGTTATATTCTGCAAGCCACTTTGTTTGACGGTCTTTTTTTTCTGTGAGAGCAGGAAAGCAACCTGATTTCTCGGTTCTCTGTTAAAGAATAGAGTCGCCTGGAAAGATTTCTGGGGTTCACAGTTTGCTAATTACAACAACATGAACTAGTGGTTATTGAATTTTCTGTGAGGAATGGCTAGTGGGTTCCTTCTAGTAAAAAAGCACTTGAAGACCCAAGGACTTGTTTTCAAACATTTGGAATGAAGTTTTGTACATGAGGCATTGGAACCTACTCTGTATGCCTGGCAGGTGGTTCATTAGTGGCAGGAGAGCAGAGCAGGGGTAGGAAATGGAATCCGCCAAAGCACAGATGAAAGGTATGAGATTCTGAACCAGAACAGGAAATGGAGACACCCTAACAACAGTTCTGAGATCAAAGCAATCGATCTTGGGGCTGTATAGAAGGCCGTGAGAGAGATAAGCCAAACAGGATACAAGGATTTCTAACTAGGTGGGTAACTAGCCATCCCTTTAACTAAGAGAACATGGTGAGCACGCAGGTATAGAAGCAGAGGGATGAGTTTAGTTTTGGACATATAGAATTTAAGGAAGGCTCGAATGACAATGATCACCAGTGACCATTGTCACCACAGGTCACTGATGCCTGTGGGACACCAACAGAGCTCTAGGGTCTATGTTTCATTAGGATATTTTTCATAGATTGAATCCAGTTTCTTTGAGTAAGTAACGTAAGCAGTGTTACCCAAAATTGTCCATGGTAAATTGCTCACTGACAATTGCAAATGTAAGTCTGGAAATCAGAGGAAAGCAAAGACAGGGGACAGTGGGTTTAAGAATCATGACCAACAGACAGGCAGAGCCATGTGAGAGTAGATGAATCACCCTAGATACTTCTGTAAAATGAACAAGGCCAAGAATAGAGCCCTTGGTGGTGTGTGCTGGTTTTACCTAGTGAGAGCGGTAACACCGATACTGGATGTGTACTTGTCTTCGATTCCTCACAAATCTCAGAGTTCCTTGGTAGCACTGAATGAGGGGCTCTGCAGAGCCAAGGACCAGTATCTCTCCATGTTTATATCTAAAGACACTTTAAAACGACAAAGGGCAGGAGCTATAGATGGTTCTTACTTTGTGCCTCTTAAATGTTACTGAATACTGCATGTGTCTTTGTTGACTTGACTGACACAATAGACATCTACAAGTGAGATGAGATGCTTTGACTTCATGGGTCACAGTCTTCATCTAGGTATTTAAGTAATTATTAGTGATGGATCCATCAGAAACTAGGGTTCAAAGTACTGGTTCTGGTGAACTGAAGCAAAAAAAAAATGCATTGGAAGATATCAAAATTGAAAAGAGAGCTAAAGAATATACCCTTTTGGGAAAGAATTTATTAGCTTTTACACAAACATCAGTGACTTTTCTGCCCAAAAGTTTATTTCCACATTTGCTGTAGTCAGATGAACAGTTCCTGTCCAAGTGGTGGCACGTGGTTCTAGGCTTCTCTTTTGTTTAGCTCTGCTGTGTTGGAGACTTTTGTCCCCAGCTAACGGAGGAGTGGGGATAGGGGATGAAAGTGAGAATGGATGAATGGTCATCTAGGGCTTTTTAGGATCTAGATCTGGTAGTGACATGGAGCACTTCTTTACTCATTTTGTAAACACCCCAGAGAAAAGTAACAGTTGTTAACATAGCACTTATTCTCAGCACTGTCAGAGATGCTCCAGGGCTCCTGGGTTTATGCTGCAGGAATTGTTGAAAAATATCTTTAGGGCTCCCTTGGTAGAAAAAAGGAAAACCAAGCAAACAACTTAAATGTTATTTTCCATTCTTGTATTTTCCCAACAAAAAACATTAGCCTTAAGAGAGAAAGCACAAACGGTCCATTAGGTCAGTTGTCCACTGCATGGGAGATCAGAGCCTCCTGGGGGTAGTGTGCCCCAATATAAAGAGAAGGAATACAGGAATACCTCCTCCTGCCTCACCTCCCCCTGGCCAAGTAGGTATCAGCCAAAGTGATGGCAGCATTGTGACCACCACTAATGTTACTATACTCTGAAATTAACTCACAATGCTTTCCTGTAATACTTGTATGGGGTAGGAGAGTAGAAATTATTCCCTTCATTTTCCAAATTAAAGAAAATCAATGCCCTGCTTTTATGATTGCACACTAGTTTTTAGAAAGTGTTGATGATTAGACCCATTGTCTTGATCTCTGACTTTATCTGCTTTCACAGTACCACAAAATCCTATGTGTACTGAGACACTATGGATTAAGCTATGTATTAAAAACTGTGGTTGCTGCTAGGGGGTGTAGGTCATGATTTCTACTTGCCCTGGGCTTGTTTCCTTGATTCTCTACATTTCTTCCTTAAACTCTGTATAACCATTGACCTAGGCCTTCACTTCAAAGGCACAGTTGCTCTGGTCTCCATCGAATACCTCCCTGCAGAGCATGACTCACCACCTTCTCACCCCATACACCTGAACCTCCCTCCCTCAGTGGCTGTGGATGCTTCATTTAGAGGTTTCAGAAATACCCGAAGATGTGTGATTCATGGAAACCGGAGGACAACCACTGCTTCGACATTAAACAGGAAAACCATCCCAAATACCCTTTGCTGTCTTTTTGATGATTCAGAGGGTAAAGTCTTTCTGAAGTTGGAAAAGCACACAGTGTTTTGGTGCTTTGAGATGACAGAGACAGATACCTGAGAAATATTTAGACAGGGTGGATGATGGTAGGGCTGTCCCAGCAGACAGTCACTGAAGTTGGGGGTGTCCAGAAATAATCCACCTGAGGTTAGACATTGGTCTGGGATCGGTGGCAAGGATTGGCTGTTTATAACCTGGAACCGTGCCACTGTTTGGTTAGGAATGAAGTTCCCTGGGGCAGCTCCAGCTGGCAGGAAAAAGACTTCACCATTTCAGGAAGGCTCATGCAGGGAAGTTATTATTTTAAAATCTAAAAGCAGCTCCCCTTGTTCTTACTTCTTTCTATGGACAGTCTAAGGGCCTGACCTTTTCTCTCTGATGTCCCTGGGGGAGGCTTGTTGTTTAAAGCCTTTAATTTTAAAAGGGGGGACAGAGCCTCTGTGGAAATGAGGCTGAGCGAACACTCCTTCCTCTAGCCTGGCATTAGAATAAGAGGTCATGAGCCAAAGGGTGCTTAGGTTCAAGCTAAGGGAGACATTCCTAATGGTAAATAACAGGCTTTTCAAATTATTATAATGAAATTATGGATGGTTTGGAGAAATCACAGAAACTCCTTCTCTGATGAGCTTTAACACATAGAACAAGTTTAATCCAGGTTGCCTAGATACAAGGATAAACAAAATGGCATTCCAGAGACCTTTCAATGATTTTTTTTTTCTACTCCATTTCAAAGACCCCAGATTTCAAAATTAATTCTCCATAGAAGACAATTCCTCCAATACCATTCAATGCTTTGTTTTTAATACTGTTTCTGTCTCAGGGAAAAAAAAATGATCATGCTTATTGATCATACTTTAAGCCAAACAGTAAAGAACAGAAAGAGAAATTATCCCTGAAAAGCCCACTCTTTTGAGCTGTCATGTTTTCCACAAGTATTTTGATTGCAAAGGATGGAGGCTCCAATGAACTTAGGTGCGTCTTTTTGTCTTAGGTACCAAGCAAACCCCAGGGGTATTCCCAGCTTCGATCAATGAGTCCTGGTGGTGGATCAGTGGGCCAAAGAGCTGGTCTTTCCTTGCCTCCACCTCCTGCTCTGCTCCGTCCTCAGCATCATTTTCAGGCAGGCTCTCTTCACATGAAGCAAAGAGGACCCGGACAGGCCCCTGCCTCCGTCTACCCCGGGAGGATAGAGCTCGTCTCTCTGCAGACTTCCTGCAAAAGCCCTGTTGTTGAAGGGATACAGTCAACCCCCATTTGGGGCTGCAGAGGGAAAGAGAAGCAGTTTCCTAAAGGAAACCAGGCAGTTGTTTCCAAATGAAGACGAGAGGAATGCCAGGCAGGCAAAAACACACACTGTTAACATTTTGTGGAATTCATCATCAGTTTCTGCTTCTTTATGGGCCAAATGTAGTGCTAACTGAGGAGGCCAGAAATAGGTGTGCTCTCAGCAGGTCCTTGTGAGTAAGCACTAATTTGGGATTGATTTTTTCCCCCGATAAATACAATGCTGCAGAATTACCTTTGTTTTCTTGTCATGTTCCTATTATTTCTTCCATCTCCTCCTGTGGCCTACCCAAGAGTACAGCATCTATTACCTAGACAAGTGGAGGAATGGGCGGGCATGGATTTTTTTTTTTAATTCAAGCTATTCACAGTCCTATGTCTGATATAAATAAACGTCTCTGTTCTGTTCACTGGTATTTTAAAAAGCCATTACGAACTGAATAAGTAATCAATGAAATTTTGCGGGGCAGGGGACATCTCCCACGAGGTGACTCTAGGGATATTTAATGGAAGTATTTCCTAAGATTGTGAAGGAATGTCCTAGCACCCACCCCTGCATTCCTGCAGTTCCAGTTTGGACCCTGTCCCACATCCCGGTGATTTTAGTTCAGGCTGTTCAGAAAGGCTACTTGTTGCCAAGACTCCCCCTCCCCCTCCTCTCCCTCTTTGCCAGCCACAGCCTGGTGCTGCTAACCAAGGAGATTTGCCTATTAGAAGGGCCTCAGCTCCCAGAGTTCCCATGGCAACAGCCTCCTTGGAGGTCTTTGTTGCTTGCTAAAACTTTGATCTCAGAGAGTGGCTGCGGCTGTTTCTCTCTGGAAGATTTACAAACAGAGGAAGAAGGGCAAAAGAATTGGAGAAGAAGAAAGTTTACTCCTGGCAGAGGGAAGAGAAAAAAAAAATGAATTACAGAGAGAGCCATACTCTGGCCATAAGTCTGGAGAGAACCTTTGGAACATCTTAGGGTCTGGGCTGTGCCCACATTTCATTTGTAGATTTGACCACGTTTCGGTGTTTTGGACTCACCCCTAGCAAATATGGGAACATCCTACTTCAGCACACACCTGCACCTTCAGGATTCCAGGGGGGCTGAGACAACCCCACAGACTCCCATGAACAGAGGGACAGAAAATGAGGACTGGTTTTTTCTAGGCAATGCCTTGATCTCTCTCCTCCAACCTCTTTGGCCTAGCTCTGGCTGGCTCTGCCCTAAACTTACTTAGACAGCTCGGTTATTCTGGTTTTTATAAGAAATGAGAAAATGTGTTGAAAGGATAGAGGAGAGAGAAGGGCCAGAGGAGTTACTCAGGCATCAGGAGGAGTCCTGCCTCCCCTTAGTGACTGTAGCTGGGAGGAGAAGAGATATGATTCCTTCAGAGATGTGGGGCCAAGCCTTCCATGCTCTGAAAGGACTTCTCTTGGCTTCAAGAATTCATTGCACAACTCCAGTCTTGCTCGTTGATAGACACCACAGAGCGGATCAGTATTGCTTCAATTATGACTTCTGTTTAAATGAGGCTAAAAATGTAATGAGTATTTTTAGTTGTATTGGGACCCCACACCAGGAAGATACAAAATACATAAATAGCCGTCTTGTCCCTATTAAAATTCTGTGTCTTTTGTGAAGGTAAAAGTTACAGTTTGGCTGTGATGGAAGAACCGCATAAGAAAACCTTAAAGCTGCGCTTGGATAGTAAGCATCTAGGCCGCTGACTCACAGCAGAGGGGTGATTTGCCCTCTGGGGACCTTTGGCTGTCTGGTTTTACTCGCCACACTCACCGGGAGTTATGAACCCGGTGAGTCCAGCCTGGGGAAGCTTTGGAACCTCCCTAATACAGGCCGAGTCACTCACACTGAAAAGCGCCAGTGGTGGTGGGTAAATTCCTCTCTGGATACGGGACATGGTCCAATGTGAAGAGCAGAGGCTTGGGGGCCAGACAGCCCTGGTGTGCTGATATGAACTCAGTTTCCCCATCTGTGGAAGTAGGAGAGGGGTCATAAACGTTACCCCTAAGACCTATTGTTGTGACTAAAAACTCAGCAGATCTTAGTTTCTCCTCCCACCCTGCCATCCTCTACATGTCCCACCATCCCTAATCCAAGGGAGCCCTCTTTAGGGGCATCTATGTCGGGGGCTCCTGCTGAACACAGTCCATGGGCACTTAGGGATTTAACGGGCCCCTTGTAAACTGACCCATTAGGAGCAGACTCATATTTTCTCAATAACACCTGAGCCCCATTGGCCCAACACCCATTTTGTCTTTGGGTTGCCTCATTTTGGATGCTATTTGGAAGCTTCCCCCCCCCGCCCCCCATTTTCTGAGAGGCTGGCTTTTAGCTAACTACAAGGACTCGATTGTAGAGCTTATTCAGTGATGTCTAGTGGCATTTGGAGGAGACCCATGACTTGGATTAGGAGCTAACTGACTGGGCCTGGGAAGGCAGTGACAAAATTTATAATCTACACGAGGATACACTTAAGAGTGTAAGGTGAGGGGGAACGCCAGGAGTCATTTATGGCAAATCCAGGCTCAAACACGGGCATTTTCCAGAACTGGTTAATGGTGGTCGTCCATCTCAAGAGCCTCCTGTGATCTGAACAAAACAGAATCCTGTCCGCTCCCTTTGGCCAGCCCAGCCCTTACAGCTTGCTGGCATTTCATTTATGAGGACTTAGGGATGTTACGTCTCCCTTCATTTCCATAAATCAAGCATTGCGGCCCAGCGAAAGCATGGTGCCTTCACGGTGTGGTAGTTGGTTGGAAAATATATCCTAAGATTTCTGACCTGTCACAGCTTTTCACTGCCCTGCGTCATTTAAGAAAACAAATGAGGCCTGGCAGGCACTCTTCATGGTCCCCGGTCCCTCATCCACCAGGGCCAAGGCTGGAGCTGAGCCCCGCCTCCCCTCCCTCCTCACACGCAGCCCAGCTCACTATTTTTTGCCTCACTTGTTGCTCATCCCTGTGGGAGGAACGGGGACTTCAATTAGCGTGCATTCCTGACCACCGCGGTTGCCGTGGTTACCCCGGGTGGCGCTGGAGCAGCTGGGTCAACCCGCGCGCTCAGCTCGCTTTGTGGTCTGCAGAGCCAGCGCCCGCCAGCGCGGGGGCGGAGATGCGGGGCCCCGCGCTGGAGTGGGTGGTACTGGGAAATCGGCTCAGCCCCGGGAGGAAAGAATGGTAGCCCCTCAAAGCCGGTCAGGAGACAGTTCCATTTTCTTCAAAGCCAGCTGCCGCTATTCAAGCGTGCAGGTTTGGTTCAGCGGAGAACTGTGCCTCGGATTTTGTTGAATTGGCTTCCCAGAGAGGGCTCTGGGAAAGGGTCCATGATGGAAGCCCCTTACACTGAGAGAGGGCTGGCCACCAAGGAAAGAGCAGGAACTCTGGCCTTGCATGACCTCTCTGTGTACCCTTTTGGCTTGCTGTGACCTCGGGGCCTCTCCCGCCCTCCCCCCAACTCCGCCCCCCCCCCCCCCCCGCCTCCCGCTAAAGAAAGTGGTCCCTGAATATTGGATGTAGTCTTGGGGGTGGGGGTGGGGGTGGAGGTGATGTCTTTGTGCTAGTCTGTTTCCAGCACAAATAAGTGCAAGAAATCACACTGGTCCTCTAAAACTCAATTTCCCCCTTCAGTGGCATCGCCCCTTCCTCATCAATTTTAAGTCAGTCTGGTTCTCTTTCGCATTTCACCTCAGACCAAGTCAAGCATGCTGTATTACTAATGGTATTTTCCATCCATTCACTCTCACAGGGTGGGAAGTGGGATCACTGCAGCACTTTGCACAGCCTAAGTACCTTTGCAATCATTTTTATTGTTGTTTATTAGTTTGCAGCAGCGGTGAATGCCTTTTAATTAGATCACACTGTGTTATGATGTATCCAGTAATCATTTTCTAGTTGCCGCTGTAAGAGGTGCCCAGAGTTTCAACCATCTCCAACATTTTCTACATCCAAAAATTATACTTTCGTTATATAAGTAGAGGAATTCCAGATGCAGTAACTGACTGCAGCCATTCAGTCCAAATGCCAGGAGACGAAGAAGAGCTTCCTTTATATCCCTACAACAAGGATAAGCCAAGACTGGTACTCAGTGACATCATGAGAGCAAAAGGTACAGGTGGAGTAAGTAGTCCTATTCCTGGCTTGAGTTTTAGGCAGCTATACGACTTTCTTTAGGATTCTTAACCTCTCTGGTTTTTTTGGAAACACCAGGTGGGAGCTGTGGTATGGACTAACCTCTGTGGTCCATTTTTAGCAATAAAATATGACTTAAAATGTGTAAATAGAAGAAGTCAATGCCTTTGACCAAGCTTACAATCCACTGCCAAAAATCTGGAAGCATTTATTACCACTTAATTGCAAATGATCCAATAGTAATCATTTTACAGAGAGAATTCACCGTCAGAATTATTCTCCTCTAAGTCTGTAATTTAAAGTGAACTAAAATATAAAAGACACAAAAAGAAAAGATAAACACACGAAATGCTTAAATACACAGTTTATAAATATATGTAAAGGAAAGGGAGGCTCTATCCACACTTGTGACAGATAGTCATAAACTATATTTATTGGAAGCATGGTTGCCATGGGAATATAGAATAAAAGCAGGCATGTGTGTGCCCCTGGGAAATTTCCAATATATTTGGCATTTTAAATAGCCATAGAAACAACCCTTAAAGCATAGCCATAGAAACATCTTTACACATACATACAAGGTCCAGAGGAAAGCATCTGCTGTCCTCAGAGATGGAGGAAGGGAACGTTTTGGAGGATTTGGAGCAGAGCGCGCAGAGGGTGGGTACAGTACAGCCCTGAAGACGGATCCAGGGCATCTAAGGAAAGCTTGGAGCAGATGACGCCGAGATGTGCACTAAACACAAGGGGGAGCAGGGAATTGCATGGAACTGGAAAGGCATTTGCTGTCATCCTAACGAGAAAGTTCACTCACAGAGTATGTTGGCACACCTGAGAGCATCTCTAGTGATTTTACTCAAAGAAATGGATAGAGGTCACTGTGTTCTGGGCATCATAAGGATGGAAGAAGTGCTGTTTTCCCACCCTTCCACGAGTTTCCCAACACCCTGTCTTTGCCCATTGTGTGCCAAGGAGCCGGATTTAGTTTCTGAAAACAAGTTTGTAGGAAATCTAGAACTTTGCCTTCCTTTACACTTGGAAGGCTTGAACTATCAGAACTTGAATGGAAGTATGAAGGGTATGGACATAAGCGATCTTTTGGGGTAAAATTTATATTCAGATTACATCTCTATAATGAACTCTTCGAAAATACACGAGCTTGCTTTATTTTCACTGGTGTGGAGTGGGATGGTGCTTCCCGACTCTTAGATGGCAAGACGTTCTGCTGGTTGGAGTACATTCTTGGTTTGCTGTACATTGAAAAGTGCTGCGTGGATGCTTTGGCAACTGAACGCTTCCTTCATACTTCCTATTAAGAGCCTCCTGGATTGGGTAGAAGCCACTATATTGAGCAACGTATCAGAAGCCTAGCTAGAAACCCAGCCTACCAAACTGTGGGGACTTGCTATTGCAAAGCCTCAAAGGATCCAATGGATGGATGGTGGAGGGGGTCCTGGTACTGGGTTGCTGAGATGCTAATCTTAGGGCGTAGTCCTTGTTCTTAAGGGGCTTCCAGCCTGCTAATGGAGGCACACGTTAAGGAATCAGGGCCGAGAGATCAATGTTCTGCTGAAAGTGTGTGCAGTGTTCCTGGGGAGCTTGGCAGAGGAAGCATCTTATTGTAGCAGCCATCCAGGGCTCTGTCCGAACATATTTTGGAGTCCTGTAGACTGAGCAATAAGTGCTTGACCAAGGCAGTTCAAACACTTGTTTTGCTAAGGAAAGCAATGAACTTCTAGCTCGAGGGCCCTGGCTACCAAGAAAAGAAATTAGCACCCTGGGAGAAATGCCACTAGGAAGTGAACTATGAAATGTACAAAGACAAAGCTATGAAATAGAGACGTAGAAAGTGTGGCAAGGACTGTCTCTGGCTAAAGCCCCCTGACCGGATGGATCCTGATGTCCAAAACACAAAGGAGATGGCCACCAGGTCAAAACACTTGCTGAGCAAGCATGAGGACAAAGAATCTCGGTAAATGCCAGCTGAACAGACTTCTTATAGTCCCAGCACATAGAAGGCAGAGATAGAGGACACCAGAGGAACCTCTCTGGCTAGGTGAGCCAAATCAGTGAGCTCTAGGCTCAAGGGAGAAACCCTGCCTCAAAAAATAAGGTAGAGAGCAATTCAATAAGATGCCCGGTGTCAACCTCTGGCCTGCATGTGTGTGTGCACACATGCACAGATACCTGCACACACACATGTGCCCAGGCACATCTGAACATATACACACACACACACACACACACACACACACACACACAGGCATACACAGTCCAAGGAGGCTGGAAAAAACAGACATAGCAGGAAGAAGGTCCTTTGAGGTTAGTAAGTCTTACAACGACGAAGAAGCAAGTGACTAAATTGGAGTTCTTATGTTGGTGTTCGAGCTTCACAGGTGTGGCTAAAAATGAGCCTCACAAGCGACTCTGCTCTGTTGCCGCTTCCGTCTCCACCTGACAAAATATACACATCTTTGTTTGAGTGAATGAATGAATGAGTGAGCTGGGGACATTTGGAAGAGAGCTGATTTTCCAGGAATATGTGCAAAAAGCTCAACTGGGGATACTTGAAAGTGGCGATGTGAGGGAACAGCTGGATTTGACAATTAGGAGGTAAGATATGCAAATCGTGCATTCACAGTGCGTGTTTCTACTCTGAGCGTTCAACCCAAGGACCACGTGTGACTGTGGGGTGTAGACCAGCATGCTACGAAACTGGTGCTTGTGTGTGTACATGCACAAGCTTTTGGTGTGCTTGATGCATTTGGCTTATTCATGTGGAAATTTCCTTGAAGGAGTGGATTTTGCAAGCCTTGCAGAAAACTGAGTGCTTACATGAAAACCATATTTTCTACTGATCGCTTGAGCTTTGATTTGAAAAGAGTAAATATGGCCTTCTATCCACAGGGTCTGCTTCCCATCTTTCCCTCAGACATTAAAGTGACTTGTAATTACCTCTCTTAAGCTGAATCCTGGGAGAATAACAGTGATTCGCAGGCATGGTGAAGCGCTGCTGAGACCCAGGGTGTATTTATCGATATTGTTTCCACACTCTCAAGAGCAGACCTTCACTGGATGCGATAGAATAGAAGAAATGATAGCGCATTTCTAACTGACAGGAGTAACATGTCTTAGGAATTGTTAGGGAAGGAATTGGAAGCAAAATGGTTTTCAGAAATATAAAGATTCCAGCATAAATTCAATTTTTAAAATGCTTTTCGCTCCAATAAAATCAGAGTCGCGGTGCAAAAGCCAGAGAGCTCTGTACCCCCGTGCTGTTGATATAGTGGTATTGTCTGCTGTCTCCAAACTCTCGCTATGTCTTGAATTCTAAAGACATTTAATTTCGCTCACTTCACTGCAAGACTCTCTCACCCATGCCTCCCTGGGGCTAACTCTACTCAAGTGCATTATGGGAAGCCTTTACCTCTGGAAGCTTCAGCTATTGACTGTTGCTTCAGGGAAAATGAGAAACTTGATGTAGACCTCCCTGTTGGAGTGTCAAAGTTTGTGAATTTTCTATGCGCATTTCTGATACATTCCCTCTTTAGCTCATAGTTTTCAGTTACAAAAATGAGACAGGTTGGAGTGCAGAGTAAAGGTCTCTTCGATGTTCTCATATGGTGCCCATTCTGGTTCCCCAGAAGGAAGAAAGGCAAGGAAGCAGTGTGTAGTACTGTTGTTTTGAAATCTTAATTTGAACGCTGGTAACCAGAACTGTCATTCTGCATGTGAAAGCAATGTTAGGACACTGTCAGGGTAACCCAAACAGCCTATGGGGAAATCCAGCTCTCTCTCTCTCTCTCTCTCTCTCTCTCTCTCTCTCTCTCTCTCTCTCTCTCTCTCTCTCCCTCCCTCCCTCCCTCCCTCCCTCCCTCCCTCCCCCCCCCAGTGTGTGTGTGTGTGTGTGTGTGTGTGTGTGTGTGTGTGTGTGTGTGTGTGTGTGTGTAGCTTTGGAGGTTGAAAACTCATGATCCCAGGGTTCTGTACAGGCCACAGACATATTTTGTTTGGCTTATCCACTATTTTAAAAATATACGAATTAATTTGCTTAATGTTTTAAAATCAGAATATTTCACCATCAAATCTGGGGTGAACGTGAGTAGAGGATCACCTAATACATTCCACTGGGCAACTGTTGGCTAGAGTCGAACAGTAGTGGCCCCCTAAAGACACTGCAGTTTGTCACCCCCTCCATGTTCTCAGTTGTCTCACTCATAGCCAGCTGTGCTCACTTGCATCACCAGCCTGTTCCTATGCACATCTGGGTTTGAATCCCATTCACTGAGATTCAGATTTGAGAACTAAATATGGTGACCATATCATTAATTGTCCAAATGATGATATTTGCAAACAAAAATCAGTGCCTGTTAATAATTACATCAAGGCCATGGGCATAAATCAGGACTCTCTCAGAACAAAAAAAATCAAGATATACATACACCCTTCCATCCCAGTCCTTCCATCTACTATGAGAAAGCTGAGACCAGGAAAGGGAGGGATTTGCCTGAAGGAGTTACCAAGTAAATCAATGGCAAAGCATCCCGGGCCGCTTTGACTCATATCCCAGTGTTTTTCTGATATAACAAGTGGAATAAGTATGAAAACCAAATCCTCTTTGGCTATATGGATGTCTTATAGTTAATAGCTATCATAGCCAGATATGGTGACACACAGTTGTAATCTAATCACTCAAAAGGCAGAGGCAGGAGGATTGTGAATTGCATGCTAGGCTGGACTATATAGCAGGACTCTGTCTCAAGGAACACAAAATGAATGTATGAATAAATAAATAATTAAAATGTATATGCACATATATATGTAGACACACCTATCCATCATCTATAAATCATAGAATTAAAATCACGAGACAGCCTACAAATTGGTAGCTTATGTAAAGAGTAAATTTATGTTATGATTCTAACTAGTCATGTGGCCCACAGCACACCTGGAGATGCTTTAAACACTGGTAGACAGGAGGTCTGCAGAATGAACATAAGCACAGTTTCTCATTTAACTAGATACAAAATCATACACACACACACACACACACCAATTGTCTGCAGGAGGGAAACACAACAAAATCTACCATTAAGCATCTGACAACAGTTTTGTTAACAAACCTTGTCTATTTCTCCCTTGATAATTGCCTATTATATGGTAATGAATACTAAGTATGTGTGAAAGAGATGTCTAAGATCCAAATTTCTTAAATCCTTGACCATCTGTTTATTCCCTTGTTGAGTTTCCAAGGCATATTTTTAGAGAACATTCCGGATGAGATCAGTGTGTGCTTTGAATCACGTGCTCAGATTTTGGTCCCAGACTCCATCTCATCTCTTACCTGGGGAGTTGTGTAAGCGTTGAAGAGCGCTTCTTAGTGTTTTGTGAAGGCAAGGGCCAAAGTCTAGCATGAGAAGTCTCTTTCGGGACACCTTTCTTAATGCCCGCTTGGCTCTCCTTCTAAGGGACCTTGCAAGCCTCAGGGCCATCTTCCCACACCAGTTGTGCAAAGATGGGGGTACAAGGGGAGAGCCCTTCTTGTCAAGGCTTGCCGCAGCTGAGCTGGCCTAAAGCATCAGCCAATGAGAGTAGTCTTTTGGAGTACACATGTAGCTTTCCAAATGTGGACCCGTCTCCCTTCCAGGAGGCTTGACCAGGGTGCGTGTGACCATGGTACCCTCCTGCTATTGTGGACAGTCAGAGGAACAGGGCAAGCAAAGATGCTTTTCCCCTACTCTCTACTGTCTTCCCCAGTTGCTGGATCCTCCCCCAGTGACCCAGAGGTGCCTTTCCCGCTTTGACCATTGTCAGAACTGCTTTTTCATAGACCTCCTTGTAGAACAAGGAGCCAATGACTTCTAGACTCAAAATGTAAACCACACATTTTTGATTCCTACACTGGATCTTAGCCAAAAGGCCAGGAAGCAATACAGTTGTTTCTCAATGAGCAAAATCCATGGGTGCAAGTTTCTTTTTTATATGGAAATAGTTCTGTGGATGGATGGATGGATGGATGGATGGATGGATGGATGGATGGATGGATCAAAGGTATAGTGTGCATTGTGTGTGTGTGTGTGTGTGTGTGTGTGTGTGTGTGTGTGTTCAATCTGGATTAATGGTACTTGTAAATATACTTATTGTTGCATCTAGTTAAATGAGAAGATTCATTTGTATTTACCACTCAGAATTCAAGGCTGCCAATGTTTTAAACATCTCTAGGTATGTTGTGGTCCAAGACATTAATTAGATTCATAATGGAAAGTCATCTCGGGTATAAACTACAACCCTGCAGACCTGTAGAAGTATGATGTTCAGCAGCTATATGTGGTGACCGAGCCCTTGAAATGACAATGTGTTGTGGATACTGGTGTAAGTGAGGAAAAAAAAGATATTAGGTTAATTGTTTCTGTTTGTTTGTATGTTCTTAATGTAATTGCTAGAAAAGCTAAAATCACCCATGTTGTTGGCGTTGTACTGTCATTGAACAGTGCTATTCTGGAGATGTTTGCCATGCACCAAAATGAAGGAGGATTCAGTTGTATGCCTTAGATGTATCACAGTAACCTTTTATCATCACAAGTCAGAGACAAAGGAAGTTTGCTAATGTGAAAACATGCAGAGTAGCTTCTATAAGGCAGGATAATCTCCTCCTTCACATCTTCTAGCATCTTATTTCCTGTGCAGCTCTTTGCTTCCCAGAGCCCCCAAGAAGCACCTGCTTTGACACCAGCTTTGAAGCTTCTAGGCAATATCACACAGAAGGCTCTTGAGTACATACACCGCCAGCTGTGGGTGCCATATGGAAAACCCATACCATATACATATGTACAGAGTATTTCTGAAGCCAGAAGGAGTGTAGAGGAGTGTGTAACCAGTCTAGCGTTATCTCTTCATTGCTTTTGAACATTTTAATCATTGAAATATCTTTAAGCCATAAATAGAACCGTGTAGCTAGTTAATTCTAAGTTAAAACCAAATATGTACTTTTGTTTTCATGTGGACATGGGACTGTGTATGGATTGTATGAAAATGTAGATGGAATGTTTAGATACAGATGGGTTTGACTTTCCACTGAAGTGTGTGGAGAAGGCTGTGTGAATGCACGGAGATGAAGATGGTGTATGTCAGTCTGCTCAAGCAGGGTTTCTCACATGGAGGCAGAGATGTCCTCTTCCTATAAACAGTCAGAGATAAGGTTCCTTTTCTGCTTCCACCTAGCCTTCCTTTGGATGGCTGCCAGAAATGCTTGCTTATAGTTATTGCCTTTGACTGAGCCCGGCCCCGATGCATCTCTCCTACCACCGAGCATACAGAGCAACAGCCATACAAGGTCCTGGCACTGGTGGGTGCCAGAAATTGGGCTGCATTTTCTTTGGAGTAACCTCTTTCCTTCTTCTTTTCCTTCTACGTCTTCTAGGCAGGACAGGGCTGCTTGCTGATCTCTTGCCCAGTTTTGCTGTGGAGATCATGCCAGGTATTCAATCATTTAACTCTTATTTGCTGTCATTTCATCTGCCTGCTTCTGCATTAGTCACTAATTACTTGTTTGATTGGGGGGAGGTACATTTATCTGTATAATGTTTGTTGTCTTTTTCTAGGATGAACTAAACCCCTTGGATAAGCCTTTTGTATGCCTTCTGTTCCTAGGCCCTCAATGAATAATGGGAATTAAGAATAAGTGGAGACAGGGACCTAGTCCCTCGGTGTCAGGCATGAAGCATCATTGCTTATCTTGAGGCCCATCTCAGTATTTCACCTGTACCCAGATAGTTATGTGTCCTTAAGTATTATTTATTTGTATTCTTTATTTCCTAAATTATATGCTTTACTCACTCACGATTGTGCAATCATATTACACGGAAGTACCTTTTGTAACATTACAAAAATCTTTTTTTTTAACTTAGAAAAGACATGTTCTCCTTCTTCCTGCCAAACCTTGTGTTCACAGACCTGTATACTTGTATATTTAGACACTGGAAATCCCTAGGCATCCATAAACCATATGTCAAGTTAACTTGCCCCAAATACATATCTACATCCTTTCATGCAGCTTCGGGTGAAGGTACCAGCCATACAGACTAATCCGGTGCTGCACCGTAGCTTGTAGTTGAAGGAGACTCAAGGAGAATGAAAAAAATGACCTATAGAAAGGTTTGTCTCCATAGAAGGAATAGCAAAGTATAATTAGCCTTGATTTTTGTCAGACTTTTAAAGTCTTTCTAATAGCAACAGAGAGATATAAAATATCCCTGGCCATTGGTTTTGGCTTGATTGAAATCTTAAGAAATGTCCAGAGTCTTCAAAACCCAGCCTTACTAATTGTTTTCTATGAATTCATCCAGACCTTTATCTTTAGCTGGCTGACCTACCTCAGACTTTTTCTTTATTGATGTTGCTCTCAAGAACACAGAGAGACATTTTCATTGTACCACCTTTAGCAAAAGTTCCCTCAATGTGTAAGCATTTATTTACACAGGTAAAAATGTCACATATAATGTTTCAAAGTAAAAATGTGTCTCTCAAGTCCAAGAAAGAGTTTCTGTATTTTATATCCAGTCCTGTTCACCTCAATTTCCTTCCCTTTGACTCCAAGAACCCTTTCACAGATTTATTTATTTATTTACCTGTTCATTTACTGAGATGGGGTCTTGCTACTGTAGGCTTTGGCTCATCTGGTATTTGGTGTGCATCTCAGGCCAGCCTTCAATTCATAGCAATCCTTTCTTCTGTCTTCCAAGTGCTGGGATTAGAGTCATGCTCTGCCAAACCAGGCTCAGATAGAATTCCTTTGTTTCTCAAATATAACCTGCTGGTCTTTTATCTTTAACTGCTTCTATTTCCCTATAGTTGACCTAAACCACCTCAGCGACAAAACTCCACCGTCTTAAGTTATGTTACTTATAAGGCCCCGTCTAAAGCCTCGTGCTATCTATTACCCTCAGCAGGAGTGTCCCCCACAGAGTTCAAGCCAGACACAAAGGCTTCTCAGTCCCTAGTTGAAGAGAGGTTGGCCTGGACTTGAATGTAGTGCAGATGGATAAGTGGGGGACATTCAGAAAACATGAGCTGTTTGTTTTCTCTCTGAGGAGCTGATGTTCCAACCAAAGGTCAAATGATTCAACCACTGTCATAAAACTCTTTCCATGTAAAAGTCACGTTCTCAGGTTTCCAAGTGAATAATTTGTTTAATGGAAGGGGTAGTTAATAACCAAACTTAAAGAAAAACATTGTGTACTGAACTCATTATAGAGGGATTTTGAGTGGATGCCTTTCAATCATTTTGGTCTTTTAGCTTTTAAAGAAAAGCATGGGTCATACCAGTCTGTCCAGGTCTCCAGGGACAAGGTGGACTCTTCCCAAGCCCAATAGCATGACATTGAGACAAGTCACCTGAGAGTCACAAGTCACTTTTATGTAAACCAGATAGAATTTGCTGCCTTTTAAATCTTTTGGATGAGCGAATTAAGGGAAATTCATGTTCAGTCTCAGACAGAGCTATGAAAATTATAGAAGCTGACAAACACATTAGCCATGCTCATTTCAGCTTGCCATTCATCAGCACCCCGAGCCACTAAATTCTTGGCTCTGCTGGCTGGCATGGTCATCTTGAGTGTGATCAAACCAAGCCCCTACCTTGGAGGTGGGGCTGTGTCTTCTCTATTTGAAACTATGCCTCTTTTTTTTTCTCACTAACTGTGGATAGATATTGAAGTTTAAGTAAGAGTTTTGGATCTCTGCCCTGGTGCTAATCACAGGGAAGGTGTCTCGGGAAAGTAGATGAATACACACTGAGCCTGGACGACATAAAGACCATCTACGCACACCATGGAGGCACATAGCCTCCCTGCCCCTCAAGATTTAGATTTGCAGATGTTGTTTATTTGTTTGAGGTCTCACGTTGTAGTGCAGGTTGCTTTGATCTTTCTGTCTCAGCCTTCTGAGTGCTGGAACTTTAGGCATGGATCACCATGTAAGGCAAGAACTTTTAGCTTATAAACAATATACTTCATTATAAAAGATAAGCATTTACAGAATCCTCATTAGAAGCCCAGCACACAAGACACTCCCCTCCCCCAGATTTTGTCCCACCACTTTATTCTGATACAGTCAGTAGATGAACCTTTTCCTCCAGTCAGGAACCCCAAAGTCTCCAGTCACAGGGCTGGCTATTCAGTGTACTTCAAGAGATACAGGTCGCCTGGCTCTTTTCTCTAGGCCCTAGCATATCTCCCCCTGAGTTCTTCATGAGTCTGGGGCCCCTCCATCCTGGTTAGACACCCTTTCTTCCCCAGGTCCTTCCCACTCACCTCTTTTACAGGGAGACACCCATCCGTGTATGCCGTGCCCTGGAGGGAGGGCTACGTCGAGTAGATTTCTTTGTGCATCCTTCCAGAGTGGGTGTTTGTCGGCCTGGTGATCCTGGGGATCTTCCTCTTCTTCGTGCTGGTGGGGATCTGCTGGTGCCAATGCTGCCCTCACAGCTGCTGCTGCTATGTCCGCTGCCCATGCTGCCCGGATACCTGCTGCTGCCCTCAGGCCTGTGAGTAGGGGTCCGTGGGGGAGATGGAGAGTGATCAGAAGGAATGTCACCTCTCCATCTGACAGCCACGTGCCCTGAGTTCCTCCTCTACTCCTTACCTCTGGGTTCGGGGAAGACCATTCCTGTTTCCCTCCTCGGCTCCATGCACATCTGCATGCTGTTTATCCACACCTGCCATGCATTCCTAATGCTCATGGACACTGTAGATTAAAGGAAGGGCAGGATCGGAATGGTGAAGTTGTGGGGTAAAGCTGCACCCTTTCCTCAGAGCATTCAAACAGAGAGAACCTGCACTGGTCATTCTCCTTTGATGCAGAGAACGTCCTCCTTTTATAAGTGGAGTGTAAAAACTGTGACTTTGGGGCAGCATCCGGCAGACACCCATCCGTTTTCTTTACTCATATGATGAACATGGCCACAACAGGAACCAGTTCTCATTGGGGGGATTCACAGGTTTAGCTTACTAGTCAAGTCCAGGAAGGCATTGAGTTTGACATCCCAACCATAAACTAAATACATTATTGAAAGAGAGAGGAGCATTCTATCTTTAAGATCTTTAGGAATAAAAGTGTTAGAAGGAACTGGGTTACTGACTTTGCTTTTGAAAACACAGACAGGGGCCTTGTTCATACACAGCATTTGCTTTTCTTCTCCTGGAAGCATCCCTGAATGACCCTTTGCTAGCCCCCTCTGGAGGGACCATGGTAGCTTGTAGACAGGGTGGTTCCAAGTGGGGATGCTGCCATGGCAGCTATTAGATCCACTCTAGGGTTGCTCAGCTGCCGGATTCTAAACGCCGTAGTTCCTCATATTGCTGCCCTTTCCATGGAGCCGGAGGAATCCAAGGTAGAGTGGTTCTGATGGTCCTAGTGAACTAGTTCAGTTTTGGAAGAATGAATTCATGTTTGTCTAGGTGCTCCCTTCAAAGAATGGAACCTCAGGGATTGGGGTGTGAGGGTTGTGGAGGGTGGGACTACATAATCTCTCTTGCTCTTCATCTCCCTCCACAGTGTATGAAGCAGGGAAAGCAGCCAAGGCCGGGTACCCTCCCTCTGTCTCCGGTGTCCCAGGCCCCTACTCCATCCCCTCTGTCCCTTTGGGAGGAGCCCCCTCTTCTGGCATGCTGATGGACAAGCCGCATCCACCTCCCTTGGCACCAAGTGACTCCACTGGAGGAAGCCACAGTGGTAAATGTAGTCCCAGACTGCCCACCCCATGCTTGGCTTGGGTCCCTCCCTCACTCCTTGTGGATAGGCACAGTCAGTTCTTCAGTGATGTAGCTTTGGGCAACAGTGATCTCCATCCCCAAAATGGGACCCTTCCAGCTAAGGCAGGTATCTTTTGGAGTGCATATTAGTCTTTCCTAGGACTACAGGATACTCTGAGCCCTGTTTTCTTTTTCTTTTTTTTAATGTTCTTAGTAACTATAAAGGGAAGGAGATTGTAACTTAAACTATGATCATGTGGTTAAATAGTGATCTCATCCCCTCCTAGTGTTCGAGGTTCGCGACTGTACCAGGCACTGTGAGGGACGGCAGACTGTAGAATACAGCTTCTCAAAGGAGGGAATGGATCTTTACTAAGACAATTAGATGCTGAAGAATATGGTACTTAGAGTCCAAAGACGAAAGAGCTGGAGTTATTACAGTCTTCATGGAGGAGATGAGATCAGAACTGGGCCAGGAGAGATGAGGAAGAGTTAGGAAAACCGTGGGGCTGCTGACTGTCCCAAAGAAGGGAGGTCGGTCATTTAGTCAAATCCCAGCGCACAGATGTGAACAGGTCAGTGTCTAGCTTGTCCAGCTGCCTGGAAGAAGATAGAAGGGCTTGATGGGGATTACAGAGGGTCTTGACACCTCTCCAGAAGAGCTGGGGCTAGTGGTGCACACAAGTGGGGGAGCCGCCATGGGCAGAAGGCTGAGTGCAGAGATGGCAGGTGGTGAGGTGGGAGAGGAGCTCAGAGACCGAGAACAAAGCCCTGACTACAGCGTGCAGGTGCGCTTCACGAGCATCTGGCTTATGGTGGAGACAGTGGGAGTTGAGAATGCCATGATAAATCTGAGAAACACTTTGAAAGAAAGGAGATGTCAAGACATGAAGCAAAGGGGAGACTTCAGGATGAGCCCGAGTTGTCCAGCACTACAGGTCAGAAATGAGATGATTGGTGAAGGGGGCTGGTGAGGGGGACAATCAGCTTTATTCAGGGAAAGATGAATTCGTGCAGAGCAGAGACCGAGGGGCAAAGGTGGGTGGAGAGGTGGAGAGATGTTGAAATACAGCTTTCCTGGAGGCATTGGAACAGGACTGCAAGCTGTGAAGGTTAAGACTGTAGGCATCGTGGATTTCAGTGACTTCAATCTGTGTACGTGGGAGGTGAGGCAGGGTTCCCAGCCCACGTACTGAACCCCCAATACCTGGCTGTGGCAGGAGTGGACATCCTCAGTGAGTAATTGGTATTTGTGTTTGTCTCTTCCCTGGAACTATTAGTAGAATTCTGACGTAGGAGACTGGGAATGAGTCACAAGCTGAGAAGGAAAAGCTAATGATCAAGGATGCGCAGGGCAAGCGAGAGATAAAGACAGCACAGTCCATTTCCCTGGAGGAAGGCGCAGGCAAAAGAAAACGGAGGGGAACTTCACACATGCTTTCAGTTGCTAATTTCTCTTTACACCCCATTTCCTTTTCCTGTCTGACCAGAACTCCTTCACCTTACTCTTTATTTAATGCACTGAGATGATAAAATAAGTCTTATTAATTAACTAACAAGTATTTAAGTATCCCTCCCCTTTTAAGATAGGGTCTCGGGGGCTCACTATGTAGCTCTGGCTAGCCTGGAACTTGCTATGTAGACCAGGCTGGCCTTAATCTTTTCTCCATTCCTGCTTGTTGCAGTTTTAATCATCTGTCCCCATCATATTAACCAACTGCAATTCGTAGCAGAAAAATGAATTATGACAAGAATCCCAAGGCGCAGTAGTTGCCGACTTGACTGCTCACAGTTGGACGGCTCCCATGCAGGACAGAGGTCTGTCTTTTGCGCTGTCCTTTTTAGCACACGCTTTGTCCCCCTTGGGTGGCTCCCTTGATGACAGCGGTAGTTCTGGGGATTAGATACCTTTGGAGAGACAGAAAGCTGTGTCTCATCTTTGTGCCACTTTCCCCAGAGTGAGAAAATGCTCCCCAGAAGCTCTTCCCTCTTCCAAAAAGCCCTTTTCCAGCAGTTTCATCTGAAGAAAAATCGTGTCCCACACTTCTTCCTAAACCAGATGGGCTTGAGCTCACGAAGACCCACCTCTCAGGCCTAAACAACTATTTGCCTTGGAAGTGAGCAAAATCAGAGTCCGTTCTGTTAGCCAGGACATAGAGGAAAGATGGCAGCCAGTGCTGACCGTAGCTAGTCAGAAGCCCTGTCATCATGATATGTGTGTCTTGTGGCATCAGGACAGGGCTCTTTATAGTTCTCAAGAGCACATTCCTAGACTCATGGGCAGCGTTAGTGATGGTGTTCGGCCAATTTTCATTTAATGAAGATAGACTGGGCCAATGTAGATTATTCTTTAAGGAACACTAAAAATGTTAATAAATGCTGGTCTATAAAAATATGAATTACTTTTTACATCTGTATGCTGCTCCATCCATAGTAGGGTAGTCATCTAGCCATAGTAATTTTCGGGTTATATTTGTACACAACACTTTTTTGAACGTTGGTTAGGAAAGGCATCTGTGATGAGTTATGTAGAAAAGAGCCCTTTAGTTACCCAATGGAAGAGGATAAGGGGTACCCAGATTCCTTTTTCCCATCATTTACAGCTGCTACTCAAGCCCTTCTCTGTTACTACGACAAAAGATGGGCTTCTCCTGGGCTGCTCTGGATCCATCTTCTTTGCGTTCTCTGTCGAATATCCACACTTCATCCGCTTTCCACCTCACAGCTCTAACCTTCCGTCTCAGTGGCTCTTTCCTGTCGGCATTCGGAATGTGGTCAGATCTCTCCCGCTGAAATGCAGTCGTTGATAGAAGACCCTGATGTCCCTTCTCTGCTCTTCTCAGCCAAACCCCTTGAAAGCACTTTTAATACTCAGTGTCTCTGCTTCCTTCCCCTCTTACCAACTCAACTAACTTCCATCTTGCTGCAGGCAAGCTGCCTGATGGCTAAATCTGATGCTGCGTCACAGTGCCTCCCTTGACTTCTCGAAAATGCTGCCCCCCCCCCCCCCCCCCCGCCTTTCTCGCTCGACATTCTGCCTGTTCTGACCCATGCTCCTTTCTTCCCGTGTGCATCTTCTCAGTGTTGGTGTCCCTGCTTTGTCTGTGGTCCACTCTCCAGCTAATCCTGTCTACTGCCATCATCCATATGCTAATGGTTCCCAGTCATGATTTGTTCTGACCTCTCTTCTGCTGCTACGTCCCGTATATCCAACTGTTTCTGAATGTCTCCGGCTGGATGTCTTACAGGCATTTAAACCTTAGCGTCTAGGAATTCAGTCTACCCTTTCAAAAAAATTTTTTTTTTGCTTTTCTATTTCAAACCAGAATCTATATAACCTATCTTAGAGGATAGCATCATTGCTTACCTAGTGACTCAAATCAGAAGCAGGAATTCCTCTCTTATTCCTTATTCTTTACTCTCTTACCGAATGGTCACCAAGGCCTTCAGCCTATACTTTAACCGTGAATTGTTCTATTTCCCTCCATCTCTACTGTAGCTGTCCTGGTCCTCACTGCATGACCCCTTCCCTACCTTGCTGAGTGGAACTGGCTCCGCCCCCTACTGCTCCCTTGCTCTAGTCCATTTGATCTCAGTATACCTGGACTCCATTCATCCTTCTGACAAAAGAAGTGAGCAGGCAAGCAGGCTCTTGAAATGTCATTTTAAAATGAATAGAGGTGTGTGCCTACATATATATATACACACACACACACACATATATATATGCCTACTGTATGTACACAGAATATGCAAATTTTAAGACTCACTTCTCCCACAGTTGAGCTGCCGTCACCCTGGGGGTGGAATCTGGCATCTGTTCCACCATCCATAAACAGCCTTGCTGAGCTCATTAGGATGGGGCAGGAAGAACAAGCCGATATCCATGGAAGTGCACCTTAGAGATTGCCTGTGCTGTCCATAGGAGTCGGGCTATAAATGCGGAAATTGATCAAAACATAATCCAACCTTAATTAGGTCAAAATAGCAGCTTAAATTTTTTTAACAGCAACACGTTTTCTAGATTATAGTTGGACATCCCTGGGAATTGTCTAATGTTCTGTCTCTAGTACAAAGTTAGAATTAGAAGGCTGGTGGGAGAGGGACTGAACTGTGAAGAGCCTGCAAACCAAAGGACTTGGACCAGGCTGAACTGGAAAACAGAATAAATCACCTTTGACCCTGAGCTGAAACATCACCAAGAAAAGGCATTTTCTAAATATGCTGGACTTTGGCCAACAGTCTAGGCCATTTTTTGCTAAAATACCACCACACTTCAAAGAGTTCTCTTGCTTTTAAATTATAGGTAAAACCAACCTGCACCATTCCATGTGGTTTTTTTTTTTTTTTTTTTTTGGTTGGTTGGTTGGTTGGTTTAGTTTGGGGCATGTTAAATATACATATAGAATATAAGAAGTATAGAATATATTATTAAGTAAGTATATTATATTCTTACTTTGTAAGATCTTGGATGACTTTAACTGTCTTATGTAGTTCAGGTTAGCTCCAACTCAGGGCCATCCTCTGGTCTCAGTTTCATGTATGCTGAGATCATAGACATGAGCCAAAACACATGGCTCTACATGTTCTCAAATCAAGAGATAATCTGTAACTGGGGCTGGTAGCACACACTTATAAACCCAGCACTCAGGAGACCCAGGCAAGAGGAGCTACAAATTTGAGACCAGTCTAGACTGCATAGCAAGTTCAAAGACCACCATCTCAAAAAATTTTACAAATTTCCCCTGCCCTCAAAGAAATTAGAAAATTATAGTCTAATGGCATGGTTGCTGGAGTCTTGTTGATGGAAATAAAATAGATAAGAAATACAGAACAGTATATAGAAAAACTGTAATGCAGTCAGGAAGGAAATCATGTTGCTGGAGAGGATCAGAAAAAGGTTTCCTGGTGATTCAAATGCTGTTGAGCACATATGTGACACAGAGCCAGATTCTATGGAAATGAGAGAAGAATTTAGTGTGCTGTACAATCAAACTTGCAGCTTCTAATTTTATATAAAAATAGCCACACCCTTTAAAGGGAGAATTGTCTTGATTTTTAGCAACTAAAACCAAACAGATGATGCTCCTAAAGTCGGAAGAGCAATCATTTGCCTGTGTCTTTTGACAAATTAGAAGAATTTAAGTCTCTGACATCTCCAGGCTGCTGTGATGGAGAAGGCAAAGCTGAAGGATTCTGCCGCAGTGGAGTCTCTTATGATGCTAGTATTGAAAGCTAAAAGTCTCATCTTCCCCTGAGGCTGTAGTTACTGCGACTTCTCAGAGATTGATAACCCATGCACACAATCTGATCTGTATCATAATGAGGAGTGTAATTTTTCCTAATGACACTGAAGACAACCTAAACTCTAGTCCAAGCACCTCCAGCTGTTGCTCAGCTCTCTCTCTCTCTCTCCTCTCTCTCTGTTAGGGAACAGCTGGTACCTAGTTACAGATAGCAACAACCCTCCCTAATCAGTAATCTTTATTTTGGTGACACTGAAGATTGGCTGTAAAAGTGCTTCCCATATGAAGAACACCTGGGCAGAGGAGACAGAGCTGCAGGCAGAGGGGGCCCCTCCCGGACGCCATGCTGGTGTTCTTTCCTTAGAAAATGATATTGGTAATGACAGCCACAAAACCTTCTTGCTTCCTCAGGCTACCATTCAGGGCCTTCCCTTCCTGGTTAAAATTCTCCAGTAAATCACCCACATAACTTCCTATGCCATACTTGGTAATCCACACAAAACCACTTGCTAATTCCAGTTCATTCATGCCTTCATCCATTCGTTTGAATGTGCATGGTTTGAGTGTCTAAATGTGCCAGACTCTGTGCTCGATGCTGGAGATACGTAGGTGAACAGAGAACTCTAGTCATTGTCTTCTTGGAGGTTTTGGCCTATGGATTATTGCTTACAAAGAATACTTTCCAAAGAGCCATGAATCCTTTCCATTCCTAGGCTAGGAACAAGTCAACAAACATTTAATACTCGTTGTATGTAAAACACAGTCTTAGGCACATGGAAATCTTAAATTATAATAGCTTCAGAAAATTTTAAGATTATACTCATCTATATAAAGAACTTGGAATGAACTAGAATATATTAAGGCCTATAATACAAATTCAAATCAAATGATTTTTAAGTTGGGAAAAAGACTGGAACAGAAAGAGACAGAATTATAAGAGCCAAAGGAAGCTCCTTGGATGAGGTGGCATTTAAGATAACCCAGTTCAGTTCATTACAGAGCACTCAAGTGCTCCACTCATTAGCTTTTAGTTGTCTTCTCTTGAAGTGATTACATGGAAACTGAGCCCTGATGGGTCTCCATTCTCTGGAGGTCCCCCAGTAAGCCAGCATCAGCATACCTGTAAGAGGTTGGGACCCCTGTTTTTCAGCCCTGCACCTTATCCATCAGACATACCTGCCTCTGTGCAGACATAGTACTTCTGTGGGATAATTGCATTTTAATTGAACAGTCTGCACTACTCTGTAAACGCCTCTGCAGAAGTGGAAGAATGTGTAGCTTGATAAATAAAATCATTTCTGCTAAAAATGTCTTCTGCCTAGGGTTTATGGATAGACCTGACCTCTGGGTGAATGTGCCACTGAAACGTGTGTGCTGAGGACTTACTAATTTTTTTCTAAGCCATTTCACAATTTGAGATGGACATGCCCTGCCCAGTGTTTTCTCACACAGAAAATCTGTGCACCTGCAAATGGATGTGTGGGCGGCTTTCTTCAGCGCTTGGGTTGTGATTGGAGCCCTGTAGAATTTTTTATTTTAATCTTCCATGTAAATAGCTGGGGGGTGGGGGGCTTTTTCAGTAAAGTAATACATCCAGAGACAGAAAAACGTCACTTTTATTGGATATATATACATTTATGTGGTTTCCTTTTTGTTTTTTGAGACAAGGTTTCTCTGTGTGGCTTTGGAGCCTGTCCTAGAACTCGCTCTGTAGACCAGGCTGGCCTCGAACTCACAGAGATCTGCCTGCCTCTACCTCCTGTGCACCGCTTTGGGAACAGGGAATGTTGGAGTGGGATTATCCGCTACCGTTTTACATTCCTGCTGGCTAGAGGATAGACCTGTGCTTCAGATCGTACACTCTCTGGAATACCCAAGACCACTGCTCACTTCAGGCTTTGCTGTCTTGTGTTCTTCATCTGTCTCTTTAAAAACAAACAAGTAAACAAAAGCAACCCCTTCTAAAGAATCTCCTTCTATACTTTAGAGAGGTAGGACGCCCTAATCCAGTTAAGCTCCGGTCAATGAGACCACATGATTCCATGCCTGGTGCTGCCAAGCCAAATATTTCTGGTCTAAAATCCTCCTTAGTTTTTCAGCCACAAAATACGACCGATGGCCGTCCTCACTTGCATGGTGGTGAGGAACAAACTTCCCCGTAGACATTCAGCATAGTGGCTGGCACATTGTCAGTGTCCAGTGAGTATGGTCCAGTTACCCCAGTGTCCCTCCCTCAGCTCCATTCCCACCCCCGACCCATCTGTCTGTTATGCCTGTTGATGTCTTATCACCCTGTGGGCTGATGTTGGGCTAGACTTAGGGGATGTGGGGAGTGAGCAGCCTTGGTCTCTGACAGCGTGAGTGATGGAGATGGAGGAGATGGTATTATTTCCCCTGTTTTAGTCTTGTTTTATTAAGCCCCGAAAATAACACCTGTCTCTAACCACAAAGCAGCAGGTTTAATTAAATTAGTCACATCTAAAATATGGCATTTCTTTTCCTAAAAGGAAAATGCTAAGGAAATAAAATGGAAGTGTGATTAGAAATCCATGTGTTGTGCAGCTTGTTTTGTGCTACTGTGTATGCAGTCTAGAATCTAATATTAGCTCTTAGGCACGCACCATCCAGCTTAAGGGTTTTTTTTCCCCATCTCCCAGGCAACTGGAGGCTTTCAGTCTGCCTTTGTAAAGGTCTGTGATGCTTGGGGATCTGTCTGTGCACTTCTACCAAGTGCCAGTGTGACCTCATGCTGGAGAGTGATGTGGGCCCTAAACCAAAAGGGGTCTTCTTTTTCTGTTTCGGGTGAGCTTGTTCCTCCAGGGGAACTCAAAAGCTGCACAGAGGTGAGCTTCAGTACAGCTGTAGAAGGCCAGACAACAGGAAGGAAAGATCCCAAGTGACGGACCGGACCCTGCAGTGGGGTTTGGTTGTCGACCTCCAGGCTCTGCTCCAATGGCACCCTCTGGTAGAGGACCTCAAGTCTGCCTCCTGTGTATAAACCATAGTTTATTATTTCTGGGGGATTCCAAAAGAGCTGTTCTAACAGAACCACGTTTTCTGCTTGGTAAAATGAATGGAGGCCTCCTTTGCTTGCTCTTCTGTTTTCTAGCTCCCTCTCGTGTGCTTTCCTCAACAGTTCGCAAAGGTTACCGGATCCAAGCCGACAAAGAGAGAGACTCCATGAAGGTCCTGTACTATGTCGAGAAGGAGCTGGCTCAGTTCGATCCAGCCAGAAGGATGAGAGGCAGATGTGAGCATCTGTTAATTTCGTGTGACCTGTGCTTCATTCAGGATTTGGTAGCTGAAGAGGACATGGGGGTCATCAGATTTGAAGCTCTGAGCCAACAGTTTTTGTGACACCAATCCCCAAAAGGACCTCTGGGGACAAGGAAGGGCATAGAAGGGCCTCTATGGGAAGGATGGGACAGTGACATGTGGTTCATGTTGTGTCTGCCTGTGGGGCAGTTGGTCTTGATCGCTGTGGTTTTGTGATCCTGGGTTTAAAATATTTCATTAGAACAGTCCCCTTACAACCCTCTTTAAGTAATACTCAAAATAGTCACTTAAGATATGGGATGGCTCAGTCAGTAAAGTCATTGCTTGAGCAAGTGTGAGGACCCATGCTCAGGATCCCCAGCACCCATGGAAACGCTGGGCCAAGAGATCACATCTGTAACCCCAGCCCTGAGCTGGCAGAGATAAGCCAATCCCTGGAGCTCATTGGACACCCATTCTAGCCTGTCAGTGAACTCCAGGTTCAGTAAAAGACACTTTCTCAAAAAATAAGGTGGAGAGGATCAAGGAAGGTACTATGTCAACCTCTTGCATTTACATAGAGGAGCGCGCGCGCACACACACACACACCTGCACAGACACACCCGCACACCCGAGATGCGACTATTCACTATCAGCTGTCTCCAGCCTGAAGGGCCCCAGTGTGGAACAACCACATGCTGACTTACCACCTGGAGGCTGAAATGAAAATGGAAGAAACTCTGATAAATGAATCTAGGAAAAAGAGGCTGGACTCCCTCTGAGGTGCCCAACCACGGAGACGGTGGGGTGAGCAAGGAGGCTGTGCCTTTTGTCAAAGAACGTGTTAATTACTAAGTCTGTGGGTGGCAGGGCCCCAACCCTTCACTTAGCCACAGCCCTTGGAGACCGCAGCTGACACTGCTGAGTCCTTAGAGTGGGTTCCAAATTACTGTCTATCACGGGAGGCCGAGCAGGGCAGGTCTGACTTGGATGGGCTAATTATCAAGAGGATGCTGGCAAGCCTGGCTGTGAGGTCACTAGGCACTTTCTTTGAACCCTCTTCTTCTTGGAACCAACAACAGACTTGATGGAGCTGTTGGGAAAACAGTCCCAGACTAGAGGAATTTTATTCAGATTAAGGACAACATATTCCACCCAGTTTACAATTCTAAATTCATCCTGTCTGCTGCAGCCATTGCTGTGTCCTCCCACCAACCCGGCTATAAAAAGACCATCTCCAGATTGGAATGTCAGGAATGCAGATGTCACAGCACTTGACAAGCTCCTTGTAACGGTGTTGTCATGAATCTCTGTAAGGGGACAGAGATCCTAGATCCAGGAGAAGCTGGGGCAAGAAATCTATGAGTGTCATGGCTTAGAGGAAAAGTTAATAACTAAGATCAGAAGTAAAGAATGGACTTGAGTGTATGTGATGTCTCTGCGCTTGACTACCTGGATCCAAATGGTGTTCAAAAACTGGCTGCTCTCAATGTAGTGGAATCTTAGAGTTGAAAGGGATCTTAGAGATGGTCCGTGTCAACCTGTGCAGTGTTCAGATGAGGTAGCCCAGCACTCAGAGTATAGTAATGGAATTAGAAGAACTTAGATGGTCCCCATCTTGTGACTTATATACAAAAAATTTTGTGCTAAGCCGATTGGCCTCCTATCTCGGATACATACTGAGACTATGGTGGTTGAATGTTGAGACCTTGAAGTGATTGCTGACTCCACCTCCTTCACAGAGGAGGAAATGACCCAGGAAGAGAAAATCACCAGTGTCAAGACTAGAACCCAGATCACTAGTGCCTCCAGATTGGCAGTGGAACAACTGTGTGGAATGACTCAGAATATAGTTCTCTCTAGAGGTTGGTTCTATCCTGGAGAACAGAGAAAATCCTAGAGCGGATCATGGAGTGGTCAGTCTAGAACATCTCATTACAAAATAGATATCTTGGTTACACAGATTCTGTAAGAATTGGAGGTTTGAGGTCCAGGTTCATGAATTTGTTGGCCACTGTGATTCTCCTCTGTGTTACTCTTCTAAGTGGTGGTTACTCCTGGATATTTACATTCTTGGAATGTCTAGAGCAGGAATCTGCAAACAGTATCTTCTGGGCACAGACATATCAATTTCTGTTTTTTAAAAGTTTTATTGGAACACAGCCAGGCTAATTCACTTACGTATTTTCTATAACTTCTTGTTGAATGGCAGAACTGAATGGTGTGGCTCATAAAGCCTAACTTTCCCTGCTTAGTCCTTTACAGAAAATGTTGGTGTATCCCCGTCCTAAACTGCCATTATTAGATGTCTGTCAAAGGGTATGTTGATGTTAGTGTTCACCTTGGCAGAAGTTTTAGTGTGACATATAACCTGGACAGCTTGTTACTGTGAGTGGTCAAGTAGTGATTGTACTTACCATCTGGAGAAATGAAAATGTCAAGTATTCCCCGAAATTTAGAGAAAGTTCTGAACCGACAATATTGATTTGCATTGGTTTCATCAAGTGCATTTTAAAGCGTGTGTGTGTGTGTGTGTGTGTGTGTGTGTGTGTGTGTGTGTGTGCTGGAGATGGCTCAGAGGATAAGAGTGCTTGCTGTTGCTGTACAGGTATAAGGGCCTCAGTTTGGATCCAGACATCCATGAAAAAAGCTGGACATGGTTGCCGTTTCCAGTAACCCCAGCTCTGTAGGGCAGAGACAAGAGGATGACTGGGGCTAGCTGACCACCAGCCTAGCTCCAGATTTAGTGTGAGAATAAGGAGAACACACCAAGTCCTCTGGCTTCCAGATGCATACACATAGGCATGCACCAGATACACACACACACACACACACACACACACACACACACACACACACACACAAATAGACACAGTCAATTTCTTTAAGAGGAATATAAGTTTAAATTTTTATTATAATTGAAAACCCAATGACCCCTTGTGTAAATTGCCATTCCTGTGTGTTCTTGGTAAAACAAGATGAGGAGGTCCTGCTGTTGTACAGAATCCCCCTGCTCCTCCCAGGATCACTGGGGATGGAGGGAAAGCAGAGGGAACCTGAGATACACACTTCTGCATTCCAGCATCTAATCTTAGCTCACCTTTCACTCGGCAACAAGGACTTAAACTAGTAAATGTTGTTTTTAATAATATTTTTGAAGTCTCAATGAAAAGATTTAGAAAACAAGTGGATCCTGTTACATTGCAAACAGGTTCACTAGATTTGTTTTTTAAGTAAAATGAAATCCAGTACATTTCTAAGTTCTATAAATAATCAAATTTTCTGGGTTGTTTTTTTTTTCCAGCCCAGATCATAATTCTGGTCCTAGTCCATATCCATAAACACTTCTGCACAAAGCTACTTAGGAAATAAGAAAGCTGTGACTAGGCATCTTTCTTACATTTTTAGACTGGGACCAGAGTTCAAGCCACAGCTCAGTGGACATAAAGGCAAAGTCCATTCTCCTTATCTCCAAACTTCTAGCCTGGCCACTCGCCACTGCATAAACCTGGAATACTTTGGTAGGGAGGGGAACAGACCCTAGAAGTGGGCAGGATAGTTTAGACCATGAGCATGGTCTAAAAGGTGAGTGTACTGAAACCAGATGTTAACATACTCTTGACCTTGACTTTGTGCTCTTTGGGAAACGGAATGGTGGAAATTGAACGGAATGGTATGTATGGTGGTGGTACTAAAGCCCCTTTCTTGGGACTGGGCCAGGAGTTGGAAAGATGCTATGATTGATGGCTTTTTCCCCCTCTTTGTCTCTTTTGGCCCAGCATGGCTGGGATCGTCGAAGTTCATCACAGAAATTATATAGGACAGAGAAAAACATTTGAACAAGGGTGATGTACCAGGAGGCCAGCTGCAGACAGCCTGAGTTCTGGGAAGCCTGCCTTAGGTGGAACAAAGACAATTGTCTCCCTGTTCCAAGAACAGCACGTAGGAAGCCTCCCTCTCTGTAAGCAAGTTGGGGTTGAGCTGGAGCCAATTCCTGCTGAGCTAGGAACACAGATACCACCGCTGCAATCTGCAGCCCACACTGGTCAGGACCAAGGCCCTCAGGCAGGAGTTTCTGGAGTATCCAATCTCAGCCCTTAGCAGCATTCCCTTCCTACCGTGTAGAAAACTCTGTGACGGCGGCTTTTGTCCCTGCAGATAACAACACCATCTCAGAACTCAGCTCCCTGCACGATGATGACAACAATTTCCGCCAGTCCTTCCACCAGATGCGGAGCAAGCAGTTCCCTTTGTCAGGGGACTTGGAGAGCAACCCGGACTACTGGTCAGGTGTCATGGGAGGCAACAGTGGGAACAGCCGGGGGCCAGCCCTGGAGTATAACAAAGAGGACCGCGAGAGCTTCAGACACAGGTGACGGCTGTCAGAGGGCAGGGGCCACCATGTGTCTGTTCTAGTCTATTCTCCCACATTTCTTTCTAAGGGCTATGGAATCTCTCTCTCTCCTGCGTACGTTACACCCTTGTGACATCATGTGTGAGAAGTAATCACTTAAGGCTTGTTGAAGTGTGTCTTCGGCCCCTTAATGAACTAGGACATTGCTTTCTCCCTAGGTTTTATCCTATAACCTTTAAAGATTCCCACCCACCATCTCCATTGTCCTCATCATTTGTCATGCATCGTATTAACATCCTTGTAATTAATCCTTATCCTTCTAAAAAGCAGCTACTGTTAATGTCCCTATTTTAAGGCAAGGCAACATCAAGTTCCAGATGCTAAGGAATTTTCCCTGGGGTGATAAGCCAAGCCCAGTCAACATTTAACAATGTGTTCCCCAGCTACCTCCCTGACTGGCACCATCACCCATCATCTGCCCTCCAAAGATAGTGACCCCACCTTCCTCTCTGTGGCCTCCTGACTTAATAGGTCACTTGGTCCTTGGCTCTGAGGGAGGGACAGCCCTCTCTTTGTCACCAAATATTCCAGTCTCCTGGGACCAGAGCTGTGTGTTGCTATTTGCTATGGCTGTGAGGATGGGTGGACTGTCAACCAAGGGTCTCATCATGATCAGAAGGTGATCTGTCAGTACTGCACCGATCACAGGCTATTTCTAGGTACACAGCTCCATTCTGATCTTTCACACAAACTCGTGAAAGAGTTTAGTTTGCTCTTGGTGGACAGGCGGCATGAAAAACGCCGAGGTGACTCATCCGAGTGGAGGGCAGAGGCTGGGCCTCTGGAACGCTGGGGGGTGTCTTGCAAGGTTTCCCCTGCAAACGCAGTAACCAGTGACCATCTGCCCGCAGCCAGCCGCGCTCCAAATCCGAGATGCTGTCGCGGAAGAACTTTGCCACGGGCGTGCCGGCCGTGTCGATGGACGAGCTGGCGGCCTTCGCAGACTCCTACGGCCAGCGGTCGCGCCGCGCCAACGGCAACAGCCACGAGGCGCGGGCCGGGAGCCGCTTCGAGCGCTCGGAGTCGCGGGCGCACGGCGGCACCTTCTACCAGGACGGCTCGCTGGATGAGTACTACGGGCGCGGCCGCAGCCGCGAGCCGCCGCCGGGAGACGGGGACCGCGGCTGGGCTTACAGTCCCCCGCGTCGCCGGCCGCCCGAGGAGGCTCCGCTGCCGCGCCTGGTGAGCCGGACCCCGGGCACCGCGCCCAAGTACGACCACTCGTACCTGAGCAGCGTGCTGGAGCGCCAGGGGCGAGCCGAGAGCACCAGCCGGGGTGGCAGCCTGGAGACGCCGTCCAAGCTGGGTGCGCAGCTCGGCCCGCGCAGCGCCTCCTACTACGCCTGGTCGCCGCCCGCCACTTACAAGGCTGCGGCCAGCGAGGGCGAAGATGAGGACGAGGCGGCGGACGAGGACGCGCTGCCACCCTACAGCGAGCTGGAGCTGAGCCGGGCCCCGTCCTACCGCGGCCGCGACCTGCCCTTCCACAGCAACTCGGAGAAGAGGAGGAAAAAGGAGCCCGCCAAGAAAACTGTGAGGGTGCACCCCGAGTCCTCCGGAGCGGGGTGGGGTGCAGGGCCCCTGGCGGGAAATACGGGGTTGGAGGCCCAGGAGAGGCACCAAGTCATCAACCTCACTCTATCCAGGGTCAGATGGAGGAAGTAAGGGTGGGACCCCTCAAGAGACAACGACAGCAACAAAACTTATTTTTTAGAGTAGATAATGGGTAGACTATTGTAGGAAAGACCCTCAAAATCGTCCCCGCTGGCCTTGACCTGGGTTTTTGTGGTCTTCGTGCAAAATATTTTATGCATGCTTATGTGGCCATTCAAAGAGCACCCGTCTTAGAGACACCAACAAAGGACAACTTACCTGCTTCCTCCTGACTCTGGGTGTATGCTGGACACAGTACCTTGCATACGTGAAGGAAGCCTTTGCCTTCACTCAGATTTCTTGTTAATGGACTTACATAGACTTGACTGCTTTTTCTGTAAATGCAAGAGCAGTCTGCTCTTCCTTCAGCCCCTGAAAGTGGGCTATGGACTTCAGAAACATTGGGGAACAGTCACATGTCCAACAGCGGGGTGCCAAAGTACTTCTGACCCCCCCCATCCCTTCTCTCTCTCTCTCTCTCTCTCTCTCTCTCTCTCTCTCTCTCTCTCACACACACACACACACACACACACACACACACACACACACACACACAATGTGCTTTGGCTATCATTTTCCATGTCCAAGAATTTCTGTTCATCAGGTAACCTGCCTGCTGGGCATTTTGTTTCCTCCATTCCAAGCTGGGCTGCCTGCCTACCTTCCTGCCTTTTCTTTTCAGTGGAGCTCAAACCCAGGGCCTTGCCCATTCTAGACAAGCACTCTACCACTAAGCTACATCCTCAGCTCTGGGTATTTTTTGAATACGCAATATGGAGAGAAGGACAATGAACAGGAAAAAGGTGTTTGGCATTATTTTAATTTCTTCCAAGCTACTAAGTGTCTTTTGTTGTTTGTGAACTATAGAAATGCCATGGCCAAGGTACCATGAGGGAGGAAGAAGCTTCCAGGTGACTTCAGGTTAACGCTACACCACTTACACTTAGTATTGTAGAGTTCTGACCATCATTATCTTTCAGACAATAGAAAGTTATTCTTTGGCCATGGAACCCACTTCCATCTGATGTATATTGGCTTTAGCATTTCCTGGGCTTTGGAATAATCGTCACATGTCTAACAAAGTCCTGAGTCAAGGTGTGCCTGGTTTTGAGCAGGTTCTCAACTCTCCCAGTTACCATCAGTTGTGTGTGGTGCTCTATCAGTCTGTGGTTTAATGTGGGGCTCTTTGTGCTTTTCCCTAGAGTGACTTTCCAACCAGAATGTCCCTTGTGGTCTGACCGTTTCAACTCCGGATCACTAGAAATCAGATGCAGACTACGAGATGAGACACAAATCTGAGAGCCAGCAAACCTAGGACCTTCTCTGGCCAGCAGCCACCTTGGAAGATTTGTTGATCTCTGCTTTGGCTATGGACAGGAGGCATCCTTTAAGGAGGCTGATTTCAAACCCTGGTGCCCAATCTATCTTGAGAAACTTACCAAGAAGACAACGATGTGTGAGAACGTACCACATAATAACCCACAGGGTCTATCTTGCCCCACCCACATTTCCTTAGCGGAATCTGTGTCCAGTTCTGAAACAGATAGCTTTGGACCCCTGACCTCTAGAAATTACCTATGCTTGCAGTATGTTTTTCTACAAGTGCTGTTCTGTGCTTAGAGACAGAAGAATTTATTACTACCATTAGAAGACCTTCCGCTCACAAGAGAGATAACTTCGAGGTAAAATGTACCTTTTATCCCCATCACTTGCAGTGACTGAGTCTTGTTATGCTAAAATCAGAAGGCCCTTGTTGAGCTTAATGGCAGTGACCTCCTGGGCAATCACACAGAAATGGCTTCAATTTGCTGCTGTGACTCACAGTTCTTAAGTGGCTGGGCAAACAGGATAGCATTTTGAAAAGCTGCCCAAGTGGTCTTTCTCTGTCCATTCGGGGGACGTAAGTTGCGTCTCATCTTTCTGTTGTGCAGAGTGACATCCGAGCCTTGAACTCCTACGTCTCTCTCCTCTCCGCTCCTCTTCTGAACTTTTCAGGGAGGGGCTGGCACGTCTGAGGGTGTCCCACTCCATTCTGCAGTGTGACTAACTTGTCATCAGGTGCCTTTGACAGATGTTCAAAACACTCACGTGAAAGAGGACGAGAAAAGGAGAAAGCAGTGGTACAAGAGGAGGAAAGGGGAAGAATTTAGGAGGAAAATAATATGCCGTCTCATTGCATCTTGAATGTGGGTTATTTTCCCACAAACACACTCAGATTTTTTTTTTATTGGATCTCTACTTCATTTAAGGATTATTTCTACCATCCCGATTCTGCCACTGCAGGGCACCAGGGATGTGGTGTCCACCCCTCTTGGTCTCCCTGACCTGCCACTGTAGATGCTTTGGAGAGAAGAAAGGCACCACTTTCTCAGCAAGAAACACTTCCTCTTCCTACCCTTGCAAAAATAATTGGTTTTGCCTAAATCCCAAATTGAGAAGGCTCTGGACTTTGTAATGTTCGTAAACTGCCAAAGTGGCCATGAACTCTTCCCCTTCTCACTGTTCCTGTGCATGGAGTTTGTCCTCTCTTGCTGCTCTCGGACCCCATCAAATGTACCTGAACTATCTATCCTCCATGGTGAAAGAAGAGCCTGGTCACTATTGCCATTGTGTGTGTGACAGTTTTATCAACTCAGCAGACTCAGAAGAGCATCTAGCCACGACCAACAAAAGAACTGCCTAGCTGAGCCAGTCCCAACTGGGGATTCCCACTGGAGAGGAGAAGTTTGGTACTCCTATATGTTCATTTACCATCAAGGATAAACCTCTCGCATGTCAGGATGTTTGGCCCTGAATCAGTTACTCATCCTTCACCTTCCTTGACAGACTTTTCAGTCTGCGTTATTGTGGGGAGACATGTGATTGGGTGAAGTGACTAAAGAAGATGATGCTTGCTATCCCATAATCCAGCCGTAGTCTATTCTCTTACTGATTGATGTATACCCTCTGAAGAAGGTTGGGCAGAATTTCCTCAAGACTTTTCCAGGGCCGCCTGCCTGGAATTCCAAAGTCTATTCTGCTACCATCCATTGTTCTTCATGACATTTCCCAAAAAGGTCCCATGTGTGTGATGTAAGAAGCTGCTGGGTGAGGGTTTGAGGGATAAGCTGATGTCATTGCTTGGAGGGGAACTGGCCTGCCAAAGGATGTCACAGTTACTTTGGCCTGCCCTAGATAGAACAGGAAGATACTTCAGCCCAGCGCTGGCACTTCCAAGGGCTGGAAGACAAAAGCCATAACCCTGGTGCTGAGTTTTAGACTTGCTAGTGTCCCTGGCCTCAGAAAGCCTAGTCTGTCTGTTTGGGCTCTAAATCAGTATGGCAAAAACATCACTTCTCAATCACCAGCTTTTGATTTCAACTTGCTCAGGCACCTCTGAAGAATACTGGATAGCTGCGGTAGCTATTGTTACACTGAGCACTGTGTCAGGCTTCTTTCCACCAAAGAGCCCCATAGCACAGGCTACAGAGACCAAATAGATTGCTTTGTAAAGCCAGGGGGCATGTGTGAGCTTGGTGAAAGCTGAGGGGGGCAATAGGAAAAACCTGTTAAAACTGGAAACATAAAGTTCCAAGGCAAAAAGACAATAGGCAGACAATTTTTAAAAAAATCAACGTAAAGATGATAACAGGCTTTTGAAATAACTGGGAAAGGGGGGGGGGGCTCAGATTGCTCTTTGTAGGGCTGCATGAATCATTTTGAGTTTCCAGACCTTCAGCAGAGAGAGAAAGCAGTCGTTTCTGGGTGTGTGGATAGGAGATAATGCTCCATGGACAAGGCGAAGGTGGCTGTCCTCGGTGCCCTTGACTTTTCTTTACACATCCCAATAATCTGTCCTGCATAGGAAGTGCCTATACATATTAGTTCCTTTCCTGTTTTCCTAGGGCATAAAGTAAGTCTGGTATAAGAGGTGATCTTCATCCACTTGAGTCCCTACAATTTAATAAGGAAGCTGAGACATGCCCAAGAAAGGATAAGAATATTTTATGCATATGAAAGGAAATAGTGCTATGGATAAATTATAATAAACCCAGAGATTTAAATTTTTTAAAACTTAAAGGGGAATATTTTGATATTTAAGTGTTGTTGTTTGTCCATCCATCCCGTTTTTTTAGGACAGGCGCAGTGATCTGCAAAGCCAGGCTGTGAAAATCTGAACTGAAAGAGGTGAAGGAGAACAATGGAGAGGGATGAGTGACAGGGGCCCTGGGGGGCTGGAGCTCCTGCCTTTGCCTGTGAGTCACAGATGAGTCAGGGACAGACCGGAGGAGGGAGCTGGGAAGCAGGTGGCTGGAGGTGTCCCGCGGTGCAGTGTCCCACACTGCTCAGAGTTCTCCTCTAGGGCAGGTGTAGACTCATTAGGAGACTGAGGACAGTATTCAGGTCTCCCACCCAAGCCAGCCTTGGGGAGCTCAGCATCTGCTCCTCCAGACACGGAGGACAGCTTGGTGTGCAGGACTTGCACTAATGTAAGAAGTTTCACACGGCATTTCACCTCCTTTCTTATGCGCTTGGCGTAGGGCTGGGCACACCAGGGTGAGAGGGGCTGGCGCTACATATATAAATCTGGTTAGATCTGAAGCAGTCTTTGAGAGGAAAGAAGTAACGGACGCTGCTTTAGTTCATCCACTCCCCGCCCCTTTTTAAATAGACAGATAAACCATCACTCCCATAAATGAAGTCACAAACCTGTCCGATCTTTAGATTCCCAATCTTTAGCCCTTTCCTGTTGGATCTCCGTTTTCCAAAATTGCCTGGCCATAAGAATTACTTGAATTAGCAGAGGACCTGAGTTTGGTTCCCAGCACCTTCATGATGGCTCACAACTGTCTGTAACTCCAATTCCAGGGGACCCAATGATCTCTTAGGGCATCTGGGAGCACTATACTCACATGATGCACTCACATGTAGGCAAAATACTTACAACATAAAAATAAATACATTTTTAAAAATTAAGAAAGGGGGCTGGAGAGATGGCTCTGTGGCTAAGAGTACTGGCTGCTCTTCCAGAGGACCCACATTCATCTCAGCACATGGTGCCTCCTAGCTCCAGTTCTAGGGGAACCGGTACCCTCTTCTGGCCTCTGCAGGTACTGCACACATGTGGTGCACAGACACACATACAGGCAAAATACACATATAAAAAAGAAGTAATGCATTTAAAAATACTTGGTCAAATAAATTACTTGCCTGGAGGGCTGGCAATGTGACCCGGGTTGGTAGTGCTTACATAATATGCACAAAGCCCTGGGTTCAATCCCTAATGCTGTACAAACTAGGGGTAGTGGCACATGCCTACTGTAATCCCAACATTTGGGAAGTAGAGGCAGGAGGTTAGAAGTTCAAGGTCATCCTTGACTACATAGTGAGTTCAAGGTCAGCTTGGGCTACATGATACTCTGTCTTCAAGAACCAAACAATAATAAATCAAAACCACAAGGATTACTTGACTGCCACTGTCAAGAAGTGTTGTTGGGCTGTGCCTTGGAGAATAGATGGGTCGATCTGGGGTAAAGATTTGGACTCTGGACATGTAATTTCGGAGAGCCCTGTGGTAGATACCTTTGGGTAGTGCTACACTGAATCATATCTCCGGTGCACCCCAAACTGCTGGCCATAAGTATTGTTGGGGCTGTGGATTATTTTATTCAAATATCAAGGTGAGATGCCTCTGACTCCTTTGAGACTGGCACTGATGAGACAGCCAGCAGTCTGGCTGTGGCACTGGAGACTGGCTCACCACCGTCCAGCTGAAAGGAAGCATTTAAAGGGAGAGTGTTGGAAACCCTCCCCGGGAGCCTGCTTGATATGTTCCAACTCCCAGAATAGTGATGTGTTGTGACAGGCTCAGCTCAGACAACAGGAATTACAGGTAATTTTCTTATTCCCTTGATGCCATCCTGAATAAAACTTAGATCGTGAATAGAAAGAAAGGAGCCATCAGGCAAAATGGCAAATGTAAATCATTTTTAAAGGGTACAAATTAACAGCCTTGCTAATAACATAACTTTCATTTTAGGACCGAAAGCAGGTGGAGAAAAAAAAATAATAAAATGTACAACATTACCCCTTCCAAAATCAGGTTTAATTGCTGCCAGGATCTTATGGGAGTTTAGAAGTGATGTGCGGAGTTTAGAAATCATCCATAGAAGGTCTAAGGTCCTAGAAGCAAAATAGTGCCTGGTTTCCCCTGCCAGTACCCTGCCTCCTAGCTGCGTGGGATGATCACTGCAGCTCAGAGGCTCCAGTTAGCATCAAAGCTGAGCAGAGAGAAGCCGAGCTGCGTTCTTAAGCAGCTGCCTGCGGTTAGCATTGCTGAGGTGGTAAAGGCAGGTTTTAGTGCTACGTGCATTACATTTGTGGTACATTCTGTTTACAGACCAGTCCCACAAGCATTCTCTCCTTTGTTCTTCACAGCAAACCCTGTGGTAGAGGCAGGTTAGGTGTCCTCCCATTGGGCAGAGTGTGGAGCTGAGGCTGGGTATGCCAAGTGACTCGCCTGTTGCCCGAAAGGCGTTTAGAGTCTTTCGATGGCCTTCCGAACTGTCGAGGGTTCTTTCAGATCCCTGCAGTACTCATAGGCCCAGACTCCAGTTTATTCTCTTCACAGCTGGGTGTGTAGTAAGGAGAGTCCCAGTGGTGCGGAGAAGCCACGGAGACAGGCATTTGCTACTTCATCTAGCCCCATGATGTTTAGGAGTCTGCCCTGAGAGAGAGAAGTGTCTTGGCTGGGGAAGAGTTTCATTCTCAGCACCATGCTGTGAGGGGGGCGGGGGGGGGGGGGAAGGCTTTGACAGATGTGTTGCGACTTTCTGGATTCTTCTCAAAGAGGAATTTCTAAGCCAAGCTACAGGTTCACCCAGGCTCAGAATTCCAGAGTTGTGAGCAGGAGCCGACACCTTCACTATATTTTGAGATTTTTTTTTTTTATAGAGGTAGAACTGAGGATCCAGATCTAGAGGGAGACAAAAGGTGTAGCAGTTGCGCTGAAAGTCTGGTTAGAGTTTGAGGTGGGGCTAACTGGACAAGGTCAATGTGGTCTGACTCCTTTGATCTAAAAGGCTGAGAAAGATGCCCAGAGCTGCTCTCCTGCACGTTCATGAACAGAGGTGGTACACTACTCCGGGAGGAATTTCCTTGTGGGAATAAAGAACGTGACATTTGGACAGTGGGGGGACGAGAAGACGCCTGCCTCCCGGGAGTCACCCTGCCCAGTTGTTTCGTGCCTTGTCCGTGACATGGAAACTGAAATGTTTGTGTCACTGTTGTTACCCATGATGTTTTTTCCTATGTCACACATACAAAGTGCATTCAGTTGTAACGTTTTAAAGTAAATAAAGCATTTTCATCTACTTTTGTTATACTCAATTAACATGGTTATGGTGTGTTATGGTCTTACAGTAAGTGTTTTCTCCAAGATAAGGGATCATACAAAGTGACAAGGTGTGGAAATGGAATTGTGGAGCCCAGTACTGCGAGCCTAATAATAATAATAATAATAATAATAATAATAATAATAATAATAATGCAGTACGCACTCTCCAGAGAATGGCCTAAGTACTATATCGTAGAGGCAGACACAGCCAGCTACTGTGTGTGCTAGCACGTTTTAATGAGCTACAGGCCAGGTAAATTCTGTTGACACTCACTGCTGTAGTATTTCAGGACACAGAAGTGGTAGTTGGATAAGGATGGTATCTGGCTCATTTTCAAGAAGAGAGTCAGCATTTGCCTGATAGAACTTACGTTTGGGGAAGGGAGGAGGGGAGCCATTCATGGGAGGACACTTTAGTTTCTGAAGAGATTTGAGACGCTTCCACGGCACTGTAATTAAGGGAAGACAATTAAAAACCTTTGTGAGCATAAACGGTGGTAAGTACCTGGGGGAGCTATTAATCCCTGTGACGTCTGGGTGCTGTCAAGGGATTCCAGACAGTCTGTCCTTGCTGAAAACGTTTGGGCTTAATCCTCTTCTTTTAGTAATTCTGTTAACATATTTCCATGTAGATCTAGTTTAAATTAGACTCTAAAGCAGTTAGACTTTTATACTTCTTCTGGACTTCCTGTTATTTGGTTAACGTTTTAACTCCATCTTGGTTTTCCCAGCCCTTAGGAAAAAAAAAATTTTTTTTTTTAATTTCTCAAGTATGTTTAGAATCACCGCTCCCCGCTTCCGCCTATAAATCTTTTCTGGCTGCATTTTAGATTTCTCTGTGAACTCTTTTTCTTCCTGAAGGAAGTTTTCTTTTATGCTGGTCCCCTTGGTAGGATATGCTGTTGGTCTTCGCTGATCTCAATCCAAGTGTCTTGTTGTCCCTGACAGAGAATCTCACTCCTAAGTCACTTTCCTTCACCCACCTGAAGCTGTTAGCTCACTCCCTTCCGACTCCCGCTGTCGATCTTGAGAGGTCAGTCACCACCCCAGCTCTTCTTCCTTGCCACTCCCTCACCTACCTTGGTCTTCTGGCTACTTTCTAAAGAAAGCTTTCTTTTTATTTATTCATTGTATCTTTCAGATCATGCCTCCCAATCCCACCCATCTCCCTCCCCCTACCCCAAATAAAGCAAAGTAAAATTTAAGAGGAAAAAAGGGGGGAATGGGAAGAAAGGGAAAATCTCATCATGGAAGCTGCAGTGTGACACAGTGAATCACACAGTAAACCCCTGTATCCATACCTCTTTCCTTGCAGGCGCTCATCACAAAGAGTCACTGGTCTGGTTCAGGGCACCGTTCTCTGCTGCGCCATCAATGCTGGGCCCTCACCGGGACTCTTCCTGCACATCCTGCTTCTGGCCACTTTAAAATTTTCCCCTTTGTCTCTAGTGTCCTTGGGTTTTCATGAACGTGTCACTGTGGGTTTCCTCTTATTTATTTCAGCTGGGACTTGTGCTTCCGCAGTCCGTGGGTTGGCTTTTCATCAACTATGGAAAACTTGAAGCTATTAACACATCAAATATTTCATCTTCAAACTGTCTTTTGACAAATCCAATTAAATGTTAACATCTTTTTGTTCTACTCTCTGTGTTTCTTAATATAGTTCTTGTGTTTTCTCTTTCTTTGTCTTCTGCTCTCTATTCTGGGCAATTTCTTCATGTTTATCTTACAGTCACTAATTTTTCTCATCAGTGGATTCCAGTCCCGATTCTAATATATTTTTCAGTTCTGGGTGTTCAACTTAGCTCCTTTTACAAATATATGTGGTCATTTTGATACGGTCACATCTTATCCTATGTACAGTTTCATTTTATTCCTTGGCAACTATCCATCTCAACTTTACAGCCCATATTTCAATACCGACAATGTTTGTAGTTTTAATTTTGGAGCTTGCAAATTTGCTGTTACTCATGATTTCCTGCATTTTTGTGTGGTTTTTACTTTTTAATTGTGAACACGTGTGGTGGGATATTATGATATGTTAGTGTCGGTCACGGAAGACCTTTCCTACTTTTTAATGTATCCTGCTGCCCAAATCTGTATGTATCCAGCATCCAGAAAGCCTAAGACTCCGAGGGGGTACTGAGTAAAGACATGCTAGACAGAAAAAAAGTAAAGTGTGCATATTTCTAATAAGACAAAACGGGATAGTAGGGAGACTTGACTTTACATGTAGTTCAGAATTGGATCTTTATAAGAGAATGGCTATTTAAATAGCAGACATAAGACTATTTTAGGGGCTAAATGTGAATGGATCATCTATTGTGAGGAATGACTAAAGGAATTATGGATCTAGATTTCATTCAAGAAGCAAGGAAAGACTAGGCCTATAGTATGAGATAGAAATAAAGTTACCTATTTTCCTTCAGCTAAATCCAATCTAAGTTTTTATATACTTTTAATTCAAAGAAGTAAGAAGGCTGATTTCAGAATCTCCTGGCAGAGACATTCTCTTGGCAGAGACATCCTAATTCTTATCATACCATGTAGGTGAAAGTTCCATTCTCTGCTGAATTGGTTTTAAGCATTTCCTGAATGCCTTTCGGGTGGCCTGAGATGACTCACCCAATATGGCAGGAGTAGAGGAGCTGGCCAGCCCCGGAAAGGGATGTTGAGTTATCTCGACACGCCATCTAGTGGCATACATTCACCGGAACGCCTGACTCTCAACTTTCCAGGAGTCACCCTGCTGGACAGAGGCAGGAGTGGACGGGTCTTAAAAAGCTGTAGCTATACGATCCTTAGATGAAGATGAAGTGGAGACTCCCAGAAAGGGAGAATTAGTTTCCTCCAGGGACAGGCTCCCACATAGGATGTCTAATCACAAGTGCTAGTCACAACAGTCTACCTTAAAAACATAATATGTAAAAAAAAAAAAAAAAAAAAAAAAAAAAAAAAAAAAAAAACCCATAATATGGAAAATTCTAAATTTGAAAACCACACAGACAAGCTTACCAACTCCACATGAATAGCTCTTGGTACACATAAAATGACTTGCTAAAAGTTAATTCACCTATGTTCCTTAAAATTTTATTTAAAAAAAAAATTGAGAACTGTATATATGAGAACTGTACACACATCACTGCTACTCCTCCCTGTCCCTTCATGTCCCCCCTCCCAAATTTATGATCTCTAATCACTATTGTTATACACTCAGTGCATACACATGCACACATGCATATAAACCTACTGAGTCCATTTAGCGTTGCTCAGAGGTGCATGTGTCCAGGTGCCCTTATTACATTGGCACATCGTGCAGACGTATCATGTATAGATTGCAGGGTTGGTGGCTGGGTTTGTTTTTATCTTTCTCCTCTAGTAGCATGAAGAGCGTCTTCTAGTACCATGAATACTAGCCTGTAGGAGTCAAGGTTCTAGGTAGACACCAGCTCGATTTCTCCATGTTCAATAACCATGTTATATAGGAACATATAGGGCCTTACCATCAGTTTGTAAAGAGCAACCAATACCCTTGGCAATAGCCTGGGTTGCTTGGGGTGTCCATGGGGCCCCTTTGGTCAACAACTTGATTAGATGTTACCCATTCCCAGCACTGGAAGCTTCCTTTGGTGACGAGCTAGCTGGGGCTCCAACTCCCCTATTTGGTGTTGCCAGTAGATTTGTTACATGTACTATGTAATTTAAGAAGCTTCTACTGTGTTGGGTTTCCATAGAAGTCTTTGGCTAGCCCTTAGTTTTAGCTGTCTCACCCCGAATTCCCTCCTTACTCCCTTCTTTCCTCCCCTCCCCCACTTGATCCTCCCATTCCAGTCTCGTGTGTGTGTGTGTGTGTGTGTGTGTGTGTGTGTGTGTGTGTGTGTGTGTGTGTGTTGATTTGAATAAGAATGGCCCCCATAGGTTCACATGTTTGAATGCTTAGTGATTAGGGAGTGGCACTCCTTGGAAGGGATTAGGAGGTGTGGTCTGGTTGGGGGAAGTGTGTAACCGGGGGTGGGCTTTGAGGTTTCAAGGACCTAAGCCTGGCCCAGTGTCTCTCTCTCTTTCTGCTGCCTGCGGACCCTGATGTGGAATTCTCAGCTACCTCTCCTGCATCATTCCTGCCAAGCTGTGCTGAAACTGAAAGCAATCCCCAATTAAATGTTTTCCTTTGTAAGTGTTGCTATATTCATGGTATCTTTTCACAGCAATAGACCTTTGACTAAGGCAATACCATATTTATCTTTTGGGGTCTGGGTTACCTCACTCAGGATGATTTTTTTCCCTAGCTCCATCCATTTACCTGAGAATTAATTTCTTTCTTTCTTTCTTTCTTTCTTTCTTTCTTTCTTTCTTTCTTTCTTTCTTTCTTTCTTTCTTTCTTTCTTCCTTCCTTCCTTCCTTCCTTCCTTCCTTCCTTCCTTCCTTCCTTCCTTTCTTTCTCTATCTGTTTATTTATCCCTTCCTTCTAATGGCCGAGTAATATTCTTTTCCATGTAAATATTCTGTATAAATGTACGACTTTTGTTTTTGCTTTCTTTTTTTTTTTAAGGCAGGGTTTCTCTGTGTAGTTTTGGTGCCTGTCTTGGATCTCGCTCTATAGACCAGGCTGGCCTTGAACTCACAGAGATCTGCCTGGCTCTGCCTCCCAAGTGATGGGATTAAAGGCGTGTGCCAACGCCATGCAGTGTACCACATTTTTTAAAGTACAGTCATCCATTGACAGGCATCTAGGCTATTTCAAATTTCTGGCTATTATGAATAAAGCAGCAATGAACATGGTTGAGCAAGTGTCTATGTAGTAGGACATAGAATCTTTTGGGTTTATGCCCAAGAGTGGTATAGCTGAATCTTGAGGTAGATCTATTTCCAGCTTCCTGAGGAACTGCCACACTGATTCCCATAGTGGCTGTACAAGTTTTCACTCCCACCAGCAATGGATGAGTCTACCCCTTACTCACCAGCATCAGATATCATATTGATCTTGGCCATTCTGACTGGTGTAAGGTGAAATCTCAAAGTAGTTTTGATTTGCATTTCCCTAATGACTAAGGATGTTGAACATTAAATGTTTCTCAGCCATTTATGTTTCATCTTTTTAGAACTCTCTGTTTAGATCTGTACCCCATTTTTAATTGGGCTATTTTTTTATATCTTTATATATTTTAGTTATTAGCCCTCTATCCTATGTGTAGTTGGTAGAAATCTTTTCCTATTCTGTAGGCTGCCACTTTATCCAAATGATGGTGTCTTTTGCCATGCAGAAGCTTCTGCTTCTCAGTTTCATGAGATCCCATTTATTAATTGTTGATCTTAGTGCCTGTGCTATTGGTGTTCTGTTTAGAAAATCTTTGCCTTTTCTGGCACTGCTCTGGTGACCAAGAACCTGAAGCTAGAAAGGCAGGGGACCTAGAGAAAAACCAAATACTACTTTTCTGCTAAAGAAATAGCAATAAAACAACTCCTAAGGGCATTTTGCTGTGTTCGTAGATCAGTGCCTTGCTCAGCCATCATCAGAGCAGCTTCCTCCTGCAGGAGATGGAAACAAGTACAGACCCACAACTGGACAGTGTGTGGAGAGTGAGAAACCTTGGAACACTCAGTCCTAAATGGGATGTCAGCATCAAATCCCTCCCCTCAGGACTCAGGCAACTAAATATTGTAAGAGCCAGTGGTGATGGAAGACACCAAGGAAACAAGGCCTTCGAGACACAACAGAGCAGGTGATGCACAGTACCCACACAGGTCTGAGCCAGATGGGGTCTCAGTGCTGAGAGGGGAAGTAGACAGAAGCTGTCTCCAACTGACAACCACTCTCGAGGGAAAAATTAATTTTATCCAGTGGAATCTCACTGGGTATACAACCCACACTGAAGGGCGGGCCCTTCATTGGGATTTTTGGGAGACTTTTTTGTTTTGTTTTGGTCTCATAATGCTTTGGGCATTTTATTTTTAAACTTTACAGGTCTTTGCTTATATATTATGATTTCTGGCTTTGTGTGTTTATGGGATTTCTCTATGTATGAATGTGTGTGGCTGTGCATCTCTGTGTATTTCTTGGACTTTTTCTTTGGCTCTTTTTTTTCTGTTTCTTTGTTTGTCTTGTCCTCTTCTGGTTTGTTTGGTTTTTAACTTATCTTATTTTATTATTTTTCTAGATGCCTGTTTGTTTTCCAATGAGAAAGGAAGAATGGGTTTTGATTTGGGTGGATGGGTAGTGGAGAGGATCTGGGAATAATTGGGGAAGGGGAAATCATAGCCAGAATATATTGTATGAAAAAAAATCTATTTTCAATTAAAAGAGAATAACATTTTTAAAAAATCTTTTGGATGCCCGGCAGTGGTGGCGCATGCCTTTAATCCCAATACTCGGGAGGCAGAGCCAGGCGGATCTCTGTGAGTTCGAGGCCAGCCTGGGCTACCAAGTGAGCTCCAGGAAAGGCGCAAAGCTATGCAGAGAAACCCTGTCTCAAAAAACCAAAAAAAAAAAAAAATCTTTTGGTTACACAATTCAGGCTAACTTTTTTTTAACAGAAGGGTTGGAAGTGGCTTATTAGAAATATCCTGGAGTGACCTGAGGAGTGGAAGCTGATCACTAGCAGTCCAAGAGGAACATTTTGCCAATGTATTTAACCAGACAGAAGAAGAACTTTACTTAAGAGAACAATCCTAGGCTGTGATCTACCCACATTGAGTCACATGTTCATATTTTAGATAATCATGGTGATCATAAACAGGCAAATCCACTTATGACCGGGATTGTCACCCAAAGGCCCCGGTAGCGAATGCTTTTGGAACTACTGTATGGCACTGGAACTTTGGGAGACAGTGTCTTCTGGGAATTGTCCTTTGATCGTTAGGGCTTTCCTTTAAGGGAATTGTGGGTGCTTAGCATTTCTTTACTTCCTGGCTCATGATGTAGGCAGCTTTTGCACAACCATGGGTTCCTATCATGATGTTCTGGTCATCAAAGCAAGGGGGCCAATTGACTGTGGGCTGGAACTTCAAAAAGTATGAGCCCAATAAACCTTTACCTTTATAAATTCATAACTACTAGTATTTCCACTATTGTGATGGTGATCTAACTAACACAGCAGGATATAAACACTTGTCCAAAGGAGGTTAAGGATAGTAATAGAAACGGCAAAGACACAGCACGTGTATAATAACAGTTGTCCACTCTGTATCCATATTCTCCTGTGGTCATAAAAGCACGGAAAAGCAGCCCTCCAGCTCCTCTCTGCTGCCAGGCTTCTCAGACAGAGCATCCACACCCGGGCCTCCATGGAGAGTGTTGTCACTGCAGCTCAGTGACAAATCCCGCCAAAGCCTCCCGCACACACACACACCTTCTCGGTGTCACTCAGCTTAGTCTGAGTTTAGAAACCCAATCCCGTCGCCACCTTAGTTAGAGGAGCCCTTTGATCTCGTCTCTTGATTGTTCCGGCGTCTTCATTTCTCCTCCCCTACCCCGGGCTTCATCTCCTGCATATTTATTGTGTACCTTGTTGTCAGAGTCGCTAGATGGTTTTGGACAAATACTGGATTTCGGGCAAGGTGTCTTCCGCCTTCCCAAGTCCCACAGAACAGGGGTACTCTTTGTTTCTCTCTTTCTATGGACTGTTTGTGCCCCCAACCCTGGTCCTCTGTTCATATGTTGGAACACTAATCCTGGATGTCATGGTTGTGGCCTTTGAATATGTAGACCTTTGAGGGGTGTTCTAGTTCCCTTCTGTTGTGATAAAGCTCTCAGACCAAAATCAACCTAGGGAAGGAACAGATTTATTTTGCTTATACTTCCACATCACAGTCCATCCCTGAGGGAAGTCAGGGCAGGAACTCAAAAGAGGAACTTGAAGACAGAAACTATAGAGGAACACTGCTTTTTGATTCACTGTCAGGATCATGCTAGCTCTCTTATACAGCCCAGGAGCACCCAACCAAGTCATGGTGATATCCGCAGTGGGCTGGCCCTCCTACATCAACTAACGATCAAGATCATTCTCCATAGACATGCTCACAAGCCAATTTTACCCATTGTCTGAGGACTTAGAATCTGTCAAGTTGACCATTAAAGCTAGCCAGGACAGGAGGTAACTAAGTCATGATGATGGAGACAGGAGAAAGCTTATTGTCTCTTTGTCACAGGAGGACACAGCAACAGAGCATCCATCTCCGATTGGAAAAAATCCTTCACCAGAAGCAGATGTACTGACACCTTTGCCCTGGATATTCTAGCTTATAAAACTGTGGGAAGCCGGGCGGTGGTGGCGCACGCCTTTAATCCCAGCACTCGGGAGGCAGAGCCAGGTGGATCTCTGTGAGTTCGAGGCCAGCCTGGGCTACCAAGTGAGTCCCAGGAAAGGCGCAAAGCTACACAGAGAAACCCTGTCTCGAAAAACCAAAAAAAAAAAAAAAAAACAAAACTGTGGGAAATAAACTTACAAAGTTTAGGACATAGAATCTGTGACATTTTTGATCCAGCAACCTAGAACGACAAATGCAGTCACCCACCCATGTAGTCTTTTCTGCACATGTAGGAAAGGCATCCTGAGTCCATGAGAGTGTGAGGTTTGTTGTGCTACACTCCAGTGTCAAAGCGAGTGATCTGAGTCTTGTATTCCCCTCTCTGGCTTGGATCCTTTTATTTTTCTTCTCAGAGATGAATGGCATCTTTGTGTTTTCTTTTCTCATATGGAGGACACACGTGGACAGAATTCTTCCTGTGTGTCTCAGCTTTAGAGCAGAGCTTCATTTTCTCACATGGTTATGAGAAGCCCTGCATTGGGAAGGGATTTATCCATGGGTGAGTTCCCTCCAATGGAACTGCTACAGTTATAACATATGTGACTTAACTAGTAAATTATAATTGAACTTACATATGATTTAACTTGTGAATTATTATACACGTATGTATTTTTCACTTATATGACTTCTAAAATAGACGTGACTTTTTAATAATAAAAAAAAAGACTCATTCATTTCCTCCACGTAAACAAAACCTCAAACTAATCTAACCAAAGCTTTCCATAACACTACATTTTCTTCCCATTCTAGCATTTGCTCTAGAAATTAAAACAACACATTGGGCGATTTTTAACAAATCCATAGCAATAAATTCTCATGGGAAAAGGCCATTTATTAGGAGAAGTGAATTCTGTGCTCAAGGCAGTTTCCATGTGAGAGTCTGAAGAGCGGACGTTTTCCCACAGTGACTCTTCAGATTCAAATAGCTAAGAAGTGAAGTGGGTTTTCATAATGAGTCAAACCCAAGACTCTCAGAGCAGGCCTGGGGAGCGTTCAGCTGGTCCCTCTTCTCCAGATGTTGAGGGCTCTGTGCACACCTTCAGTGCTTCAGAGAGAATGAGCTTCAGGAACTGACAACCAGCTCTCACTGCATCTCTCACTCCAAGGCACTGAATCAATACGTTTCCCCAGCTTCTCGAGGAAGTTCAAAATGAAATTGAATGCTTTAAATGTTTTATTTAAGGAGAATAGCATTTTGATAAAGTTGCCAACTGCACCTCGTGTTTTAAAAAGGAAGACTAGACAGCACTGTTAGAAGCTCAAGGATGGCAGCCCCTTAGAACTAGATTACAGCAGGAGGCCAGCAATGGACGGCATTTACGTAGAAGATTCAGGCCCTGGACACTTCCGCAGTGATGGCCCTAACGTGATGGGTAACTAGGCCCACTGGATCCAGGTGAGAAACTAGAGTACCACACACATCACCTAGGAGGGCATACCTTAACTTCACACACAACCATGTCATACCTTAGTTTCCCTCAGTGATGGTGTTCAGGATGTGAAAATGTGCTGAGTGGTAGTGGCAGTACACACCTTTAATCCCAGCTCTGTGAGTTTGAGACCAGCGTTGTCTACAGAGTGAGTTCCAGGACAGACAGGGACACACACACACACACACACACACACACACACACACACACACACACTAAGTAAAAGTATTTCCTACATACAAAATTGAAAACTAAAATATCCTGTAGTTCAATTGACAGTAAATTTTGTGCAAAGACTAATGTCTGACTTATTCTTGTCTGTCTGCAAGCCTGCTGGACCTCTTCAGCCTGTCTGAAACACTCCAGTGACTTAGGGTGCATGCAAGGATCTTGGTGATCTGAGCTTTCTGCATTCACGGCTTAGTACCAGTTTCTACATCCATTTTTCTTCTCTTCCAGTTCCTTGCAATGCTGTATCACGAGGGACACTTATAGCACTTGAATGAATTGCATAGTTTTTTTGTGCCCCTATACTCCAGAATGCCTTCTGTGCTGTCTCTGGCATATTCTTGAACTGTTCAATTTGAATGTTGTTTGAAAGAAAATGGCCCTCAAAGGGAGTGGCACTATTAGGAGGTGTGGCCTTGTTGGAGGAAGTGTGTCACTGTGGGGGCAGGCTCTGAGGTCTCTTTTGCTCAAGCTTCCCTCAGTGGGACAGTCAGTTGACTTCCTGTTGCCTGCAAGATGTGGCACTCTCAGCTCCAGCACCACGTCTGCCTGCATGCTGCCAGGCTCCCCATCATGATGATAATGGACTGAACCTCTGAACCTGTAAGCCACCGCCTCAGTTACATGTTTTCCTTTATGAGAGTTGCTGTGGTCATGGTGTCTCTTCACAGCAATAGAAACCCTGACTGAGACAAGTGTCATATCCCACCAGACTCAGCTAAATGTCCCAGTGCCCTGTTCCCACGTCAGTGTGTGGTCTGTCACCGATTCAACGCAGGTATTCAATACTCGTTTTTTGTTTTTGTACTCGCTGTTCTAAAAGTAATCTTATTCTTGCTTTACTTTCATTGCCGTTGCTGTGACGAAGATAAAATACCCCCCAGACAACCTTTTTTTTGGTGGGGGGATGGTTTGTTTTAGCTCACAACTCCAGGTGATAATCCATCACAGCAGGGAAGTCAAGGCAGTGAGAACTGAAAACAGCTAGTCACAGGACACCTGCAGCCAGCAGCAGAGAGAAATGAATGCACACACACTGGGCTGACAGCCCCATACTTCACTCTTAGATGGTTGGTGTATGGCCTAACCCCTGAGTCAGTGCTGTCCACATTCATGGTGAGTCTTCCCATGTCAATTAGCCCAATTAAGAAGATTCCTTGAAACATGTCTACAGACCAACCTGACCTAGACAATCTCTCATTAAGGCCCCCTTCCCTGACAGTTCTAGATTGTGGCACATTGACAATTAAAATGGATAATCTCATGTGATGATGGTATGGAGCACATAATAGATCTCACATATTAGCTTAATTCAACCCAAATGAAGTCATTTCATGATATCCTGAGAGCCTAATCTTAGAAGGACTGGTAGAATCACTCAAAGAGATTGATCACCCAGACGCTTTTATAGCTAGGTCATCTCAACCTCTGATGACAGACACATTGAGACCTTCAGCCTAGCTATGTGCTAGGCAGAGTTTGCAAAATTTTTCAAAGGGACTTGACTAGAGACAATGTGCTTTGTCAGTGACCCAAGAGGGCAGGATGTGGGTTGGTGGTTTGAATAGGAATGGCCCCCATAGACTCATGTGTTTGAATGCTTGGCCATAGGGAGTAGCACTATTAGGAGACATAACATTGTTGGAGTAGGCATGGCCTTGTTGGAGGAAGTGTGTCACTGTGGAGGTGAGCTTCGAGGTCTCATATCTACTCAAGTCATGCCCAGTGGGACAGTTCACTTCCTGTTGCCTGCAAATCAAGAAGTAGAACTCTCAGCTACTTCTCGGCTTGCATGCTGCCTTGCTTCCTGCCATGACGATAAGGGCTGAACCTCTGAAACTGTAAGCAAGCCCCAGTTAAATGCTTTCCTTTATAAGAGTTGCCATGGTAATGGTGTCTTTTCACAGCAATAGAAACCCTGACTAAGACAGTGGGTCTTAGTTGTACTTAGCAATCTCTTATAAACAAGAGATTCTGTAATAGCAGGGCAATGCCTGGGGCGGTACATCAGCAACCAACCTTGGCTTCTCTCCCCAACTGAGAATTTGTAACTATGGAGATTCTTGGTGGTGACATGGTTGGAACATTCAGAGACCAAAAGCCAACTTGCTCATGTTCTCTCTCTTTCTCTCTCTCTCTCTCTCTCTCTCTCTCTCTCTCTCTCTCTCTCTCTCTCTCTCTCTCTCGTGTGTGTGTGTGTGTGTGTGTGTGTGTGTGTGTGTGTGTGTGTGTGTGGTGTATGTTTTAGTCAGCACCTAGACTAGTAACTGCTATTCATAAATCTACAATTAATCTACAGAGAACCACAAAAAAGAAGCTATCCATTCAGGATATCAGGGTTGGACAACTCAGGAGCGTCTGGAAAATACCCAGACAGAAGGGAGGCACTGAGACACTTCAACAACACAACACAACAACAACAACTCAGTCTCAGGAAGACATGGAGTCTGTTTTTCTCTCCTCCATCATCTCTGAAACTCAACTTCTTTACATCTAAAGGGCAACAAATCTGGTGGTAATTAGAAAAGATAGGAAGCAGCCAGCCCAAGGCCTCCTATTTACGGTGTAAATAAAGGAGGAGGAGAGCTCAGACCATGGGGTCTGGTCTGACTTGATCAACTCAGAAACAGCAGAATGTGGGAGAGAAGAGGGTAAGGCCTGGATCAGGAGATTTGGGAGATGAAAAAAGAACAGGGAGATTTGAGACATGAGCATCATTTATGTATGTGGGCTTTAAGAAATGCATGAAGAGGATTTCAAGGGTTTGTTTGTTGTGAATGCCAAACTCTCAGGCGTTTTTGAGAGACTGTGTCAGGATGAAACACTTGGGTTAAACTGATTGTAACAGCATTTAAAAACACCCCTTTTTAGGAAGGCCTCTATCTTCTCATTTAGCTCTAAAGGTTTTTTTTTTTTCTTTCTTTCACAGTTTCTTTGAGGAGGTGTCTATGCTCAGCATCAAAAGCAAGAGAGGGAGCCAGGATGCTCTACTGTGTACAGCGACAGGCATTGCTAGTTTTGGAAACAGGCTTCAGAGGATGCTCTCCATATCCCCTGCTCTCCCTGGCTCTGCCTGGAATTCTCCCATCTATGTCAATAGGATTTTAAGATTGTTGCCATCTGATCCACAGTCTACAGGGAAAGCAGGGTGGGTGGCCATCTCTGTTTTACAGATGGGAACATCAAGACCACAAACAGGGAAATGACATTGTTTTTAAGCTTCGTTTATTATTTTTCTTCAGTGCTGAGTAGGCTTGGAGTTATCATCTACATCTTCCAACCTTTTGTTCCTCAACTATCTCGCACTTAATTCACGATGTGCACACAGGCTCAGGGGTCACAGAGCTCATATGAGAGGCTGTTGCAGTAAGTGTGTGTCAACTAAAGAAGCATAGCACCTTGCACACCTTTTGACTCGGCACAAAGCAGCCAACTAGTAGGAGACAGGGGAAGGACTTGCTAGTCCATAGGCAGTGGACTGAGCCAGAATCAAATCCAAAGAGAGATCTAGAGACTGGGACAAATGAAATCAGAGCCAAATGAAATCAGGGGGTGTCAAGGCAAAGACCGGTATTTTGTTCTACAAGAAGATCGTACAAGGACAAGATGAGGATGTGTTGGCTAGAATCCTTTTGTTTAACTTGTCTTAACAAGTATTTGTTGGACAGCCAAGCCACTATGTCTGTGCAGTGTTCTCGGCGCTCAGGTTACAGCAGTGAATAAGAATTAGACAAATAAGCCTCCCTGCACAGACCCCAGCCCACAATGAGGAGCTAGCTAATAAATGAACGGTTTCATAAAAACCCGGTGCCAAGGAAAAAATAAAGTGAGGGTACAATGAAGACGTTGGCTCACCAGGAACAGGACGACATTAGGAGTGGGGTCAGGGAAGACCTCCCTGAGGAGGGGGTGTTTTCAAGGTGTTACCTGAAGGGAAGAGCAATGAAGATTATTAAGGACCACTGGGCAGCATTCCAGGGAGAGAGCAAGCAAGATGCTTGCAGTGGGCATGACTTCAGAGTATGTAAGGAGCAGAAAGGAATCCACCACGCCTCAGACTCAGTGAAAGAAGAAAGACGTCGGAGGTGTCACGGGGATCTCAGGGTCTAGGTAATCAGGCTGTGATGGCATAATGGGGATGACAGACTATTGGCCATTCTCCCCAAGTCAGTTCTCCTTTCCTTCCTTCGGAAGAGAAGGGGCACTTAGTTACTGAATTTCCCAGCGTTCCTTGCAGTGGGGTGAAAGCACGTGACAAAAGCTAATACCAGGGGAGCGTGAGTAGGAAAGATGTGTGTAATAGCCCCATCGCTTGATCGATGTTTATGTTTTTCCTTTCTTCTTCCTGCCTTGAGTGACAACCATTTGAATAAAGACAGTGTATTAGTTGAAGGGATGGAGGACAAGATGGGAGGAACATCACTCCCAAATGACGATCCTACCAGGGGTGGTGGTTGATCTTAAATGTCGACACACCACAGCCTAGAGTCATCTGAGAGGAGAGCCTCCATGGAGGACTGTCTAGATCAGATGGCAAACCCAACCTATTGCGGGATGCACTATTTCGTGGACCGGGTCCTGAACTGCCTAAGAGTAAAGAAAACTGGGCTGGAGAGAGGGCTCAGTGGCTAAGAGCATGCACTGCTCTTGTTGAGGTCTTGGCTTTGATTCCCAGCACCCACATGACAGCTCACAGCTGTCTATAACGCCAGTTCCAGAGGATCCGACATCCTCTTCTGGCAGCTGTGGGTGCTGCATGCACATGTTGCACAGACATACATGCAGGGAAACAACCATACACATAAAATAAAAAATAAATTAAACATGTAAATCACTAGAGATCGCTAGGCGCCAGTGAGCAAGCAAGCGAAGATGCCTGTGTACTCTCTGCTCTTGGCTATTGGTGTGGTGTAACTGTTTGAATTCTTTTTTTTTTTGTTTGTTTGTTTTTTGTTTTGTTTTGTTTTTGATACAGGGTTTCTCTGTGTAGCTTTGCACCTTTCCTAGAACTCACTCTGAAACCCAGGCTGGCTTCGAACTCACAGAGATCCGCCTGGCTCTGCCTCCCGAGAGCTAGGATTAAAGGCATGCGCCACCACTGCCCGGCTTGAATTCTTGTATTGCCTTCTCCAAACCGATGGACCGTAACTAGGAACTGTAAACCAAATAAACCCTCTCCTCCCCCAAGCTGCTTGTTGTCAGGGTATTTTGTCATAGCCACAGAAATGAAAATAGAACACCAGGCTGGACTGTTAGATGAGAGAGAAATAAATTGTCTTATTTAAACCGCAGTATTTTGAGGCTTTTATTACAACAATGTAGCTCTTGCTATAATTAAATCGATGAGACATTTGTCCTTTTCGAAGCTCATTCAACCAGAGGACTGCTGTGGCCTGTGCTTTAAGGAGCGCCTTCTGCCTCCTGTAGGGAGAGTGATTGCAGGAAGCCAGCAGTGGACGGAGAGCAGAGCTGCTGTGTGAGATCACGGGATGAGGTGGGAGCAGGAGAGAGACGCCCGGGAGAATAGGAACGTTTTGGCAGTAGAACAAGTAGGCTTGCTGATTTGTTAAATTTTGGAGGGGAAAGGAAAGGAAAAAAAACTATGATTCTGGGGTCTCTGCCTTGAATGACTGCTGAGACCGTGGTGGAATTTTCTGAAGTGTAGAAAACAAAGCAGAGAAGAGGGCATGTGATGCTGCAACATCTCCTAAAACTGGGCATAAACTGGGCACAAACAATAAGGAGAGGGACTGGCTGGCTAGACCAGTCATGTCTGTGAGCTCTGGGTTCCGTGGACATGCTGCCTCTCACCTAAATAAAGTGGAGAACAATCCAGGAAGATTCCTGATGTCAGCCTTGGGCCTCCACACTCATGTACACACACATGCTCATGCACTAGCACACACATGGAAACACATACTTACACACTGACACTATCACAGACACACCACACACTCAGGTTTGTGCACACATACTCTTACACATTCAGTCACACACTCACACATTCACAAAGACTCAAAAACACATTGACACATTTATACAGACATACTGATACATTGTATGGGCACATACAATAAACTCTAACATAAATATACACTTCCCCATATATATCCTCACATTCCCACACTTGCACACACACTCAGACATACTCCATACACATGCCATTCACACTCACTCACATTCACACACGAAGACTCACCAGACACTTGAACAGACATATGCACACACCCAATCAGACTATCAGACTCACATTCACATGCAACTACTTACTTGCTAACACATTCACATAAACTCACACTCACTGTTTCACACTCAGATGTTCAGACTCACATGCTTTCAATTTCTCACACACTTGTACAAATTCACATTCACACTCATGCTCACAGGCTCACACAAAACACCTGTCTATGTGCTCACATCTGCACTGTTAAACACACACATTCACAGACACACACACAAAACCAATACTCACACAAATACTCACATACCCGTGTTCAAACTTTCACATACTTAACACTCTCACAAACACTTGCCTACATTTGCACACTTAGAGATACATACACTTCACACATATGTATGTCCAGACACACACACTTTCACTCAGCTCTGACTCACACACATAAACACATTCACGCTTTCACATTCAAACACATTCACATATTCACATACCCCCACATTTCCACAGACACAAACTACCCTCACACTCTCTCAAACATTCATATTCAGTCACACACTAACTCTCACACACATTCACATGTGCTCAACACTGACTCACATTCATATTCAGTCACACACCTACACTTCCACACATTCACACACCCACATTCATGCCCCCACTCACACATATGAAACAACACACTTGCATACTTACAACATCACACACTATTTCACATCACAAACACACACACCCTTCCACAAACCCACACATTCACAACCTCACACCCACTGAACTGCACTCATAATCTACAATTATACACAGTCACACACTCAGATACATTCACACACCCCAAATCACTCATAAACCCTCATATACATATCAAAACACATAAGCTCATGCATTCACACTCTCACATATACACACTCACAAATTCAAACACACACATATACATACTCACAAACATACACACATACACACACACTCAGCCACCAACTGCTGTGGATATCGTTCTGTATAAATAAAACACTGATTGGCCAGTGGCCAGGCAGGAAGTAGGCGGGACAAGGAGGGGAGAATTCTGGGAAGTGGAAGGCTGAGTGGGGGAGACACTGCCAGCTGCCACCATGACAAGCAGGATGTGAAGATGCCGGTAAGCCATGAGCCACATGGCAAGGTATAGATTTATAGAAATGGATTAATTTAAGATATAAGAACAGTTAGCAAGAAGCCTGCCACGGCCATACAGTTTATAAGCAATATAAGCCTCTGTGTTTACTTGGTTGGGTCTGAGTGGCTGTGGGACTGGGGGGTGAAAGAGATTTGTCCTGACTGTGGGCAAGGCAGGAAAACTCTAGCCACAACCAACTCTGACTCACACTCTCTCACACTCAAACACACTTCCATACACACTTACAAACTCTCAGGCACTCACACATGGACACCCTCACATCTACTCAAACTCAGACATGATCACACTTGCACATGCTTTTGCACTCACATGCTCACACACTTCCATACAAAATCTCACACTCAGACTCAACCATGTCCACATTTACACTCACACACACACACATTATCTCACTTACGCCCACAATTTCACAAATACCACAACACTCTCACATTCACACAATGACATTCAGACACCCTCACACACTAATACACACTCACTCACACATGATTGCATAGACATGCTCCTGCACCCTCATACACCCAAGCACACTCAAATACTCATACACACAAACTCACACACTCACTCACATTTACACACTCACATAGACTCATCCTCAGACACACATTCACACTTGTATACTTAGACACATATCCGCACACATGACACATGCCCACACACACTCACAGACTCTGACAATACACACATCCAGACACACACACCATTGCATGCTCACACACTCACACATACACATTTTTATATCATACACACTCATGTTCTCACACTCACACATACACATAACACTTTTACTCATACACTCAACTGTAAGTTTATGTTCATGTTGCTGATTTTTTTTTTTTTAAATCTGTGGTGTGCTGGGAATGATTCCAAGGCAAGGCAAGGTTTTTTGAGAGAGCTTCTCACTACATAGCCTAGGCTGGTCCCCAAGTAGCCTAGGCTGGTCTGCAATTACCAGCCTCCTGTCTCATCCTCCCAGCGCTGGAGTTAATCATGCTGACTCAGTCTGAGAAAGGGATACATGCATAGACATGGTAGAAGTGAAGGAACACAGATTTTGTGTTTGTCAGAAGAAAAACTAACCCCTGTCCCCAAATTCACTGGCACCAATAAAGAGACTCTTTACATCAAAGTGACCCAAATAAACTATAAGAGTGCAATATGGGTGAGCCAATGTGAGCTGGTGCCTATGTTTGGTGACACAGATGTGTTGTCTGTGACTGACGAGTCTGGGCAGCTCGACAGGGAACCAGGGCAGAAGATAGCAAAATAAAAACTCTTGCTGGCCCTGGTCTTTGTGCTATAGAAATGCAGGCCTGTGGTGTGCTGAAGGCTGATCACAAAGGCTTCTAAAAACGGTTTCCCTTTTTTAAGTCAGCTCGGTGACGTTCTGAGAAGTCAGATCTTGGATATGAAAACCAAACTGGGCCAGTGCCATTGAGGGCAAAGGAAGCATTTGTCCAGGCAGGGTGAGGGAGATAAGAAGAAATAGCCAGCAATGGTTGACAGGCCATCAAAAGCCTCACTGCTCTGCCCAGGGGGATGGTCCCCTGGCTGGGCATCTTTCTTGCTTGTCATTGTGTGAATAAGAAAACTATTCAAAATTGTTGACAGTTGGAGTCACAGAGATGAAGGTCTCAGTCATCCTTCGTGATGGTCTCAGAGCACCAAATGACTCCAGGTTGATGTGGGTCATGGCTATGACTTTAGCCTAAGAGTAAGGGAACAGTTTATTCCACCGTGGATGGGATAATGCAGGCACAGAACATTTACTATCCAATTAGCTTTTATCAGATATGCAGAATCTGAACTTCCTTTAGTTCCAAGATGGGCAGGAACTAAATGCTCAGAAAAAGGGATCAGTGCTCCCTCTGCTTTTTCTGTGCTCCCTCAACTGCCTTGCCTTCCCTCAGAAAGAATTTAGAGTATTGAAAGGTGCAAAGCTACACAGGGAAACTCTGTCTCAAAAAAACAAACAAACAAACAAAAAAAAGTCAGAATCTAGAAGAACATTGTAGTATTGTAGTAGCCCTATGCCTGTATTATAAAAGATACCTTCCCATTACAAAATAAAATTAAAATAAACATCAGGTTTAATTGTTATGAAGCTAGAACAAAGAAAGTAGAAAATGGGAAGGTTGGTAATTAAAAAAAATAACCATTAAAAATAACTGGGGAATTAGAGGGCTGGAGAGATGGCTCTGTGACTAGGAGTAGGTACTGCTCTTGTAGAGGTCTCCAGTTCAGTTCCCTACACCCAAGTTGGGTGGCTCACAACCACCTTTAACTCTAGATCCAGGGGATCCAATATTCTCTTCTGGCTTTTGTGGGCAACTATGCTCATGTGCACATACCTGTGGGGTCTCCTTTTCCTCGTGGTCCATTGGCCACCAGTCCATGAGGACAAAAGGGCAGAAACAGAGACAGAAAGCTTAGTGTATGGCCTGTGAACACGGTGGAGATAACTCTCCAGGAGACAGCTTCAGTGAATCAGCTCAACTTTATCCCAGAGTGAGGGGAAATAAATAGGATGGGGGACAATGGCTGTGGTACCACCTAATTTGCATTAAACTGCATGCTCCTCTCATAAGGCTCCTAGTACAAGTCCTAGTTATCATATATGGAAGCATGGTCCTGTCATAAAGCTCCTAGTGTGGCAGGGTCCTGTGCTGTTGTTCCTTTTGGGGGAGGGGGCCAAGTAGGTGCAGAGTCAATGACACAGCCCCTGAGAGAATGTTGAAACAACAAGCTCAGTTTATTCAGGAAGAGGCAAGCCATATATATATATATATATATATATATATATATATATATATATATATAGAGAGAGAGAGAGAGAGAGAGAGAGGGTTTCTCTGTGTAGCCTTGGCTTTCCTTGAACTCAATTTTGTAGACTAGGCTGGCCTCGAACTCACAGAGATCCTCCTGCCTCTGCCTTCCACGTGCTGGGATTAAGCGTGTGCACCACCACCACTGGGCTGACTAAATACTTTTTTAAGGAAAGAATTTTAAGGTGAGTAGTTGTAACCTAGAACCCTCCATCCATATTACCCCACCAAACAAGGATCCATTCTTTTACCTCATTTCCCTGTCTCTCTTTGTGGCCTCACTAGCTCAGTTCAGCTGAGTCCCAGGAATCACTACAATTCTCTCCGCCTCTCATCCCAGCATGAGGGATAGTTCTGAGAATCAGGCTATGTTTAAATCCCATATTTGCCACTTTACAACTCAGTGAATTTAGGTAAGTTAGAGATCTTTTCTGTTGCTGTGATGAAATTCTCAGACAGAAGTAACTTAAGGGGAAAATGGTTTATTTTAGCACATGATTCAAGGTTGTAGTCCATCATTCTAGGGGAAATCAAAGTGGCAGGAGTTTGAGGCAGCTGGTTTCATGGCATCCTCAGTAGATGAGCATGGGTAGACAATGCTACTCTCAGAAGACATGGGATATTGAATGAAAATCTTGGGACCAGACCCGGGCTGTCTCCCTATGAATCATTGGCTGGGAAGACCCCAGAAGCTCCCAAATGACACAGGCTCTTTGTCATTGTTCTTAGTTGCCCGCCATACCTGGATGGTAAAGTCCTGTTGCTGTAGACACCACACACTTTGGTTACAGGATGTAGAGAAATCAATCTGGAACTGACTGGGGAACTTCCCCTGGTGTTTAGTTTTCTAGTGCCAGAAGGTGCCATACAGGCTGCTGGGGAATAAAACTTGTCAATGGTCTTACACAGTACCGGACCCAGCCTGCCATAATACTGACCTGCCAGGTGACATTGGCCACGGGTGCAATAGTGGTGTGAAGATTATTGGGGCAACCAATTGTTTTCTGATTGGATTTGAAGCCTATCCATGAGAGGGAATTCATGCCTGGTATTGTAAAACTGTAAAATCCACTGGTTACAAGGCCACAGGGCATATTGATTATGGACTGAAAGTTCTGAAATTGTGAGCCCAACCAAAGTTTTTCTTCTTTTAAGTTATTTATCTCAGATGTTACACCACAGTGACCAAAAGACCAACACACACACACACACACACACACACACACACACACACACACACACACATAGACATGGACACGCACACACAGGGACACACAAAGAAGAACCTGAACAAACAAGCTGTGCTGAGTCGCTCTTTGTCATTGTTAAATCATATCATCTTATTTTCCAATCATATTTCTCAACTATCTACTTGTCATCAAATCTAAACATAAAAGCACATGTATTTATTTGTTTCCTTTAACCTTTCTTTTATTTCTAAAATTTTCATGTTCGTAAAACTTATATTATACCGGGTGGTAGTGGCGCATGCCTTTAATCCCAGCACTCAGGAGGCAGAGGCAGGTGGATCTCTATGAGTTCAAGGCCAGCCTGGTCTACAAAGCGAGTTCCAGGAAAGGCGCAAAGCTACACAGAGAAACCCTGTTTCGAAAAAAACAAAACAACACTTATATTAAAAATCCTCTCCCCAAGACAGGATCCTGCTGTATAGTCCTGTCTCACCTGTAGCTTGCTATGTAAACCAGGCTGGTTTCAAATCTGCAAAGATCTGCCCATCTCAGCTTTTCCAGGGCTGAGATTAATGGCATGCTCCACCATGCCTGGCTATTTTCCCTCTTATTAATTTGTCTTTCATTAGAGGAGCCCCAGCTCCGAGACACACTTGGAAGGAAAAAGCGTTCTTCTTTTTGAATAGCATTAAATCCCAGCTTTATTGCTTCTTGACCACATTCCAGGTCCTACAGGCTCAGCCCATCAGAGTTTCCTTGGAGCGTCTACCGAGCCTCAGTGCCTCGTTATGGAAAGCTGTTTTCTCTGCATCAAACATTGCAACACATGACTTGACATGTAAGTGACAACTAGACAGACTATTTGAGAATCAAGGGAAAGTGGTTTTGTAATTATAGTATTTATCATGTTATATTGAATTGTGTTTATGCACGCCTGGGGGATGAGTTTCTCAAGAACTTGTCTATTCTTCACCTTCAAATGCCATGTTAGAGTTTAGTACCTCTGACTCTGTGTGTGTGTGTGTGTGTGTGTGTGTGTGTGTGTGTGTGTGTGATTTATGTGCATGTGTGTGTGCTATATTCATGTGCTGTGTATGCTATATTCATAAACACATATGTGTGTGCTATCTATATTTCATGTGCACATATGTGTGCTATATTCATACATGTGTGTGCTATATTCATGTACACATGTGTGTGTGTGAGGGGAGCACTTCCTTTGTGGACATGTGTGGAGGTTAGAGATTGACGTCAGGTTGTCTTTAGTCACTCTTCTGTCTCACTTTTTGAGACGAGGTCTTTCACTGCCTGGAATCCATCATTTCCCCTAGACTGATTGGCCAAAGAGCTTCCAGAACCCCCTGCCTGCGATCTGCTTGTCTCCACACCCCAGTGCTGTGGTCTAAGCGCATACGGCCATGCCTGGCTTTTTACAAAGTTGTGGGGTCGACTCAGGCCCTCATATTTAAGCAATGAGCACATTACCCACTGAACCCTCTCTCCCCAGCCCATGACTGACTCTTTCCTCACTTACTAAACTACATGTAACTCTTCCCATGGTTACAGCAGATACTCCTGGGGGAAGTAGTACATAGACCAGCTACATACCCTGTGTGCTCCTAGCCTTCCCTCCATTTGTTCCAAGGTACTCTTACACTGTTTATCTCTGTTCAAGATAGACACAATTGATGACCATGAGAATGATTACCAACCACATAAGGCTTTCATTTTGACAAGAGTTCAAAGGCTTACAGGAAGATGGCGTAGGAATCACAGAAGAGGCATCATCCAATAAGAGGGAAGAATTTGGAGAAGCAGAGAGGTTTTTTGGAGTCACTCAAAGCATACCTCATATAGGTGCTTCTTGGTACAAAATTAAATCATCTTTTAAAAAATGTGTGATAGTATAGCCACTTTGGAAGATGGTTGGCTGTTTCTTACAAAACTAAACATACTTTTACCATATGATCCAGCAATCACATTCCTTGGTATTTACCCAAATGAGATGAAAACATATCCACACAAAAATCTGCACATGGATGTTTATACCAACTTTATTCATAATTGCCCAAATCTGGAAGCAACCAGGATGCTGTCGGTAGGTAAATGAATAAGAAAACTATAGTACATTTAGACAATGGAATACTGTTCAGTGTGTAAGTGATTAAGACATGGAGGACACGTAAATGATGTAAGACAAAGAAGCCAGTCTGAAAGGCTACGTACAATTAGAGTCTAACAACACAACGTTCTTGAAAAAGGCAAAACCACAAAGACCACTTTTATCAGTGGTTGCCAGTAGAAAGAGGGATGCATGGCAGATACAGTGGACTTTGAAGGCAGTGAAGGCATTTTGTAAGATCACGGTGGATACTATCATTATACATTTGCCCAAGTCCACAGAATGAACATGAAGAGTGAACACGAACATAGACTGTGGACTTTGGTTTATAGGTTCATTGCAACAAATGTGCTACTCTGCCGAGACAGGGTGACAGTGAGGGAGGTATACGGACAAGAGGGAATGCTGAAAACTCCTCTAACCCTGGACTATTAAAAATAGGAATAAACAGTATGGAATGAGAACAGCACCTGTAAACATCTGTGGTGACTGAGGAAAAGCAGCCTTCTCCATCACCCAGAAATGTCCCTAAGTCCCAAGCCAGGCACAATAGGTACACACTCCCTGCATCCCACAAAACATTGCATCCTCCTTGTCTGGCACAGGGCCTGACATTTGGTGGTGCTGACTGCTGGTGTGCACAAGAAGTGGATCAGAACACATGGCAACTGGTTGGCTGCCAGGCAGCCTGCTTGACTCCAGCCTGGCTCTGTACGCCGCGTGCAGTGTGCTCATCAGGTGGCGCCCTCAGCATCACTGATGCCTGCTGCTCCAGGGGATGTGTTCAACCATGAAGATGGGGCGTAATCCCCGGGGTGCGTGGAGTTCTTCACGACGGGGGAGTTGAAAAGGAGAGTCCTTTTCCTGGAGATAGCATAGGATGGAGAAATTATACACTATGGTAGCATTCTTGATTGACTGAAATCTTTCTGGAAAGAGAAAATATTACGCTAGCCGGTGGGGAACTAATGAGGCTGTGTGTTAGTTCTAGTTCTTCCACTCTCTGGCTGAGAGAAAGCAAGCCGATCTGCAAATGCAGCTAGCCTGCTGCTTTGTGAACAGAAAGAGCACTCACTTGGCGTGGTGATATCTGTATTCTCTTTGTCATTGTGACTTAGCAAATCCCTGTGGCAAAGGAACTGCTTTTAGAGATCAGGGTCTGTACCTTCTCTGAAGCAAGACATCATCAGCTATTCCTACTATGATTTCTTTCATTGTCTTGTTTAAACTAATTGTCATGCACAATGATTTTTATTTTATCATGATGTTGGTGCTCCGTGTACCCCATCCTGACCACTGTGGGCCTTTCACTTCAGGCTGCTTCTTCTGTGATCCTTGCTGTTGGGGTCCAGCAGAAGTCAGAGAGCCAGAGGCATGTCTTCCCAGGCTTTCCCCCACTGTATTGGCTCCCTAGGGCTACCATAGACAATTACCACAAGTTAGGTGACTTAAAACAATAGGAACTTGCTATGTTCACAGACCTGGAGATCAGAAACTGGAGATCAAGCTGTTATGGTTCTTGGCTCTTCCTGGAGGCTTTCAGAGAGATTCTATCCCATATCTCTGAGCCTCTGGTGGCTGTTGGCAACCTCCAGCAGTCCTTGGCTGGTAGACACATCAGTCTCTGCCTCCATCTCAGATTTCTTTTCCCTGTGTGTGTCTATGTTTTAAATATCCTTTCCTCCTCTTAGAAGATCACAAGTCCTACCTATTCACAGTAGAGTATAGTTGTAGTCAAAGCTACTTTAGAGGATGAGGCAGGAGGATCACTTGAAATCAGGAGTTCCAAGACCCAGTTATGTATTGAGATTTCCATCTTAAGACAAAAGCAAAACCTCCTCAAAACCAAAATCCAAACCACTAATGGTGTCCTTAAATCCAAGATGATACCATTTTAGATCTAAATACATTTAAAAGATCTTATTTCCAATAAGCACATACATATTTACATGTACCAAGCACTAGATGTTGGGTGTCTTTCAGGGGTCATAATTTCCTCTCCAGTCACAGTTCTTCTTTCTCCTAATTTAACTTTTTATCGATTCTTTGTGAATTTCACATCATGCATTTCGATTCCACTCATCTCCTCATCCCTTTACATCCACCCTCTGCCAAGATAAAACCTCCTCCCAAGATAAAAACAAAAAGAAATTTAAAAGAAAAGAAAAAAATCTTGTCATGGAAGCTGTAGTGTGACACGTTTTGAGTCACACAGTTTACCCTTTAGTCCATACATCTTTACTTGCAAGTGTTCATTGCCATGAGTCATTGGTCTAATTCGAGGCCTCTGGTTTCTACTACACTATTGATATTAGGCCCTCACTGAGACTCCTTATGGATATCCTGATGTTGTCCTGTGTCATGGAGACCTGGGTCTGCAGGACTGGCCACTTCGTGTGCTCTAGTAGATCACAGATAGGATGGATGTTGGGATGGGCCAAGTCATAAGCCTGGTTCTGGGCCTGGGTGGTTGCTGGGTTGGTCAGCCCACCAGCTCTTCCCCATCCTCACCACCAGGTCTCCAGCACCACCCCCAAGACTATCTCACATCCTGGGGTTGACTCACCCACACCGACACCACCAGGGCCAGCTCTACTGTGTTGCCCAGGCAAGGTGCAGGGGCCACTCTCCGAAGTGCTGCGCCTGGTGAGAGGCAGGGCCATCTCTCTCGCTCTCCCGACCTCAGGGCCAGTTCCCCTACCGGCCACAGGCTATGAGAGGGGGGCATCTTTCCCTTGCCCTCACCACTGCATGGAAGATGAGGCGTGTAGGGACAGCTCTCCCACTCTGATGAGGGGCAGGACCAGATCTCACACACTCTCAGGGCTCGCTCACTTACATCCCTGCCAGCAGGGTCAGCTCAACTGTGCTGACCAGGTGAGGTGCAGGGCCAGCTTTCCAGAGTGCGGCAGGGGGTGAGGTGCAGGGCCAGCTTTCCCATTTTCATGACCTCAGGGCAAGTTCTCCTACAGGCCAGGATTGCTGTGGGATGTTCTGTATGTCCTGTGGGAGCCCTTCTTGGGTTCTTTGTGGCGTTACCCAGCAGGTCCGCATAGAGGATGATTAGGACCATGGGCCTGAGTGCAGGTGTCTGAGATGGTCTGCACTTGGCTGTGCTGGGGGATGGTCTGTATGTCAAGTTGTTCTGATTGATCAATAAATAAAACCTGATCGGCTGTGGCTAGGCAGGAAGGATAGGCGGGACTAACAGAGAGGAGAAATAAAAGAACAGGAAGGCAGGAGTCACTGCCAGCCACTGCCAGGACAAGCAGCATGCGAAGATGCTGGTAAGCCATGAGCCACGTGGCAAGGTATAGATTTCTAGAAATGGGTTACTTTAAGATATAAGAACAGTTAGCAAAAAGCCTGCCACGGCCATACAGTTTGTAAGCAATATAAGTCTCTGTGTTTACTTAGTTGGGTCTGAGCGGCTGTGGGACTGGTGGGTGACAAAGATTTGTCCTGATTGTGGGCAAGGCAGGAAAACTCTAGCAATACAGGATTGGTCATTTCTCCCCTCTACTAGCTAGACTATGAATGCCTGACAGACCCTGTAATAAGGAACTGAGTTATTGAATATATTTCTACTCATTACTTCTAACACACACACACACACACACACACACACACACACACGTAACATGAAAATTAAATTGATATTCCTGGAAAATAATTAGAAAGACATAAAAGACATTCTGGATATAGAATTCATAAGAATATAAGCCAGGCCTCTGAGCTCTCCCCACATCTATGTTAGGATGACCATTGGTTGACACTGACATGTCTATTGAACAAGGATGTCTTCTGTGGTCCACTCATGTTTAATCAGCCAGGTTGGTGATATTTTGTGGGTATAGCTTCTGACATTCTTAGGAGACACAATCTCACAGAAAACTCCCTGTTCCTCTAACTCTGACAGTCTTTCCACCCCTTCTCCCACGGTGACCCCTGAGCCTTAGGTGCAGGAATTATACTGCAGGTGTGTTCACTCAGACTGGGAACCGCAACTGTATTTCGATTGGCTGTTTTCTGTAATGGCCTCTGACTGTTACAAAAAGAAGTTTCCTTGATGAGGAGTGAGGACTCCATTCACCTGTGGGTATAAGGACAAACATTTAGAATGTAGTTAGGGATTATGTTGTTTACTACAATGGTGGTTGTAGGTTCTCCTCCAAGATCCGTGACTTCACAGCCCCACACAGAGAACTACAGGCCACCAAGGAATGCTGAGAGTGGGAGAAACCATCTCACAGGAGGAAGAGCATGCCAACTGGCCATCTAATGCCAACTCGTCAGCCTTGAAAACACATGCATACAAGTAACGTTATATAGACTGAGCAGGCGGTACTTATGCATTTAACTATATATGTGTGTCTATAACAACAATTAATTTTAAAATAGGACATTAATTTGAAAAATAAAGTAAGGAGAATTATATCAGAGGGTTTGGAGGGGGGAAAAGGAAGGAGAGATGATTTAATTATATTTTAACTTCAAAAAATTAAGAAATAATGTAAGCCAGATGTCAAGGCGAAGAATAAATTTCATGCTTTTCTCCAATGAAGGGACAACCTTATGTTTAGTTCACTTTTACAAAGCCATTCCTCAGAGCTTGCTTACTCGATACAGTTTTGTGTGAAAATAAAAGGGGTTATTAACATTTTCTTAAACAATAGTTTTGTTTGTTTTAAGGAGATGTAGCAGAAGTTTTTCCAGTCCTACCTGGTCCTGCGGTCCTCTAGCCACTTATAAAATAATCACTCAGAGGCTTATATTAATTACCAACTGTATGGCCTATGGCTCAAGCTTTTTGCTAGCTAGCTCCTATAACCCATTTCTATTAATCTATAAGTTTTCATGTGACTGTGGCATTACCAGTCTGCTGGCATCTTGCTGCTCCTTGGATGGTGGCTGGGGTCTCCCCTAACTCTTCTTTCTCTTCTCACCATCTCTCTTGGATTTTCTCATCTGGCTCCATCCTGCCCTGCCATAGGCCAATGCAGCTTTATTTACTAACCAATGGAAACAGCATATATTCACAGTGTACAGAAAGACATCCACAATAAGGACACTTTTGAATTCTGTGTCATCTCTAAAAAGCAAATATAGAAGTATTTATAGTTGGAATTTATATTTTAAATTATATTTAGAATCATCTGAGATTTTTTTTTAAACAAAGGCACTGAGTTTGTGTTCTATTCTTGATGTACTTAAATAAATCAGCCATAGCTTAGTTATGAATATTTTTATACCAAATCTCAACACACAGGGATTAACATGAATATTTTGAGTCGTCTTGGTTTGGGTTCTGTATTACTTTTATTAATGTGATAAAATACCATGACCAAATGCAACCTAGGGAAGAATGAGTTTATTTGGGCTTATGGTTCTAGAAGGGGAGTCCATAATTGAGAGTGGTGGATGCAGTAGGCAGCTGGAGCAGGAAGTTGAGAGATTACATCTTCATCTACACCCAGAAGTCAGACAGCCAACTGGGAGTGGGATGAAGCTATAAAAATCTCAAAGCCCCACGCTCAGTGGCATATTTCTTCCAGCAGGCCTCCATCTCCTAGAGTCTCCACAGACAGTGGCACCAACTATGGACCACGTGTTCACACACATGAGCCTCTGGGAGAGCATCTCTCATTTTAACGACCACAGCTTTCCACAGAGCATACCCTAAAATAAGAATGTGAAGATGAAGGAAGAAGATTTTGGAGAAAGGTGGTACTGAAGATGGAGTATGACTCAAGGAACAGAAGGGAACCAATGAAGAATTTGTCGTCAACTGATACCGTTTCTCACAAGTGGAACACAATCCCAGCAGGATTTTTTTTTTTTTTTTTTTTGACTGTAGGACTGACTCCCCGATTAAGAAGTGAGGAAGGAATCTGGACTTACTTCCCCACCACCCCCTGTTTCTCTCTCCTACCTTTGGTTGAAAGTTGCTTCTGAGGACGTGGATGCTCCAGCATGTTAGGTTCATCCTCCAAGTAGTTATTTTGATTCTTGAAGAAAGTTGGGGTTTTTATGGTGAACACGTTGGCCTGTACAGGAATATAATAAGGGTCCAAGTAAGGCACTGTCTTAGTTACTGTTCTATTGCTGTGAAAAAACACCAAGACCAAGGAAACTTATAGAAGAAAACATTTAACTGGGAGCCTGCTTGCAGCTTCTGAAGGTCAGCCCATGATCATCATTGTGGGGTATGTGGTGGCAGGCCGGAAGACATGAGAACTACATCTTGATCTCAGATAGCAGAGAGAAAGAGAGAGAGAGACAGAGAGAGAGATTATGACTGGGCCTGGCATGGGGTTTTGAAACCTCAAAGCTCACTCCCAGTGACACACCTTCTCCAACACGGTCATAACTATTCCAAGGCCCCACTTCCTAATCCTTTCCAAACCTTCCACCAATTGGGGACCAAACATTCAAACATATGATCCTATGGGGGGAGTCGTTCTTAGTCAAAACACAACATTCCACTCCCTGGCACACATAGGCTTGTAGTCATATCATAATGCAAAATGCATTCGGTCTGACTTCAAACATACCCATAGTCTTCCAATCTTAATATTGTTTCAAAGTCCAAAGTCTCTTCCGAGACTCATGGTAATCTCTTAACTACAACCATCTATAAAATCAAAAAGCAGATCACACATGTCTAACATACAATGGCACAGAATATACCTTACCATTCCCAAGGGAGAAAAGGAAGTGTAGTGAGGGAATACTGAGCCAAAGAAAGATTAAACTCCAGCATCTCTATGTCAGTATCCAAGAACGTTAGACGAGTCTGTCCTTCAGGTTTACTGGCTACAGCACACTTCTCTCTCTTCCAAACCCAGCCTGCAGCTTTTCTTAGCAGGTTTCCCATGGCTCTGGTGTCCCCAACATCTTGGAGTCTCAAATACAACCCAGGTTTTACCTTCACAGCTTCAGACAACGGCCTCTCTGGGCCTCTGTTCAAGGACTCCTGTACTATGCCTGTTCTTGGCTGCTTTCCTTAACCATAGAGGAAGGTTCCACAACCCCCTCTCTTGAACCCTTCTTGACTCTTTATCCAGAACCTAATGGGCAAAGCTACCAAGTTCTTCTGCTTGCTGGGTCTAGAACCCAGCCCCCTCCTTGAATTACATTTGCATGTAATTCTGTTAATGGTTGTTGTTAATGTTTTCCTTTGCTGCTTAGGCATTCCTTTAATTCCTTTTCACAAGTTGCAAGCTTAGCTGGATGGGGTCTTGTTGCTCAATTAGGCCTTTCTTTAAACTTTTTTTCCCTTGAGCATAGGCTTTGGCTCCAACATTATATTTTCAGGTGCCCTTTTTCTCCCCAAGCTGTACAGTTTGTATTTCTCTTTGCCCAGTGTAGAGTTTGAATGTATTTGGGCCCCATAATCTCATAGGGAGTGGCACTGTTAGGAGGTGTGGCTTTGTTGGAATGGGTATGGCCCTGTTGGAGGAAGTGTGTCATTGTGGGGGTGGTCTTTGATGTTTCTTATGCTCAGGATACTGCCCAGTGAGTCACTCAACTTCCAGTTGCCTGCAAGATGTAGGAGGACATTTGCCATTTCTCCAGCACAATGCCTGTCTACACGCCACCATGCTCCCTGCCATGATGGACTGAACCTCTGAACTGTAAACCAGACACGACAATTAAATGTTTTCTTTCTAAGAGTTGCTGGGATCATGTTGTCTCTTCACAGGAATAGTAACCCTAAGACACCCAGCTTGCTCCTTTTCATTGTAGATTTGTACAAGAGTGATCACTAATCACCACATGACACAGTCAATACTAGACTGTCGTGAAATCGCTTCTGTCAATGGCATCAATCCCAAACACTTCAGTTTAGCCTCAGGCAGAATTTTAGGACAAGGGCAAAACCAGCCACATTCTTTGCCAAAATATCACAAGAATGGTGTCTTGGCCACTTGCTAATATTCTTTGAAATCTCTTGAGCTGGGTCCCATGGTTCACATCACAATCAACACCACTGTCTTCAACGCTCTTATTAGGATGACCCATTAAGCCTTGGTTAGAGTGCTTAATTGACTTTCTAGTTCAAAATGCCAAGTCTTCCACATTCCTCTAAACAACAGCATGATCAGGCCTGTCGCAGAGATACAAGCTTCTGTCTTAGTTGTGTTCTATTTCTGTGAAGAGACACCATGACCAAAGAAAACATTTAACTGGAGGCCTACTTATAGCTTCAGAAGGTTAGTCTATGAGCACAGCCAACAGGTAGGCAGGTGCTAGAGAAGTAGCTAAGAGCTACATCCTGATCCTCAGTAATCAGGCAGGGGGGAGGGAGAGAGAGGGAGGGAGAGAGGGTGAGGGAGGAGGAGAGGAAGAGGGAGGGGGAGAGGGGGAGGCAGACTCTGACTGGGCCTGACATGGGGTTTTGAAACTTCAAAGCTCACTTCCCGTGACAGACTTCCTTCAACAAGGCCACACCTCCTAATCCTCCCCAAACAGTTCCACCAACTGGGAACTAAGTATTCAAACATATGAGACTATGGGGGCCATTCTCATTCAAATCACCACAGACACCAAGAACATTAATTTAATGTCACTAAAGAAAAAGGAGGTTAGATTATATAATATAATTCTTCTTTCCTTCCCTGCCCTCGCCCGGCAGTGTGATTCTCTAAGCTACTGACCCTGGGCTTTCAGTGTAACTTGTGATATGGAATGTGAGGTTAAATGATGTAAGATGATGTAAGAGTTGACATTTTTGATGATTTATATGATTTGGTTTGACCTCCTTGGGCTGCATTATCTATGCTTTTAACTAGAGTTCCATATTTGGATTCAATTTAACACTTACATGGGCTGAAATTTTTTATATACAAATAAGTTATGCAAAATATAGTTATTGCAGAATTTATTGTAGAGGTAAAATTTAGAAAGAAGAGAAGAAAGGTGAATAAAAGTTATGAAGTTATAGCATATTCTTACTATGGAATTTTTGTGATGTCTTTACATGAAAAGATAGGAATAGTGTAAACCAGAAAAAGCAATTTCCAGAACTATAGATGATTCCATTCTTGTAGCAATGAAAATTATAATTAGGCATAGTTAAAGATACATATTTGCATCTTTATTATATACACAAAGGAAAAAAGCTGAATGCGAAGAGAATCTCTGGCCACTGCAGTAAAGAAAAGGAAACCTCTGCTGGCAGATTCTGAAATGCTGCTGTGCATGGATGCGTGCATAAGATATTAATGAATGAAAGACACAAAATGACAATAATAACCCTTTTCCTTTTCTTTGTGCCAGCTTCCATCCCGCTGATAACTGTTTCCTGTGTTCATTTGAGAAGCTCTTGCAATGCATACAGCCACCTCATATATGCATCTATTTATCTATCCCTCTTCACTGTCAGAACTGATTCCTCTGCCTCTTGAGAATGCTGAGCTACCTATTGTCCTCACAGAGGCATTCTAGTCCACCATCTGAACTTGGCTGTTAGGCAAGTTGTCCAGCATTTTACTCTTGCAAAGGCAATAAAGCAAAAACATTCTTGAGAATACATTTTTGCTAATCATACCCAGCTTAATCTATCAGGTAAGCTTCTGTCAAAGGGATTGTTGGTAGGAGATACTCATTTTATACTCTGACACACATTGCCAAATTCTTCAGAAAGGTCACAGCAATATCTATTTCCACCAGAAATTTGTAAGAGCAATTCCTTTGGGCTTGTAACATTGGGCATCATCCTTTTTTTTTTTTTTTTTTTTGGTTTGGTTTTTTTTCCCGAGACAGAGTTTCTCTGTGTAGCTTTGCATCTTTCCTGGAACTCACTCTGTAGCCCAGGCTGGCCTGGAACTCATAGAGATCCTCCTGCTTCTGCCTCCCAAGTGCTGGGATTAAAGGTGTGTGCCACCACTGCCCAGCTGGTCATCATCTTATAGCTATGTTTGTCAATCTGAGAAGCAAGAAAAAAATCCCTTTGTTCACAGTTTTATTCAATTAATAGTGAGTGAGGTCATGTTCATTTTTCTCAGAGGCCTTGAACCGTTCTCCTCCTGGATTGGCAGTCCCTTTCACAGTGACTTGTAAAGGTTCTTTTGATAACTGAAGAAGTTTGACACTCTATCATTCATTTTGTAGATACAATGTTCCAGTTTGTCATTAGTCTCTTGGCTTGGGGGCATTTTTCCCATGCAGCTTTTTGAAATACTGTATGGACAAATACATTGATAGTATTTTTGTAACTTCTGATTTTGTTCTTAATTTAAAACAATTTCTTCATCACAGAAGATAAATTCTTGTGATTTAAAGTCTTTTATGCTGAAATCATTTATCTGCCCAAGCACTAATTTTAGTGGGGAGAGAAATATTTACTTTTAACGTTGGAAGAATTTTTACTGTGAGTTTTCTAAAATGAGTGTGCATTTGCTTCTATAATTTAAAAATTTCAGTAAATCAAAGAAGACAATAAGTCATTATGACCCAAAGGATGGAGCCTGGAGACAGAAAGAGCAGGCTACTTTAACAGACGGGTTTATACAGTACATTGACCAGCTCTAATTTTCCAGGTGCTAGGTCCTGATGACAATAATACAAGCCTGGATTCAACAACTGACAACGGTAATTAGGAGGAGAAGCCCTGATGGAAGTGTTTTAGAACAATCACCATGACAACGAGGGCCCGAGCCGTCACTATGGCGGCACAGTGCTTGAATGATGACTGGAGAGAGTGTGACACTGTTGGTGAGGATGTCGAAAAAGATGCACAGGCAGGGTGCAGATGTTTCAAAATTATGCTTTTGCTTGTCAAACCGAAGTCACTGCTCCCCCTTTCCTTAGTGTTCTCTTTTGGGAAACCTAAAGACAGTCTGTGCAGATTAAAAGCAAGTATGACTTTATGAAGTCATTGCTACTCATGACTGTCCCAGCTAGGGAACAACGAATCACCTTTGACTCAGAGAATTATCATGCAATAAAGCACATATTACATACGCAGTGTTCTTGTGCCCTGAAGCTCTGCCTATGCTGTTTATTGGAGAGCCTGGGGCTTTTTGTTTGCTTGTTTGTTTAAACAGGATTTCTCTGTGTAGCCCTGGCTGTCCTAGAACTTGTTCTGTAGTTCAGGCTGGCCTCCAACTCAGAGATCTGCCTGCTTCTGCCTCCCAAATGCTGGGATTAAAGATGTGTGTCACATTTTCTTTCTACAGCCACCATAAAGATTTCTGTCCAACATTTAAATAAAAAATTTACGTGTGCTGCTTGATTTCAATGGTGAAATTTGATCAGGATTTGATTGTAGCACACCACACTGCCTCAACTTGTATTAGAGGAATCTGTGAGAAGTGTTCCTGGCTCTCTCTCTCTCTCTCTCTCTCTCTCTCTCTCTCTCTCTCTCTCTCTCTATATATATATATATATATATATATATATATATATATATATATATATATAATAGGCTTCACAGTGGGACATCGGAGTTCCTGGTGAACTCCAGAGCAAGGCTGCCCAGGCTGAAGCACAGCCCTACCAGTTACTAGCTGTGCACTGGTGGAGAACTTCATGTCCCACGACTCCGTGTGGACTAGGGATGATGATAATATAACCTACTCCACTAGGTTGTGGTGAGTAAATAGATCATTACCAAACCCACACAGCTGGTTTTCTATGTCGGGGCGGGGTGGGGTGGGGCGGAGAAGGTCCTCCATCTACAGATTCAATCAACTTGAGGTTTAAAAAGTATTTTAGAAAATTGCCTGCACTGAGTAGGAATAATTTGGCTTCTTTCTCCTGTCTCATTGGTGTAGTGAAGACTTGGGACACTTCACTGAGTAAAGCGTGAAGATGGTAGGCTCCCTTATCTCACTCTACATTTTAGAAGAAATGTTCTCACTTTGTCCCAACTCACTGGCTGTAGGTGATTTCTATTTAGCCTTTCTTATGGTGAAGTATGTTTCTTCTATTCCTAGTTTCTTCAAGGCTTTTATCACGAAGGCATGTGAAAATTCATCAAATTCTCTTCGGCATCAACTGAACTAAATATATGATTTCTGTCCTTAAGTCTACTTATGTGCTGTATTAAATTCATTGATCTGCATACGTTAAACCAACCCCTGCATCCTTGGAATGAAACCAACTTGGTCATGGTGTATGATCTTTTTAAAAGTAAATAATATTTTACTTCTTATTTGAGAACTTCATACATTCATACAATGTAGTTTGATCATATTCAACTCACTCCTCTCCTAGCTCCTCTCAGATTCACCCTACCCCTTCTAAATTCCCTATCTTCTATTTAAAAAAAAATAGCTCACTGAGTCCGACTTATGTTGTGGATACACTAATAAGTGTGGGACAAGCGACTGGAATGTGGTTGACCTACCAGAGACCCCGTCCTTAAAGAGAACGGACTCTTCTCCGAAAGCCAACTGTCGGTAGCTCCTTAGCTAGGGGTGGAGACTCACGAGTCCCTCCTCATCACTTGCTTGGATGTTGACTGCCTTGATCTGGTGTGCGCAATCACAGCTGCCGTCGAGTTCATGAGTGCAGTGGTCCTGTCATATCCAGGTGACGTCGCTTGCTTCTGTCTTCCCTGACCTGTCACTCTTACAGTGTTTCCCCTACTACCACAACGATCCTGGAGTCTTGGAATGAGGGGGTGTGGTACAGGCGTCCCATTTGTAGCTGAGCATGCCACAGACATTTTCTCTGCACTTTGATTGGTCATGAGTTTCTCTGTTGATCTACTTCACAGAGATACTTCTCTGGTGAGATCTGAGAGCTACACTAAGCTATTGGTTTAGGAATATAAATTTAAGGGGCAGTTTGATATTGTTTCCATTTAGCAAAATAATAGTAATAGGTTCACCACTGGGGCCTACTGTGTGATCTTAATGTGTTCTTGAATTTGATTTGCCAGATTAATTGAGAATTTTTTTTGTGTGTCTAGATTAACCAGGGAAAGGGGTCTAAAGACTCAGTTAGAAAACTGGGTCTACAAACACTTTCAACTCAGTAGCAGGATACAAAAGCAATATACACAAAATGAATAGCTTTCCTATGCACCAATAATGAACATGCGCAAAAGATATCAGAAAAAAGAAATCCCATTCACAATAGCTTTAAAAAAAATAAAATTCCTAGGAATAAAGTTAATCAAAGGAGGTGAAGATCTGTACAATGAAAACTTCAAGGTGCTGAAAAATGAAGGTGAAGAAGCTACTACTAAAAATGAAAAGACATTCCATGCTCAATGGTAGGTAGAATTAATATCATGAACATGGCTATAGTATCAACAGCAGTTTACACATTTGGTATAGTCACCAACAAAATCTCATTTACATTCTTCACAGGATTAGAGAAGACAATCCTAATATTCTTATGGAAACACCAAGTACCCTAAGCAGCTAAGACATTCCTTAGCAGAAAGGACAATACTGGAGGTGTTACATCTGATCTCAAATTATATTACAGAGCCATAGTGACAAAATCACGGTGGTCCTGGTACAAAAAACATGCAGAGTGATAGATCAGAGGACTCAGAAATAAGGCCACAGAGCTATAACAACCTATTTTTTCAAATTATTTTTATGTGTGTGTTTTGCCTACACATATCCCTGTATCATGTGCATGCTTGGTCCCTTGGAAGCCAGAAGAGGGCAGCAGATCTCCTGGAATAGGAGTTAAAGATAGTTGTGAGCCACCATGGGGATGCTGGGAATCAAACCCAAGTCCTCTGACTATTCTTAATCACTGAGCCATCTCTTCAGCCCTGAGCAACTTATTTTTTGACAAAACAATTAAAACATATATTTGAGAAAAGAAAACCTATTGAATAAATGGTGCTGGGAAACTATTTACATATATAAAAGAGCGAAAGACCCATCTCAGCCTTCCAAAAAATCAATCTAAATGGATCAAAAAAAAAAACCATAATGTAAGACCTGGAACTTTGAAGGCTAGAGGTAAACACAGATGGAACAACTCAAGATTTAGACACAGGCGAGGACTTCAAACAGCATAACATGAAATTGAGCTCCAGCACAGCAGAGAAAACAACCACCAGAGTGACAAGAGCTGTGAGTCTAAACATTTCCTGATGGGGTCTTCACCAACTACACATCCAAAGGGGACTAGTGTCACCTAGATAATGAATTGTAAAAACTAGAACCATCCCCCTCCAAGTCAGCCAATCATTAAATGGATTAATAATCTGAATGTTCAGTGTAACCCCCTCAAGCCACAGGAGTGGCCAGGCCCCTCCCCCAGGACCCCTAACTGCCAGGTTCCCCCCACAGAATACTCTAACTGCCCCAACTGACATCCCACCAATCTCCATCCCAGAAAGCTCCACCTGAGAAGTTCCACTCCCTTCCCAAGAAGCTCTATATAAGCCCTCTACCCTGCTTAGTTTGCTGCTGTTTCTTGCCCGAGCAGAGGTAGCCACCCTCCTGGTTTTTTTTCCTCCCAGTAAATCTCTTGTGCGAGGTTTGTTGTGTGGTGTGACTCTGTGGTGTTCTTTGGCTCCTGGCTGTCTGGATACCTTTCCATCTAAGCTGTGATGCTTACAGGCAGTCCTGGGAAGAAGAAATGTAAATGGTGAATTATGTACTTTAAAAAGCATTCAATATCCTTTGTTATCATGGAAATACAATGAAAACTGCTGTGAGATTCCATCTCAGCCCTGTCAGAAAGGCTATCATAAATCAAACAAGCCTAACCTAAACCAAACCACACTAGCTGACTCCAAATGCTGGTGAGGGTGTGCAAGGAAAGGAACCCTTATTCACTGTTGGTGGGAATGTAAACTACTGCAGCCATCATGGAAATTGGGGTGGTTCTTCAAGAAAACCGGAAACGGATCTGCCACATGACACAGGTGTACCACTTCGGGGCACATGCCAGAAGAGCTCCAAGTCAACACATCACAGAGACACTTGCACACCCATGCTTACTGCTGCTCTGTTCACAGTAGCCAGGAAATTGAATCTTCTTTGATATCCATCAGCAGATGAATGAATAAAGAAAGTATGGTCCATGTACACAATGAAATTTTATGCACTGTAAAGAAAAAAGAAATCATGACATTTTCAGGGAGATAGATGGAACTGGAAATCAATGTGTACAATGACGTGAGGCAGACTCAGAGGACAAGATTGTTCAATCTCCCCCCCCACACACACACAGGGTTTCTTTGTGTTGTTTTGGAGCCTTTCCTGGATCTCGCTCTGTAGACCAGGCTGGCCTCGAACTCACAGAGATCTGCCTCGATCTGCCCCATGAGTGCTGGGGTTAAAGGCATGTGCCACCACAGCCCGGCTAAGCATGTTCGATCTTATATGCAGTACCTACATTTAAAATTCCGTGCATGTTTGCCTTTACAGCTACGTGTGTAAATCACCAAACTCGAAGGGGGTCATTGGAGGGGAGCAAGAGGTCTAGGTGGGAATGGTAATGAGTACATGTGTCCTGAGGCAGAAGGAACCCTTTATGGAGGAATGTAGGGAACGAGCCAGAGTCAGGCAGGACACATGGGAAGACAATGGTGGAGAGGAATAAGAGAAAGCAAAAATATAAAGACATGTATGTATGAAAAATGCCATAATGAAATCTATCGCTTTATATGCTCACCTGAAATTTTTATTTTAAAATGTGCTGGGGAGAGAGCTCAGCCTGTAAAGCGCTGAGTAAGTGGGATGACCTGCGTTTGACCCTCAGAACCCATGTAAAGAGCCAAGGCATGGGGGTACGAGCCTGTAATCCCAGCACAGGGGAGGCAGAGGCAGGAGGATGCCAGGGCTCATTAGCCAGGCAGCAGAGTTAATTTACCAGCTTTTGGTCTCAGTGAGAGACTCTGTCTCCAAAAACAAAGTGGGCAGTTCCTGGGGAAACATGTGAGATTGACCACTGATCTCTAAATACACACTCTGCACCCACACAGGCATGAACGAACACACACACACACTCAGTCTTAGTGGTTTATGACCACGGGTAGCTCTTATAAAGGAAAGCATTTAATTGTGACTGGCTTACAGTTTTCAGAGGTTTTGTCTATTGTCATCATGGCGGGCAGCATGGCAACATGCAGGCAGACGTGGTGCTGGAGAGGTAGCTGAGAGTTCTACATCAGAGTCCGTAGGCAGGAGGAGGAGAGAGACACTGGGCCTGGCTTGGGTCCTTGAAACCTCAAAGCCCACCCCCAGTGACACTCCTCTTCCAACAAGATCACACCTATTCCAACAAAGCCACACCTCCTAATCCCTCCAAGTACTGCCACTTCATAATGACTGAGCATTTAAACACGTGAACCTATGGGGGTCATTTTTATTCAAACCACCACCACCACCACCACCACACACACACACACACACACACACACACACACACACAGGGGTGAGGATTAAAAAAAAAAACCTTCACTGACAAGTAGAGACATGTTCTTATTTTTATCCCCTAAACAACACTGTAGGAAAACTATTCACCTATTGTTTCCATTATATTGCATCTTATAAGGAATCCAGATTTAAAGTTTATTTGGTGGATGTGTGTGTGTTACATGCCAATATGACTCCACCTTATATAAAGGACTTCATTCCCAGATTTGGTTTCTGTGGGAATCCTGGAGTCAGCCCCCTGTGAACACTGAGGGACGACTGTAGTCAGTGAAGTGCTTGGCAGATATGAACCGTTGTCGGCTTGGTTAAAATGTCAGGGGAGAGCCGGGCGGCGGCGGCGGCGGCGGCGGCGGCGGCGGCGCACGCCTTTAATCCCAGCACTCGGGAGGCAGAGCCAGGCGGATCTCTGTGAGTTCGAGGCCAGCCTAGGCTACCAAGTGAGTTCCAGGAAAGGCGCAAAGCTACACAGAGAAACCCTGTCTCGGGGGGAAAAAAAAAAATGTCAGGGGAGATAAGTCAGTGGACTCTGGTGTCATTCGGACTCAGTTTCCCCAGTGTACTACTGTCACTCATTGTATAATCTTGGACAGCTATGGCACGAAGATAACTGAAGTTTAAACTCGGTGGTACAGTTTGGGGGTGGGAATGACGCTGTAGACATCAGTATGTGTTATCTCTATTCACAGGCCTGAGGAGAATGAGCCCTCACAAAGGCTTCTGCTATTTCCCATCACCACCTGGGGCAACGTATGTAAGACCTCCTCTGTAGGCGCCAGTCTTCATCACTCAACTGACCAAAGCCTCTTCCAGGTTATTCCCAAATATGGAGAATTATTCCAATTTCTTCCTGTAGAATTCAGCTTTGAGTTAAACTCCAGAAATCTTATTTTTGGAAAGACTGACAAAAATTCATCTTTGGATTGCCTGATGTGTTCGTCCAAAGGACAGGGCTTCCTGGAGTCTCATCTGAGAAGCCTGGTGGCCATTGGAGCCATCCTGGGTCCGGAGGTGGCTGGAGAGCTTTGGTCCTCCCCAGGATCTGAGCATCCCGGAGCAAAGGTGAGGAAGCCGCGCCCCCTGGTGGCTGCCGGGGAGACACCAGCTAGCCCAGTCGGAGTTGTGGGCCGGGAGTTTCCTGTTGGTTCATTCAGCACTGGACTGTGGACTGTGAGTCTGTCTTTCCTTCTAGGAAATTGCTATTAACCCCGTAACTCCCAATTCAGGACAGGGTTTTCTTTTTGGCAGACAATGTAATAAACCACATAAAACATCTCAGAAAATCTTCAGTGGAACTATTGGGATAAAAGAGTAGAGGGTTAACAATGATTACTTTTTTTAAATTACATTTTATTTCTTATGTGCACCTTAATATACGTCTGTGTGGGTGAATGTGTGCCCTTGTGTTTGTGTGAAGGTCAAAGGACGACTTGTGGGAGTCTGTTTTCTCCTTCCATCATGCGGGATCCAGGAATTGAACCCAGGTCCAAAGGTCTAGAGTCAAGTCCCTTTCCCTGGGGAGCCATCTTGCGGGTCCCACGTGTTGATTTTCATTTTGTGCCTGATAGGGTGCCAAGAACTTTCATGAATGCTTATCTGTCAGAATAATTTCTTACAACAATCCTCAGGTAAGCAAAATTATGATTTCCACTTTGCAGATGTGGAAACTGAGGCACAGTGATTAAGAAACAGTAAACATAGGAAAACACAAACTCAACCTCAGTCAAAAGATCCCTGGAGTTTGCCTTTTAACACTACACTCTTTTCTCTCCAGTACTGTAACAAAATAAAGTGGACACTGTAACAGGGGGAAAGTAACAGACAAGAAGAAGACATCTTTATAGAAGTAATCCAATTTAAAAAAAGAAATTAAGCAAGAAGCCAATCAGAAATGTAAGAGTGACTTTTTTGTCCTAGGGCTCAAGGACACATGAACTCAGTAGCAGGTGGATGGAAATGCTGTTCCATATACTCACATCTATAACTCTGGGCAGCAAACCGCCTCCCCGATTTTGGTCAATGAGCCTTGACCAAATCTTATGAAATTCATTTACCATGTTCCTTCCCTGAGGTTAGATTTTCCTGGGGAACACCAGAAAGCAGTTCATCTTTCTGGGCCAAACGGGCCTTTTCCTTCTCTGGAAGGCGATCTTAGAAGCTCATTCTGCGTCCGGCAGAGTCTTCCCACATCACGAGCAATCCTCGTGGCAGTTTGAAAGCTTGGGCTACCCCCCTGCCAGACGACTTCCCAGCGACTGACACCATCACCACACAGAGCATGTTTGAGCACCTTGTAGCCCTCACCCACACGGTGAGCAGTGGCTTTAGTGTTTATGGCTTTCTTCAAGTCTCAGTGTTAGTTCACTGCAAATGTTGCAGAGGCAGGAAAGAGCTCTTTTCTAATAGGTGCAGTTTAATAACTTAGCTTGCAACAGTTTTTTTTTTAAGGCCTCATAAATATCTTTCATTATCATGTCCAGGGACAACTTTACCTGGAGCTCTTGAAGCCATTGGCTCAGCTTCCCTGAAGATGGTGGTGTTTTTACTATCACGTAGGACCGAGGTGTAGACGAATTTCTAAACAGTCTTATTAAATAAGAAACACAGAGCCAAATACAGAGGTAATAGCCAAAGAGACCAGAGAAATAGCGAAGAGCCATAGACTAACCTTAACTTACCACTTCCCAAGAGAGAGATTCCTCCTGTCTAACCTGCACTTTTATTACCTTGCTGTTCTGCCTTCTCATTGGCTCTAAGCCCAGCCACATCACTTCCTTGTCACTGTCTGTCTATACAGACCTCCAGGTCTCTATGGTTGGTACTGGGATTAAAGGTGTGTCACCATGCTTGGCTGTGTCCTTGACCGTACAGAGACTCTGCCTGCCATGTGATCGGATTAAGGGCATGGGCTACCACCGCCTGACTTCTGTTTATGGCTCGCTATGACCTCTGATCTCCAGGAAAACTTTATTAACTTACAAATAGAAGATCACATTTCAGCATAAATAAAATATCACCACACCAAGGAGATGTGAGCTGCCAGGCTTCCATTGTGAGAAGGGGGAGCCGAAAGCTGCTTCTGAGACAGACTTCACAGACACCGTCTCGAGAGACCTAAGGGTCTGTGCTTACAACTGGTGCATTAGTCAGTCTTCTATTACTGCACCAAACACCAACTACTTAAAAGACAAAATATTATTTTGGCTCACAGCTTTGGAGACATCAGTCCATACTTAATTGGTTCATTATTTTTGGGCTAGCAGGAAGGGTGGCACATGGTTCTTAGTAGAGCAAAACTGTTCACGGTTGAGAACACAAAGGATGAAGAAGGAGCTGGGTCCCTGTATCCCTCCTAAAGGCACACACTCAGTGACCTAACTACTTCTCACAAGGCCCCATGTCCGAGAGCTTCCACTGTCTCCCAGTAGCACGAAGCTGAGGACCAAACCTCTAATATGTGGGCCCCTGGAGGATGCTTAGCCCCAACCACAGCAGTTAGCTAACAAGTCTCTGTCCTCAGAAACTACTTGGCATCCCAGCTCACCCCACATTCTGCCCCATTAGCTGAGAAAATGCAAGTGCATCTCTGCTTCCCTTTCACTGGCTGGGAGGAAAAAACTTCATATGATACCCTAAAGAACACAGAAAAGACTCACCAATGTGTAGTGTTCTTTGCATTTTTTTTGGAATGTATCAAGATTGGGTGGTTGACTGACTTCTAATGACCTCAACGTGCGGAGATCATGCCTTTCCCTTTAAGACTCAAAAATCCAGAAGAAGATGTTTTGATCAAGCTAACTACGATCACAATAGTAACAGGACAGATCTAGAAGACAAGCCTACTTTTCAGTGCTGAGGATTGTGTAGTCTTTCATTCTTTAAATCCCTAGGGGCCTTCCATGTCTCTGTCCTAGAAACCAGCCTCTGAGAGTGAGAAAAGGAACCCAAAACTTCAAACATTTCCACCACAGACTCACTGCATATCCCCAAATATAGATGGTGGAGCTCTAACCCTCAGTGTGGCTACCTATATTTGGGGAGGGGCCTCTAGGGAGGTAGCTAAGGTTACATGAGGTCATTAAGGTGGGTCTCTGATATGCTAGGGTTAGTGTCTGTCTTAGTTTGCTCTACATTGCTATGATAAAATACCATGACCAAAAGCATCTTGGGGAGGACAGGGTTTATTTTAGACTAACCATTATAGTCCATCCCAAAGGCAAATCGGGGCAGGAACTCAAGGCAGGATTTGGAAGCAGGAACTTGCTGGGTGGGTTGGGTTGGGGATGCTGTCTTTGAGGCCTGCAGAGGGATGATCTTCAGGGAGACATGGGGGTGGGGTGGGGATGCTCTCTTTGAGGCCTGCAGAGGGATGATCTTCAGGGAGGCATGGGGGTGGGGTGGGGATGCTCTCTTCAAGGCCTGAGAGGATGATCTTCAGGGAGGTGTGGGATTAGGGTAGGGATGCTCTCTTCAAGGCCTGCAGAGGGATGATCTTCATCGAGGCAAGAAGGCAGTTTGGGTAATTGGTTCAACACAGCTCAGCTGTAGGTTCAGTCTTGAGAGTCTGATCCATGTAGTTTCTTTTAGGCATATTTAAGCACAACACAATTTGGTGAAAAATGCCCTGGTGATAATTAAGTTAATTCCATGTGCTCAGAAGCTGGTGTTGGTTCAAACCTCAAGAATCTGACCCCTAGTAATTTATTTTAGGCATATTTAAGCACAGCACAATTTGGTAAAAACTTATTCTGCTGATAATCAACTCAATCCCATGTTCACAACAAAACATACATAAAGCTCTTTGAGGAACAAATTAAACTAAATACAATTGTAGCGACTACATTGAAACCCTTTGTAAAGTCCATAAAGGAAGGTTTATAGATTGACTTGGAAAAACAAATGTATGAGAAGGGTCTTGGAGAGGATCTGGTGTTGGCAAAGTCTCTAGCCACACAGTAGAACAAAGGTCACCAGGCCACATGCCAACCCCCAGCCTTCTGGGTGGGTAACAGGTTTTGCATTCCTTCCTTTGAAGAAACAACCCTGTGTGCTTAACATTATAGGTTCCGCTAGGGCTTATCTGTGAGCACAAAGACCGCTGTGTCCCCTACAGGAAATGAAGCAGGAGCCATGCAGGAATGCTGCTTCCTGGCTTGCTCCTCCTGGCTTGCTCAGTCCACTTTCTTACACCACCCAGAACCACCTGCCCAGGAGTGGCACTGCCCACAGTGGGTTGAGACCTCCCTCCTACATCAACCATTAATCAGAAAATGCCCTATGCTTTGTCCAGGCAATCAGATGGAGACATTTTCTCAATGAAGGTTCCCCCTCTTCCCAGATACGTCTAGGTTTGTTGTCAGTTGACAAAGGCCAACCAGCAAGTGTCCTTACGAGAATAACCACCAGCCTCCTGTTTTTCTCTCATGTTGAGAACTCCCCGGGGAAAGGCTAGAACACAGGGAGAAGATAAATCTACAAGCGAGGGAAAGAGCAATCACAGAAACCAGATTTATGAGCATCTTGATTATGGACTTCTGGTCTTCAAAAGTATGAGAACCCAACCTGACCCAGGCTTTTCTGGATGTGTGCCTGTCCTTTCCTCATCTCCTCCCCGCTCCTAGCCAGGGTTCCAGGATCTAAGCCACATGGGATTCTGGCAAGCAGCATAAGCAGAAACAAGACAAGTGTCTGAAAGCTTTATAGGGTACACAGTTTCTAAAGGGTCTGTGGGTAGAACTGTGTTTCAGTAAAACCGTGTTAAGCGTAAACATATGGATGTAGGCATTTAAAAACAGTATTCTTAGAATGACTTCAAAGACATCACCAGACTGCCAACAAGGTCCATGATGCAAACCCAAACAAAAAACCAGACAAAAACAAAACAAACCCCCGCCTCTGACCTCTTTCTGTGGTGTTGGTATGTCTCTCAACTTGTTTTAAACCAAAAACTTAACTAGGGCCCAATATAACCCGTCTACAACTTTTAACTATATTAGAATCTATTGTTTGATACAGTCATATGCAGAAGAACATTATACAGAATCCTTTAAGGCATTGTGATTTTTACCAGGCATTTGTATTGAGTATGAGCCACTAAATACCACCATGTAATCTTATGTATAGACACCATGTTTAGTTTACATGTGCATGTACCATGTGCTGCATTATACCCTGTAAGTCTTTCAAATGAGAGCTAACAGAACAGTAAATTTGACAAGGAAATAAAATATCACTACTGATTGGTCAGGGTCCCTCCTGCGGAGCAGAGCTGCTGATGTCTGAAATGGAAACAACCCACACACTTAGTGACCACGTGTAGAGAAGATGGCCAGTGAGGTTCACTAAACTGTTAGTGAAATGGAGAAGTTGGTGTTTCTCCTGTACCGGGCACTGTAAAGGGCACGTGGTTTCTAAGGAGTCCTAAGGAAACCAAGCAGCCTTTCTTGGAGAAAGAATAATTGACAGGCTCCACAGCTGGACCAGCTCACAAGACCATCGACATCAAACACAAGGCAAGTGTCAGTGAGGATGTGGAGAAACCGGAATCCCAGTCTTGGGGTGAGAATGCAAAAATGATGTAGCCACTTGGGAAGCTGGAGATTCCACAAAAACTTAAATATAGAAACAGCATATGGTCAAAGGATCTGACTTCTGGGCACTTATCCAAAATAACTGATGTAATATAGAGCTCAGGGAGAGATAACACTCTTTATAATAGTTAGGATGTAACCTAGCCTAAAAGTAACTAGTTGCAATAGTTAGGAAGTGGCCTAGCCTAAGCATTCATTGACAGATGAACGAGGTATGTACATATATATCAAAATACTACTTAGTCTTGAAAAGGCAGGACATTCTACAAACTGTGAATCTACACAGTTGAATCTTGAGTGTGAACTATGTGAAATAAAGCCACAATCACACACACACACACAAAAAAGACAAGTCACAATTCCATTCTAGGAGGTATTTAAAATAATCAAATTCATGGAGTCAGAGGTTAGCAGGGACCGGATGAAGGAGAAACGGGCAGTTAGTAATCACAGTTTCAGTCCAGCACGCTGAATAGACTCTGGAGGTCTGCTGCACACTGTTGTGCACACACTTAAAAACTTTGTTAGTAAGAGTTGATTTCATGTTGTGTTCTTACAAAACAAAACCAACCGCTAAACCCAACCCCGAACAAAACGGGGCTGTACAAAATGCTGAACACTGAGAAATAAGCAGAGGCCAAGTTTGTATGAATGTGTGAGTAGAAGAGCTACAGAAATCAGGCTGTGCAATGGTTCGGTGGTAAAGGTGCTTGTCAGCAAGCCTGATCACGCGAGTTCAGCTGCTGGAAGGTACACCGTAGGAGGGCAGAACTGAGTCCCGCATGCTGTCCTTTGATCTCACACATGGGCGGTGGCCCTCAAATCCCTACACATATACACATGTAAATAAATAAATCAATAAAAATAATTGTAAACTTTGGTGGGAATTTCCCTTTGTACTGTATTGGCCTATGGAAATAAACTGCAGGAAATAGGCAATATGTAAGAGTAGTATTACCTGCCTCCAATAAGACACACCCACACTAATGAAAGGGATGAGCAGCAGCAGGTGCATGGCAGCCGCCATTTAATGCACCTGAAGAAAAGTGGGCAGCCCAACCAACTCTGCAAGCACATGAAAGGCCGGTGGATTTAAATTGGGACTTACTTTTGATTATCTGTAGGGTTGTTTTAAATTTTGAAAGGCACTTGACCATAGAAACAGGACATTCATAAATATTCTCATCCTTTGGACCCATGATTCTTTTATGGGATTCTGTCCTAAGTCGTAATTCCAAATGAGGAGACTCTGCATAAAGATGCTTGTCACAGCATTGCTTTTAATACAGAAAAAAAAATAGTTTAATAATCAGGAAACAAGTAATTGCATACATCTTGTGTTATTACCAAGCTGCAGAGACGGCTCAGGGGTCAAGAGCACTTGTTGCTCTTCCAGAGGACCAGAGCACTGCCCTAGCACCCAGTTCCAGACCCCTCCTCTGGCCTCAGGGGGGAACTCGCACCTACGTGGGACACACGCTCACGCTCACAAAGACATGCACATAAAAATAAAATCTTTTTTTTTTTTTTTTTTTTTGGTTTTTCGAGACAGGGTTTCTCTGTGTAGCTTTGCGCCTTTCCTGGGACTCACTTTGTAGACCAGGCTGGCCTCCAACTCACAGAGATCCGCCTACTTCTGCCTCCTGAGTGCTGGGATTAAAGGCGTGCGCCACCACCGCCCGGCAAAAACAAAATCTTAAAAAATATGCTGTCACTGCGGGGCGGTGATGGCGCACGCCTTTAATCCCAGCACTCGGGAGGCAGAGGCAGGAGGATCTCTGTGAGTTCGAGGCCAGCCTGGGCTACCAAGTGAGTCCCAGGAAAGGCGCAAAGCTACACAGAGAAACCCTGTCTCGAAAAACCAAAAAAAAAAAAAAAAAAAAAAAAAATGCTGTCACTAAAAGTTAAGGCAAAGTATTAGCGTGGTCTATATAGAGAGTTCTAGTACAGCCAGGAATACATAGAGAGACCCTGTCTCAAGAAAACAAAAGGCGCCGGGTGGTGGTGGCGCACGCCTTTAATCCCAGCACTCGGGAGGCAGAGGCAGGCGGATCTCCGTGAGTTCGAGGCCAGCCTGGGCTACCAAGTGAGTTCTAGGAAAGGCGCAAAGCTATACAGAGAAACCCTGTCTCGAAAAACCAAAAAAAAAAAAAAAAAAGAAAACAAAAGGCAAAAAATAATACAAGAATTTACAGTAGATTTTAAAAAGTTGAAAAATGAACATAGCTATGGTTTTCGTGTATCTGATATATGTGTGTGTGTGTGTGTGTGTGTGTGTGTGTGTGTATTCGTGTGTGAATTTGAGCATGCACGGGGAGGTCAGAGATCAAGCTAGAGTTGTGGGTCCTTCCACTTGACCTTGATTTGGAAAAAGGCTGTCTTTGCATTTTCCCTCTGTAGGCCAGGCCAGCCGGCCACTGAGATTCCAGGGGTCCCCCTGTCCCCGCCTCTCACGCCCCGCTAGGAGCTTTGGGTTTCCTGTTTGGGCATTGCTTTTCAGTTGGGCAGCACATGTTGGACGTCCAGGACTGGAACCCCAGAGAGCCTGCCTTCGGGGAACTTAGCGTCTGCGTGGCGGGTGGCAGAAAACGAGATCCACCAACTAAACCCCGCAATAGGTGCTGGGCGCTCGGCAGAGGGAGAAAACGAGGACGGGAGGATCCACCCGGCAGTGCACGCACTCTGCGACGGGAGCGCTGGCTTCGGGAAGGAAGGCGTGGGAATCCCGCGCCGACCTGTCCGTCAGGGCGGGGTCTGGCGGCCAAGGCCGCGCTCCGGACGGGGACTGGGACGGGGACGACGCCACCGCCGCCGCGGGCAGGCGGACGGGTGTAGGTCGGGCACGCGCCCACGAGGGGAAGCGGGTCACGTGACCCGAGGAGGCGGGGTAAGTCAGCGAACGGAGTCTGGCCGGGTGCTCGCCCGACACTGTAAGACGGGCGGGGCCGAGAACCAAACAAACGCAGCGTCTCCCGAGCGGCAGGGGGCGGGGCCGACCAGCCGAGCCGAGCCGGCCGAGTCCCGAGCGCAGGCCTTCCGCCGCCGGATTGATCTTACGGTTGCTGGTCGCTGTGGCCGCGCGGTCTGCGGTCGGGCGAGAGAGCCGCGCGCTGCAATGGCGACCTTTGTGAGCGAGCTGGAGGCGGCCAAGAAGAACTTGAGCGAGGCGCTGGGGGACAACGTGAAACAGTAAGAGCCTCTGGGGCCGGCCTCGGGGCCTGTGCGTGGGGCGTGCTCCTGGCCCGGGGCTGCTGTAGTCCCTGGACTCCCTCACCTCCCGGAGGCCTGAGGCGCCTTGCGGCCGCCGCGGCTCCCGGCCGGGACTCGAGGCGCTGGAGGACCATCTCCCCGGCGCCCCGGAGACCGGGGGATGCCCGCGTGGGGCGGGAGCTGCGTCCTGGACGCCGGGGAGCCGGCGGAGCTGGGGTGCGCCGGGGCGCGCCGGGCCGGGGGGGGTCCGGAGGGCTTCCTGGAGGCGGAAGCCTGCGGTGCTCCGGGGCCAGAGGGGCGCTTTGAGAAGCGCTTTGAAAGCGGGTTCGGCACAGACCCCAGTTGCAGTCGGTCACCCAGCACCTTAGCATCCACAGGGACGGCAGCCTGGCCGGCTGTAGGACGCCTCTCCCAGCTCTCGAAACGTAGTATCTAGTCCTCCAAACCGGTGTGAGATCTGCACGGTTACTACTCCCATCTGATAGACAGGACACCGACCCCAGAGAGGTTAGTTGTTCCCCCAAAAGCCAGCGGCCAAAGATGGGACCAAGGCTGTGTGTGATGCTGCGCACGGGTTGTAAAGGACCCCCGGGCGCCCAGCCAGACTGTCAGCGGTGACTGGAACCGAGTGACAGCTCCGTAAGCTGCAGCCTGCCGCAGCCCGAGGAAGTGCCTCCGTCTGTTGGGGAACCTCAACTCCGGCAAACCGGGCGTTGATGCAGAAAATTGTCTAGAGCAGGCGTGAAGCAGAGCTGGCGTCTGTTGAGATAGAAAGGCTCTTAAGAAAGCGCACTCAAGAGCGTGGGCGCGGGCTTCTCACCAGAGCCCCGCTTTAGTAGAAGGCTTTAAAAAAAAAAATCATTATTATTACTTGTAGATTGTAAGCACCAGAGTTAAAGGAGATGCTCAGGGAAAGGATAAGGTGTGGGTGTAGGCTTCTCAAGGGAGAGTCAGTCACAGCTAAGTGTCTTAGCATATGCATTTTGGCGGTTGTCTTTTTCTCTTTTTCTTTCTTTTTTTGTTACAATTTTCTTTCTCTTTTGGCTGGTGAGTTGGACAGGCTTATATCTGATAAAGTAAAAAACCAGGAGCCATTAAAGTTGCACAAGGGGTTTCTGTTGGGATGCCTAGAGAATTGCAGGTTTTCAGCCTGGAAGGGAGAAAGAGGTCTTAAGGCAGATATTGTTGTGTTGGAATTTTTGATTTCAGCTGGCTGGGGTGAGGGACTCTTTTTCCTTTTTATGTTTTCAGTCTGCTCATCCTGCCTCAAAACCTTCACACCAAGCTCCATGGGCAGCCAAATTGTATCACAGAAGGACTCTCTGAGATGCAAGGAGGAAATTAAATTAAAAAAATATTTTAATAGGTAAAAATGACAAGTTTTTTTTGGCCTTCATTAGAACGGCTTTATGCTCTTGTAATGCTGAGTGATAAAACTCACATTTAAAAAGCACACCACGGGGATTGTCTCTTAGCCATACACAGTGCTCACAGGATTTTGCAAGTGAATGGTCTTACATGGTGCTTAATTTGAAGGACATGGCTTGTGTATATGATTGCCTTTCACTCTGGTTAGCTACTGTACCTTCCAGAATCACACATGCATCAGTCACACGGTAAATTCAGGGCCGACAGAAATAGTTTTGAAGTTAGCAGCTTTCCCCTGTTCCATTTGTAAAGACCAGCTCTCCACGTGCTGTTAGTCAAATATGGGTGCTGAATCTAAATTGTATTGCTTTGTAATGTGAAATCCACAGGTCTTTGTGCCAGGGATACAGTTCATGATGAGGTATGGAATTGTATGGGATTGTTCTACATTTCTGTCTCCAGTCTTTGTTCATTTTTAAAAAACGGCTTCTTGGTTAAGCTTGTTTTAAAAGCTTGTCTCTTATATTTCCTCCTAAGCAGTTTGCTTTGCACTGAACGGTGTGACCATTTAAATGTGTGACCATTATTTAAATGTGATCCTTGGTAGTGGGTAAATGAAGCTTATACAGAGTGCATGGTTGTGAACTGTTTACTATTTATCCAGCAGTCCAAATGTTAAACCAAGGACTTTCTGTTTCTCATATCCAGGAACATTTTCTTTTTGGTGGTGTTAGGAACTCAGTTTGTCTGCCGATTAGATTAGACCTTGAGCTTATCTGAAGGGGAGCATGGCACCCAGAGTAATAAAGAGCACCGGTGACCACTCTCCTCCCTGGAAAAGTGCGGTTGGGAACGAAGACCCCATGTAGGGTTCTGGAGGGCAGCCTCTAAAGAGATGACCACGAGAAAGGAAAGGCACAGCTGGGCCTGTTTGGAGTCAGCCCTGAGTCCACACCAGCCTCCTAGGGAGAAAGGATGTTTCTTGTTGGTCTTCTGCCTCTTGGGTGTGTTCATTTGCTAGGCCTGCTGTGACAAAATGCTTGTTGCTTAAACCACAGAAATTGATTTTCTCACAGCTCTGGAGGTTGTAAATCCAAGGCCAGCGTGTCGAAGAAGGGGGGGGTGGGGTTCTTCTGAGACTTCTGCGGCCTCTCTGCAGGAGTCTGGACTGTCTGCCCCCTTCTACAGTGCTGACTAGACAGACGAGCTACGTGCCAAGATACTGGGTCTTCCCCGAGGAACTCTGGGAGGCTTCCCACAGCTCAGCCACTGACACTGGGGTTTATAAACTTTTCTTCCCTGGGGGTTTGGACAGCTCAAGTGAACCTGGGGGCAGAGGCAGAAATGTGCGGTTTTTAATAATAGTCTTTCCTTCTGCAGATACTGGGCCAACTTAAAGCTGTGGTTCAAGCAGAAGATCAGCAAAGAAGAGTTCGATCTAGAAGCCCATAGACTCCTCACACAGGACAATGGTAGGCCTTCATTTCTCCAAGTTTCCCCAGGTTTACAATAAGGACTTCTGGTTTTGATGGTGGATCATCACAAAATCTTAATATTGGTTTAAAAAGTTAACTGTAAAAAATGGGAGAGAGAGGGGGAACATTTAAAGTATTCACAAGCTAGACTAATGTTTTCCTTGTGTTGGAAATACTGTCTGACTTGTGACAACCTTCTTTTTTTTCAGTTCATTCTCACAATGATTTCCTCCTGGCCATCCTCACACGTTGTCAGATTTTGGTTTCTACACCAGGTAAGGGAGTGGGAATGTTTCCAGTGTGGATCACTTGGCAAAGCAGGGCAGCATTGGGATTTGGCCTCCTTGTCAGACGCTGCTCAGGTTTGCAAAGGCGATGGTCTCTGAATTACCCAGAACCAAAAAAAAAGTTATGTAGGTGACAGTTACTGTACACATGTGCACATGCGCGCACCCTTAACTGATGATTTCCTCATATTTACTCTTTTTACTCCCCACTCAGCTTGCTGCACTATAGGTGAGGTAACGAGAGGGTGGAGTCAGGCTTCAGAAGATGAAGGCAGGGAGGAGGAGCATGGGCAGCAGGAGGGGACCTTCCGGAGGCTGGGGATGAAATCTGTAGAAGCCTGGGCTTCTGCTGGGCTTCCGCAGAACAGCTCTGGGAGGGAAGTCATCAGTAGGAAGGCTGGCGAGGACTGAGTGTAACCGGTTAGGTAGAACTTGTGGGTGCTAAAGAGCACATCACTTGTTCATACACTTGTCCTTCAGCCAGCTTTAGTAAGGCAAAGGTTAAGTAAGTGCTTTGAAAACTTCCCTTCTGAGAAAGCTGTCTGGGACCTTGTTAAAAACTGAGGTTCAGGGGCACTTCCTGCTTCCTGCCTCTGTAGATTGTCAACTTTTTTTTTTTTTGGGTCAAGCCTAGGATGATTCTGGATATCCTAAATTAATATTATTTATTGAGTACGGCATGTTAGGTAACTTAATCTAAAGAGCCACCCTTCAGGGTGTTGTAAGCCTCTTTAATAGATACGAAAACAGACATCAGAACAAAACAAAAACTTACAAATTTGCCCAGGGCCCAGTCTACTTAAATGGTAGCCTTGGCTCAGAAGCGGTCTTCAGTGCTGTGGGAACGTCTTTCTCTGGGTCATCTTCCTCGCTGGGTGTCCTTGCTCCATTTGCCGTCTCCACAGCAGCTTGCTCCTGAGCTGTCTGTCTGTTCTGCTTCCTCAGGTCCCTGCGGCGGCAACACCTAGGGTCCAGTTTGAATTGCAGGAGTAGGTTTCTTTAGGGAATCACTTAACTGTAGGACCCAGGTTATTCTCCTACCCAGGGCATTACTAACCACCCCCCAACACCAAAACAGAACGAAACAAAGACTCTTAACCCGTTAAATGTTTACATCTGAGGCTGGGGAGATGGCGCAGTGGTTAAGTGCACTGGCTGCTCTTGCAGAGGACCAGTTCAGTTCCCAACACCCACACGGCAGCTCACAGTCATCTGTCACTACAGTTTCAGGGGATCTGATGCCCTCTCCTGGGCTCTGAGGGCATCGGGCATATTTGTGAGACACATATGAACCTGCGGGCAAGCACTCATACTCATAAAATAAGAATAAATAAACCTTAAAAACATGGCCGGGCGGTGGTGGCGCACGCCTTCAATCCCAGCACTTGGGAGGCAGAGCCAGGTGGATCTTTGTGAGTTCGAGGCCAGCCTGGTCTATAGAGCAAGATCCAGGATAGGCACCAAAACTATATAGAGAAACCCTGTCTCGAAAAAACAAAAAGCAAACCTTGGTGTAACCTGTTACTACAATTATGAGTATTATTTTTTCTTTTAAGATGATTTTGGTGGTGGGGCTGGAGAAATGGCTTGTCAATTAAAAACACATAATGCTCTTGGAGAGGACCCAAATTTGGTTCCCAGCACCCATGTCAGATGGCCAGATGGCTTACAGCTTCCTGTAACACCAGTTCCAGGGGATCAAAAGCCCCCAGCCTCCTCAGGCACCTATAATCATGTACACATTACCCCCTCTTCCCCCACCCTGTCACACACACACACACAGAAGTACATATTAAAAAACTTTACAAACTATTTTGGAGGAGTACTTCTTTGAAATTACTATTTTGGAGATATTTTTTCCAAGTGTAATTTTTTAATATATAAATAAATAGTAAACACTATATTCATAGTTCTAAAAAAATCAGCCCAGAAAGTTCTTGGTGAAGGCTGCTCCTTACCTAGTACCCCACATCCCAGTGCGTTCACTGCCGTGTTCTGTTCTTACGGTGAGTCGCCCAGTGTCCCTCATCGTTGGTCACACTTGTCTCTGGAGCCGTTGGCTTCGGTTTCTGTCTCTTTACCTCATTACCCTTGTCCTGGGAGAGTTCCTCAGCGTCCCTAGGCTTTCTGTTGAATATATTCTCGATTTCAGCAGCTTTTATGGCATTTTCTTCTTGTCTGATGGATACATGTGTTCTTACACTTTACTGGAGATACCAGATGGATATGGTCAGTCTTTTTACTTTTCATGTCTAGAACAACTATGCATGTTCAGTTGGCTGTTTTTTTATTTTTTATTTTTTTACTCATGTGCTATTGTTTGGATGTAGTTTGCTACCCATGTTAAATGTTGGGATCTTAGATTTCATTGTGGATGGTTGTGAGTTGATGGGAAGTTCTGAGGCACTGGAGTAGCAATCTTCAGAAGCAAGATAGATTACTGCATCTTAGTACTCCTGATTGTTTGTATTTTTCTCTTTTGGATGAACAATTTTGCTGCATGGAACTCCTGAGTTTATTTTTTTGGTGGAGTAGTATGCCAAAGTTCGGCTGCACAGCCCAAGCTGGTCTTGAACTTGGAATCTTTTTGCCTTCCAAGGTGTTGGGATCATGTGCCACCATGCTAGTTACTGCTGATCTTGGGAGAGTAATCAGACTGTTACTAGAACAAGCCAAACCCCTGACTGATTATCTCTTTGACTTGCTGTTTGGTCAAAGCAGGTCAAATGTCCCTGTCTCTCCCCCACCCTCCAAAAAAAATCTTGAGTGTGTTTCTTCCATTGGCAAATATTCCATAGTACCAAATATGATCAAATGCCTATTCGGTGCTGTCCATTTCAATATGTTGCAAAAACAGGATCTGTGGAGATCCTGCTTTAGAGTGAGCTGATGGAGCCAGCTGTTAGGAAGGAGTATATGCTGAAAGCTTCGTTCTAGCAAGCCAGCATCCATACTGCCTACCTCAGCAGGTGACTTGAGAAGAATTGTTCCCCTTCCTCCCCACCCAGCTCATCTGTCGTATGTACCCTGTTGTGTGCCGTCCCATGAGGGTGAGCAGAGCTGCTTTGTGGGCATGTGACCTGCATCTGCACAGAAGCCTACACATGGTTTGGTACTTGACCAGTGCTGTCTTAATGTTCTAGAATCTTGAACAAGGAGTACCACATTAAAAAAAAAAAATTATTGTTTGATAATTTCATAATGCATATATTTTGATTAAATCTATCCCCACATTTTTATTTTATACTGAGCCTAGTCCATGGGATGAGGAAAAGCATGCATATGGATGATTTTTAAACATAGACCTTGCATTAATAATGACTTTTAGGCTTACCAAGCCCTCCTTGCTTCTTGTGGGTCTCTGTTAAGCCTTCTTTGCCTGTCCTTGCAGGGTCACACTTCTATGGCTAAGCTTTGTAGACCTTGTTAGTCCACCTTGGAACTTGTTAAGACTTCATTTCTTTATTTCATGTGAGTTGCCTTCCTTTACTTTTACTTTTAGCCAGGTTTTGAAAAGAGATACATACATGTGTCCAGTTCACCACCTTGGGCTACAACTCCTCCTAAAAACATTAACTAAAAATATGGGGCTGGGGAGATGGAAGCAGAAGGACCTGAACTTGGTCCTCTGCGGTCCATGTCAAAGCCAGGCCTGGCAGCATCTGCCTGTAATCCTCTGCCCATCATCTCCACTGGGAAGGCAAAGAAGAGAGGAGCTTGCTGGCCAGCTAGTTCAGCCGGCATCCAGCTCTAGGTTCAGTGAGAGACCCTGCCGTAAAAATAAGGTGGAGAATTGACTGAGGAAAATACTGGACATTCACCTCTGGACTCGAGTGCACACAAACACCCAAACCCAAACACACACACACACACACACACACACACACACACACACACACACACACACACACACACACACACACATATGCTTGAACATATTAAAAGAAAAAGTAAAAAGTTTGCTTTCCTCAAAAAAATAATTTTAGTTATAATTAGAAAAACAATGATTTGAGAGAGATAATTTCTTTTTTTTTCTTTCTTTCTTTTCTTTCTTTTTTTTTTTTCAAGACAGGGTTTCTCTGTGTAGTTTTGGTGCCTGTCCTGGATCTCACTCTGTAGCCCAGGCTGGCCTTGAACTCACAGAACTCCTCCTGGCTCTGCCTCCTGAGTGCAGGGATTAAAGGCGTGCGCCACCACCACCCTGCTGAGAGTTATAATTTCGTTTACAGAGTAGAGAAGATTCAGATTTGAGTTTCATTATTTAAATTTTCATTACCTGACTAGCCCATGCTTTTAATCCCCAAATGAAAAAAACAATAACTGTTGTCATTTTCCACTCAGGTTATTGTCTTTTTCACTGGGCTGTTGTTTTTCTGTCTTGTAGAAGGTGCTGGATCTTTGCCCTGGACGGGGGGCTCTGCAGCCAAGCCTGGAAAACCCAAGGGCAAGAAAAAGCTGTCTTCTGTTCGTCAGAAATTTGATGTAAGTAATTCTTCAGTAGAGCTAGCAACTATGGGGTACTAGTGTGATAAAGTAGCTGTAATTTTTTTGAGGTGGGGAGTGTTGAGACAAGGCTTCTGTGTGTAGCCCTGGCTGTCCTTGAACTTGCTTTATAGACCAGGCTGGCTGTGAACTCAGAGATCTGCCTGCCTCTGCCTCGCAAATGCTGGGACTAAAGGCATGTGCCGCCATATGTGGCTAAGTAGCTGTGATTTTAAGTATCACCAGCAGAGTTGAAAAATATGATTTAGGAAGAAAAAGTACTGGGAGATTGTAAATACATCTTCCAATGTATTCTTGTCAGCGTTTGCATGGACGTGTTGTGAGTCCCCAATGATTGGAAGCTGGGCTTGTGTTCTCTCCTGGTCAGGGGTCAGTCTGGAGCCTCTGATAGGCTTCTGTTGTGATAAAGGCTGTGCTCTGAGCCTTTAGAGATCAGTATGGAGACGATGAAGCATATGGTTATAAACTTGTAAACCTGTTGGAATATGTTTTCAGGTAGGAAGAGATGTTTCCTAAGGTTTGTCAGCCTAGGCTTGCCTGTTTTATGCTCTGTGTCAATTACATTACTCAACCTGGGGGTTCTTCACTGTCTCTAAGACATACCGGGTTTGAAATGTGTTGGGTATGGGATAGCTTTATACTTAGGAAATGGAAAAATGCCAGTATTATTTTAAAATACATACATGGAGACTGTCTCCACTGCAAATTCAAAGGTACCAGGAACAACTCCAGTGATGATAGGGTATATAAATTTCATAGGAATGCTGAATTGTTTACAAATTGAACAAAGGCTGTGTGTTAGGAATGTAAGCAAACAGTCACAATAAAGAGCTGCTTCTGTCCTATAGCATTAGCTCAAATACTTGTCAGAACTATCATTTGATTAGTTAGGCTTTGTAAATCCTAACTGAAGCATTAATTATATGTCTATACTTTCAGAATCTGCTTACAATTAAACTTCTGTGACTTTACTATGTAGTCTCTCCCGATTGTTATTTTTAGCATTAGGCCATACATTTTGTGAGCACTAAGGTATTAATTGAATATAATAAATGGCTGTAGGCACACAGCTGTAATCCCAGCTTTTGGGAGTCTGAGGCAGGTGTATTGTGAGTTTGAGGCCTGTCTAGGTTATTAGGTATAGCAAGACTGTTTGAAAAAGCCAAACAACAGTCTGCTGTGTGTACAGCCATTGCCTCTTAACTCACCATGTAACAGGTGTGAATTTATCATCATTTGTGCTTGATTAACTTTTTGTAGTTTTGGTTGTGAGCCTAGCCTTTCACGGCCTAGCCATCTCTCCAGCCCACGATTTACTTTTTACTTTGAAATTTTTAATACCCTTTGGTAAATTTTGGTGGTCTTGATTTGTAGGTCCCAATTTTCGGTAGATGTTTTTCTTCTGTTTGTCTTGTCATTTGCTATTGGAGTGAATAATTCTGAAGTTTTCTTACTTAGCATAGATTCCAGCCTCAGAACCCCCTCTCTGGAGCTCAGCAGTTTGTGGCAAAGGATCCCCAGGATGATGAGGATTTGAAACTCTGTTCACACACAATGATGCTTCCCACACGAGGTCAGCTTGAGGGGAGAATGATCGTAACTGCCTATGAGCATGGGCTGGACAATGTCACCGAGGAAGCGGTTTCTGCTGTTGTCTATGCTGTGGAGGTGGGTTTGCTTTTGGTAGAATTAACGACAGATAATGATTGTTAGGAGCTTGGGTGTGTTTAAAGCTGATATTGACAGAAAGGAACTGAATGTCACTCAGGTTTCCTATCTGTCATCATTAAGAGAAATACTTCATACTTCACAACCAAAGAATTTGCCTTTGGTTGACAGGTTTTTCCAGACAGGTTCCTTGCAGCATCCATATTTCTGCTTATCTCTTGTTTTGTCAACACAGGTACAGTTTTTAAGCAAAAACAGAAATCAGAAATTCTAGTGGTTCAAATCACTTGTGTTTGAGGTAGTGCTGCATTTAAAGAGTGTCAGGTAGGCATCTGACCAGTGACACTGTTTGACCCACTGTTTCACTTAGTTATTTGATAAAGTGTACATTGCACTGATGCCAGACAGTGCTCAAATAACTATAGATGATTTTCTGGGTCTCATTTTCCTCGTAGTCATTTCTGAGATAGTAGCTGCGCTAGAAACATTGAATGAGTTCTGCATGAAAACCCATATTAAATTGCACAAGGGTGTCTTGATAGAAGAAAGTCATATTCGTGTAAGTGGAATGCCTGGCCTGATCATGGCTCCCCCATGCTGACCTATACTGGGAGCGTTGGATTTTCATCTTTCCCCACCAGTTCTAATGTACGTGGCTCTTCTGAAGGTAAAGAGAATTGAATAGACACGTACAATTCTCTATCTGTTTGTAGGGCTTTCGAGAGCAAAAGCTCTTGCAATGGTTTTGGTAACCAGTGAATACCAGATCTTCAAACTTTTGTCTCATTTTAAGTCACATTTCAAAGTCTTAATTTGCCTTAAAAAAAAAAAAAAAAAAAACCAAAAAACAAAAAACTTACTTTACTGGAAAATCATTTCTGAGAAGCGTCAACCTAAGGGAAACGAAGTGCAGTGCGTGTGGAGTGGTGGAGTGGTGGAACACTCGCCTCCCACGTGAGGCCCATGTGATGCTCGGACTCAGCACTGCACACTGAACTCAGACCCACTTCCAAGAGCAACAGTGCCTGGAGAACAGCCTCTTTACAGAGCGGAGTGAAGAGAGCACTTCCTCTCACCCGCCTCCCCCACCCCCTCCTCCACCCCTCCCCCATGCCCTCTGCACTGGCTTGGGCTCTTTCCACAAGTATTTCTGTCATTCTCCATCATCAAATGCCAGGACCATTGGAATGGAAGGACATTTGACAATGGAAGTTTTATAGTTTGCTTTTGAGGATCTCTTGCTATTTTTCTTTTGTTTTCAGAATCACCTCAAAGATATCCTGACCTCAGTTGTTTCGAGAAGGAAAGCTTACCGGGTACGAGATGGCCATTTTAAATACGCCTTTGGTAGTAACGTGACCCCACAACCGTACCTGAAGAATAGTGTGGTGGCTTACAACAACCTGGTTGAAGGGTGAGTGGCTTCTTGTACCCTTGCGTGGGTCCTTTGCTGCTTGGTCACTGACCTTATGTGAGAGGCCACTGTTAAAGAATTGGCTCTTGTGTTTCTGCAAGACTTGACATCAACACAGTTATTTCTTAAGTTGCATGCTTTAGAGTGAATTATTTCGGTACTTTTTTAAAACTGGAGGTGGTTGATTGCTTCTCCCTTTCTGATGTGGGATGGGGTAGCTCCTCAGGTAGCGATTCCTGATGGTGGCCTCTGCCTGGTGAGGAGGTGGCTTGCCCATGGTGGGAAGAGGAGGAAGAGTGGTAGATGTTTGTTGTCCGTGGCCTCATCTGATGCTCATGGCTGTAGCTCAGAGTCATGACCTGCGCCCATGTCTTTTGAGTGTTCTCGGCATCCTGTTGTATAGATCTATGTCCTCAGTCCACTCAGGGCTCCCAAGACCATCTTCAGTTCTAAGCCACCCTTTCATGAGTTGGTTCAGGTTACCTTTATCCTTTCTGCTTTCCCCACAAAACTTTGTGTTAATTTTAACCGTTTGGAAAAGAAATAGCAGTGGTCTTCCTCGTGGCTAGTGCCGTTGGCTGCACTTCAATAAAGACTGGGTTTCACCTGTCCGGTTATCTGGCTAGTGGAGGACACGAGGAAAGAGGAGACATTCGGGATCAAGGAAACCGTTGAGGACTAGGAGGCTGGCAGGGTGGCCGCGGTGAAAATGACTGGAAGGGGGCAGATGTAAGGGCACTGGCAGCATGTGGAGGAGGTGGGATGGTGGCCATCCCAGGGCTCTAGAGACATTGTGACGAGTGAGGGTCATCTCAAATTGGGGTCCCTGTTTAGGTTTCCATCTGTGGTGAGTTACTACCCAAACCTCATTCAGACATACCTGTTTGGGATTGTTTCATATTGAAGTCATTCTCCAGGGAAAAATGGAAACAGTGGTTCCTGTAGTGGGGTGTTGGGAGTTGTCTCTGACGTGGCATTGCCCTGGAGCCCTCCACTCCTGTCCCAGTTCCCAGGGAGCCATTACTCTAGCGGAGCGGCTTCCATCTGATGCTTTAACCCCCAGATGCTGCCCCACTCTGCTCTACCTCCTTGTGTACTCCTGGCCACTGTGTGGGTATCTGTACTGATGTGGAAGCCTCGCCCGACTTCTCAGCTTGTCCCTGTTTGGGGAAGTTAGCAAGGTCTGGGTGCCGTTTTTCCTGTGCTCCCATTTTGCTGCTACTTTTCTTGGTGTTTATTTTTTAAGCTTGCTTTCAGTACAATTTGTCTTCATAATTTTTCCATTTCATATTCCTTTAGTTACACCGTTTTGTTTTGTTTATAAGTATGTGTGGTTTTTCCAAACTAGAAACTCTTTTTTTTTTTTTTTTTTTTGTTTTTTTTTTTCCGAGACAGGGTTTCTCTGTGTAGCTTTGCGCCTCTCCTAGAACTCACTTGGTAGTCCAGGCTGGCCTCGAACTCACAGAGATCCGCCTGGCTCTGCCTCCTGAGTGCTGGGATTACAGGCGTGCGCCGCCGCCGCCACCACCACCCGGCCAAACTAGAAACTCTTTAGGGGCAGGAAACAGTTTGGTTCAGTATCCTGAGCTAAGTAAATATATTAGTATTGTGGGAGGAGGGAGTAAATATGGCTACATTACATTGTTTACAGCCACGGATACACGGAGCCTTTTGGAAATGAAAATCATGGACTCTTTATGTATATGGTGGTAGGTTTCTGATTCATTTAGAGATATTCAGAATGGGGTGTGTTCCAGCAAGCCTCTCTATTCTAGGTGTTCACTGGTCTCCATTCTAGGTACTGAGAGTATTTCCTTAAAATCTTCTTTTGCAGCCCTCCAGCCTTTTCTGCTCCCTGTGCCAGTCAGAATCCAGCTTCTCAGCCACATCCTGACGATGCTGAACAGCAGGCCGCATTCCTGTTGGCATGCTCTGGGGACACTCTACCTGCGGCTTTGCCTCCGGTGAACATGTATGACCTTTTTGAAGCTCTGCAGGTATTGGCTCCTGCTTTACCTAGATTTATTGACCCATTAATGAATATGAATCTACAAAGATACTAGCTTTTCCACTTTTTGACTTGTTTTTACAGTCAACAGTAGTAGGCTCATTTTTAAATTCCAAACCCTGTAGTTCCTTTAAAATCATCTCTCATACTCTACCTCTCATTAAAACAAACAAATATCACACTCCAAATAATCTCATAGTTCCTTATTATTTTCAGGTTTTTTTTTTTTTTAATTTTAAAAATTAAATTGCCATTGTGTGTATGCATGTGGGTGAGATGTGCCATGACTTATGTGTGGTCAGAGGACAACTTTGTGGGGTTATTTCTTTCCTTCTACTTCTACTTTATCTGAGTTCCAGAAATTGGAATCATGTCATCAGGCTTGCATGGCAATTATCTTTTAACTGCTGAGAAGCCCACAGAACCATTTAGTTTTCTTATTATCTGACTTGGGATTCACTATGTTCTGATTTAAAGTTTATAGGGTACCTAAGTCATGAGATGTTTTTAAAAATATAAGTTATAGTTTTGGATGCTGGAAAATTAAGTCTACTGAAGCATAATAGAAAACATGTAATTTTAAAATCACAGGTACACAGGGAAGTCATTCCTACACATACTGTGTATGCCCTTAACATTGAAAGGATCATCATGAAGCTTTGGCACCCTAATCACGAAGAGCTACAACAAGACAAAGTCCACCGCCAGCGCCTGGCAGGGAAAGAAGGACTTTTGCTCTGCTAAATTAGGATTTGAAGATTTGGGACCATCACCAAATTCATTGGTTGCTGAAAATGGAATGCTTTTGAGTCCACATTTCAAAACTGAAGTGTATAATGTATGTATAACCTTTCCTATGGAAATGTGACATTGAGTGCATTTTGTGTTGCTACTGTGAAGCCATTAATATGTGTCTGACTGATGATGACCTGTGTGTCTGTGTCCCCAGGTGTAGGAGCAGGCATTGTTCTGTGCCTGAGTAGGGGTAAGGCATATACTGAGGTGTAGTATCTCTGGTCTGTTGGTAAGATAGGTGACATCCTAGAATAATGATGCTGTTGTAGCTTAGTCTCCATGATTAGCAGGACTACTGTGTGTTCAATGGTGTATGTTCTGTATCTGACAGTAAAAAATCTGCTTTCCCTGAAGAACTATACTCTGCATATTGGTGGAATAACCTAGTGTTAGTCAGAATCTCCTTTAGTGACCAGGTAGCAGCTAGACAAGTTCCCAGACAACCCACTGTTTTCACTCCGGAGAACAGGACTTGGATATGTGGTTCTGTTTATGCATTTAATATTCTAGTCCCGTTCTTAGAATGCAGTTATCCTTATAGTGTTTTCTTGTAATTCAGTTGCTTTAGCATTAGTGTGTCTAAAGGCTGATGGGACAAGCTTGTTAATCCTATAGAAATGTTTTCATGAAATCTTACAAACTGCTAATTTTCATATTTCTACAAAATGTTTTATTCTTTCAAGTGGTACTATGAACTTACATTTGACAGTGTTACTGGTAACCAACTTGTTTTAAAGCTATGTTGCTTTTCATTCATGTAGTATTGATGGATAAATTAGATGTACAGATGGGTTTTCATAGGCCTAAACAGTAGATACATGTGAATATTTTTGTGTGTTCCTATATCTGGATCTGTGGATTTTGTTTTGTATTTTAAATGTAACAAATAAACATTTTGGGAGAAAACCTTTGTTTATTCAAATAAGAGATAAGGAATTATATATGTATGTTTATATATATGTTTATATAATGTATATATTGGGTTTTTTGAGACAGGGTTTCAGTGTAGCCTTTGTTGTCCTGAAACACTCTGTAGACCAGGCTAGATTCAATCTGCCTGTCTCTGCTTCCAGGGTGCCTGGATTAAAGGCTTGTGCCACCACTGCCCAGCTAGATGAGGAAATATTGTCTTCCATAGAAACAGGAAAAGTCTAGCCATATGAGATCTTGGCTCAAACTTCAAAAGAATGTACTAGGCAAGTGACAAGGCGTCCTGTTAAGGTATACATTTAGTAGTATGTGGCCTAAAATTAAAAACAAAAACAGCTTAAGCTGTTCTTGGCACAAACTTTTTCAAGTGTCGGGTGATACTCAAGAACTTTTAGGGGTTGAAAGGGTTTGGAGTGATAGGTACACATACAGTGGTCTTGTTTTGGACTGCTGCTATATGAAGGGCTTGTGCTGCCCAAGTGATGGTGTGTGCGTGTGTCCCCGGCAATGGAGAATTCCTATACTTTGTCACCTCTCCAATAGGACCACAAACTCCAGATTCATAGCAATCACTTTAACTATTTTGAGGTCTATACTCAGGTCTGTCTTCCATGCCAGTTATCAAGAGATTTCCTGAAGTGGGGAGATGGGGTTGAGGGTAACGCAGGGACATAATAATGATTAGGATATTCAAGAGTTCCTGCAAAAGATTTCAATTTTTGTGTTCCACCAAAGGCCGACTCCATTTCTGATACCTCTGCCAGTCATGAGTCTATGTGCAGTCTCCTATAATTAAGAAATTATAAACACACATATTGCCAAGGATCACTTAGGAAAAATACTTGGAAGAAGAAAGCTGTTAGAAACTGGGTAATTTCAGAGTTACTTCCAAGTTGTTTCTACCCTAAGGTTTTTAGTCATGGGTTTAGCCACAGGTGACTGCAACAGGTCTGCTCTGCTTTACTAGGCACACCAGTATTCAGCACATAGTAGCTCTCTCTCTGCACTTCTGTCATCCCTGCTGTGACCAAGTCCACCCAACACTTCTCCATGTCTAACAGCACAAAAGAAAGGCCTGTGAATATGATGTTTTCACTTGAGAAGTTTATGAAAAAAGGAACGATTCCTGTTTATCAACTTGTTAGGACATTCTGATTCATCCTTAACTTTTAGGATGTCCTTTTATGACTGACACCGCTATGTCCTTCCTAAGACTAACACTGCTAAAACATGACTTACTGGGGAAACCCCTCCAACTTTTTTTGTTTGTTTGTTTTTTTTTTGTTTTTTCGAGACAGGGTTTCTCTGTGTAGCTTTGCACCTTTCCTGGAACTCACTTGGTAGCCCAGGCTGGCCTTGAACTCACAGAGATCCACCTGGCTCTGCCTCCCGAGTGCTGGGATTACAGGCGTGCGCCACCACCGCCTGGCCAAACCCCTCCAACTTTTAAGAACTAGTTTAAAACCCCACATTCCCCTCAATTAAAAAAAAAAAATGCTTGTAACAGTACACCCCATGAAGACTTTGCTTCAAAGGTGTAATACAGTGCTACCAAATCTGATGAATAAAGTATAGGCAATAGCTTAAATTTTTTTAACTTAAAATTTAAAAACTTTTGACAATATGGGCAGATAAATAAAACCACCAGAGCCTATTGTCTTTGTTATCAAAGTTTATTACTGGGATCAGTTTCTATCTAGTAGGGAGTACAGTCTCAATGTGCTATGGTAATTCTTGGTAACCGTTATTCTGCTAAACAGCTGTACTGGGCTCTGTTAGGCATAGATCATCTTAACTCAGTGGAAGAAAGCACCCAGAAGACCCTGACAGCAGAACCACCACTCTAGGAAAGTTCCAGTGCTATGTAACCTGTAAGGCATCTCAGCTGATGAGTGGTGTTATGGAATGAAACAGAAGTTGTCTATTTTCTACTCTTTGTCAAGATACCTGGCTTCTGTGTGGAAACCCCAACATGGCATTGTTTAAGCTCGAAAGCAAGAGAAACAGAGTTGGGAAAGAGGACAGTGGAAGGAAGAAACAACCACAATCACCACCACCACCACCACCACCACCACCACCACCACCACCACCACCACCACCACCGATGGTATGGAGTGTAACATGCCATTTGGGGATGACAAGACAGTGCAGACAAAGCTGACGGCAAACAAAATGTCAGTCCATTCAGATCTCAGAAGTCAGGGTCATGTGTTTGGAACTCTGACAAACAGGGCAGCTGTAATGACTGGTTAAAACAGATCAGAAAAGTGGACGGCAAACAGGAGAATGAGTACCTGAGTAGAAACTGGTAATGTTGCCCAGAAGCGTATAGCGTCCACATGAGCTGATTGGAGGAAGAAGTGGTCACAGCAACCTGTTGGCCAGATTGAGTATTTGGAATGACAGATCTAGCAATGGCTTTGCCTACGAGGTTCTGGTAGAACTTTTGTAGCACAGATAGCTTTGAAGGAATGTTTTTCTTAACAGTTGACTTAGGCAGGAATACAAATTACTATTGTGGAAACAATAGTCGGTGACTCACACCTGGTCTTGTAGAGCTGAAGTCTAAAAGCAGCTGTAGCTCAAGGCCCAACCCTCCCACTGCCCTTTTGATAAAAATATTAAAGAATTAACCAAGTAAATATGGGTCAGTGGGCCCTGTTCTGTGTAGACAGCAGATGATTTAGAGACTTGGCTTGTGTACCAAAGGGTTGCCTCATTAAAGAGGGTAACAGGGAAAGCAGGGCCATTAAATAAGACCCTAAAAAGATCTAGCTGCCAACCAGATTAAGAAGGTAAAGTGTAACAGCATCATTTATCTTAAAACTCTTATCTTCCATACTAACCTAGATTACCTACAGAAAAGCCATCTTCTGGCACTATGCCAGTGTCTTGATTTTCCTGTTATTAATCTCATTGGCTCAGTGAGATGTATAAGTAACAGGAGTACACGAGTGACGGGTTTCTCCAAAAGCTTTTCTGTAGTCCTGACCTGCGTGGAAGCAGGTTCTACTGAAGCATGCGCAAAGGTATACTCTCCAAGTTTTGCTCCACGGAACAGACACAAGAGCTGCAGTGACAGTGCATCTTGGTGCTGAACAATGTTCTCTTTTCCAGGAGATATCTGTCCATTCGTGTTTACAGGCTTCTATGATGGGCAGGGAAGACAGCTGCAAAAGGAGAAATGGGCTGGAATGGTTCTTTTCTAAGCTTGTGGCTAAACTTAAGGGTCTTAGGCTTGGCTGACACCATATGGGGTGGATGGGTGGGGGTGTCTTGAGATGGGGTACTCTGGCTGCGTCCAGACCTGGGATGCTCAGAGCCTCATTGCCCTTTTTGATCTCTCTGCAGCCATCTTCTTACAAGTTTTTCCTCCCACGTTTCAATCACAGTTAGCTTGGATTTCTGGCTATCTTCTAACTTTTAACAAAAACAGTATTCTATTCCATGACAGGAGGTGGTTTAATGGCTGCCTTGTGGATCTTGTTTGCTGTGAGTCCCTGTCTTTTTCCATCACTCCCCAGCAGCTGTAGAGCGAGGGCGGCATCTGGAGGAGCAGAAGCTCACGCTGATGTGGGGTGAGAGTACCTGTGTGCACAGCTGTGCCTTAGCATGGTTTTCTGCCCTCTCCTCTTCTGACAGTTTTTGATTGGATTCCTGGAGTGGTAAATTGTTTAGAAAATTGAAAATGTTTTCTAACAGAGAGGGGAAAAGCAAGAATGAGAAAAGACAAAACTGCAACTCAAAGTCTGGAGCTTATTGGGGCAGCAGTGGTCAACAGAAAGGGGCCTGAATCCACAGGCCTTTATACAGAGTGGGGACACGGGAAGAAAGCATGACAGTTACCTTGAATGCAGTAAGAAGAACTGCTTGCTCTACCCTAAGTTTAGAGCTCAGTGTCAAGGGTAGGAGATGAGAGCAGGAAGGAGGTGTATGTCACCAAGAGCCTGTGATTATACAGCACAAAATGGGCGGGCAAGTAAAATGTCCACTAATAGACTTTTTTTTTTTAAAGGGGAAGATATGTTAAGATAGTTTGAGGTCTTCTGTTAAAGACAGGCCACTTTCCTTTTCAAAGGCTGCAGGTGGACTGAAAAAGAGAATGAGAATGGGTGACATGTCTGTGCTTCCCATGTGTCCCCTACTCTGGCATTCTCCTGCTTGCTTAAGGTATGTGTGGGGGGCCCCAGGCTTTTGCTAGGTGGACTCTGCTGGGCTCCCATTCCCGCTTCCTTCCAAAGTTGCTCCTCTTCTGCACACAACCTCCCACCCCCACTTGATGATCTTAGGGCCTTAAATTTTACTCATTGTACTACTATTTCCAGTGCAGATTAACTTTTAAAAAAGGTTTGTTTTATGTATATACATGTGAGCTGGCATGAGGCTGTGTGCACCACATTCGTACAGGAACTGACAGAGGCCAGAAGAGGGCACTGTATCCCCTGGAACTGGAATTACAGCTGGTTGTGAGCTGTCATGTGGGTGCTGGGAAATGAACCCAGTCCTCTGTAAGAAGGAACAGTAAGCACTCTTAACTGCTGAGCCATCTCTCTAGCCCAACATTTAATTACATATATACTGTGTTTCTGTGTGTGGAACTGTGCATGTGACTGCAGGTGCCTAGGAGGCTAAGAGGTCATTGGGTCCCCTGAAGCTGGAGTTACAGGTGGTTATGAGCGGCATGCCATGGGTGCTGGGAACCACACTGTGGTTCTCTGCAAGAGCAGTATGTTCTCCTAACTGCTGAAGCAGCTCTGCACGACTTCAAAGATTCAATTTAAAATGCCCGTCAGACATCTGGTGACAACAGGAACTGACTGTAATGGCTCACCCCATCTGAAGTTCCATGAGACTAGGATGTTTTCAGACTCTCAACCCTCATAGAGGAAAGCAAGCACTACATATTATCATCTCCCTGGTGGGCATGGCATGACCACTCTAGGACGCAGACCTGAGGCTCAGAGGTACTAAAGGCAGACTTCGTTCTCTCCCTGGGTCACAGTCCTGCAGATGAGCAAAAGGCAGTGCAACTGTGTGAAGTAATGCAAGTAAACAGACCAGCCCTGAAAGTTCAGCATGTGTAAGAGAAGGAGTTGTCTTTTCAGATAAGCTTTTGTGAACAGACAATGTCGGACTATGCTTTTATGCCCAAGTAACCTTTAGCTGTGGTACTGCTCTCATGTGAAGTGCGCTGGCACTCCTTGCTCATCTCATCCACTACACTGGCGCTCTTGGATCCAGGCCACGGAATGAAATACAAGAGAGAGAGAGAGAGAGAGAATGCTGCTGGCCTGCTGTCTACTCTGGCATGGCAGGCTTATTTAAAGAGAACTTGAAAAGAGAAACCAACGGCCATAAAAGAAGTGAGTGCTAGCCATGACCGGAGCAACGGTGATGAGAGACCCACTCCTGACCTCAACTCTTCCTTCAGTTACCCTCAGCCACACTTTCAGGATCACAGTCTTTTGGCGTTTCTCTGGTCAAGTCGCTATCAATTTCCCATAGGACGTCATCTTCCTCCTCCTCTAAGTTGCTGGAGATGTGGCACTTTCTGAACCCCTGGACAATCGATTCACTTGAGATGCTGTTCCATGCAACCATGACCCACTCCAGGAAGAGCCCCAGGGGTGGCTTCTTAGCATTTCCAGTGGGGCTCAGTGCCAAGTTCCCTGCCAGAAGCCAGTTGGAATACTGGGCCCGGACACTGTCATTCAGAGGCTTGTAGACCACCATGTCCAGCACCTGCAGCTGGGAGGTCAGGCCCCCTGGGATGATAACCATGTCTGTATTCATGCTTTCCATGGAGCTCTTCACAGAGTCAGTGGCATGACACCGGAAGCCATTCAGGATCAGCATTCCTCGTTGTCTGGGCACAGCTCCAGTTCTCCGTCTCCACACAACTTCTAACCAGTCTTGCATCAAGTCCTCAGTCATCCACCCATATCGGTGGCAGCGGATTTCCATGCCACTGGGGAACTTCCCAGGGGGGATGTATGTCCCCCTCAAAATGATATATGGGGGTAACTTCCTCCCATCAGCCAAGACACCCAGCATGGCTGTGATCTTCAATTTCTCCCTACCTGGTGTCTTAACCAAGACAGGCTTTTCACCCTGGTTGTCAACAGTCACTCTAGAGGGCACTTCTAAGCAGATGGGTGTCTCATCCGCATTGCCCATCTGGGTCACTTCGTAGTCATGTGTCCGGCGCAGAGTCAGCACACTCTGCTGGTAAGTGAAGAGCTTCTCAGTCAGGTCCTCGGCCAGGTGCTGGGGAACCGGCACTTTATGCCTCAGCGATAGGTCATACCTTCTCATCATTCTTCTACACCAGCCCAGACTTGCCTTGAACCCTTTCTCTGGAATGTTCATTTCCTGGGCAATTTCAAGAGCTTTCAACTGCATTGCCTCCCTGGTGATGGGATCCCCTTTGGCCTGCATGTATCTGACGTACTCGGCCACACGCTGGTCCACCAAAGCAAACCTCCCATTCTTGGGGCCTCGGAATGCCCGCCGCATGGCATGGGCATTTTGGAGCTGTGGCTTCACTTTTCGCCAGTCTCGAACGTTTTTTTCTAATACTCCAAACTGCTTGGCAGCCTGACAGTTGTTAGTGCTCTCAGCATACTCTACCACCATCAACTTGAACCCTGCATCATAACTGCGGCGCATGCCCCGACTGAACTGAAACCGGCTAGCTAAGTCATCAGCCGAGAGGTCATACCCTGGGAAGCCCAGGGCCATGTAGAAGGGGTACCCCTCACTCCACTCAGGCAGTTCAGTGATGTCCCGAGTCAGATGCCAAAAGCTGGTGAAGTGCTGAGGTTGAGGGAAATAGGTGATGGTATTCACTGGGCTTGCACAATGTGGAGTCGTAAAGTCAGCTTCTTCATTTTCTAGAAGACAAATAAGGAGGGACAAAAATAGTGCCAGTATGTAAAATGGTTTATTCATTGATTTGGGGAGGTCATAATGTTTAATCTGGAGCTCATCAAAAGTGAACCCAAAGTTTAACAAATAATACAGCCTAAGTCCTTATCTCTGTCCCATTACCATGGATACTGTGTGTAGCAGAGGACCTTTGCAGTTGAGCAAAGAGACCACAGATACTATGAAATATCAAGGTCACCAAGCTAGGCAGTGACAAGAGAACTGAATACAGGTACTAAGCCTGGAGCAAATAATATCGGGGCCATGTCTGGATGAAAACAATGTTTATGTGGGGCCTGGTGGTGTAGATCTGTAATCCCAGCTCTTTGGGAGGCAAAGGCAGGAGGATCACAAGCTCAATGCTACACTGGGCTACACTGTCTCAAAATATAAAGAGGGGAAAAAAAAAAAAGACAACTGGGGTAGAGTTTACTCAGCATGTCATGGCCCTAGGTCGATCCCCACTCCCGTACCACCAGCATCACCCAATGTTTATGTGGATGGGAAACCAAATGTATCCATACTACTACCTAATATTATAAAAATCTGGAAGCACTGTGCAAGCGCTAAGTCATAGCCCTTGAACTGAACTGAACCAGACCAAAATAAAACAATAAAAACAAATCTATGGCAAAACCCGTGTCAGCAAAATTAAGCCTATAATGCAGACACCTGGTTCCCGCACAGCAAAGATAAAGCTGTTTCATCGTACATTTGCATCTGGAAGGCAGTCACAGGAAACACGGTTTATGGTGATTACTGCATCTTCCAAACAGAAAGGCCACTGGCTATAAAATGCACTATTATGTATCATGAGAAGAAAAAAATAGCTCTCACATGCCATTCATTTTAAGAGGCATTCTTTTTTTTTTTTTTTTTTTTTTTTGGTTTTTCGAGACAGGGTTTCTCAGTGTAGCTTTGCGCCTTTCCTGGAACTCACTTGGTAGCCCAGGTTGGCCTCGAACTCACAGAGATCCGCCTGGCTCTGCCTCCCGAGTGCTGGGATTAAAGGCGTGCGCCACCACCGCCCGGCTTAAGAGGCATTCTTAATTGCAATGTTAGTAAAACAAAAAGGAAAGCATGTTGTGGAATCTGTGAAATATAGCATTTTAAACCCAACTATAGAGAACAGCAAATATATTTTGGTAGTCTCAAAACTATGATACACATATACATGTAAGTGTAAGTATATAGGTGTATGTGGGTGCACTTACACACATACTATTTTTTTCCTTCAAGATAGTCTCATGTGGCTCAGGCTGGCTAAGGATGACCTTGAACTTCAGATCCTCCTGCCTCTACCTCCCAAGTGTTGGGATTAAATGTGTTTTTCCAACCAATTCTTTTGAAAATTAGGTACTTCTTAGAAATAACTATTCAAATGTATACTATAGCTGTTAGTGCCTTTCCTACCCAGAATGGAAGAGAAAGCCCAGAGTAAATCAATCTACACATGTACTTGGCCTTTCCTCTCATTATGCCTAATTTGTAGAGGCATGTGGCATGGCACCAAAGTAGCCATGCTCTTTCAGGTGTGGACCAAATGCTGTATCAGCCTCAGTTCACTTCATCCACACACCGGGTTGCACATCAAAGTGTAAACTTGCGACCAATAATGAAGAAATGGAGGCCTAGGAGAAAGACGTTACCCCAAGTCCATACAGTACTAGAAAGGGGGGGATCTTTACATTCCAAAGCCTACACATAATCTTTGTGCCTCACTCCTAAATACTCTACAGAATACACATGGAAACTGAAAACCCAGCTTGTTTCCCTTGGGTGTACGCTGAACTGGTTCACTCATTACCTGTCAAGGTTACTCCCTGGAGCCGCCACTCATCAGAATTAGGATACTCCTCTTCCCTTTCCAACCGACTGATCAGGTCTGGTTTAGGGAATGGGAATTCTGTTCATAAGAAATAAAGCAGGGAAACAGCTGTGTTTTACCGAGTAAGAAACACCTTCACGCCCCACTGAAGAAGATGGGAACAGAGCGTGGTGATACTTAAAAGACCTAAAGGATGAAAGCAGTCTGTCCGGGCATTCCTGGATCTCTGCTAATGGAGCTGGACTAGCAACAGCCATGCAGTGACTAGCAGAGAGGTAGATGGATAAAGCCATTGAAACAATCAGTATTTCAGAACCCAACTGATCAAAACTGGAAAAGTCTCCAAAATGGTTATACTCTGAGAAAAAGGGATGATGTCAGTGTGTGTATTTTGGGGAGTACTGTTGGATGTATGCCCAAGTGTCTGAGGCTGGTAGGACAACAAAGCTTTCCTTCTCAAGGATCAAGAAAACAAAGGCCTAGATCTATGATGGCATTTTGAAGGCTACACTTTTTTTTAAGTAATGGGAACACTTGGGCCTAATGAGGACTGTTCTAAGAGATAATACAAGTTTCCAAATAGAAGGGCGTAATCTGTATGTTTTGTCCAAATCAAAACCAGGAAATGAAGCTGGCACAGGCACAGGGAGGGAAGTCCCATTCAGATGAGGAGACTGGACGCAGCCAAGAAGACAGAGACAGTGATACAGTTCTCTGAGCCCAGAGCTTCCCAGAGACAAAGGAAAACAAAGCATTACCCAGGGACAGGACAGTCTCATAATTCATTTTCATGACTTCCCGGTAGAGGGCTTTTTGTTGCTCCGTCAAAACTTCCCACTCCTCATCCGAAAAATATATGGCCACCTCCTCAAATAGGGCTGGTACCTGGAACACAAACAGTACTTTCTCAATGACTGGTATGTACATGCACACAGATGTTCACATCTGCTGGGCTTTGACAGACAAGTGGGTAGAGCACAGCCTTTACTCTCACAGGTCAGGTCAGGGCTCTCACCCAGGGGGAATGGTCTGTCTATTCTCATTGCTCTTGGGAACGGGGTGTGTGCAGGCCCTCCTGAGTTCTACCACAGCAGCTGTCATCCTCAGGCTGGGGGACCCTGGGCATCATCTCCTCAGGTACTGCATGCTATCTGCTCACAGTTCACTTGGGACTCGAAAGTCAAGAACCAGCCACACCCCAAATAAGTACCCGCACGAAGATGTCATCCCAACCTACACCTCCCTATTTCCCAGCCAGAGTCCCTAAGCACAGGTGACTGGATTTCAAGCTGAACAGGATTACTGCTTTCCATGGTATCTTTGTTGATCACACACTTTCCTCTTCTATCAGAGTCAACACTTCCTACTGCTGACTCAAGACCAAAGCTATCCTGAGGAGAGCCAGCCAGAGAAGGCACTTTATTAGGCCCTTCCAATCTATAGGAGCATAAGTAGCAGAGAATGGCTAATTCGGGCTTCACTTACAGAATGAGATCCCAGCAAAATGGTGGGCATGTCTGCCAGACTAGGCTCTCTGTTTCCTCCCCCACTCATCCATCCTTTTTCTGGATTCCAAAAGGAGGGAGTGCCTTCCTAGCTAAAGATGGCCAGCAACCAAAATCTTTTACTGTTCCAATGGATTTGCTTTTCTTTCTTCTGCATTTTCTTTTGTGGCCATTAAAAGTCCTACTCCAAAGCTCAAATTTAGTGTTAAGAAATCTCTAGTGAACTTATTTCAGGCTGCCCACTTTGCACTCTCCTTCAAACTTCTCAAAGCTGTATCTGGGCTTGGGTGATCATACTATCTCTCCTTAGCTTAGAAAAACCAGTATATGTATGGCCTGCAGCCTCTTCAGAGTCAAGCTGTCAATCACTCACACATCCTGGCCTTTCTTCCCTTGTTAACTAGGCCTACTTCCTATACTGCCACTTCCAAACTCTCTTCTATATGGGGACATTTACTAGGACAGGCCCTATACTGATTCCTGGTCTCCCCCAATGATCTCACAGAAGAGCAGATATCCAGTTTAGCAAGGGCTGGGGGAATGGGCTCAGAGGATCCTCACATACACAAAAGACACACAGGCAACAGGGGCAAGGTTGAGATGTGGACCCAGCACTGTGTGAGTCCAAGGCTCTCACTAGAGAGGAGCAAGCTCTGTCCCGAGTGACTTTCCACCGATGCTGCAGCTGTAGTAACTGCTCATCGTTCCCTGATGCCTATATCCCTCTGCCCACTCTTCCCCTTGGCTGGAGGTCCTCTTCTTTCACACCCACCTGTCTGCCAAGACCCAGACCAGGCAACACTAGTCTCCAGGCTGGATGCACACCTACACAGCACCTTGATGTGCCATGCTCAACACTCTGGTGCCTTGTCACACCGTGCATTTGGTTTCATGGCTCTGCTCATCACTTTGATCTGACTTTGCTGAAAAGAGACTGTGCTGACTTTGTTTCCCTGAGCCTAGGATGCTCCTACAGCTCAGTGGTTCTCAACCTTCCTAATGCTATGACCCTTTAATACAGTTCCTCATGCTGTGGTGACCACCAATGGTAAAATTATTTCATTGCTACTTCCTAACTGTCATTTTGCTATTGTTATGAACTGTAAATTTCTGATATGCAGGATGTCTGCAACCCCTGTGAAGGTTGACAACTACTGCTATAGCTGGTAGGCATATACCATGTATTACTGAATGAGCTATTGAGACAAATATATCACCTCTGGATTTCTCTTCTCTTGTCATACTTGGAACAGTTTTAAACAATTAAAATTTTATTTGCCAAAAAACCAAGTCAACTCTTTGGAGTAAAATTGAATAAAAATTCTTTACATGTGGAAGAGGAGGAGATAAAAATGGTGTGGTCCCTAGGTATTCCTCAGACTTCCTCACTCTGGAAACCAGGCAACTTAGAGAATTTCCAGTGTTTTCTATTCCTACTACCCAAGATTTTAAACAACTCTCTCTTTGGCCTTCCACTCACTTACAAGTTCCAGATCTAGGCCATAACTATTTATAATCTCCTTCTGTTCACTGACAGAAGAATGCAGACCTAGTTATATCAATCCCTGCAGAGCAGGTAACACATTCTAGACCTGGATAAATGTTGACTTTCAAGAGCTGGTGTGGGGACTCATCCTCTCCTAATTATCACGTGGCTAGAGGATCTTCAAACAAGTCCACAACATGCACCCACCCCAGGCACAACAGAGGCTTAGAAAGTCTTCCCAGAGCCCTGTGAAGACTTTGGCAAGACTTTGAGCCCTGCTAAGCAGACCTTTTATTTGATCTAAGACAAAAGAAGGTAAACAGTGCTGGCTCTAGTTAAAACTGAGAAGCCAGGCAGTCAGTCTGCAGGCAGTTCAAGCTTCAGTCATCCTTCCTTGGCCTAACAGGTAAGAACCTGCAATTCCTGTCCTTCCTCTCTCACATGATTAAGGGCTCATCAGAGAAGTGTTCTTTAGCTTGTGTGCACTGCCTAACTCATCTGGGAAGCTGGCATTCCCATACTTACCTCCAAGGGTAACTGTTTTGTAAAGCACTTCACACTTGGAGGCCTACTACATAACAGGCATCTGAGGGGAGTTGGAATCTGCATCAATGGAGCCCCTGCTGGGTCAGGCACTGCCTGGGGTATTTCCATGCATGTAAACACATTATCTCTTTGAATTATTTAAGCTATGGATATGGGGATTGCTACTCAACTTTTATGGTTAAGGAAATAGTGGCTAAGTAGTCTGGCTGAATTCATACAGCTACAGTATGATTCCAAAGCTAGTGTTGTCTCAGGCTACTCTGGCCTTACCAAGGTGACTATAGTATGTAATCCTTCCCAGCTCTGCTCTACAGAGCCCTATTAATGTAGGCTGACTTAAGATTCATTCCTCAACGGGGTGTAGTGGTGCACGCCTTTAATCCTAGCACTCAGGAGGCAGAGGCAGGCGGATCTCTGTGAGTTCGAGGCCAGCCTGGTCTACAGAGTGAGTTCCAGGAAAGGCTCCAAAGCTACACAGAGAAACCCTACCTCGAAAAAACCCAAACCAAACCAAACCAAACCAGACTCATTCCCCAGAGTTACTCAGGCCAGCTCTAACTTCGCAGTGCAGCACACCATGTCCCCTGACTTACCTTTTGCTATTGCCTGTCTCACACTTAAGGTTCCAGCTTCACGGGTATCTCAGCTCCACCCACAGCCTCTCTCTCCCAAGCCTTTGATCACGCTTGCCTGGAGTGGAAGCTCTCTCCCTTCCCTTTCTTCATCCACTCAATATAAGGCTCAGTTCAAAGTATATTTTTCTTTCTATTGAAACTGTATTTCTACTCCAATTCTACTAGAGAGCAAGCTTACATGTGAGTAGTTCTTATGAACCATCTTAATTATTACCAAAATATGCATTTAAAATACAGATTCTACGTTGTTCCTCTCCTAATTTAATGTGCTAGATCAGTGTCTCAACCACACACTACTGACACTGTGGACTACTTAGTTCCTTGTCGTATGCGCAGGGTACCTTCAACTGCACTGTAGATGCCTTGGCTCGAACAGAGGATGTTAGCAGGGCCTCACACCCAACCTCTACTTTGGGTCACAACAACTAAAGTCATCTCCGTATACTGTCCATGTTCCAGGGTAGGGAGGGGGCAGAACTGTCCACTTGCTCAAGAGCAGGCTTTCTCCAGGAAGCACACTCTCAGGCCTGCATGAGATTCCCTGCTTTTGCATGTGAACTGACCTCCACTGCCCTGTCAGGCTCCTTTCCCTTCTGAGACTGGGGGCTCCATGAAGGCAGGGACTTGTCTTAACATTGGGCAGTAGCTGTCAATGGGCAGCAGACTTCCTAGAGGTTACAAATGCCCAAATCCCAGTCCCACCCCTCAAGCGGCCGGGCTCCCTTCTCCAGCCTCCGGCCACTCTACTTACTCCCTTCTTTCTTTCCTGGGCCAGGCATGCTCCTCACCTGGCTTTTCTCATTTGCTCAACACAATCAGATATCTACTTTGACTGCACCCCATTTCCATACTGCTCCAGTCCATTTAGATATGCTGGGTTGTTCAACTTAGTCTCAGAATCCTGCTGCTTTGAGGTCTTCAAGCTGCCAGAACTGACCACTGCATGAGTCAGAACTGGGGAGGGACAGGGTAGACAAACATGAATGGGTAAAAGGCAGCACAGCTCCAGACCAGTAAGTCCAGAGCCTGGTGGTGCATGGACAGTTTACACTGAGACACAACACGCTCCACCTGGTAGGGCTGCAGCTCAGGAAGTCAGTGTACACAAGGATCCGGGCAGCAAAGCAGGTATCTTTTAGTACCTGAGGTTCTGCATTTGGAAGAAGGGTCTTTCTAGTTCCTTGCCTGCAGCTCTGTGTTCTACGATGAAGGGCTGCCCTTTTTATTGGGCACAAAGAATACTACGTACTGATGATACTGATAATGTTTATATGCAATTAAAAAAAAAAACTAAGCAATGTCAATTTATTGCTTATTTAAAATGTTTACAGCTCATACTCAATTTCCATGACTCCAGTAACTACTGCAAATAAATGTATGTATTAAATACTGTTGCCCTTACACTTGTGTGTCCCTTGGAGCTTAGCATTTCCACTTACACCTGGGGGACATGGAGCACTGGGTGTCACCTGTTATGCCTAAATTCTCCTCATGTTAACTCAATGACCCAAGTCTTACATACACTCGGTGCCTACAATATCTATGATGATATTTCGTCAGGCACACGGGAAACGGGTGAATGAGAGTGACGAGAAGACAAGGTCTCAGTTTCTGAGACTTGTAGTCAGCTCGGCGGTTTCCACCTCCACCTCCTCCCTCTGTTACTTGCACGGCCTTTTGAAGCCACAGGGCTGTTTTCTCAGGAATGTGAGCACATGAGACTGGGCTATTTTTACTTCCCAAGTCTGCCCCAGGAGGAGGCCTAGAGCAAGCCGGGCTCTCAGGCTGGATCCCACACCCTCTTACTTACCCATGCGCCTTTTGAATAAATCTGTACTTTCTGCATATCTAAGAGGGGGCCATCCTCCAATTCTCGGATCTGAACCTCCTTTGCTTCCTCTTCTTTCAGAGTCAAATTTAGAGGGTAGGCTGGGGACTCCATCTCTGCATGCAAGAGTTAGCAGACATGTCAGGTGTCAGTGTGAACTCTCAGACCGTGAGAGGGTGCCTGGGGCGCACACAAACCTGCAAAGCATTACCTGCTTCCAGCCAGAAGGAAGGGATTCAGGGAAAGTGGCTTATTTCATTATTATTAGAGGGGCTGTGGGCAGATAATATACCTGGCTAGCTTCAAATATTTAAAAAGCTTTCTGTGGTTCAGAAACCGGACTAGTTTTCAGAAACCATTTGTACAGATGGACGGAACCGAGAACAGTGGATGAGCATTCCAGCAAGAGGTTTCAAAGAGTGCACTGACATGCGTAAGTTTCCCACTGCCAGTACCAACTAAACACCGAATCAGCGCCAGAGGAGAGCAGTGCTGATGTGCTACCAGGTCAAAGAGTCTGAGCCTAGACAGGACATTTGAATAGTTAGCAAAAGAAATACTTATCACCTGGATTTTTCAGATTCACAGGCGCTGTCCACAAGCCAGTTCAGAAACTTAACAGTTTTTCTTCCTTAGAGGACCTGCCAAAGCCAAGTCCGTGATACAGAGGGGTGTGCCTGGGTGGCGGAGGCCAACCCAGACCTGGCAGGATTCCTCCCCACCTCTGGGTCGCAAATTCTCTGTATATGAAGCCGCCTCAGGCCGGTACAAAGAGCTTCCCCTTAAAAGACTGCCGGCAACTGCTGGGTGTGTAGTGAGTGTGCATCTTGTGCGTCCCATTTTCCGGGACTTCCAAAGCAAAGATCTTCCCTCCCGGGAGTTCGGAGTCAGCTTCTCCAATGTTTCCGGGGTGTGGGGTGTGGAGGGCGGCCTGGGGAAGTGGGAATGCCCGTGAGGTCCCAGGAGCCGGGGCCTGAAGTTGGCCGCGGCCTGCGCCGGGCGGCCGGGCGGGAGGTGGGAGGGGCCGGCGCGAAGGTGCCCGCCGCCGCCGCCGCCAACCCCGGCTCACTCCAGCCATCTTGCCCGACCCTGCCCGGACGCCCCCGGCACACGCCCCCCAGCTCCGGTTCCCGGTGCACCTGCGGGGCGGCCACAGCTCGCGCCGCCCTCCTCTCCGGCCGGCCCGCAACAAAGGCGGCGGCGGCGGCGGCGACAGCTGCCATCGGCAGCGGCCCCCGCCCCGCCGCGGCCCAGACTCCCCCCCACCTCCCGCTCCCCCGCCAGCCCCGAGAAGGAGCCGCTCCAGCCCCGCGGCCCGCGCGCACTCACCGGGGCCGAGCGGACGGCGTCGCCGCAGGGGGGCGACGAGGACAGCGGCCCGGCCCTTCACCGCGCCATCGGCTCTGCCGCTCCAGCCGCCCCAGCGCGGCCTCTGGCGACCGAGCGAGGACACGTGGTGGGAGGGGAGGGGAGGGCGGGGCCGAGGGTGTTAGGGGGCGGGCTAAGGGCGGCTGACGTCAGCAGGCCTCGGCGGTGCTTCCGGCGACGTCGGCGCCGCGGGCCCCCTCCCGGAGAACGCGGGAGCGGTGCCCCGCGGTGGTTGGCTCGCTGGCAGCAGCCGAGGTGGGCGATTGCTCGGCGGAGCACCGGTGAGCGCGCCGCCCAGGCGTCCAGACATGCACTGGGACTCTAGCCCGCCGAGGAGGCGGAGGGGTGACCGGGCTCAGCGTTTTTATTCCGTCCAGAACGCTGTTCCTGGGCATTCCAGAGACGCGAACTTGAAGATGTTTGTTGGGTTGCCCATTAACTCCCAAGCATGTCATCCCCTGGAGGAAACAGCTGTGTAGACGTTCTTTCGAGTTGTTTGCCTGCGGCTCTGTGGAGAATATTCCAAGAGACCTCGAAACCCTCATTATTCCAGAAAATTCTACTGTTGAAAGATTTCTGTTGGGCGCTTGTATAAAACAAACAAACAAACACACAAACAAAATCCCACTTGATACTTATTGAAGCACTAAGAGAGATTGAGTTCTACTTGGGGGGCTGATGATTTATAGCCAAGAGGAAGGGGTGTGGATGTCAGGGGATGGAAAAATAATAAGAGGAATTAACAAAGGTTGAGGGAGTCTTTGCTAAACTCACTGAACAGGATTCTTGTTGAAAGCAGGCCAGGGTGATCAGATACCAAGAGTGCTAAACTAACTTTGGGGGATTCTTGCTAAAACTAAGCTGGGCAAGCAGTGGATGGGGCGGGCACCTAGGCGGAGCGGCCTCTCCCAGGAGAGGACTCGAGAGCTTAACTGATCAAGGAAAGAATCTTTTTTAAAAGATTTACTTTTTCATTATTTTAAATGATATGTGCGTGGGTATATGTTTATTCCTGAAGGGTAAGCGCGGTATACCCCTGGAGTTGAAGTTACAGGTTAGTTGTGAGCTGCCTGATGTGGATGCTGGGAACCAAACTCTGGTCCTGTCTTAGAGCAGTGCCCCTGAGCTGTCTCCACAGCCCCATGCTGTGGATTAATCCTTCTGTACACTGTGAAAATGTGTTGCTCTCATTATTATTAAAAAGCTGATTGGCTCAGCCTGGAGAGATGACTCAGAGGTTAAGAGCACTGACTGTTCTTCCAGAGGTCCTGAGTGCAATTCCCAGCAGCCACATAATGGTTTACAACCATCTGTAATGAGATCTGGTGCCCTCTTCTGGCCTGCAGGGATGCAGGCAGAACACTGTAAAATAAATAAAAATTTAAAAGATTGACTGATAGCTAGGCAGGATTTGGGGGACAGAGAGAATGCTGGGAAGAAGGATGAAGTCTGAGGAGGCTGGAGCTGCTGAAGAAGCAACACGGGAAGTTCATAGATGAGGTTAATGAGCCTTGTGGCAGCACAAAGATGAACAGAAATGGGTTGATTTAAGTTGTAAGAGATAGTAACAATCCCGAGCTATCGGCTGAGCATTTATAATTAATATTAAGTCTCTGTGTGGTTATGTGGGAGCGACTGCTGGGACATAGAAAAACTCTGCCTACAGCCCCAAGCTTTCTTTAAATATATATTGTAAACGTATTGCTTCTGTATGTGTGTGCATGCCCATCATGTGTGTATAAGCACAAATGCCATGGCATAGATGTGCTCTGCTTTTAATTCACAAACTACAGCATGACAGACACATCTTTGCAATGTTAACACCTGACAAGAACAAAGAAGGCTTAACCATCAGACAGGAATTAAAATATTGAGAGGGGAGGTTAGAAATTCTTTGTTGTTGTCTTAATGGACAGCTCTTTTGATGTGTAAGTTTAATCTTTTAAAAACAGGAGTGACAGCTTAAGTTGATTGACAGTCCCATTTTAACTTTTCTGAGGGGAATGGCAGTTTCCAACAGAAAAGTGAGAAGGTTGTCAGGAACAGACAAGGGTTCTGGGTGATTGTTGGCACCTCAACTACTTTCATAAGTGAATGTGTGTTCTGATGTAAGAAAAAAAGCAATACTAAGTTCTAGTCATTGAAAGCTCCAATATATTTAAGTACCTGTAAGAAGAAGCTATTCAGTGACCCATTTGAATCTTTTAATTTTTTCAAAAAGATTTATTTATGTGTATGAGTGTTTGTATGTATGTCTTAGTATGGCCAAAAGCATCTTGGGGAGGAAGGGATTTATTTAAGCTTAACAGTGGTAGTCCATCATGAAGGCAAGTTGGGGCAGGATCTCAAGGCAGGAACCTGGAGGCAGGAACTGAAACAGAGACAGGAAGGAGTGCTGCTTACTGGTTGGTTCCTCAGACCACTTTCTTATACCACCCAGGACCACCTGCCAGGGATGATATCACCTGGGAGGCTAGCCCCTCTCACATCAATCATTAATCAAGAAGATGGTTCACAGAATTGCCTATAAGCCAGTCTAAAGAAGGCAATTCCTCAAGTGACATTCCTTCTTCCCAAATATGTCTAAGTTTACGTCTAGTTGACAAAACCCAAGTAGCACACTGTATGTATGTACACTACATGCCCATGGAGGTCTGAAGAGGACATTGGATCCCTTGGAACTCTAGTTACAGGTGGTTTGTGAACCACCATGTGAGTCCTGGGAACTGAACCCAGGTCCTCTGCAAGAGCAATAAGTACCCTTAACCACTGAGCCATCTCTCCAGCCCCTTGAATTCTTATTTTGAAACAACAGTTTCATGCTTTCAATTACTGCCATGGGACCCACCTTTTTGGGGCTTACTTGCTAAGAAGGCTTACTCTCTGAAGAGGTGCAGGGACCTTATTGGAACAATGCACTGCAGACATGAATGTTCAAGTTGTTCTCTAAGTCTAGCCATTTCTGTCTGCTTGGCTTTCCTCAACTGCTGAAGGGGGAAGAATCGTACATTGCACAGGCTTTCCCTCAGTTATTCAGTGATTTGCTTCTCAGTACAACTTCATCTGAATGGGGAGTGGCTGAAGCAAATCCCTGAGACAGTGCCTGGCTGCAGTAATTTGACAGCATGGATTGCTGCTAGGAGTTGCTTTATTTATCAGCAGAATGCCTAGGTAATCAATGTAATGAGTCTTTTTAGTGTTGCTGTTGGTCTGATTTCTTCTTACTCCCATTGAAGTATAGCTACACCGTACTATAAAGTTCCGAAAGGTGTGGCTGGAGAGTGGCTCAGTACTTAAGAGCAAGTGTGAAGACATGTAACAAGCTGGGCATGGTTCTGTGCAGGCCTATAATCCCAGCACTGAGGAGAGTGGAAACAGGAAGGCCACTGAGGCTTACTGCCTGCCAGCCTTTGAGAGGATGTAGGGAGGGGTAGGACGGACACACACACACACACACACACACACACACACACACACACATACACCTACACACCTACCTGAGTTCCAGATCCAGGGAGAAACTCTACTTTAAAAAGAGTGGTACAGGAGGACAGTGGACCTCTTCCTCTACACCCAGCTTCCACAGATTCCACAAAGCTTCAAATCTCACAAAATACTCACTTGACTGAAGTGTCTCTGATGAGCATGCCTTTCTGACCTTGTTCAGTGGAGACTCCATAGTCTTTAGATCAGCATGGCTTCTGGCCCACTTTCTTCTGTTCTCTGGTACTTCGGCACGTTGAATCAATAGACTGTCCTTTGTGACCCTGGGGTACTGTTATACATTGTGCTATTGCTGGGATGTTGTGTGCAGAATGAACTTCAGTGCCCCATTCACTTAGCATGGCCATGTGATATACTTTGGCCAATAGAATGTGAGTAGAAAGGACCCTGTGTGACTTCTGAGTAGAAGTTCTAAGAGGCTTGATCTGCTTCCACGTGAATCTCTGAGAGCTGATGACTTCTGCCATGACAAAAACATTGAACTTCACTCTCCTTCATTCTTGGTGTCATAGTTACTTTTCTGCTGCTGTAGAGAGATTCCATGACTAAGGTGACTTATTGAAGAGACAGTTTATTGGGTTTACAGTTTCAGAGGCTGAGTCCATGATCATCATGGTGGGGGGTATGGCAGCAGGCAGTCAGGAATGGTGCTATGTGGTGGCTAAAAGCTTACATTTTTATCCTCAACTAGGAGGCAGAGAGCCAACTGGAATTTCATGGGCTTTTGAAACCACGAAACCTGCCCCTAGTGACAGACAGACTACCTCCAACAAAGCCATACCTGCTAATCCTTCCCAAACAGTTCCACCAACTGGGGACCAAGAATTCAAATATTTAAGCCTATGGGAACCATTCTCATTCACTGGGTATAGAATGAGATGTGTAATGAATGCTTCCTGGATGACCCAAAGGCAAATAACTATGTAGGAATCATCACTATTTTCAAAGAACTGAGTGCTGGTAGGTCATGTTTCAGAGCATGTTTGTCATGATAGCCAATTAAGACAATGACAGAAGATCACTTTGGGCTTAGAGCTCTCAATATCGGCTCTCATAGTCATACTCTGGGGGAGGGGAATGGAGAATTCCAATTTCATGGTAGATATCCCCAGGTACCCTTGATGGGCAGGGAAAAAGGGTAAGAAAAGTGTCACTGATGACCATATCCTTTCTGCTGAGATTCTGACATTTCAGAGGGAGAGTAAAGTATGATTCTCCCTGAGAAATCACTTAGAAATTACATAGTAAAGCTTTAAGGTATATATGGGAGATATCGAACAAACCAAGCCATAAAGCTTTGTTAGTGTGGTAAGATGTGCCCCTGCAAGTGTGCCTTGTGAATACCTCTGTTTTCTGCAATAATTCCTCACAGGACATGGTTTCCAGTTTCTCATCCATCAAGGTAACTTAACTTATGCATGACTACTTATTAATGCCATAGTCCTCCAAGCATTCTTGCATAGATCTCACATGAATTTATCACTGTCTTTTCCTACCAAAAAGTCTTTAAAAGGAAAAACCAAACTAGTTCTTCAGTGGAAAACCAAGTGTTTCTTGGCAATGGATGATGGAACAAGTTTTTCATACATCGCTTATAAGGAACTTTAAATGGTATGATAGAGAATATCCTCAAAGTATTGATAAAATGCATCCTTAAGTTCAAACAGGGAAGCAAAGCATACTGTGGGTGGAGAGCTGACCTGTGCTTGTGCAGGGGGCTTGCCTGGGACAGTTCAGTGAAAAGCAATGAAAGATTTCTCATGGGTTGGCTATTCCTTCAGAAACCAAACCAATCCAGCTCCACCTAGAACCAAGTCCAGGCAATCTGTCTAGCTGCCAATAGAGTCAGCTTTAGTTGTGGTATCTGACCCACAATTAGATGAAAGATTCTCCCTTAGAAATCACTTATGTGAAATTTATATTTCCCTCATTTTATAACCGGATCCAGGTTTCAGTTTTTTAAGAGCAAACAAGTTTTTTTTTTCCCAACAAAGGGCCGTTAGTCAACACCACCCCTTATGGCAGAGATGAGGAGGGAAGGACGCATGAGACCTGAGCAAGTCCCCACAAGACAGTGACCAAAAAAGGACAGTTCCTGTAACCCCCTGAAACAGTCCCAGACTTGCCCCAGTATGCCCAAAGATAGAAAAACTAAAACCTCAGCCAATCAACAATATATTAATGTAGCTGCTGCTTGTTTAACCAATCATGCTTTATATGACTTAACTGTTCCTGAAATTCCCCTAGCTATGGTTAAAAGGACCTATGCACCTTTGTCCCGGGTCATTGCCATATTGTACAGATGAATGACCCCACATATGCTGGTAAATAAACACTCTTTGCTCTTGCATACTATTTGAGTCTGGGGTCTTCCTTCCACAGTTTCTTGGACTCCTATACTTAGAAATCACCAAGTAAAACTTTAAGGTATTCCTGGGAGATGTCAAACAAACCAAGCCAGAAAGCTTTGTTAGTATGGTAAGATTCAAGTCCCTTCTGAATACCTCTGTTTTCTGCAATAATTCCTCACAGGACATGGTTTCCAGTTTCATGTCCATTGAGATAACTTGAAAATAATATTTTCCAGTGAACGTGAAAATAAATATTATTATAAACCATTGGGTTTGGGGGGGGATTAGTTACCTAGTGGAAGCTTCTTGCTGCAGATTGCTAGAGCCCCCAGATGTAAACCTCTTGTGTGGTCGTTTCTGATGAGATTGAAATATTGTATCCTGCAGGGAAACACTTTAAACCGGATATAGTTTCAGGAAGTCCCTGAAACTGACCAGATTCACTACGCCCCTCACTGCCAGAGAAAGCAGAGTCAAGATGCAAAGAAGACTCCCAGGCCTCTAAACTGTCAAGAAGACTCAATAGCTCAGCAGCATAGAAGCAGAAACCAGCTGAGCTGCCTGGGAGAGGTTTAGACAAGGGTCATTAGGAAAGGACACTCTCCAACCTATTGAGCGATCTACTGTTAGGGTCCTGGAGAAGTCCCACAAAAGACCACCATCCAAGTATGCAAATAGCAAGAGCATTTGTTATCTGGAGAAAGCTTCCAGCATGCTAGGGCCTGCCATCCCATGCAAAGGCAAGATGGTGAAGACCCACAAGAGGGAAGTGTGAGCTCCTTTTAAGCATAGCCAAGGGGAGATCCTAAGACAGTTAGGTCATTTTAGATATGATTGGCTCAAGCAAGTGACAACCATATCAGTATGTTCCAACTGGCCAGGGCTAGTTAAAGGCTGGTCAGGGTACAGTTTTCCCTTTTGGGGCAGACCTGGACAAGTCCCTGGCTTTGTCCTTGAGCTACTGTGGAGGCTGGCTGGCCTAGCACACACTGACTGTGGGGGCTAGCTTAGTGGCCCAGGCTTGGAGTGTCCTATCTCCCTTGTCTCTGCTGTCAGGGGCATCAGTGATTAATTGTCTTTTGTTCATGGTTTTCCCAGAAACTTCTTGTTCAGTCTCAGGAAACTGAAATTGAGAAATGATCTCTGAGAAAAGACTGAGTAGCCTATTATGGCATCTGTTCAGTCTTCTCATCTGCATGTTGTGCAGTGTGCTCCAGGTTTCCAAACTTTTGTGAGCTGTCATCCATGCTGGGGTGGGCAATGATGATGCAGCTGTCTTTGAGTAATTTCCTGTAAGTAACTCCAATAAAACTCATGGTTCACCAAGTTGGACTTTGGTGGTATCTGAAAGGGACCCCCTTCTAGACCCTGGATTAGGCACCAGCTGTAGTGGGTAGCCATTCCAGCTTGGATCTGGAAGTTCCAACCCCCACAGAGACTCTGGCAACTGTCACGCCTACGGGGCGGGGCCAGGGGAGGCACCTAGAGACCCAAGAGCTGGATGGGCCAGCGTTCTCTCTGCGCCAGGACCCTGAACAGTGGAGGTGGACCAAGCAGAGCTCCAGAGAACACTGCTGGACTGCAATACACCTTCCCCAGACCCTGCGACCTACCTATCCCTTAATTTGTGAGTTACACCATTAAATAAATATCCTTTTAACTACGTGGAGTGGCCTTAATAATTTCACCAATAACCAGCCACACTCAAACACTCGTTTTCATGGAGAGATCCTTTATTAAGGAGGGAAAAAAGTTAAAGTGGCTGCTCACTGACTTAGGCAGAAAAACAGCAGCAAATGGCCTTGCAGGTATAATTTTAAGAGAATAAAAAGGGGAGGTCTGTGTTAGAATGGACTAGGATGCAGTGGTAAAGTAGGTAGGGAAATGAGGGAGAAGGGGAAGGGGACAAAGGAAAGGGGGCAGGGGTGTTTGTCCCAGAGGGGAGACAGTTGTGTCACATAAGCAAATGGCAGTTTATAAATGTAAAGGGGGAAACCCTGTGTTAGGATGAGGTATTTAATTTTAATTGGGTATGTTAATTAGGTGAACAAAAGGGGGCTTCTGATTGCAGGACTTGGGAAGTCAGCCTCAAGAGGAAGAAGTGGCCAAATAAGGGAATGTAATCTAATGGTTTTTAGCAAACAGAGGGAATGGGGAGAAGGGCAAGACCTGCCAGAGCCACATGCTCTTGTTAGGGTCCACAAGAAGGTCCATAAAAGACCACCAGTCATGTATGCAATCAACAAGAGTGTTTAATAAGAAATTCCAGCATGCAGGGGTCAACCATCTGACACAACGGCAAATGGCGACCCTGAGAGAAGCTCGCAGGCTCCTTTTAAGCAGGATTAGGGGGAATTCCAGTTGTGGTTAAGTGCACTTTGAAGTGATTGGGTATAGACCCTTATTGGTATAGGGATCATTTTATGATTGGCTCATGACATCTGTTCAGCAACCGTGTTTGCAGTGTCAGGGGTCTGTTTGACTGAAATTAACAAGGAAAGTTCTGGCTTGTGGCTGGGTAGCACCCTGATTGGCTATCAAACTGGATGTACTTCCTGAGGGTCTGATTGAAGCCAGACATGAGTCAGTGTAGGATGGTGGGGTAATATGGGGCAGAGGTCTTAGCAAACTGGCCCCTGGAAAACAACAACAACAACAACAAAAGCCAACTGGCCCTGTTAGGATCAGTCCTGTTATAAAGGGGACAACGGTTTCATTCTAGTGGGCTAATGTCTCTTCAGTATCTGCACTTTGGTCTTTCAGAGTTCCTGTGTCGGGGTGAGTAGACCTGTTTGTTGTGTCTCCCTAGGAAAAGTTTTGCCGTGTAACAAAACCCCCACTGTACAAAGGAACCAGTCCTTAGTTTTTACATATCTGATGTAGGGGAAAAAAAAGTCCTCATAAAAAAGCTGTACCTTCAAACTGAACCTTCTGCAAGGCTGACTCATTGATTAGAACTTCAGTGACTATGGATTGGGGTGTTGCAGATCCAGAGTCTCATGCCAAGACCTTTGCCCTTCTACAGACATTTGTTGCTGTCTTCTGTGCCTGATTTTACAGCTTTGTGTCTATCAGGAAAGTCATCTGGAATGTACAGACAGAGCACCGGTTTTGCAACCAACCAAAAGCTCCATATGCTGTCAGACAGCCCCTGAGAGCCGTGACAGTCTTTCCCTTCGCTCTCACCCTCCTCGATGCTTTCCCCAGGGCATTTGAAACATGTCCTGATCTACGACTTATGTTCAGTTACTATGAAACTTCCCAGAACTGTGGCCATGTTGGAACATGGACTCTGGAGTGACCCAAATCTGTTTTTTCCAGGGTATAGTGACTCATATTAGAATTCAGAATAAACTATCTCTTATCCCTTTGAAGGTGAGAGTTGCATTTTTGTTTTGATGTTACTGATATCCCACTGGTCAAAATACTTTCGGGGCCAGGCTTGAGGTCAACAGACATAGAAATGCATTATGTCCCCTATAAGGCCACGACAAAGGTGCCAACAAATAATACTGCCACAAGGAAATGGAAAAGTAAGACCAATAATTTGGTTTAAACATTGTATCTAAGCTCCTTCATGCAAAAAAGTACCCATACCCATTCTAATATCTCCCAAAGCCGCATCTAATCATACCATCAACACAAAGTCCAAATTTTAATGGCTTTTATTAGGTTTACTTGATTAGATTTATGGATTAAGAAAATGGCTTAGAGATAGGATAAGAGAAATAATGATTTCACTTGAAAAATGCGAGATGGTAAATAGTCATAATCATAACAATGCTGAATTACCAGTGGACAAATGGTGGATCGCCTTGCCCTGGGAGTGTAGACTGCCCTGTGGGCCCTGGTCTCAGATCTGTTATGACACCAAAATCTGTGATTCTTCAGCACTTGGCTTTTGTGTTCTGGGAGGTCCTTTACCATCATTCTCCTCAGCTCTTCTGAAAAGGTCAATGGGGGAATGCATTGTTCTTGCTGACAGAATAATCTCTTAGCCTGCTTCCAAGTTCAAAGCTTGCAAAACCTTTTAAATATTGAACAGAAGTCAATTTTAAATATTTATTTTTATTTTTGTGTGTATGGGTATTTTGCCTGCATGTATGTCTGTATACCACATGTGTGCAGAGACTAGGAAAGGGCATCAGATCTCTGCGACTGGAATTTCAGACTATTGTGAGCCACTCTGTGGGTTCTGGGAACTGATCCTTGGTTCTCTGGAAGAACATTTAGTGCTCTTAGATACTGAGACAGCTCTCTAGCTCTTCAGTTCATTTTTGTATTATGTCTGTACAGCACTCTTTTCTGGCATAAAACTCTTAAGAAATGCTTGAGTTTTCTAAGTATTTGATTCCAATTGGCATTATTAGCCAAAGCCACACCTACTGTTCTTTTGGGGATATGCTTCTCTCTCTTAACCCAAGCAAGAATATTTTAGTCACTTCAGGCTTCTGAGACAAGACATTTAATGTTCCCATCAACTCTTGAGTGCAGCTGAAAGAATATATACATATTCCATGGTTCTTGAGTCCTTTCTAAGGTCTCATCAAAGAGCATATTTTGATCTTTATCTCTAGAAAGTGCCTAAAGTGGCTGAGCCTTTGTGTTGGTCTTTTTTTTCTTCCTTTTTTGAGCTAGTTTTTTTTTTGGGGGGGGGGCGGGGGAGTGGGTAGAGGAGAGTGCAAAGGGGTGCAGAAGGTACTGGAACCCAGGTCCTTGAACATGCTAGGCAAGTGCTCTGTCACAGCTCAAGTCTTGGCTTTCCAGGTGCTGAATTACAGGTGTGTCTTACCATGCTAGGTCGGAGTCAGGTTTCACTGACCCTTCTCACAGTTTGATGTGAAATGGTTTCCTTTTTCTAACTCGGCACTTTCTGTACACTCTCTCATTCTTGATGTTTTCCCTCTAGCTCTATCTTTTTGATGTTTTTCTTCTAATTCCTTCTAACTCTATCATTCTTGATGTTTTCCTTTTAAGCCATTTCAACTCTATTCTTTCCCTTACAGCTTATATACCCCAGCAAAATCTTTCAGGTAATATAAAAATTGCAATGTGGTTACATTCTGTTTTTCAGATGAATGATTACAATGAATACAAGTAAAAAAACAACATGTTTTCCATATCCCCTACATGATTAAACATTTTATGTATTACAAGTGAAAACAAACCATCCCAAGAACCCACACACATTCATACCCAAGTTACTTGTTATAGGTTAACAGTGTGTAAGCAAGCAAGGTATTCTTTTCCTTGCAAGCTGTGTTTTTCAGTTACAAAGAAAGGACCAATCACTTTATCGCTTATCTCAAAAGGTAATCTTATAAGAATCACAAATCTAAACTTTTAAATATGAAAAAGAATCAGTCAGCTCTACTTTAAATCTTTAGGGTGCATACCCACTCATCAATAGTTTCTTATATCAGGAGATTGTGGGCAGAAATGGGTATAAGGAATTAAGCATAGCCTTTGGTCATCAGCCCAATCCTAGCAAGAAAGGTATGTCAGCTAATGATAATTGGGCTGCTTTGTTCTTGTTTCCTGACCTAAGAGTTCCTCATTCAGCTATGTGCTAAAACTTTAGATTGTCTTTGTGGGTTTTTCACCTCAAAGCTATTTGACAAAAACATCTAGTCTAACCTTAAGTTATTTTCAAAGCTTTGTTTCAGCTATGATGCATTCCAAAACCTGTGAACATACCTCCCAAAATAAAGTTTAGAAGAATTTAAACTATATGGGCTACTGCAACTCATTTTTTTTCTTAATCATTAACCTATGCCACGGTCTATGTGGCTCCTCAACAGAAACTCATGTGTTCTAGCTGTGTGATGCTTCCTTGTTTTATTTTTTATCATCAAAACTCTGTTTAAACTAACATTATTATTATCAATCAGACAGTACAGCTTAGGAAGGAATCATCTTCATAATAATCTATAGGTAAAAGTGCCCAGTAAAACGGGATGTTTCCATGAGATAAACATGCTATATTAAAGGCAGTGGGGATCTCCCCACATCCATTCACACCATGCCAAATACCAGAGAAAGATAGCAGCAGCAAACATGTAAAGGCACAGCAGAAGCAAAAGACATTCCCCTACAGGCCTTGACTACCTGAGATTCACCCATCAGGGGTTTTCCTCCTGGTGGGCTGACACACCTTGAACTTCAATTGCCACCTGCTGCTCCTCTGACAAGGCCACCAGCATCTCTGTGGTGCTGGCTGCAATATCTACATTTTCACTTCTGACCTTTATGGATTTGAGTCTTCTACCTTTTCTGCTTGGTCTTGCTAAGGGCTTGTCCATTTCTTTCTCTCTCTTTCTGACAGAATCAAGTCTTTGGTTCATTGGGTTTTTATACTTTGTTCTCACCTTACTAGTTCCTGCTCTGATCTTTATTATTTCTTCTACCAGTTTTGGGTTTGGTTTGTTCTTGGTTTTTAGTTCCTTGTGATGAAATGATAAATTGTTTATTCGAGAACTTTCTTTTTTTAATTTTTATTTTTTTAAATTTATTTTTTAAATTACACTCATGATATTCATTACTTACACTCATGATATTAATCACATTTGTGATATTCATAGATTACATTCGAAGTATTCATTCAATTACATATATATATTTAAATTTTAAATGTTGAATGTCATTTCTTGAAGAGGGTAGGAGGTCTTAAATACAGGCTTACAGCACAATGGGAGGACCCCGGAGGGTAGAAGTTCGATACTGATGTTTTACAATCTTGCATCTAAGCTGTTAACGCCCATTATTCAGGATACACAGACAAGGAACTTCCCTTAAGCATTCAGGAGGGTGGAACCTGGCAAGGAATTAGCATAGGGAGGATATCAAGGTCAAGGTCCGCAAGCAAGGCAACAGTTACCCAAAATGGGGGCCAGGACCCTGCAGGTCCCCCTTTTATTAAAAAATGAGCTTCTGACTTGGGTTGCGTGGGACGTCAGCAGGTCACCTTACCCGTCATGGAGACGCCTGCCCAGGCCACACAGGTGCTCTGTCTTAGGTTGGTGAGTGCCCCCGAAAACTTTTTTTTTTTTTAAATGCTTTCATTTCTATGAACTTCTCCCTTAGTTTGACTTCTGTTGTGTACCATAGTTTGGTATGTGGTATCTTCATTATCATTTATCCCAAGAAATTAAAGCCATCTTTATTAGTTTCTTTATTGAGTCACTTAGTTATTTAGAAGTTGTTTAGTTTACACATATTTGTGTAGCTTACAAAAATTTCTTGCTATTCATTTTTAGATTTATTGTCTTTTAGTTAGAAAAATTAATATGATTTCAATTTTAAAAATGTTAGAAGCTGTTGTTTTGGCACATCCTGGAGAAAGGTAAACATGTTTAGAAGAATACATGTTTGCAGCTGTTGGGCAGAATCCTTGTAGATGTCTCTTAGGTCCATCTTACCTAGATGCAATTACCTCTGGTGTATTGATTTTCTGCTGGAATGATCCATCCATAATGAAGGTGATGTGTCTAAGTCCTATATTGTTACTGAATTGGAATTTATCTTTCCCTTCAGAGTTATTAAAATTTGCTTAGATATTTAATATTGGGTTGATGTTTATAATTGTTCTTCTCTCTGGCTAAAGCAACACCTCCATCATTAGATAAAGATATTTCTATGTCCTCTTCATACTTTTGGTTTAAAGTCTTTTATTTTATGTAAGTGTGGTTGCTTCTGCTTTGTTTTGGATTCCATCTATATAGAGTATGCTTTTATATCTCTTTAACTTTCAGCTTTTATCCTTAGAGATCATGTCTCTCATGAGCAGATATTTGTTTGTTTGTTTTTTAAATCCGTTTGATTACTCTACATCTTTTAATTGGAGATTTCAATACCTATTTATAAGATAACTATTGATAGGTTGTGTGTTATGCGCCAGTCTATTGTTGCTTTCAGGTACATCTGCAGTTATTTTCTTTCCCTTTTTTACGGTTTTCCTTTTTGTCTAAGTAATTTTTCTCCAGTCATATTTTTATTTTTATTAAGAAAATTGTATGTATGTGCATGTTTTTGCTTGCATGCATGTTAGTGTAATATGTATGTGCCCAAACATGTCCACAGGGTCAAACGTCTCACAAGAGAGAGTCAAATACCCTGGAACTGTAGTTACAGATGGTTGTGAGCTGCCATGTAGGGTTTGAGAATTGAACCCAGGTCCTCTGGAAGAGCAGCCAGTGCTCTTAACCCCTGAGCCATCTCTCCAGCTCCTAGTCGTATGTTTTGATTGCAAGGTTTTATCTTGTAGATTTTTAGTGTTGATTATATACGTGTTTTTATGTTTTAAACATATTGCATTATTTTTCTTTTTGATCTTTATTTTAAAGATATAATTCTTCTGTGCACTGTGTTTATGTCTTAGAGCATTCTGAATCTGCCTGCACAGTTACTTCTACCAGCCAGCTTTACACCTTTTTTCCCCCAAAAAAGTGTCAGCTTTATAATATTCAAAACAGATAATGATAATTTGTCAATGAATGAGTAAACAGATCAATGAAGCCAAGCAGAGCTCAGAACTAGGTATTCACTTTTGCCAAATGATTTCACACACACGCTGTTGTTAAAATTTTTAAAATGATGTGGAAGAGCTGCCTGGTCACATGGAAAATGATATCTTCATTACTATGTACGTGAAGTGAAATGAAAATGGGTCATCGATCTAAATATAAAATGCATATTTATTTAAATATATTTATATAAGTATATAAAGAATAAATATATTGATATAAAATATTTTCAAAATAAGAAAGCTTACTTTTTTGCATACAAAATTAAATTTTATTTTAAATAATAATAATAATTCAAGGTCTATAGTCCTCTCTGAAAGCTTACTTTTTCAACCATGAGGTAGGTAAAATTTATTTACTAGGATGTAGAAATCATTAACAACCAAGTAAATAAAAACTGAAGAAATAAGTTGGTCTCCATCTAAATTACGTTTTTTTTCATTTTTCTTTATTAAGAAATTTTCTACTCATTCCACATGCTATCCACAGACCACCCTCCTCCCTCCTCCCACCCCCAGCCCTCTTTCCCAAGCCACCCCACATCCCCACATCCCCCAAACTGAGGTCTCCCATGGGGAGTCAGCAGTGTCCAGCACACTGAGCCTAGGCAGGTCCAAGCCCCTTCCCACTGCACCAAGGCTGTGCAAGGTGTCACACCACAGGCACCGGATTCCAGAAGCCTATCCATAGACCAGGGACAGATCCTGATTTCCCTGCCTGGATGCCCTCCCCCCCAAACAGTTCGAGCCAAACAACCATCTTCCGTATCCAGAGGGCTTAGTTATACCACTCTTGGGCATATACCCAAGGAATGCTCAATCTTACCACAAGAACACATGCTCAACTATGTTCATGTCAGCAATATTTGTAATAGCAAGAACCTGGAAACAACCTAGATGTCCCTCAACTGAAGAATGGATAAAGAAAATATGGTACATATACACAATGGATTACTACTCAGCAGTAAAAAACAATGATATGAAATTTGCAGGCAAATGGATGGATCTAGAAAATATCATCTTGAGTGAGGTAACCCAGACTCAGGACAAACAGTGTGTACTCACTCATAAGTGGATACTAAATGGGAGGGAAGGGATGGCCAGACTGCAACCCACAACTCCAGAGAGGCTAGCTAACAGGAAAAGACCCTAGGAGGGACACATGGATGACCCTGCGAAGGAGAAGTGGATGAGATCTACATGAGTGAACTGGGTCGGGGGGTGGCAGAGGGTGAGGAGTGGGGGATGAGAACATAGGGAAATGGGAGGGTCAAGCTGGAACAGGGACAGAGTGGGGAGGGGGCAGGGAGGAAGATACCATGATAGATGAGGACATCATAGGAATAGGAAGAGGCAGGGTGCTGGGGAGGCTCCCAGGAATCCACAAGGACAACCCCACCTTTGACTGCTGGCAGTGGTCCAGAGGGTGTCTGGACTGGTCTACTCTGGTGACTAGCCTAGCAAATAACCTAACTGTCATCATAGAGCCTTTGTCCAGTGACTGATGGAGGCAGATGCAGAGATCCATGGCCAGGCACCAGGCTGAGCTCTGGGAATCCAATTGATGAGAAAGAGGATTCTGCAGGCGAGGGACATCAAGATCATGATGGGAGGACATGCAGAGATGACTGGCCACACTAGTGGAAGCCCGTGAACTGTGGACTGGTGGCTGTGGAGCTTTACACCTTTTAATCCCCCTACCCCGACCCCTGTGCCGGTTACTGTTTCTGTCTTTCAGTGAGACGAGTCCCCTTAGCATTTCTCAGAAGACTGAGTGTGGATAAATCCTCTCAGCTTTGTTTGTCTAGGGATGCCTTTGCCTCTCTTTCATTTCCAATGGATCACTTTGCTGGGTAGCTTTTGTCTCTCCTTACACTATGAATGTCTCATTCCACTCCTTGCTATTTGGTAGGGTATCTGCTGAGAAGTCTGGTGTCAGGTGAATTGGAACATACTTGTAGTATTTGGGAATTCCCCCTCTTTCTTATTTGTGTATGTGCTTGTGTATGCACATGTGACCATACAGGAATGCATGTGTGTGCACGTTTGAGTGTGTGTGTGTGTGTGTAGACCAGAGGATGACATTGAGTATCCTCAGCTGCTATCCACCTTTTTTGAGACAAGGTCTCACTGGCCTGTAATTCCTCGTGTAGGCTGGGCTGACTGGCCAGTAAGCACCAGGGAACTGTCTCCTCCAGGCTGGGATGAAAAGCATCTCCCACCATGCCAGGCATTTCTTTGCATGGGTTCTGAAGATTGAACTCAGGTCTTTGTGCTTATTGGCAACCGGCCGCTTTACCAGGTGAGCCACCTCCTGTGCCTGAATTGAACTGGTTACCGGTACTCTTTCATGTCTGGATGTTGGCATTCTCCTCTACACTTGGGACATTTTCTGCCATCTCTCTGCATGAGCTTTCCACCCTCTGGCATTCCCAAAGCCCTCTTGAGCTCCGGCAATTGGAATATTTGTTCTTGTATTTCTGTCCTATAATTTCCATAGGATTTATTCAGCCCACCTCCTTCATTTTTCTCTCTCAATTATGTATTGTCAATTAGCCTGTCTTTGAGCTCACTGGCTGGCCTTCTGTTTGTTTGAGCCTGATAATGACGTCTTATGTAATAGTTCCCATTTAATTTTGAGCACTTATCTGCTTGAAGATTTGATTTTTAAAATTGCTCTCTGCCATCTCTGATGAATTAATGAATTTTCTTTCTGGTTTCCTTCTTAAACTTTATTTTATTTTATACATATGAGTGTTTTATCTGCATGTACCTATGTGCACCACATGTGTGCCTGGTGTTTGCGGAGGTCAAAAGAGGGCATCAGATCCCCTGGAGCTGCAGTTACAGATGCCTGTGAGCTGTCGTGCGGGTGCTGGGAACTGAACCTAGACCCTCTGCAAGAGCAACATCTCTTAACCCCTGAGCCATGCGTTTACTTAACATTTGTTGAGTTTAGTATAAAATAGCCACTCGAATCCTGTCAGAGTTTGCACATATCCATTGCTTTCTGATCTGTTTTTGATGCCTCACCTGTTAGGTAAGTCTTCTGAGAGTTCTTGATGCTGTGTGTGGACCTGTTCTTCGAGAGATTAGGAGTTTATTCCAGACTTCACAGAATGGATTCATTTGTGCCTCTATTCATCCAGAAATTCTGCAGAGACTGCTCCCCCCCACACCTCCCGCCATATTGTCACTGCTCCCACTCCAACACTAGATGGTAGGATCAGTACAGAGTTCCTAAAGCCATGGTTGGTGTAGTATCGACATTTCAACACTAGAGGGCACCCCAAACCCATATTTGTAGCAATCAGCAGTTGAAGTCAGGTTTCAGGATAGACTGGGTACTCGGGTGATTTCTGCTTATTAATTTAGAAAATTTTAAAGAGGGTATTTCTGGGCTGGCAGGATGGCTCAGTTGGTGGAGGCTCTTGCTTGCCGAACCTGACCACCTGAGTTCCATCCTGGGACCCACATGATGGAAGGAAAGAACCTACTCCCCGAGGTTGTCCTCTGACCTACACACTCACACAGGCAGGCGTGCACGAGTGTACACACACACACACACACACACACACACACACACACACACACACGCACGCACACACACACACACACACACGCATGCACGCTCGCACAATAAGTGATTGTAAAAGAAATTGAAGAAGGGATTTTCAAATATTAAAAGTGATGACTTTATTTTTAATCCAAATGTCAGCTTACTCAATGTGAGAAACTGTGATGAGGGTAGCTGATCACTAAGGCAGCTAATCTGAAACAAGATCTTCGGATGATTGTGGATAGCTCCCGGTCTAAGAATACAGACTCTTTTCTCTTAATCTTTCATTTTTGCATTAAAACTTTTTCCTAGTCGAGCTGTGTTGTTTTGAGGTGTTCACAACATACTGTCATTCTTCAAAATTCTTGTAAATAGCAAAAAAAAAAAAAAAAAAAAAAAAAAAAAGAAAAGAAAAAAAATCACATCACCATGGAGCTCTGTTGGACTCACACATGGCTGTGGTTCTTGCAGAGGCCAAGGCTCTGGTCACTGTGTTCTGTCCAGAGTAACAAACCGCCAGAGAAGGTGGGAGAATTGAGAAAGGAACGGTAGCATCTCACTGCCCACGTTTCACAGGGCTATCATTATCACCGTTTTTTCACTGACAGGAAACGGAAACAGAAACAGGAAGTCACGGATCTGGGACACTGATGGTAAGATTAGATTTATTCATTTTTCAAAGGAAGTTTTTAAATTTTTTTTTCATTTCCCTTTTTAGTTGGAACTGGCACATCACTGCTTGCATTTGGGGTGACTCAGTAGGTGGTTCTTAAATCCTCCTTGTTTCAGGTCCTTGTATTATCCTCTTAAGTTTGTCAAGACATTTTAGGCTCTTGAAACATTGCCCAGCAATGTAAAGTACCGACTATATGCAGGATATGACATCCCTATTTCCCCTGCACAAGGCTTCCCCCACACTGATCCTGGTGAGTCAGACATACAGAGGCTTTGATATCTCGGGACACTTCAATATCCAGGATCTTTTTTTTTTTTTTTTTGACTGTTACAACAATCTTATGAGCAGGTGTTATTTTTGCTGCTTTATGGATAAGAAGTCTGACATGTAGGTAGATTAAGTGGCCTCCCCTTGGTAAACACCAAAGAGTAAGAGGCCAATGTGGAGGTGAGATCCAGCCACCTGGCTCCACTGCCTCTTTAACAGCCCGCTGCTCTCGCTGGCTGGTGATGCATTCTGCCCCACTGTGTCTATGCAGCCCCTCCCGTGCCCATTTCTCCCCTTTTCTAAGTTTATCCATCTGAGAAAGGTGCCTTGGGAAACAAAGAAGACACAGCACCGTGTCCTGCACACGTGCCCTGCAGAGCAAGGAAGGGCTGAGGGCTGAGAGATTTCCTCTGCGCTGCAAGCAAAGGCTGGGTATGGGAGGTAGATGGGAAATTCACAGGGAAAAGGAAGGAAGCAAGCAATAGAGAAACTCTATTCCTACTTGTTTTTGTAACCCTCCCACCTCCAAATACTGTGAAAATTAAAAGTGGGATTATTAAAAGTAATAAGGGTATTATTCATAAAATGCATAGTATTTATGTTAAAAGGCTCTGGGTTTTATTAGGCACATCACAGATCTAATTCCCACTCTGTTCTTTCGTTTGTGGGGAAGATTACCAATCACCTTTCTAACCCCACTCTCTCTGTTGTGAAAACTGAACAAGCCAATGTGTCCAGTGTGGTATGTTTCTCCCATAGTGTCTGTAACCCATGGATACTCCCTGGAAAAACACAGGAGCAAATCAAGAGGGAACAAGACACAGGGAGACATTAAAGTGTCCAACGAGATTCTGCCTCAATGGAAAACTATGTCCACGCTATAGTGTGTGATTTCGTAACCATTTTACATGTTTTCTTGGATTTTGCTGCTTTTACATTTTTTTGGATGCATCTCAGTGATATAAATTAGTGAATTTTACCTTAAAAGTAATAGCTTGCGAAATTCTGTAGTCATCAAGAGGAAAGACATCTTCCCCACAGAAGAGGAGCCCACCCTGCCCGCTGTGTGAGCCCCACACCGAAGAACACTGTCTGTCCTTACTACTCTTGGTCTGCAGCAGCTCAGCAGAACCAGGCAAGGAGGAGAGGCTCTTGATACAGGGGGCATTTGGTATGGATTTGAGTGCAGAGTGTCAATAAGTAGAAATAAGAGAAGGAGCTGATGAATACATCTCTGTTTATCCTTCAATCAGTTCTGTGAAAAGGTCTGTGGCTACAGGAGCCTAAGACAGAACACAGGGTTGGCGAGCCCCAAGGGTATTTCAAGAGTCGTTCAGAAAAAGAGGCCATTCAGTGTGAGTAATTACCATTACAACCTATGGAAACTTCGGTACATTGGAAAGCTTAATTAATACAAGTAGCCTGGTGTTGTCGCAATCTGTCCCCTGGGGATGACATGGCCACGCTCCTGAGGTCAGACCAGCTTTGATTACTATGATAGACCCTCATAAGACTGAGCTCACTAACCTTTCATTTTGGAAGGGCCACATGAGGCCCTGCAGCTCTCAAGATATATAAATAGTTAACAATTGTGGGAGGACGGAGTGGCTGTTCCTTGGTGATGTCAACCTACTAATGGCTCGTGATTTCTGAAGAAATCCTAATAGACTCATCAAGCTAGGCTTGCATGAAATGATTTCTTTTTAAAAGCTTATTTACTTATATATTTAAGTGTGTGTGTGTGTGTGTGTGTGTGTGTGTGTGTGTGGTGTGCCCATGCTCATGTGTCATGATGGGCATGTGGAGGCCAGAGGTCAGCCTACAGGAGTTCGTTTTATGTGGATCCCTGGTCTTGAACTCAGGTCATCAGGTTTGGCAGCAAGCACTTTAATCGTTTCTTCCGTCTGTTATGGCCCTGTCTGGAGTGAAAAACATTTGTTCATATTGGGTGATGTCATAAGCCTATGAGCCATTGTGAAATCCACTAGAAATGCTGCGATAGGAAAATAAGATTTATGATGGGTAGATTCTGCTGCAGCTCAACTGTTCGCAGTGTAGAGAACAGGCATCTATTTGCCATTAATAATGGATGAGTTGGTGAATTCTCAGGAGCTGCACAGCACCATCATTATCTTTGAAAGGAAAAAATGGGAGATAAAGTCAAACTCCAGAGAGAAACATGCCTTCTGGGAATTCTGAGCACCTTGGTGACTGGGCTCTGCTGGGTGAGTGCTAAGAAGGATGCTAACAGCTACCACCCAGCATCTTGAGGAGTGAACTTGAGGTCACATGCCCCAGGTAGTGACAGCAGCAATGACAATAGCAATGTGGGTAGCTGACAGGAGCAGACAGCCCCCTCCCAGCTCCCCGTTTCTCCGGTCTCTGCTTCCCCCTCCTGAGATGACTTTGCTCTAGCTAGCAGATATAGTAAACTTAAAGGCACAGACAGCCTGACTAGTATAAGAATTATGCTTAATATACTTTACTTAATTTTAATGCTTAAGTAGTTTGACAACTGTAGTCCATCAGTTTGCTTTCATGAGTTGGCAAACCATCAGGGCAAGAATCAGGTGCTAGATGTTTATGGCAAAACACGGGTTTGGTGTTACCCAGTGTGAATAGGTTTGCTAAGAAAGGAAATAAATGACTTTTATTTAGCCAGTTGAAACTGAAGAAAAATCATACAATCTGGTTCCACTAAACTTGTTATGTTAGTGGAGGATTTCTTAAAATCTATCACTGTCTTTATTATTTCCCCCACAATGAAGCTGAATAGCTGTGTTGGGAAAGACAGTTTTATATGTATAATTTTCCATCAATTTATATGTCCCCAGAACAATCAAGAAACACGTATCACTAAGTGGTTTTCCTTAATATTAGCCACAGATTGAAGGTAGAGAGACCCTGACGGAAGAACAGAAGGCAGGTGAAGCTGTGTCTGTGTATTAGTAATCCTTAGTTCACTCTTCCAATAATAACTGACGCTCACTGAGTTTCAGGAACTGTCCTTCATCACCTCTGCCCTTGAGCTCATGAGCAGGGACAGGGAATGAACAGTGAAGGTAGGACACAGCTGAAATCAAGTAGGAATGTATATATATTAAAATGTATATATTAATCTCTTTTTGTGCATTACAGTAAAATCATTATTCATTATGGTTTGCATGTAAAATATCTACAGACTCTTCCTAGATGGTGGCGCTGTTTTGGGAGGTTGCGGAGCCTTTGGAGGAAGTGAATCTCTGGGGGTGGGCATGAAGTGGGAGCATACTGAGGATGGGGGTGGGAGGGAGGCATACCCTCCTCCTTGTCCTCTCTCTGCTCCCTGGTCTTTCCAGATGTGATCAAGCAGCCTCCTGCTGCTTCTTCTGGTTTCGTCTTTAATGTTTTAGATTTATTTATTTTTCTTAGTGCTTATGGATGTTTTGACTGCATGTATGTGCATCATATGCATTCTTGTTGGATCCCCTGGGAATGGGTGGTTCTGAGTCACCAGGTAGGTTCTGGGAATCACACCCAGGTCTTCTGCCAGAGTGCTCTTAACCTCGTGCTGGGAGAGAACTCTTCTGGCCACCACCGTTTCCCCTAAAGTGGGAATGCAAATAAACCATCTGTCCCTTGGGTTGCCTGTCAGGTCAGAGCAACAAGAACGTTAACTTGACAGATCATGAAATCCCTTATTTTAGGGATGAGGCAAATGAGTCTTAGAGTGAGTTTCTCAGTGGTTAGTGGTAAAGTAGGTACCTTGGTGCTGTGGGATGTCCTATATGTTGTGAATAAATAAAACGCCGATTGGCCATTAGTCAGGCAGGAAGTATGGGATAGGCAGGACAAACAGAGAGTAGAGGCTGGGAGGTGGAAGTCTGGAGGAGACACCAGTCTGCCGTCCAGGGAGCATCATGTAAAGGCAGCAGGTAAAGCCACGGAACACATGGCGACATATAGATTAACAGAAATGGGCTGAGTATAAGAGTAAAAGCTAGCCGGGCGGTGGTGGCGCACGCCTTTAATCCCAGCACTCGGGAGGCAGAGACAGGCGGATCTATGTGAGTTCGAGGCCAGCCTGGGCTACCAAGTGAGTTCCAGGAAAGGCGCAAAGCTACACAGAGAAACCCTGTCTCGAAAAACCAAAAAAAAAAAAAAAAAAAAAAAAAAAAAGCTAGACAGTGGTAGGCCTGAGCTAATGGCCAAGCAGTTTAAATAATATAAGAGTCTGTATGTTTATTTTATAAGTGGGCTATGGGACTGCCAGGGCTTGGAAACTCTCTAGCTACACCTTGGTCTTCAATGATGCAGTATGTTATCTTATCCTGATCCATCAGGTATCCTCTAAATTCTAGAAGGGATGGTGGGACCCAGACTAATAATTTAGCAAGGATAGACTGCTGCTTCCTCTGCAGACAACAAGGTCTGATGTCATCAACTCGATTATGAAGAGCTTACCCCTCTCTGCCAAGAATGCCATATCAAAGCTCAGAGTCAGCCTCTGTTATTGGCACACTAAGCAGGAACTAGACCTGTGTTTATGAAAGGGACTCCATACTATTAGTTAGGTCTATGCCTAGCACCCAAGCCTGGACCCCATATCCATCACAGATCTATTTATTAACAAAAGGGTGAATGAGGAAAGAGCTTGGCCATTGTGAGTGTGTGTGTGTGGGGGAGGGGTTTGTACACATACCTAGTTTGTCCACATGGTTGTTAGAACTCAGCTTTTCCATCATGCTGTGGTGTAAAGTGAACATCCATGAGGAGGCAGAGGGGTAGAGGGGCTACAAATGAACATGCCAGACTGGATGGAGAAAAGTCACGAGGCCCCAACACTACACAAAGAAGTGGGCAACTGAAGAAATCTGGGGGCAGGAGAGGTGGCCTTCCCCAGGGAAGAGCACGCCACTTGGTTGTCCAGTCCAAACAGTCAGCTCTGAAGACATACGTACACACAACATTATACAGATTGTACTTAGGAATATATATATATGTATATATATACATATATATATGTATATACATATGTACATGTAATAACAAATGGTGAAAAAAGAGGTCATGAACTTGAAGGAGAGTGGGAAGAGGCTATATGACAGGGTTAGGAGGGAGGAAATGGAATACAGAAATGTAATCAAAATATCATCTCAAAAAGAAAAAAAAAGGGGCCTATAAAACACTCTTACCAGGGGAAAATTAGACAGGTTGTAACAATATTACAACCCCAACATTCCTGAAGCTTTCTTCCATCCCTTCCCCCACCACTATCCTTTTCTACATTACCTCCCTTCTACAATGTACAATTAGCCACGTAATTATAATATTTTTATACTATTTGATTTAGATACATTTCTATCTGAAAATATAATCCTTTATATTTCCCTTAAAATTTTAGCACAGGCCTAAAAGTATTTAATAAATGCTAAATGATTGATAGCATTTACATGACATAATAATTATCCACAACTTTCATCTGTAGCTCCATGATGCCTGCAGATGTGGATAGGAAACATTTGCCTATTATTACTTTATTGACATGAGAAACTGCCTTTTTTTTTTTTGAGAATGTTTTACAGCTCAGGCTGTCCTTGAACTCATGGTCTTCCTGATCCCTGCCTCTGAGTGCTGAGATTATGCACAAACATCACCATGCCCTCCTCCCACTCACACCCCCACCAGCCGCCTCAGCTGAGTGAGTGAGTTCAGAGATTAGTCAGTTCTCAGAAGATGGAAGAAGGCTCATTGACGCGTTCAGCACATGTCTGTGACAATGTCTACAGACACCCCGCCTTCATAGAGTGTTTACAAATCCTGGGGTGTTTTCTAATGATCAGAGAAAGGACTCAGATATGATCTCGCTTTTGGGAAGTTGCATGGTGGGAAGGTTATCACAAGCATATATCATCTTATTCTGTCCTAATATTGGAGTGGAAAGTTGGCTTAGATTTAGCCACCCGGTGTCAACATGGTGTGTTCAGACTTTGCATTTGTCAAAACACCCCAGTCAATTGTGAGCAACAGGTGCTTGGCAAATGAGACAAGTCCACCAGGAGATAGTTGCATTGTTTTTCAGTTTTTGTAAAGGGCTTTCATGAAAGACTAATTTTTCTGTATAGTTATTAGAACTCAGCTTTCTATTATGCCAGCTTACAAAGCAAACTGTAGCTAGATGCTAATCTTGGGCTGACTTCTGGTCAAGATAGTCAGGGTCAGGAGTACCTGAACTACTCTAGTGTCCTAGGACCACAGCAGGTGCTGCACATGCTTTCAGAGAGGATGGAGAGACCTCTGAGGCCATCCAAGAGGATGCTGGAGCTCTCAGATCAGTCAGACTTGCCCACTGTCCTTCAATAGGGACAGAGGAAAAATAATTTCCTTTCTCATGGTCCTGTCTCTAGTTTCATAATTGACAACCACATTCACACCCACATACAAAAACATACATTGTGAGCTAGGCTCAGATGTGAGGAAGTAATGCAATATTTGCCTTCCGGTGTCTGGGTTACATCACTTTATATAGTAATTTCTAGATCTATCGATTTTCTGCACACCTCCTAGTTTTTTTTTCTCCATGGAAGAATAAAATTTCATTAATCTGAAAACTATAATTTCTGAGGTTTGATCTGGCCATCCCTTCCTCACCTATCCAGGCCATACAGAACACAGGTAATTTAGTAACAAAAGACCTGGGATAGAATCCAGGCCCACTACTTACTAGATGCAGGACTTCAGGCAAATTGCAGTTTTCTGTCTGCAATATGCGTCAATACTAATTTAACCACAAAAGGCTGGTCAACGGCTTAAGTGAAATGCTGTCTATAACTCTGCTTCCATATGCATCCATACCTATGATGATATTACCTTGCAGTGATAGGCAGCTGGTAGTCCCCTTACTTTTCACATGAATCACTTTCCTGGACAGGCCAGTCTTCTTGCTGATCTCAAATATGGTTTCCTCATTTACACCCTTAGATAGTGAAGGACTAGGAACACGTCAAGGAGACCGAATGCCCTTTCTTCAGTCTTCATTTGTGACCATTCTTCTCTTGAGATTCTTTTAAACATGCCTTTCTCTTTTTCATTATTGTACGCCTTAATGTTTTATTGGCACACACACACACACACACACACACACACACACACACACACACACGAAGGCAAGATGAATTCCACAGGACACCAGATTATGTCATGGACTTTAATTGAATATCCCAATGAATCTAGCACAATACCAGGCATGTGGAGATTTAGAATATTTAAGGACTTGAACTAAGGCTAACTTAGATAATGTATGTACATGTGTACATGCACGCACTAACACACACACACACACACACACACACACACACACATTGTTTCAGTTAGTTATGAAAGCCTAGAGTTGTCTCAGAGAAAAGCCTTGATTGAGGAATTGTCTAGATCAGATTGACCTGTGAACATGTCTGTGGAGGGGTTGGCTTATTAAATTTTAAAAAATTTTGTTTTTTTATGTGCATGGATGTTTTGCCTGCATGTATGTCTGTACACCACATGTGTGTCTGATGCCTGCAGAAGCCAGAAAAGGGAATTGGATCTTTTAGGACTGGAATTACAGATAGAAACAGCAGAAGTGGATCAATCTCTCTCTTTATGTGTATATACATGTCTATATAAAACATAAAATGCTTTTATTATATTTGTATGTGGTTTATTTTAACACACACACACACACACACACACACACACACACACACTGTGATTTGAATGTATTCTCTTCTCAGCTGTTGCTTAGACGATAATGTTCAGAACTGAGACTTTTAAGAGTTGATTGAAGCCATGTTGTTTTTTCTCTAGTGAATGAGACTGAAGCCCATGGCAAAGACACTTCATTTAGCATTTGTCTGGTTGGCCCTTCTGCCTACCACCATGTGAAGGCACAACATCAAGGCACCGTCTTGAACATGGGCATGGCCATCTCCAGACAACTGTATCTGTCTGCATCTTACCTTGGACTTCTCAGCGTTCAGAATTGTGAGAAATAAAACTCTACTGTTTGTAAATATTTCAGCCCAGAGTAACTCTGCTCAAGGAGCATGGGCTAAGACAATATGTGTATGACAGTCTTTAGTCATTATGCTCTATAGCCAGTGAGCTGAGTGAGTCACCGACACTTTCCCACAGTGCACATAGCTCATCACTTGGAGATGTCATCGTCTGTGGTCTTAGTTTTGCTCATAAATGTGGAGGGATTCATAGAAGGATGCTTAGAGCTTTGTGGTCAGACAGTTCAGTTCATTGTGTTGACTCTGCCTCTCACTAAAAGCCTTGGTTTTCCTGTTAGTAAGAAAATGAACTTCGCAGTCCCTATCTATCGCACTGTTGTGAGGACTAAATGAAATATCCATGCAAAATGTTCTTCACAGGGTCTGTCACCTTTGATAGTAATTATTAGTAGCATTACGTCAATATATCTTTGTCTTTCCTTTCAGATAATGTGCCTTTCAATTTGGTGATGCATTTTCTATTCATCTTTCCTATAATTATTTTGCCCTTTCCTGCCTTTTATCCATTAAGCAGTTTTCTGATATTCCATTTTCTCTTTTTTGTCATATTTTGGTCAAATAGGTCTACATTATTATTTTAGCAATTGCAGTTGAGATCACAACTTATATCCTTGAGTTTTACAGTTCATCATTTGTGTGTGCATGTTGTGTATATGTGTATTTATGCAAGTTCTTATGTGTGTGCCTATGTGTGTGTGTACATGTATATATATGCATGTGGAGGTCCAAATTTGATGTTGGATGTCTTTCTATATTGCTTTTTATTTTGTTTATTGAGGCAGTCTCTCACTGCACTGGGAGCTCACCAATTCTGTCTATTCTGGGTAACCAGCTTGCCCAGGTATCCTGTCTCTACCTTCTGAGTGCTGGGATTGTTAGCTACTCTGCCTGACTGGCTTTTACGTAGGTCCTGAGGATCCAACCCCTGGTGTACATGCATGCACAACATCATTTTATCCAATGAGCCATCTCCCCAGCTCCATTCTACCTTAAACTAGACATTTACACATTCCAAACAAAGTGATGATCCAATAGTAGTCTAATCTATTTCTTTCCCTTCCACATTTTGTGTTATTTCCCCCCATCTCACTCCTATCCATTTTATTATTGCCACAAGAAATGGTTATTCTGCTTTCCACAGTATATTAATTACTTCTTTTTTTGAGGCTGTGATTAAACACCACGAGCAAAAGCAACTAATGAAAGAAAGTGTTTATTTTGGTTTACAGTTCCAGAGGATAAGCGTCTGTCATGGTGAGGAGGGATGGCACCAAGCGGCAGGCGTGGCGACAGAAGCAGGGAGCGGAGTGAGCACATCTTCAATCGATAACTCGGAGCACAGAGAGAACTGGAAGTGGGTCGAGGCTATCAATTCTCAAAGGCCCCCACCAGTAACATAGTAACAAACTTTGTCCAGCAAGGTGCTGTCTCGAGTCCATAACCTCCACAGACAGCGCCACCTACTGGGGACCAAGTGTTTATATACGCCGCCTGGGGTAGACATTTCTCATTCACACCATCACAGGCTTCAATCAGAATAGCATAACTAAAGTGATTAATGCAGAGCAAATACCAGAATCCAGCTGTTCTTTCATCAAGCCAGACATTGAAGGGGTTTTGCAAAAATGTAAATCAATGCTAATTCTTTTCATTAAAATTTCTTTGTTCTGAGCAGAAAAGTGTTTTTTATAAAGTATGTTATTCATGCCCACATACATTGTACTATTATTTTTTTAAATGAGCAAGTACTGTAAAAAATCTTTAAAATGTCCACTTAATTTCCAATTATAGTAAATATCAATAGGCATAAGTCACATAAAGAATAGTTCTTTTATGGTCTTTGATAGCTTCAGGAGCAAGAAGGAGGTGGAGAGAAGTCATTTATTAGATGGCTAGATTGTTTTTATGTGTAGACATAAAAGTTTAGATTGTTTTTATGTCATTTATACAACATATGTAGTTACATTTTATATATATATATACACACACACGTGCATTTCCTTTATGCAATACATTGCTATATAATTTGTTTTGTAAGAAATATTACTCGTTAGAGATAGCTTCTTAAGAATACGTTTAAATATTAATAGCAAATCACAACACAACAAAACAAATCAAGGCTAGGAAGGAAATAAAGTAATCTTCTACATTTAAAACAAACAAACAAACAAAAAGCAAATAGACACACAACATCCATTACCAAATTCCCAAAGGCAGAAACTGGGATTTAGAGTCTGCAAAGCAGGAAATACTAAGATAGGATGTGTGTGTTTTATATAAGGTGAGCCTCTATGCTCATTGAATGGAAGTCTGGGTCATTAACAACAACCATTTTACTAATTGCAATTGCTGCAATGGTAGAAACGAGGCAGAAATTAAGAATTTCCCATCATAAATATTCATGCTGTAGTGTGTTACATGCAGTTCAAACATGCCAACTGCTCTCATCTGAACTGTAAAACTGGTTTCCAGTCAGAGAATGCTAATGTGAGCAACACCTTAAAGTGGATCTCAGTGGGCCCTCTTATATCCCAGGAGTCCAACCACTGTTGTCGCTGTCCCCGTGACTCATTAGTTAATAATAACTAGGTGATGGGGAAGGTTTTAATCTTCCTTTATTGTGATGCCATAAAGTACCAACACATTTATGATGCAGATTCTGAGTTCCACATTTAAAGAGATACAATACTCTTCTCTACTTTTAGATTTTTTAACAAGATTTTATTTTTATTTTAATTGTGTGTATGTGTGGGCATGGCTTGTGAGTGCAGGTCCTATGGGGGCCAGGAGAGGGCGTTAGATACCCTGGAGCTGGAGTTAGAGGCAGCTGTGAGTCAGTTGATGTGGGTGCTGGGAACTGAGTTAGGTTCTCTGCAAGAGCAGTATGTAATCTTTACTGCTGAACCATGTGTCTAGTTAGTCTCTACTTTTACATTTTTAAAATCGTGTGTGTGTGTGTGTGTGTGTGTGTGTGTGTGTGTGTGTGTGTGTGTGTGTGTGTGTAAAACAGTGTGAGTGTAGAGGCCAGAGGAAAACTTTTGGGTGTCAGTTCTACCATGTAGGTCCTGGGATGAGACTCGGGTTGTTGGGTTTGGTAGCAGGTGCTTTAGCCACGGAATCCTCTTGTTGGCTCTACTTTTACAGTTTCGAATGTACTAAAGCTGATTTGGGATGACTTTGTGAATTCATCTAAAATTTCCAAAACCCTTTGGAAAAATGTCTAAATAAAGCTCATTTTACACCGAGGGCATCATGCAACTAAGCTTGACTTAGAGAGAGCTGTATTCCATTGATAGGAGTCAGAAACAAAGGTTGAGAAATGAGGTGCATCCACTGGATGGTGGCATGTGTTAGAACTTTTTAAACCAGCATTGGAAAATTACAATTCACAGAGGACAGTGTGGCTGGAGGTAACAGAATGTAGCCAATGACATTTTAAGAAATTTTCCTTACCCTTGCAATTTACAAACCATTTATCACAGACTAAGCAGGAAGGATATTATACAACTTGAAATAAATTATATCAAGTGTGTGAGGTATTGCCCTTCCATTTTTATAGCTAAAGATATTGAGGCTTAGAATGTTTGCATAGCTTATTCAAGGGATCTGCTCTGACAGGTTCAAGTAGAGTTGGTTTTGAAAACTTATATCCCAAAGCTCCTCCCTAGTGACATCTTTATTGATAAATTACTCACACAGCTCTATGACAGGGAGCTTCTGAAGGATTAACTACAAAACAGAGCAGATGCCCAAAAGAATATGGATATGAGATCTTCAGCTGGTGGGACAAGAAGTGGTTAGGGGAAGTTTATGTATTCAGTGTTGCATTCTCTCTGTAATGAGTAATGGAACTCACAAACGAGAGGGCTATTTTTCAGACATTTTCTGTTTTATTGTATTTTTAAAATTTAAATATATTTTGATCATATTCTTCCCCTCCCCCAACCAATAGCCCAGGGATCTATTGGAAAAACAAATAATATTGATCTAAAAACTACATTAATAAAATGATTCCTAATGGTATTTCAATATACTCACAGACCAGTCCCTTGTTCAGCCATCATCAGAGACGCTTCCTCCCACAACAGATGGGAACAAATACATAATTTGTTATGTATTATAATTTGATATACCTTAACTGCACTGAATGAGCTTTAACTAAATGAGCATCCATCCAGGCTCTGGGTTAGGCGCTGGAAGCACGAAGAAGATGGCGATTCATTCTTTCCTGCTTGCCATGACATGGCTGTTTGGCTGTCTCATAGTTGCCAGAGGGAGGAGAGAAATATGTGCAGGAGAAAGTATTTATCCCAATTCTATCAAAGCAAAGATGTTGAGATTGGAAGGAACTTGAATCACATGCGTGGTTGAAACCAGAATGAGCGCATGCGTGCTTCCTAATCAGCTTACTTTCTCCACTCTTATGCAGTCTAGGGAATAGTGCCGTACAGAGTGGCCTGGGGTGTCGTCGTGTCGTGTCCCCGTCCCAGTCCCCGTCCCCTTCCTCCCCCCTCCCCGCGCGCGCTGCAGATGTGCCTGCAGGCCAGCCTGATCTAGGCAATTCTACATTGAGACTTTCTTACCAGGTGATTTTTACATTGGGTCAAGTTGACAATTAAAAAGAATCATCACAAGAGACTGGGTCTAAAGAGTAACTGGCTGGCTGGAGAGAAGCTCTGGCCCTGGAGTGTCCTAAACTGCCTGGAGATTAGCCTGACTGCTGACAGGCTCCCATGTTGTTAAGACAGAACACAAGGAAAAACTCAAGGCTGCACAGAGAGACAAAACAGAGAACATCCCTATTCCTCCAGCTCTAGCCACCATCAGACTGCAGTCTAATGAGAAACTTTGCCAGAACCTTCTATTGAAATGAAGAGAGGTAATACATTTTTTTTCAGGTGCTAAGCCCTGGGTTGATTTATTATGTAACAATAGTGAACTCAAATAAGCACTACTCATTTTTCAAATCTTGAATTATTTGTTTTTGTTTTATCCACTGGACTAAAAATCATCGAGGAGAATAATTTTTGTTTCCATGTCTTTTCTTTGTCATTTTATTTATTTATTTTTATTGTACCTGAAGAGAGAGTGCCACATAGAGGGGAGAACTGTTGAGGGCCCCACATAAATTGTGCTTATTGACTCCGCCATTGACATGTAAAGAGTGACTAATTGGCTTCTGTTCCTGACTTAAGGCTGACAAGATGATTCTGTTATGGTGAGAACGTGATGTAAGGTTGGAAGATTCAGGTTTAATCCCTGTGAGTCATTGTGGCTCCTGAGCCCAAACTACCCAATATATTAGTTTTATTGTTTCTGAGATGATAAACAGATATTAAAGCTTATCAGCATGTGAGGGCTGTGATACAGGATAGTCCCTGGCGCATACAGAACTACCTCATGCTTTTAAAACTTGAACCTTGGAACAGACTCTTTGGCAGAGAGAGAAAAACCACAAACTCAAGTTAAATCCAGTTCAAAGGTTAGTTCCTTTAGGCACATGAGTCCAGCTAGGACTCACCTGGGCTCTCAATGTCGTGGTGAGAGCACACAGTGTTGTTATTTTGTCCATAACAAAGGACCGATAGTTCTGAGTGGTGAGATTGGAGAAGAAACCACAACACCCTTTTAAGGAAATAACAATCATGGTAAAGAATATCTCTATGACCCATAGTCTCTGATTGGGTGAGTCCTGTTCCACAGCAGGAGAATGCCAAGGAGAGGACTTGGAGGTAGGAGAGGGACACGTTGGAGAGTGTCATTTCTTTCTCGATCTTATTTTCTGTCAGCCTCTGCCTATTACCCTGTTGCTGTGATGCTCTCACCGTGGGACCAGGGTTAGTGGAGCTGAGGAGCATGGGCTGAAACATCTGAAACTGCGAGCGAACACACATCTTTCAGTCTTTTGTCCTAGTGACCCCGGGTCTGACTAATAGCCCTGCCTTTTTCAAGTCTTCCTGAAGTAGTGTCCTCTCTGAGCACGGGGATGATGTCCACAGGGGCATCATTAGAAATTTGGTCCTTGCACACTTGTTAGTCTTACCTATGAAAGCTCGCATTAATCATTTTTCTTTTCACACCAGGTTTTACTTAAACATTGTATTTTTCAGATTTTTCTTGTGGTGGGCTAAAATTGCATTTTCTTGTGTTTTCTATCTACCATGCCTTTTGGTAGTTGTATTTTTCTACCTTAGGATGGTTGATCTTTAAAAAAATATTTAAACAAATGTAATAAAGTTACATTTATTTATTCTTCGAGAATTTCACACATGAAAATTTTATATATATGTATAACCTCCTGGCATCTGCTGTCTTCTCTCAGACCACCCAATATCTGGCTCCCAACTTCATACCCTCTTTAAAAATGTAAACTATTGATTCTAGTTAGAGCTATCCATCTGTACACTGCTGTACAGTCATCCTTAAAGAGTGGGTAATCTAGAAGGGTCCATACCCTTAAAGAAAACTGACTCTCACAGAAGTATGATGGTTAAATTTGTCAAGTAGACTTTGAACTGCCTAGAAAACATACCTGTGAGTATTTCGTTGAAACTATGTATGTGTGTGTTTTAAAAATATTTACTTATTCATATTGTATTGGTGTTTTGCCTGAATGTGTGTCTGTGTACCATGTGCATGCAGTGCCCTAGAAGGCCAGAAGACATTGTTGAATTCTTTGGAACTGAAGTTGCAGATGGCTTTTAGCCACCATGGGTGCTGGGTACCAAACCTGGGTCCTCTGGAAGAGCGATAGGTGCTCTTAGCTTCTGAACCATCTCTCCAGACCATTAAGAGTGTTTAACAGGTTTAACTGAGAAGATCCACCTTGATTTTGGGTGACATTATCCATGGTTTGGGGTCCCAGGCTGAATAAAAATGGGAAAAGGAGAAAAAGTCAGCTGACCGGGTGCATTCTCCTTTCTTGGCTCTGGGATCTACGTAGATGTGAGCAAGCCTCATCACCACAGGTCCATGTCATCAGCCCTTTGCCATGTGTTCTCTGTCACAATGGACTGTTCCCATAAATCATCAGGCAAAACAAATCCTTGGTCTCTAATGCTGTTTTATATCAGAAATTTTGTTTTGTTATAATAGTTGGAAATACAGTTATTGCAGAAAAAATTGGTTGAGGGGGGTAGGGCTATTGCTATGATAAACCTGACCATGGAGTTTTTAGGTCTTCATATCCAGGAATAGGGAAGGCCATCTTGACTTAGTCCTATCATCAATATATCAAGTGCCTGATCACATCTACTTGCATTTCAGATATATATGTTTTGTACCTGAGAGTAAACAACTAATTTCTAGGTTGTACAGATCCATAGAGAATTGATTTTTAAAAATAACATTACTTTCTGCCTTTTTATAAGAAGTGCTGTCATACTAAGAACTTACTATATGTTTAATTCTTTTTGTGAGAGTATATGTGCATACATGTGTGTGTTTATGTTCACATGCATGTATTGATATGAACTCACATGTGTGTATGTGGAAGCAAGAGGAGTACTTTGGGCGCCATTTCTCAGGCACTATCCATCTTGTAAAAATAATATTTTTTGAGACAGGGCCTCAGTATGTAGCCCAGGCTAGCCGGGAACTCACTCTGTAGACCAGGCTGGCCTTTAACTCACAGAGATCCACCTGCCTCTGATTCTCAAGTGCTGGGATTAAAAGCACACACACCAGGCCTGTAATATTCGTCTTTTGTTTTTGAAACAAGACCTTTCATTGGCCTGGAGCTTGACAAATAGACTGGATAGCTATCCCTAAGGATCTACTTGCCTATGTTTTCACGGCACTGTGATTACAAATATGTACTCCATTCCTGGTCTATAGAGCAAATTCCAGGCCAGCTTGGACTACACAATGAGGTCCTGTCTAAAATAATATTTTTATTATGTAAACAGTATGTATGACTGCAGGCCAGAAGAGGGCACCAGATCTCATTACAGCTGGTTGTGAGCCACCATGTGGTTGCCGGGAATTGAACTCAGGACCTCTGGGAGAGCAGTCAGTGCTCTTAACCTCTGAGCCATCTCTCCAGCCCTAAAATAATATTTTTAAAAGATGGATAGTGCCTGAGAAATGACACCCAAAGTAGTCCTCTGGACTCCATATACACACATGTCCATTCACATCAATAGTACAAGTGCACACAAACTTGCACACATGCATGGACATGAGCCTCAGGTTTTGATGCTTTCAAGGCAAGCAGTTGACCAACTGAGCCACACCCCTAGCCCCACAGTGAGGATTGATAATGCTACGTCTCCTTTATACTGACTCTTGAAACAGGAGATAGAGACTTGGGGGAGTTAAGTGAGGCATCATGGTGCACTTAACAATAAACGTGGAGGCAGAGGGCCATGATTTGGGCATTTTTTTTTTTTCACATTTTCACTGTATGTCTTTAGGTCAATGAATGAATCATTCTGAGCCACAGCTAACCATTCTGGGGAATATGGATGGTATTTAGTGTACAGAGGCCCTCATGAGGCCCAAAGTCACAAGCTTTTGTGGATGATTGATAAAATAGGGGATGGAATTCATGTTTCCTTCCGTAATCCTGCAGTAACTAAACTGCTTTCCAAGACAAGGAAATCTTCCTTTCACTTATTGTAACACCTTATTTCCTTTAAGTTTAATGTGTGTTTGCAATATATTTATTCCCAGTAGTAAGATGGGCTTTGTTCTATGTTCCTCCTGGAAACATTGAAAAAGTGAAACCCTTACCCTCTGCTCTCCCAGCTTGGATTTCCCCTAGCAGGTGTGGATAATAGCTCCTGTTAGCATGGTCCTCGGAAGTAGAAAAAAAATGTCGGAGAAGCATGCTGCCTTGGGAACTCAGGGTCTGATCGTGGATAAACTTGTGACAGGATTCTTCCATCCCTAGTTCCAGTGTCTGTTTCAGGGCTGGGTTGGCCAGATTGTCCTATGCCCATGGGGAATATTCTAAAGCTTGTGGCGTGGATGAGGATGTGGTTTTCATGGACTCTCAAAGCTGCTTGTGTTTTAGGCTGAAGCTCACTAGTACTGCCAATGTTGGAAGTGAACAAACCTTTCCCAACCTTAAACTTTTAAACTAGTGTGAGAAGAAGGAGACTCATATCCATAATTCTTATAAAATTTCCTGGGTTTCAAATAATCAGCAGTGTCTTGGGATATAAGAATAATTAATGGCACCAAGCAGAGAACATCATCAACACAGAAAAATTTTAATTGGTACATGTAAGGGCGCTTGAATATATAATTGAACTAAAAGCCCAGAGGGGTTACTCATACAAATGAGAGGACAGGTTTTTTTTATTAATTTTTTTTACATATCGACCACAGTTTCCCCTCTCTCCTCTCATCTTGTTCCCTCTCTTCACCCCTTCCTACCCCTCCTGCATCCACTCCTTAGAAAGGGTAAGGCCTCCCATGGAGTCAACAACTCATGCATATCAAGTTGAGGCAGGACTAAACTCTTCCCCACTGCATCAAGGCTGAGCGAGGCATCCCACCCTAGAGAACAGGTTCCAAAAAGCCTGCTCATGCACCAGGGAAAGATCCTGGTCCCACTGCTAGGGGCCCCACAAACAGACCAAGCTATACAACTGTCTCCCACATGCAGAGGGCCTAGGTCAGTCGCATGCAGGCTCCCCAGCTGTCAGTCTAGAGTCCATGAGCTCCCAGGAGCTCCAGTCAGCTGTCTCTGTGGGTTTCCAAGTCAGCATGGTCTTGAAGCCCCCTGGCTCCTACAATCCTTCTTCCCTCTCTTCAACAGGACTCCCGGAGCTCAGTCCAGTGCTTGGATCTCTGCATCTCCTTCTATCAGTTATTGGATGAAGGCTCTCTGATGACAATTAGGGTAGTAACCAGTCTGATTATAGAAGAAGGCCAGTTCAGGCACCCTCTCCACTATTGCTAAGACTCTTATCTGGTGTCATCCCTTGTGGATTCCTGAGGTTTTCCCTGGTGCCTAGTTTCCCTTAGGTTTCTCCCTAACCCCATAATGGCCCCCTCTATCAAGATATTTCTTTCTTTGCTCTTCTTCTCCATACCTCTCCCAACTTGACCATCCTGATCCCTCATGTTCCCATTCCACAACCTCTCCCCTCTACCCCCTCACACACCCTCAGTTTACCCAGGAGATCTCATCTATTTCTCCTTCCCAGGGTGATCCATGCATCTTTCTTAGGGTCCTCCTTGTTACCTAATTTCTCTAGGGCTGTGGATTCTAGTCTAGTTATCCTTTGCTTTACTTCTAGTATCCACTTATGAGTGAGTACATACCATGTTTGTCTTTCTGAGTCTGGGCTACCTCACTCAGGATGATTTTTTTCTAGTTCCATCCATTTGCCTGCAAATTCATGATGTCATTGTCTTTTACTGCTGAGTAATACTCCATTGTGTACATGTACCACATTTTCTTCACCCATTCTTTGGTTGAGGGGCATCTAGGTTGTTTCCAGGTTCTGGCTATTACAAATAATGCTGCTATGAACATCATTGAGCAAGTGTCCTTGTGGTATGATTGAGCATTCTTTGAATATATGCCCAAGAGTGGTATTGCTGGGTCTTGAGGTAGATTGATTCCTAGTATTCTGAGAAACTGTCACGTTGATTTCCAGAGTGGCTGTACAAGTTTGCAGTGGAGGAGTGTTCCACTTGCTCTACATCCTCTCCAACATAGCCGTCTTAAGTGTTTGTAGCTAGAGTTTTTCTGGTCCTGCCTGGCCCACAGTCAGGACAAATCTGTGTCACCCGCCAGTCCCACAGCCGCTCAGACCCAACCAAGTAAACACAGGGACTTATATTGCTTACAAACTGTATGGCCGTGGCAGGCTTCTTGCTAACTGTTCTTATAGCTTAAATTAATCCATTTCCATAAATATATACCTTGCCACGTGGCTCGTGGTTTACCGGCATCTTCACATGCTGCTTGTCATGGTGGCGACTGGCAGTGACTCCTTCCTCCTTCCTGTTCTCTCCATTCTCCTCTCTGTTAGTCCCGCCTATACTTCCTGCCTGGACACTGGCCAATCAGTGTTTTATTTATTGACCAATCAGAGCAAATTGACATACAGACCATCCCACAGCAAGTGTTTTTGATCTTAGCCATTCTGACAAGTGTAAGATGTTATCTCACAGTCATTTTGATTTGCATTTCCCTGATGACTAAGGATGTTAAGTAATTCCTTAAATGTCTTTTGGCCATTTGAGATTCTTCTGTTGAGAATTCTCTATTTAGATCTGTATCCCATTTTTAAATTGGATTATTTGGTATTTTGATGTCTAGTTTCTTGAGTTCTTTATATATTTTGGAAATCAGCCCTCTGTGAGATGTGGGGTTGGTGAAGATCTTTTCCCATTCTGTAGGCTGGCATTTTGTCTTATTGACAGTGTCCTTTGCTTTACAGAAGCTTTTCAGTTTTAGAAGGTCCTATTTAGTAATTGTCAATCTCAGTGTTTGTGTTACTGGTGTTATATTCAGGAAGTAGTCTCCTGTGCCAATGCATTCAAGGCTACTTCCTACTTTCTCTTCTATCAGGTTCAGTGTGACTGGACTTATGTTGAGGTCTTTGACCCACTTGGACTTGAGTTTTGTGCAGACTGATAGATATGGATTTATTTGCATTCTTCCACATGTCCACATCCAGTTATGCCAACACCATTTGCTGAAGTAGCTTTCTTTTTTCCATTGTACAAATTTGGCTTCTTTGTCAAAAATAAAGTGTCCATAGGTGTGCAGATTTATATCAGGGTCTTTGGTTCAATTCCATTGATGCTGGGGATGTCTTTCTGTATGCTGTGAATGTGTTGTTCTGATTGATTGATAAATAAAATGCTGATTGGCCAGTAGCCAGGTAGGAAGTATAAACAGAGAGGAGAATGCTGGGAAGTGGAAGGCTGAGTCAGGAGATGCTGCCAGCCACTGCTGCCATGAGAAACAAGATGTAAAGTACTGGTAAGCCACAAGTCACGTGGCAACTTATAGATTAATAGAAATGGGTTAATTTAAGATATAAGAACTACATAGTAAGAAGCCTGCCATGGCCATACAGTTTATAAGTAATATAAGTTTCTATGTATTTACTTGGGTCTGAGAGGCTTCAAGCCCTATCGAGACTGGAGAAAACTCCAACTACACAATGATCCACGTGTCTGTTTTTATTACTATAAATCTATAGATAGAGCTTGAATTCAGGGATGGTGATACCTCTGGAAGTTCCTTTATTGTATAGGATTGTTTTAGCTATCCTGGATTTTTTGTTTTTCCAAATGAAGTTGAATATTTTTCTTTCAAAGTCTGTGAAGAATTGTGTTGGGATTTTGATGGGAATTGCATTGAATCTGTAGATTGCTTTTGGTAAGATTGCTGTTTTTATTATGTTGGTTCTACCTATCCATGAGCATGAGAGATCTTTCCATTTTCTGATATCTTCTTCAATTTCTTTCTTCAAAGACTTAAAGTTGTTGTATAGGTCTTTCACTTGTTTGGTTAGAGTCACCCCAAGATATTTTATATTATTTGTAGTTAGCATGTTGTTTCTTTGATTTCTTTCTCAGCCCATTTATAATTTGCATATAGGAGAGCTGATTTTTTTGAGTTAATCTTGTATCCTGCCACATTACTGAAGGTGTTTATCAGCTGTAGGAGTTCCCTGGTAGAAATTTTTGGGGTTACTTATGTATACTATCATATCATCTGCAAATAGCCAAAGTTTGACTTCTTCCTTCCAATTTGTATCCCCTTGATCTCCTTTTACTGTTTTATTGCTCTAGCTAGAACTTCGAGTACTATATTGAATAGATATGGAGAGAGTGGACAGCCTTGTCTTGTTCCTGCTTGTAGTGAAATGACCTTGAGTTTCTCTCCATTTAATTGATGTTGGCTTTTGGCTTGCTGTATATTGCTTTTATTACATTTTTGAATGTTCCTTGTATCCCTGATCGCTCCAAGACCTTTATCATGAAGGGGTTTTTAATTTTGCCAAAGGCTTTTTCAGCTTCTAATGAGATGATCATGTGTTTTTTTTTCTTTTAGTTTGTTTAAATGGTGGATCACATTGACAGATTTTCATATGTTGAACCATCTCTGCATCTCTGGGATGAAGCCTACTTGATCATGGTGGATCACTTTTTTTTTTTTTTTGGTATGTTCTGGGATTCAGTTTGCCAATATTTTATTGAGTGTTTTTGTATTCATGATGGAGATTGGTCTGTAATTTTCTTTGTTGCATCTTTGTGTGGTTTGGGTATCAGGGTAACTGTAGCCTCATAAAAAGAGTTTGGCAATGTTCCTTCTGTTTCTATTGAATGGAACAACTTGAGCAGTATTGGTATTCACTCTTTGAAATTCTGGTAGAATTCTGTGCTGAAATCATCTGGCCCTGGGCTTTTTATGGTTGGGAGACTTTTAATGACTGCTTGTATTTTCTTAAGGGCTATAGGTCTATTTAAATTGTTTATCTGGTCTTGATTTAAATTTGGTATATGATATCTATCCATAAAATTGTCCATTTCTTTTAGATTTTCCAATTTTGTGGAGTACAGGTTTCTGAAGTATGACCTGGTGATTCTCTGGATTTGCTTGTTGTCTCTTGTTATATCCCACTTTTCATATCTGATTTTGTTAATTTGGATATTATCTCTCTGCCTTTTGGTTAGTTTGGATAAGAGTTTGTCTATCTTGTTGATTTTCTCAAAGAACTAACTCTTTGTTTCATAGATTCTTTGTATTGTTTTCTTTGTTTCTATTTTATTGATTTCAGCCCTCAGTTTGTTTATTTCCTAGCATCTATTCCTCCTGGGTGAGCTTGCTTCTTTTTGTTCTAGAGCTTTCAGGTGTGCTGTTAAGTCACTAGTGTGAGAGTTCTCCAAATTTTTTATGTGGGCACCTAGTGCTATGAACTTTCCTCTTAGCACTGTTTTCATAAGTTTGGGTATGTTGTACATTCATTTTCAATGACTTCTAGGAAGTCTTTAATTTCTTTCTTTATTTCTTCCATGACCCAGTGGTGATTCAGTTGGGCATTATTCAGTTTCCATGAGTTTGTAGTCTTTCTGTAATTTGAGCTATTGTTGAATTCTAACTTTAACCCATGGTGATCTGATAAGATACAGGGGATTATTCCAATTTTTTCTATCTTTTGAGATTTGCTTTGTGACTGAGTATGTGGCCAATTTTAGAGAAGGTTCCATGAGGTGCTGAGAAGAAGGTATTTTCTTCTATGTTTGAGTGAAATGTTCTATAGATGTCTGTTAAGTCCATTTGAGTCATAACATTTTTTAGTTTCCTTGTTTCTCTGTTAAGTTTCTGCCTGGTAGACCTTTCCATTGGTAAGAATGTGGTGTTGAAGTCTCCCACTATTAGTGTGTGGGATTTGATGTGTGATTTAAGCTTTAGTGATGTTTCTTTTACAAATGTGGGTGCCCTTGTAATTTGGGACATAAATGTTCAGAATTGAGATTTCATCTTGATGAATTTTTCCTGTGATGAATGTGAAATGTCCTTCTCCATTTCTTTTGATTAATTTTAGTTTGAAGTCTATTTTGTTAGAGATTAGGATAGCTACACCAGCTTGTTTCTTAGGTCCATTTGATTGGAAAATATTTTCCCAACCCTTTACTCTGAGGTAATGTCTGCCTTTGAAGTTGAGGTGTGTTTCTTGTATGCAGCAGAAGATGGATCCTGTTTTCATATCCATTCTGTGTCTTTTTATAGGTGAATTGAGTCCATTGATATTAAGAGATATTAATGACCAGTGATTGTTAATTCCTGTTATTTTTGGTTTTGTTGTTGGTGTTAGTAGTGTGTGTGTGTTTCCCTTCTTTGAGATTTGCTGGTGTGAGGTTATCTATTGCTTGTGTTTTTGTGGGTGCAGTTAACTTTCTTGGTTTGGAGTTTTCCTTCTAGTACTTTCCGTAGGACTGGCTTTGTGGAGAGGTATTGTTTAAATCTGGTTTTGTCATGGAATATCTTGTTTTCTCCATCTACAGTGATTGAAAGTTTTGCTGGGTATAGTAGTCTGAGCTGGCATCCATGGTCTCTTAGTGTCTGCAAAATGTCTGTCCAGGACCTTCTGGCTTTCAGAGTTTCCATTGAGAAGTCAGGTGTAATTCTAATAGGTCTGCCTTTATATGTTACTTGGCCTTTTTCCTTTTCAGCTCTTAATATTCTTTCCTTTATCTGTATGTTTGGTGTTTTGATTATTATATGGCTAGGGCCTCCCCTTTTTTTGTCCAGTCTATTTAGTTTCTTGTACTTTCATAGGCATGTCCTTCTTTAGATTGGGAAAGTTTTTTTCTATGATTTTGTTGAATGTATTTTCTGTGCCTTTGAGTTGGATTTCTTCTCCTTCTATTATTCTTAGGTTTTTGTCTTTTCATGGTGTCTCAGATTTCCTGGATGTTTTCTATTAAGAATTTGTTGGATTTAACATTTTTTTTTTGACGGAATCTATTTTCTCTATCGTATCTTTAAGGCCTGAGATTCTCTCTTCCATCTCTTGTATTCTGTTGGTTATGCTTGCATCTGGAGTTCCTGTTCGTTTACCCAGATTTTCCATTTCCAGAAATTCCTTGGTTTGTGTTTTCTTCTTTGCTTCTATTTCAATTTTCAAGTCTTTAACAGTTTCTTCACCTGTTTGATTGTTTTTCTTGACTTTCTTTAAGGGATTTATTGATTTCTTCCAATTTTTTTTTTTGTCTTTTCCTCAATTTCTTGGGAATTTTTCATTTTCTCTTTAAGGGCTTCTATCATCTTCTTAACATTGTTTTTAATGTTGTTTTCTCCTGCTTCATCTGAGTTGAGGTGTTCAGGTCTTGCTGTTGTAGAATCACTAGGTTCTGGTGGTGTCATATTACTTTTTTATGTTGTTGAATGTATTCTTACATTGCCGTCTACCCATCTGGGCTTGAGATAATTATAAGTACAGGTGTTAATTCTTGCGATGTTCCTTTATTCCTTTATTGTCTGTTTCCTTTATTGTCTTTTCCCCTGAACGACAATGGGTTTTGGTGGTTGGCAGGTTGTCTGGTTGAGTAGGGTTGTCTCAACTGAGGTTTGTGGGGGTTTGGGTGCCTAGATCTAGCCTATTGTCCAGTTCTTCTGGCTGGAGTGGGCTTTACTTGGGCTTATGGGCTCAGTTCTTCCAACTGGTGTGGGTTGTGCCTATGCCTGTGGAGTCTGTTCTTCTGATTGGTGTAGGTTTTGCCTGTGCCTGTTCTTCCAAATGGTGTGGGTGGCACTTGTGCCTATAGGGTGTGTTGACATTGCTGGAGAGGGCCATTCATGGGGGGGAATGCTCTTCTTCCAATTGGTGCAGGTGGTGCTTGTGTCTCTAGGGACTGCTGATTTTGTGGGGGATGGTTGGCCGCAGAGGCGGGGGAGGGGGTGATGGGTTGCATAAATTTGGGCAGCTGAGTGAGTCTTGTAGGTTACAGGGTCTAATGAGTGGCGGCCGTGGTGTAGTGGCCTGCTAGCAGGACCCTTACTTGCTGGCTGGCTGCTGGGGCTGAGATGGGAGGCAGAGGGGCACGGGATGTGCCCCGGGGTTTAGGATCTATGGATTGGGGCAGTTTGGTTGGGAGACCAGTCACTCACGTCTTGTTCCAAATGGTGCAAGTGGTGCTTGTGCCTCTGGGAACTGCTGATTTTTCGGGGAATGGGGATGGTTGTGGCAGGGGGTAATGAGTTCCATAGGTTTGGGTGGATAAGATGGGTCCAGTGGGTGGCGGTGGTGGTGTAGAAGCCTGCCAGAAATGAGAGGACAGTTCTGAAGACATGATTTTGTGACTTGGATTTCAGGGATAAATCTTCTTCCACAGGCTTGGATCCTTGAGAACAGAAATATGGAAAATACAAAAAGCGGAAACAAATTATGACCAAGACACTTCTGATTTTATAGTTTGTGAATGGATATATTATCATATAGTTATTTATTCATTCAAAAGCTGTCATACATATGATGCATATAATTGAAACAATCCTCATTTTTAGAGCTGTTTGAGGTTCACAGCAGGTACAGAGATTTCCACATATTTCTTGCCCCTGCACTTGATTAATCTCCATGATTATCAAAATCTCCCACCAGACATACTGGATTTACATATGAAACTGATGGACCACTACTCAACTCCGGAAATTAAAACCCAGGTATCAACTTGCTGTGGCTATTGCCAGGCGTGCAATGCCACAGCTGTTGCATAAATATTGAACGTGACCCACTTAAAGCAGCAATGTTTCTTGGTATTTCACTTGTGTGATATGTAAGACTTAAAAATACCCAGAGGTGTCAACGTTTTCCCAGCTCACTCAGCCTCAACATGTAACTAACAAGAATAATAAATAATCAACTGTTTGTCTTTCAGATGTTGAATAAGCTTTGGGTTTCACATCTATAATAAGTAAGTTCTCAACTTGGAATAGTCTTATTACTGTATTTCTTTATTTGGTTTGAAAATTCTGAGGGCTAATTCTTTAAAATATTTCACACGTTTCCCGTGTAAGTTTTGATAAAAGGTAGTCTTTATTCTAACATTTTTGGTCATTTATAATTTTTCCCTGGATTATAACTATTGGTTAAGATTTCAAGTATACTTACTAGTAGTATTAGTGCATAATAATAGTTGTATAACTTTGCAATCTTTTCTCTTTCTATTCTAATATGCTTTTCTTTCAATTTTATGTGTGTATAAAGGTATCTTATTGATACCTTGTTGACTGGTCAATGTGAAAAGATCAAAAGAATATGGAATGCTCATCCTTAAATGGGACATCTATCTCACACCCCTTCCCCCAAAGGATCAGAGATTATAGCACTATAGGTGGGTGAAAAGATTTTAAGAACCAGAGGTCAGGGAGGGCTGCTGCAAAACAGTGTTTTCTGGACACGAGAGGGCTGCTGCACGCATGATAGGGACTGTTTACACAAGACCTGCATGAGATTAAACCAGCCATAAACCTCACTGTGGATGACTTGGGGGCTACGAAGGCCCATCTCTAGCTGCAGAACCTATGGGCAACTGATTGCAGCTGATGAGGGAGGGTTTCAGCTTGCTTCAGGGATGCCACTCCTGATAAATTGCCCGTGCTCTTGTGGATGGCATCATGGCATCATGGCATCATGGCATCACTGGCAGCACTGAATGGACTCCGTGGGCTAAAAAGAGTACAGGAAGTTGGGAGGGCAAGTGGTAGGAGTCATGGGAGGATTTGATCCTGACATTATATGCATATATGAAATTCTCAGATAGTAAATAAAAAGGAAAAAACATTCAATACCTTGCTTGCCGTCTCAGATTCTACATTGAAATTCTCTGGGTTTCAGGGTATTTGTGTTTGGAACTTATAAGCAGTACTTAAACTTGTTTCTTTTGCTTACTCTGCCTTGTCTTGATCTCTGATAGAGATCCCCCAGTATGATGGGGGCAATAGTGCTGACTAGGCTCTTTTTCTGTTCTGCCTGCACCCACACCTTAGAACTGGCACAAGTTGCTCAGGGCTGCGTTGGGAGGCACCTGAGAGAAGATTACACAATGGCCTTCTGTAAAGAGGATTTCTTGAGGCTTTGTTATGTTTAGGTAAAAGACTGAGCCCAGTTTGAGATGCTACCTTGCCAAATGATCTCAAGCGGCTGTGTGAGGATGCTACTTCAGGAATCTCTTCAAGATAAAACACGCCTTCAGTTCTTAAAAAGCCACAACTCCTGTTTACTTTTCGTCTTAGTCATTCCACGAGCCAATGGAGACCATATCAAGTGCTCTTTTAATTAAAATATGGTAAGTACAGATATTTCTCAGTCCCTCTTACTCACTCAGTGTGTGGGTCGCATTGGCTAAATCCCCAAATAGGCTTCCTTACACTGAGATCCTTCACAAATCGACACTCCCACATTAAATGTAGTTTCTTTGAAATATGTATCTTTTTGTTTTATATTTTGACAAAGCTATTTGAGTGACTTTAGTTATCTTTTGGTTGAGAAGAAGTCAAGCGCTTTGGTCTCACTTACGGAGTGTTTTCTAATGTCCTAGAAACTTCAGGGCAGATAATATACTAAAATACATAGCTTCCATACCATATCATCATCATTATCACTGGTGGATTTGAGATGAGTTTGCCATTGCCCTTTGACTTCAGGAAAAAGCTATCAGTCTTAAAAACATTGAAAATCGCCGGGGGGTGGTGGCGCACGCCTTTAATCCCAGCACTAGGGAGGCAGAGCCAGGCGGATCTCTGTGAGTTCGAGGCCAGCCTGGACTACCAAGTGAGTCCCAGGAAAGGCGCAAAGCTACACAGAGAAACCCTGTCTCAAAAAAAAAAAAAAAAAAAAAAAAAAAAAAAAAAAAAACATTGAAAATCTGTGCTAGTTGGAAGCCTGTTGATTCAAGACAAGTTGCAGCTTAGCTTCCAATAGGTACAGTGTGAAGGAGAGTTGTTTTCAGGGAAGAATTTTTCTGTTGACTACATGCACATTTGTGATACTGTTTGATTATATTTTAATTCTGCAGTTACATGAACCTTTCTATTATCAGTCATTTGTTGAGACACAGTCCTGCTTAACTTTGCATTAAAGGAGGTAATCCAAAGTGAAAATTGATTGACATTTCAGTTGAAGCTATATCAAGCTTCTAAATTTAATGTCTGAATCCTGGTGGCTGTGTTTAGGTTTTTATTTTGGTTTATATGCACAGTATAGATGTGTGTGGTAAAGGATCAGAGGGTTCTGGTCCTAGGAAAGTAGCCTTCTATGCCTTTGAAGACTCATGTTCCTGAAACAGAACCATCTCCCTGAAAAGAGTTTGAGAATGCTATGAGTCATCTTTGGTGACAGTTGTGGGACACAATGACTATCTATCAGATGAAACAGAGCCATACAAGGCTTGTGTAACAATATAGCCCATGCATTTGATCATGGCTTTATTTTCATACTCTACATGTTGCTAATCAAAATTTACATTCTGCAGAAAACCAATGTGTTTCAGTCACAGTTGAAGAGGAACCTAGTTCCAACTTCCAAAGGGACTTATGTGAGTTTTCCACTTATCTATGGGGGCTGATTGCCGAGAAGGGAAGTGGACACAAGCCCCCATCACTAACCTAACCCAGAAGTTATCTCCAACTCATAATCACTCACAAAGGGGAAATGAGTTCTCTCCAACGGAGTCTTTTGTGTATACATACCACACTGAAGTGCAGATCCCATGCTCAGCAGTAGAAGGACAACACAAAGCAAATGAAAGAATGCTTAGTCTGGGCATTTTTGTAGCCTTATAGGTCTTTTGCTTATATATTACAGTTTTGTGTTTTTTATGGGAATGTGAATGCATGAGTCTGCATCTTCATGTGTTTCTTGTGCTTTTTCCTTGTCTCTCTTTTTCTGTTTATTTTGTTCACTTCTGGTTTGTTTGCTTTAATTTCATCTTCTTTTTATTATTATTTTTGGATGCTGAAAGGAAAAGTATCAGCTCAGTGGCACCAAGACCAAGTTCTCAGCACAAGGGAGATTTATTTGCCCCAGAAGGACAAAGAACAGGGAGTGAGACACAAAGACAGGAGAGAGAGGATGAGGGAGAAGGGGAAGGGAAAAGGAAGGGGGGGGAAGAGGTTATTTGTCCTGGGAGGACAAAGGATAGAGAGGAGACAGACGTGGCACATAGGCAAGTGTCAGTTTATAAAGGTAAGAGGGTAAACCTCATGTTAGGACGAGGTGTTTAATTTTAATTGGGCATGCTCATTAGGTGAGCCAAAGGGGGCTTTTGATTGCTGGGCTTCAATACTTTGATAGCTGGACCTTGGTGGTCAGCCTCAGGAGGAGGATGTCACCAAATAAGGGACTAGACCTTGGTGGCTAGCTTTAGAAATATAATCTAATGATTTTTAGCAAGGAGAGGGAATGGGAGAGAAGGGCAAGGCCTGTCAGAGCCATGTTTGCCATGCTCCAGCTGGCTAGAGTCCCTTCAGAGAGCTGTTTGATTTCTAATGAGAGAGAGAAGGAAGAGTGTAGATTTGGGTGGGTGGGGAGGTGGGATGATTTGGGAGGAGTTGGAGGAGAGAAAACTATGAACAGAATATATTGTATGAAAAAAATCTATTTTCAGCAGCAACAACAACAACAATAACAACAATAATAGTAAAAGATGGGCTGGAGAGTTAGCACAGCAGTTTAAGAGCATTTCCTGCTTGTCCCAAGCACTGGGATTCAATTCCCGGTACCCACATGGAGGCTCACAAACATCTCTAACTCCAATTTCAGGGATTCCAATGTCCTCTTCTGGCCTCCATGGTCACCGCACAAATGTGGTACACAGACAATCATGTAGGCACAAAACTAACACACAAATAAAATAACATCTCAAGAAAAAAATTTTAAAGTTAAGACACTGGAAATTTAAAAAATATAAGATCCAAGTCAAGTTCATCATTATAACGAACTTGTTACGATTTATTAAAGTGGAGTTGTAAGGTTATTACTGAATATTTTCTAGATCTATTTTATCCTAATAATATTATTGTCATTTAAGTACACACACACACACACACACACACACACACACGTAATTAAAAATTTTAGAAAGAATACAAGTTATAACTTCAAAGGCAGGTCACTTATATTGCTTGTATTCCAGTCAACTAAACACACACCACACACACACACACACACACACACACACACACACACACACCCTCAGTGGAACAAAATACCATTTTTACTCAGAGGGTAGTGGCCAGGTACCATCACGAGAGAGAAATTATTCTTAGAAACTGAACTACCCTGGGAGCCTGAGACCTGGGAACAACTTTAGTCCAGGAGCCTCGGTTTGGCCTGCCACAGTGTCTGGGTGAGAAAGGCCCAGGGAGGCAGGAGAGGAAGTCAAGAGGGTTGGATGCTGACAAGCTGAAGGGTACGTGTGGCTTGTACGTGTGCAGGTCCATGAAGCTTGCGCTGAAGGAGGGAGGCAGTGAAGCGCACAGGGAGAGTTAATGGCCAGGAGCAGATGTTATCAGCTGAGGGTAACCTCGGAGTCTGATAGCTCTCAGCCTGAATCCAGTGACCAGATCAACCTCTGAAGTCACTTTTCTGTCCACCCCCCACCGTGGAAGAGGCTGGGAATTCAAGTCTCAAGGGTTTATTTGGTGTCCACAGCTACCTTCTTTTGGGAAGGTGATGGAACCCCAGGATATCTGTCAAGTGTGAACACAGTCCCTTTGCCTTTCTCAGCCTTAATGCTGAAGTTGCTTCCTACCCTCCCAATGCATGTGGGGTCCTCTACACCCCAGTAACGCATCAGCTACCCCACTACACTAGAGGGATGCAGCCACCGCTAATCTCTCTAGTGTACAAAGCAGGCATGCCCAATCAATCTGCGATGGCAGTGATGGTGGGCTGCAGGTTGGTCCTATGTACCCTGGACTCACAGAATTTCTATGTTAATGGCCCTCCCCCACCCTCACGTTTATAGCACAGCTGGTCTTTTCTTCTTACCACAGTTCTGCCCACAACTTCCTCAAAGTGTTCCTCGTTGGCTTCCTCTTGGATTATACTTCTCCATTCAGGCATATCTGTGTCTGTGAATCCCAGATCAAGTGGGTACCAGGCTTCTGAGTCCACACCGGCCCCCAGGGTGGCCCCCACCCTGTTCAGCATAGGAGATGAGGCCTTTGGGGTTTAAAGATGTAAAGATGCATGATCTTCTTTCCTTGGCCAAAATTTTGACTGTAAGACCTCTCCTCAAAGGATTTCCATCTAGGGCACCAGGGAGCAAGCTAAGAAGTACAGGGGGCATCCTTCTCCAGTTTCTGCTTGCTGTGTGGTAGGACTTCTTGGTTCTCGAGTATCCCAGGCTGACGTCAAACAAATAGTCAGTAAGGAGGACCTTGTACACCTGAGCTTGCACGCATTTTTCAAGTGTTAGGACCACAGGCACCTGCCACCATGACTGGCCACGTCATGTCTCCCATTTTAAACTTTATTTTTTTCAATGTGTCAGTGTGGGTCCTAGTGCCTTGGTGCTTTCTTTTTCCCTTTGGCTCATAGCCCTGCTGGGAGTTCTTCTCCTCTTTCCTTATTGTTTGCTCAGTGCCCCACCAGTCCTTGTAGTTTCTCTGCTCAAGTTGACCTGGTTTCTATCTACTGTTGACCGTTCTTCTCCAGACCACGTGTGTCTCAGGTGTACCGATGCCGGGCTTCAGGCTCATGGAGGCATAGGAAAGCGATGTTGTCTCAAGCCCGCTCTCCTCCCATTTGTTCCCACATCTTTTAGCCATTTTAAGTATATTTTAACATCTCCACTTTTCCACCTCCATGTTTCTTCTATTTTGTCCATTTTCTGTGGAACAGCTGAATCACAGTATGGCATGTCCCTGGTTGAACTTCAAAAAGTTTCCATCACAATTCAAAGTATGCCTACGTGTTCCCTCTGTCTGTTTTGTTTGCTATTACCTCACGTATATGCCAAGTCCGCTCCTTATTTTAAGCCCTCACTCAAGTATCACCTAACAGGCATGGCTTTCTATTAGATGATGCTGTTATGTTGAATCATATATGCCTTTTCTCTTAGTCCAGCCACTTCGGTGATGGTACTGCATGTACTCATCTAGCCTCAGGTTGACAGCGTCTGCCCTAAACCCACCCACCAAGTCTCACGTCATCTCCAGGTTCTTGGGACTCTCACGCCAGCACACTCAGCTTTGCACACACACAGACATGCTTTGGAAGTGCACAGGAGCTGACACCCCCATGGCTGATTCTCATCTAGTAGCAGATGAGACCCAGTAACTAATCTAGTTCCTTATGCTTTGTGAAGGTAACCGTAATTATACAAAGCAGGGAACGGGAAGCCTTGGTACCCTGGCAGCAATAATGCACACTTACATTGGTGCCTTCTGCCTTCTTCTGTTCTTACTATTTATAAATTAATTAATGTGTGTGTGTGTGTGTGTGTGTGTGTGTGTGTGATGTACATGCACATATGTGCATACGAGTGCATGTGGGGGCCAGAGGTTGATGTAGGGTGTCTTCCTCCACTGCTCTTTGTCTGGTTTTTTTTGAGACAGGCTCACTAAACTCAAAGTTCATGCTAGGTAAATGGCTGGACACGCTGGTCGGAGAGCTCCACAGATCTGACTGTTCTGCGTGCCCACATGTTTACAGTCACGTGCCACGGCCCTCAGCTCTTCTGTGTGTGGGAGATGTGAGTTCAAGTCCTCATACTTACACAGCAGGCATGTTACCAAATGAGCCCTCCTGTTCCTCCCTAATTAACCACCCGCATACAAACCCTTGTTTTAGTCTCTGCTTTTGAGTGAATTTGAGGTAAGGCATCTCCCGTTACCACCTTATGTAAAATTATATTCAATTCTGTTGGTCCTTACCTCGGTTTGCTTTTAATCTGAACTTAATATACGTCGCTGCTTGATAATATTTTCATTTCACACTTCAGTGGTGCTTCTCTTGTAAATAGCCCTTCACTCTGTCTGGCCAAGGCAATTTCTGAATCAACTCTAATTTTGTTATTGATGTCTGACAACACACTTGCATGGACAGTGACACTGGCTGGTTAGTTTGACAGTGTAGGTAACAGATTCAGTTAGTAGAGACCTTGAATAAAAAAACCACTTCATGTTCAGAGTCCCCAATGGAACACCCTGTTAGGTCTGCTGTAATTGTATACTCCTCCACGCCTGGCTGTCCATGAAAGCTAAACTTCCTGGAGTGCTTAATTTGAGTGTGAAGTATTTTGCTATGTGAGCTCAGGCTCAAACGAAGACTGACTGGAGAGGTGACTCGGTGGGTGAAGCTCCCGTCACACAAGTACGGGGACCTGGGTTCAGAAGCTCAGCATCCACATTTAAAAAAAAAAAGCCAGGTGTGGTCCTGCACATCTGTAATTTTAGTAGAAGGCAAAGACAGATCCCTGGAGCTCTCTGCCTGGCCAATAGGTTCACTGAGAGACTTTGTATCAAGAGATAAGATGATAAGCCTGGAGGTGGTGGCACACGCCTTTAATCCCAGCACTTGGGAGGCAGAGACAGGTGGATGTCTGTGAGTTCGAGGCCAGCCTGGTCTGCAAAGTGAGTTCTAGGACAGGCACCAAAAGCTACAGAGAAACCTTGCCTTGAAAAACAAAAACAAAACACCAACAAAAAAGTAAGACGATAAAGAGTGATAAAGAAGTATTGAGGAAGATATCTGACTTTGACCTCTGACCTCTACATCAATGTGCCCATGCATCCACAATGCCATGTATATGAACTACACATGTACACATGTCTGTTGTCAGAATATGTTGAATAAGGAAAGATCCACCTGAGACACTTGCTGGCTTTCCCTCTGCCTCTGAGTATGTGATTGGCTCTCAGTAATACTCTATAAGGCTTGTCACCATGGTGGGACCACTATTTTGTTTTTTTTTTTTGTTTGTTTGTTTGTTTCTTTTTTGGTTTTTTTGAGACAGGGTTTCTCTATGTAGCTTTGCGCCTTTCCTGGAACTCACTTGGTAGCCCAGGCTGGCCTCAAACTCACAGAGATCTGCCTGCCTGTGCCTCCCAAGTGCTGAGATTAAAGGAGTGTGCCACCACTATTTTGTAATGGGCCATATAGCCTTGCAAACCCAGGAGCAGAGCCGGGGTCAGACTTCAGACACCAGCACATCCTCTCAGCCATGGGGACAGCTGCGCAGTAGAGCCTGCCGAAGTCCCTCTGTATTAGATTATTCTGCATGGCAAGGAGCAGTGGTGGCTGGAGGGACTTGCTGGGGGCTCTGTGTCTCCTGTGGTGCCAACCAATAAAGCATTCACAGTCTGATCCACAAAGATCACTGGGGATAGCAAACAGGTCTTGATCTTCCTGATTCTGACGTTTGCCACTTGAGGCAGAGATGCTGAGGCCTCTAGAGATAAAGCCCCTCCAGGCAAGAGCTGCCCAGTCCTTCCTCAGGCTGCATTGGCTTGTCTACAGGCATGGTGAGCTAACTGTACTCCTGAAACACAGTTCCAGTGATTACAACAGGCACATACCCATCCAGGGGCCGGCTCAGTGGGAGAATCCGAATTATGGGGGTACTGCCCTGCCTCTGGCCCAAGTCTTGGGCTGCAGGTCTTGAAAATTCCTTGTGCACCTGACTGGCCCAGCTGGTGGTATGCACCAGGGCCCCGATGCTCATCTCGCAGCAGACTCAGGTGTCTGCTACAAGTCTGTGGCTAACAATGGTGGCTGAGCAGTGCTGTGGACCAGATACCCCTCTGGGACACAGACCTCCGAAGACGGTGGTGGCAGATGAGAAGGCATCCTGTTGGTCCACCGACTCTAGGAGGCAGAACTGCTCTAGGCCACCTTGGCTTCACCTTCTGCCTTCTCAAGGATCCCATGCGCTTTCCCAGCTCTTTCCTCTTCACGGTTGATGGTCGGCTGCATCTTTACCATGGCAATTAAGTGAGGGAGGGGTCATTTTTTCCAAAGTCACAGCATGGCAAACTCTTAACCACTGGGCTTTCCTGCCCCTCGTGGGCTTCTTTTTGTCTTATGCTTTTTTAGGTTTTCTTATCTTGCTTCCTGTGTCCTGTGTTTGGGGAAGAAGACTTTTTACTAATGGCCACATTGAGAATGTTTCTAAAATATTCCTCAGCATCTATTTTTCTATATTTCTTAAAGTGTGTTAAGCAGACATTGGCACTTTCTGTTAACGTGGTAACTTTTTAATACTATGTTTTCTAAAATTATGAAAATCTAGAAATACGGACATTGTGACTAACTGACATTAACTCCATTTAAGTTTAGATTTGCTTTAGCTTATTTTTGAAAGGCCAGGGGCTGCTGTCCTCTGACATTTATCTAGTTTGTGCCTTTCTCAGCCTTATAGTTAGTGAACTGTGCTACGGAAGAATTTCCATCAGCTTGTAAAATTTTTCCCTTTCTTTCTTTTTCTTTTGATTTCTTCCTTCCTTCTTCCCTCTCTCCCTTCTTTCCTCCCTCCCTCCTTCTCTCTCTCCTTCTCTCTCTCTTTCTTTCTTTCTTTCTTTCTTTCTTTCTTTCTTTCTTTCTTTCTTTCTTTCTTTCTTTCTTTCTTTCTTCCTTTCTGGTGGTGTTTTCAAGACAGGGTTTCTCTGTGTAGCCTTGGTTGTCCTGGAACTCACTCTGTAGACCAGGCTGGCCTTGAACTCACAGAGATCCACCTGCCTTTGGATTAAAGGCGTGTGACATTCCTGCCCTGCTACATTTTCCTTTTCCTAGTTGCTTCTTTGTTGGTGCCCTTTTGAGCTACTCAGTTGTGCGTGGCCCAGTCAAAACTGCCAAATTATCCTCGCACAGACTCTAGTTATATCTATTTACCTCTGTAGAAGAGAGAAAACGACAGGTGCAGGATTAGGTTAGCCTCCCAGTGGGAAAATGTAAATTGCTGTCAGCAATAAAAAGAAATATTCTCGTCGCATTAAGAAAAACATCTAGGCTACTCTAGTGTTTTGCAGCAGTTGCATAATCCTATTTATTTGGTAGTATTCACACCATTCACAAATTATACATGGCTGAGAGTGTAGCTTCAAAAATGTGTCTCAAACGGAAGTTTCCGTAGTGGCTGGCAGTCACCTTATTTTCATCTTCTTAATAATCACAGTCCTTCTTGTGCATCTTTGTGACTGGAATTCTTATTTTTGGGCTTTGCATTCACCTATGAAGGTATTTATAGCACTCCTGCTCCGGTTTTTTACTCTTCTGCATCACAGATATGGAAAGAGGGATACTGGGTGGGGCAAGATGCTGCAAGATGCTAGAGACTCCTAAAGGTGGTATGTGCACCATACGGGTAGGAGAGGGTACCAGTGTGGGTAGGAGAGGGCACCTATTCTGTGTTTGTGGGGCGTTGCTCATCTAGGTGTCCTGAGGCCAATCACTGCAACCTAATTACACTCTTCTAGAGAGTCACATTTTATATGAATTTAATTCAGTGCTCCAAACTGCTGTCTGTATAAAAAAATCACATTGTCGCCGGGCGGTGGTGGCGCACGCCTTTAATCCCAGCACTCGGGAGGCAGAGCCAGGTGGATCTCTGTGAGTTCGAGGCCAGCCTGGGCTACCAAGTGAGTCCCAGGAAAGGCACAAAGCTACACAGAGAAACCCTGTCTCGAAAAACCAAAAAAAAAAAAAAAAAAAAAAAAAAATCACATTGTCCCTTTACTAATTTTTCAAGTTCTTTCATTCATGACACACATATATCTAAATTAAAGTGGTTGTCAGCCCATGCCATGTTTTCTGTTGTGTGTGTTCCTGACCTCAATGGAAGGAGCCTGAGAATAGTTTGAGGTAAGCCAAATCTACATGCACCTGGAGAATTTAGAGCACACACAGGTTCTCTAGTTAAGGGTGTTGCCTCACTGATAGTTCTTTATAGGAACAGAACTTGTAGAATGAATATATGTTAAAGAGAGTTTATGAGATAGACTCATATGATGTCATGGAAAACTTAGACATACAGCCATGGGGAACATAGGGTGGCTGGGAGAACATGAGGTGGCCGGGACAGATGCTGGGGAGGCCCCAGCAGCTTCAGACTGTTCCAGCAAAGAAAGAAGTCCCTGCTATGGAAATACTGGCCAGGGATACAGCAGGAAACGTCAGAGAAGTTGCAAATATAGTAGACGGGAACCTGGCATATTCTCTGAACAGGTGAATAGACCAAGGGTACTCTGCTCTCCCTCTGTATCATAAAGTCTCTAAGAACATAAAGTTCCCAATATTTTTCTCAGAAAGGAAACTCAAGTCTTTCTATGTACCTATTTACTGTAAACATCTTGAAGGATCTATTTAATTCTCAGCAACTTTATTACCTGCCCGTTATTTATGGGTGGGTCTTCCAACAGATGTGCATATAGAATACCCCTCCCAGTTCCAGGTTGCCACCGTTGCTTGGTCCTCCTTTCTAATAAAACTCCCTGGGGTTACTTCTGCTTTTAACTTTCAGGACACAATTACTGTGCAAAAGAATGACACCAAGTACTAGGAGGTACTTGCATTCAGATGACACCATGTATGATGTCCCTAACAAAATAGCACATGGAGAGGGTAATGCATTTAATAGTCCTGTCATTGGAATTTCTTGCATGGTTTGGGTAAACAAGCAGGCAAGTTACTTGAGTTTCATTTTTTTTGGGGGGGGGGGCGGGGAGGGACATGGGTGATTCTGCCCATCAAGGTGTTTTCTAGCTCTGTTCATGCTGCCTTGTCAAAGACCATGACCTAATTTGTATTTCCAACTTCCTCAGGCGACTGGGATGTAGCCAAGAATTGTAGCCATCACGTCACTTAACATTTATGAGGCTCAGGACTGAGAGGCCTCACTCATGCTGTCTTTATTTATTCGTTACCGTGTTCTGTAGGGTAAAGAATGTTGCGATTCACTCATCACAGATGAGAGCTGTGAAAGATGATTTTGGTTGTCACCCTAACTGGATTGGGGTGGTGGTTGACTAGAGGATTGGTAAAGCAGACATACTTTGGGGTATCTGTGGGGATCCTTCCAGGGAACGGTGGTAGTATGTCAGTGAACTGAGATTGGGCATAGCTGCTTTGAGTTACAGTCGGGCAGGCTGGGAGCCTAGACTGAACAGACAGTAGAAGAGTGAAGACGTCTCATGTAGGTACTGCAGTCACCCATAGACATCAGATTCCAGGTTCTTCAGCCTTTCCCCTGGTGGCTCTCCAGGGCAGATTCAGGCCTTCAGCCTCAACTCAGGGCATCTTTAATGTTCCAAGGCTGCCAGCTTCTTTGACTGGACATTGGTGGATTTCCTTATTTATGCTGCCTACGGATGGCACTTGTGGGACTGACTAGTCAGCCTCTAATTGCAACAGGCTCTCTAATGGACTCCTTTCATAATCATGTATATTCTGTTACTTGTGCTCCTTTGGTTAACTCTGCCTTACACAAGATCACAGAGCCTTGCTCAGGTGAGTCAGCTTGTCCAGTGTTAGCAGTATGGGGTGAGACGAGGGTTTGAACTGTGGTCTTACATTGGAGCCTTGGGGCTATAGCAATATATATCTGGGCTCCTTTTATGGTCTGGATTTTTGGATATTCAGTGTAAAGAAAGAGTTAAGGATGGTGTCATTAAAACTTTGTTCAATGTAGTATGAAATAGAGTAGCCAAAAACATTTCAAGATATGCTGCATACTGCATTTATTTTTGCTATAACATTTAAATATTAAAATATTAACTTTTTGGATGAATAAAGACATCAAAATGAATAATATGAATTTAATTTAAATGAATTATATTATTAGGGATGAGAAATTAATAACTTGCCCATTGCCACTTGGAATTTGATGCCAGAATTGAAGTCCAGCTCTTAGTCAGAACTTATTCATTCTCCTCATTTAATGCTCTGGCCCAGAGGCCTGGATGCTCCGCTAGCCCTGACCTTGTGTCTTTGAGATTGCATTTTCCTTTTTCTATACTGAGATGTCAACAGTGACCCTTGAAACTGGTACCTGGGGTGTGTGAAGGTGGGGCATCGGCTGGCATGGGGATGGTAGAGAGTCCGCATAACTCTGCAGCTAGGGAAAACAGAAAGACATGTTGGCATTCAGGCTTCTCACTGAGGTTCAGCTCATCAAGGAACTAGTGATAGAGGCAGAAGCAGTGTGTTAAAGCGACCTGAAGTACAGGAGGATAGCCAGAAACTGGGCCGTTAGCAGGAAACTAAGTAAACCATCCACCCTCTCAGCTTCTGTCCACCAGACTGCTACTGCCAATGGAGAGAGGCATAGGAGAAACTGAGTCAATAAAAGGGGGGGTGTCTTTGGAGAACAGAACATTTCTGTATTGGTGGTTTTCTTTTTATTATTTTTTTTCCTTTTTTTTTTTTTGGTTTTTCAAGACAGGGTTTCTCTGTGTAGCTTTGTGCCTTTCCTAGAACTCACTCTGTAGCCCAGGCTGGGCTTGAACTCACAGAGATCCACCTGGCTCTTCCTCCCAAGTGCTGGGATTAAAGGCATATGCCACCACCGCCCAGTGTTGGTGGTTTTCTTAATGAATACACAAGCATGTCACAGCAGCAGGCAGAGAACATCGTGTTTGAAGAAGAAACGGCACAAACATCTCAGTGCACCTGAAATAACAGGAAATGGAAATGTGTAGACTAATTTCTAAACAGTCTTATTAAATAAGAAACACAGAGCCGAATACAGGGGTAACAGCCGAAGAGATCAGAGAAACAGCGAAGAGTCACTGACTAACTTTAGCTTACCACCACATCGTAGCTTCCCAAGAGAGAGCTTCTTCCTGTCCAACCTGCGCTTTTATTGCCTTCCTGTTCTGCCTTCTCACTGGCTCTGAGTCCAGCCACATCACTTCCTTGTCACTGCCTGTCTATACAGACCTCCAGGTCTCTATGGTTGGTACTGGGATTAAAGGCTCGTGTCACCACACTTGGCTGTGTCCTTGACCATACAGAGACTCTGCCTGCCATGTGATCATATTAAGGGCATGTGCTACCACTGCCTGACTTCTGTTTATGGCTCGCTATGACCTCTGATCTCCAGGCAAACTTTATTTATTAACATACGAATAAAATATCACATTTCATCACAAATAAAATATCACCACAGAAATGACCTTGCCAACTGCTTTGAATGTGGCATCCTCTAGGTTCCACACCAGAGATTATCACATCAGCATCACAAAAGGGCCGCGTATAGGGGAGTGTGGGAAGTAAAGCTGACATCTGGCGACCAGGCCAGTTCTCAAGTGTGAATGATTTCACAAATGCTGTTTTAACCTCCCACAGCTCCTGGACTTATTTGAAATCCTAAATCATGACTCCCATTTTACAGATGACGAGATGAACATTAATGACAACAGAAATCTGCTCGTCTAAACTTACAGAGCCTGGAGAACTCAGAGCCGTCTGACTCCAAAGCAAAAGCTTTTAGACGCTGACCCACGCTCCTCTTGTTCAGTGAGCATCCCAGGTCACCTGGATCATTAGCACATACTGCAGACAGATGTGGACGAGACATATGTCAGTCTCTACAAGTCATGAGTCTCTTAGGACCTTAAGAGGTAGATTCTGACTCTGCTTGAGTCGACATATTCATTGACTCATGAGAAAACTTGTCAGCCGACATCAAGTGGCCATCCACACTGCCTCACACCGATACTCACCGTAGCATACCGTGACATATTATTCATTTCTTCCCTTCTAACAAAGTTACAACAATGCCGTATGCAAATGGTCTGAAGCTTAAGAGCACACTTTTTTTTTTTTTAATTTTTTTGAGACAGGGTTTCTCTGTAGCTTGCACTTTCCTGGGACTCACTTGGTAGTCCAGGCTGGCCTCGAACGCACAGAGGTCCACCTGGCTCTGCCTTCCGAGTACTGGGATTAAAGGCGTGCACCATCACCACCCGGCAAGAGCATACATTTTGATAAGGAGTTATTTTTAAAACTATGAGACTCACTAATTTTTATTATAGAAAAGAATAAATCCTGACTGAGTCAGCTGTTGTAATTTTGGAGTCTTAAAATGTTCAGAAAAATTCGTATTTTCTGAATAGAGTGGATGAAAGGTATTTAGCATTATGTGAATTTCTGGAAAAATATGCAGATGTATTATTTCTAATAAATATTAATAAACTGACATATACTTGATAAGCTTACACTAATATAATCCATAGGAATGTGCACTTGATATGGAAATGGTCTTAGGCATAAGTTAGTAAGTTTTCTGAGTTTTCTTTCATGAGATTAACCACATCAAGGCCACCAACAATTACATTTTGTTATTCTGAAGCAATATCAGGCCTATTTCATAAGCCATAATTTATTTAATTTTATACCCGTGGTGTTGGTTAAAGTTGTCATTTGAAAACCAACTGGATGTTCCTGTAAATTGAAATTAATAGGAGTGAATGAAAAAGTGCAGAAACTTTTACTGGAAAAGTAGATTAAAAATCAAAAGAGGATTTAGCTAGAATAGGAGCATGTAAATAAAAGGACTCAGGGAACAGGGCAAGGAACGAGCTACATATAAAAGAAATCAGAAAGGATCCCATTTAGAATAGACGCACACATATATACACACATATACACACACACTGCTAGGAATAAACGTACGTATTCCTTAGGAAAACCTCCAAGCAAAGAGGAAATCAAGAGTTTCATGGACGGCTGGCCTTAATATTTGAAGTGTTTAGGAAGAATGAATTAATCTCACTTATAAGTCACTGGGGGAGTGGAGTATTGCACACTAATAGACAGTATTACTAGACAGAGTGTTACACTGTCTAATAAACTTGACCTTCTTTCTACACCCATGTGAAGTTCCTAGAGAAGTTAGTCTGATACGTCTGCCTTATGATCTGCTAACTTTTCATGTATCAGCCAAGTTTCCACTGCTTCTCTGTGGTGAGGAACGGAGGTGTGCAGGGTCAGGTGAAGTAGCAGGATCTTACTTGCTGATTGCATATCTCCTCACCTAGGACCCCTCTGCTCTACACATACATCTCCAGCCTTCCTCATTCGGCATTGCAGAAGGCGCCCAGATTTCATGCTTGTCATCTCTCATTATGTACCTGTCCTTTCATTCCCCCATCTTCTAAATGAGTCCTTTTCCCCCCTTTTTGTTTGTGTTTGGACCACAGTTACGTGAGTCATTATATCTCTCCTGAACCCAGAGACAAATTGGCATGAATACACAGGAAATAAGTGCATGGAATTGAAAATATGACTTGGATTGCTGGTTATTCTGACGCAAGACTGTAGCTTCCACGTGTAACTGGTTTTGGTTTCCTCATAGTGCCCCTGAGTTGATCTTCGGGTGACCCTCAAGGGAGTTTAGGTTTGAAATTTATCCACAGTGGCTGTTTCACACCTGTGAGATCTCATAGACAGAAAGGGAGAGATCTCAGATACATGAGGAGACTTTTGCTTGATGAAAAAAGAATGGGTCCCTTGGACTTCACAGTCACTGGGTTGAGACAGTGGAGGTGACTTTGGGGTTAGCGTGGGCCTCCACATAGATGAGGAGAACACTGAAATAGTCTGTCTGTTATGCATGTAGTCAGTTAACTCTGAAATAGTTTTCACTACTTAGAGCTATGGTAGTGGATTTTTTTGGTAGTGGATTTTACCTAAGAAGGGAGGGGGGGAAGCCTTGCTAAGTTTCAAACCATTGGTCCTTTGGATATCTAAGTCAATACTCTGAATGGGAGAAAAGCAGTGAGCCATTCTGTGGCCTTTCCATAATGTAACGCTGGAATTTTAACCTAGAATAATGAATATTTTTATCCTTTCCTACTCCCCATATCTTTTATTTTTAAGGCAATATATTTTTAGTTTTGGGCTCTGAGGGGAACTAACTAGACAAATGATCCTGTTAGTTGGTTGTTACTAGGGGAAAAAATGGGAAAGTTTTTCTCTTCTAAACCACGTATAAACTTAAAGTTTTTGATGGGTGTTTCTTAACTTTTCACTTTTGTAAATTGCGATTTTCACAATAAATTACATCATGTTGGGTTGTACGTCAGAGTTAAAATACTCAGCAGGAAGTTCAGAGATGAATGAGGATGTGGGAAGCTTGCCCGAATTGTTTTTCCCGTTAAACTCTTCTGGCTTTGCTAAAGCCTGTACAGCTTTGGGGTTTCAGGCAAACGTTTGTCTGTGTGCAGTGGACTTAACGTGGTTTACCGAAAACTGTCGGGATCCCCAAAGTGAGTCTTTTTGAGGCCCAGATCTTTGGTAAAAGGTGACCTCCCTTATAGAAGCTGCTCATTCTTGTTCATAATTCCTCAAAAGGACTGGAGCTCAACTCTATTATATATTGAGATAGACATACAATTAAAACAGCAACCATTGAATTATAAGTAACTTTTTTCCAGAGATTTTCTGAGATTATGCTCCCTATATTCATTAAAATATATGTTAGTTGAAAAAATATTTTGAAAGGTGTGTTTATATTAGCCCACTATCCCCAAAACACTGATCATAATTAAGTTCACTATGAGATGGGAAATCAGTTCACAATGAATGTGTGTTGTCCTTAGGCTACACATGTCTTCAAGACATTTTTATTAAACATAACGTCTCATGAACCTCATCACTTTTTTTTGTCTAGGTTTCCTTTTTGTGGTTAGGCTAATAAAAACAAATGCTGAATTTGTGGTCTCCCTGTGGCACACATATAAATCATCACAATGGTATGCCTTTTATTTTGAAATGTCTTTTATTTTGAAATTCTCAAACTTACAAAAGAGCTTAAGGGATAGATAGTACAATGAATATTTTTTATCACCTTTGCCCTAGAATCACCATATATTTAAAATTTTACTTTCCTTCCACGCCCTCACAAAGACTTTTTAAAAATTAATCAACCATTTTAGCCAACTCATTCAGCACATGGCATCTTCTGCTTATGAGGGTCTTTATTTATAATCTTAGCACCCATTGATATTATCATGAATTCAGTAAGATCACACAAAACAGTGCACATCAAGATTTGTCCGGTTGTCCTAAAAGAGTCCACCCACATTTAAACCTTGCATTTGGTCTATGCCTTCTTAATTTCCACTGCTATAGAAAGATTTACTGATATTTTTATTTGATAACACCGACTTTCCGCTAGACTGTCCGTGAGATATCTTGAGAATGTTTTACTATCTTCATTTCTCTGATTTTTTTTTTCATGATCACATTCAAGTTAAGCACTTTTTGTAAGACCATGCAGTGTTGGACTTCGTACTGTATGATGACGATGTGAAAAGCGATAGACCTGAGTTTTCAGCATTGTTTGATCAGTGAAAGCGATACCTCTCAGATTTTCTACTGAAAAGGCACAGTTTCCTCATCTGGGGGAGATATACTGAGGCCATATAATGTACTTCTGAGCATTGTGCCTGGCTTAATCTTCCCTGTACCATTGTTTATTTATTGAACCCCACTTATTATGTTCCATACCATCATGTTTTGGGTAAACTTATAAGGCATGTCCTTTCACCTCTGGAATAAAGTAGAAACAAGCTATGATATACCTAATAAAGATAATAATGATAAGCTGTTTTCAAACCCCTTCCATATAAAGCTCTTGGGAGAGTCATAACAGAGTAGCTGTTTTCATTTAAATCTCCGAACGTTTCCTAGTCAGTCTAATGAACATCTCTTCCCTTATTCTCACTTGGCGCTGAAGCATGCATGTCTAATAACAATGACTGGTTCTCACTAGTGCTTGCCTCTCTCTGTCAGTGTGACTTTAGGAATATATCACTTGCACGATGACTAACACGGGAACAAAGAGAAAGATGACGACAACACAGATACATCTGAGCCAAAACAGACGAGAGGGCGATGCCTCAGGGTGTTTGAGCACACGGGTTCTCAGGGGTTTGAGGATCCGTTCTCTCTGAGTGAGGATGGCTGCCCGAGCCCCCGCCCATTTCCCTGGCCCCTGTAGACGGTACTGGTATGGGGTGCAGGGTCCCCAGAAAATCTCCTTGGCCAGCTTTATGTCCCAGAGGAAGAGAGAGAGCAGGCTGGGTTTGACACCTAACTCTGAAGCGATTTCATCCATGTAGTCGATGTACTGCACTCGATGTATGCCTCTGGGACTTTTCACAAACCTGGAACGAGAAGAAACATACTCGGACGCCTGTGTTAGATCTCACCCCTGAGTTTCCAGTGGACTTTGTTTCTGCTTTGTAGCATGTTTATTTTCTTCTGTTCACAAATCATCTATCTTCATTTTGTACACAGGCTTTACTACAGGTTTTAAGGATAAGTCATATTTTACTGACATCTTTAAGCTTCCCAAAGGAACCAGTAAAGTGACATAAACATAGAAATTGTTAAATGAATGATTAGATTAATTCTTGGAGAGATATGTGTGTTTTTTCCAGACAGAGAGTCCACTTTCATCATATAAAAGTGATAGGCAAGAACCATGAGTTGAGTAGAACACTGATAAACTGTACTGTCTATTTCATGGTTCCTAGCTACATAAAATATCTTGTTATATATTAATTTCTGGATACAAATTATGGTCTGGAATACTCTTAGGCAAGAGCAACTTGGTCCACAACCTTGGAAATTTAGAAGCCCTTGGCTAAATTTTTCTTGAGTAAAAGAGAAACAAAACCAATATTATAGACAACTTATGAACTATCAAAAGTTTTCAAAATGTTTAAAAGACACTAATGAGTATTTTAAAAATATCATAAAATGTGAATGAGCATCTAACTAAATGAAAAAGTTAGTTGGGAACACAAACCAAGGCATAAGAGAACAGCAATAACCCATTAATTAAGGCAAAAATTGAATCCATGAAATCCAGAAAAGGAGAATTGGTGTATAATAAAGGTAGTTTCTTGAAAAAGAAAACCAGATAGTAAAATAAGCACAATTCTTAAAGTTATGAAGTTGTGATAAGAATATTTTATCATGTCTCTGGTTTCCCTAGGGATGTTCTTGAGGAAAATGCCCAGAGTAGCTGATAAACCAATCAAAATAACTGTGTATCTAGCTACCAGCTACTGCATTAAAATGTTTGTTTGTCCCCTGGATTCTGAATTTAGCTATTTATTAAGTATTCTTCTTACAAGGAGTGATTGACTGCCTCCCGTGGGTTTTTTTTTTTTTTTCTTTTGTGGTTTGTTTGGAGACTGCTGACCGTGTAGACTAGAGCATTCTGGGGCGGTTCAGTTAGTGTAGGGACTTGTGCTCCATTTGCTGGGTGTTTTTACACACACACCCTTTGTGCCATTGAACAGAAGCAATCATATCAGATCATAGTGAGGCACAAAGCATGTGAAGAGAAAAACAAGGAGTTCCCTCTGGACGGGTGTCATTGACTTTAACAACAACAATAACCAAACTCCCCCAACCAAGCTCCTTACTCCTTCTCCATTTTCTGTTTCCTTCTGTTGATGGCTGCCAGCATGTCACTCTGTGAGGGCAACTTTTTCAGTCCTGAGAAAACAAGACAGGCTTTGGAGGACTGTCAGGAGGGCTGGGTAAGAGAAGCAAAAAAAAAAAAAAAAAAAAAAAAAAAAAAAGGCTGGCTCTGAAGTAGAATGGTTACAATGGTTACAGCCATCGAATCTCCATGGAACATACAGTCATGTATAGAAAACTCCCCAGAAGGCCATTCTCTTCCAATCAGCTTTAGATTATCAGCAAAGGGAGTCAGTTTTCTCTCACAAGAAAAATAGGTTTTTGAGTTTTTTTTTTTCAGTTTAAATCCATGCTTAAAACTCATGACTATTAAACATTCATGTTAATATGGCTTTTCGATCAATACATAATATTTGCATATATTTATGAACTACGATATGAGGCTTTAATTCATGTATATATGGGGTAATAACGAACTTGGAATAATTAACATATCTGTTACCTGAAACCTTTTCATTCCTTTTAAAAAGTTTTTAATTAAGTTGCAAAGTAGTAGGTTTCCTTATGGCAGAACCGCAGAGATAAAATAAAGTTGGGCTCATAGTGCCATAGTGATGGGGGGGCAGGCATAACTGATGGTATGCAAGTAAAAGCCATAAGAGGAGGCAGAGAGATGGCTCAGCAGTTAAGAACACTTGCTTCTCTTCCAGAAGATACAGGTTCAGTTCCTAGCATCCACATTAGGCCACTTGCAGCCATTTATATAATTCCAGTTTCAGGGTTTCTAAAAACACTCCTCTGGTTTCTAGGTGCACCTGCATGCACCTGGTACACATACATACACACAGGCACACACACGTACATATAATAAAAGAAAACAAAATTAAAATAAAAAAAAGCCACCAAGTCGTTTGCTCCTAAGAGTAAGTTTCCCCTGTGAAAGTTAGATTGCTCACAGGATGGACAACTAGGGTGTTCCTTAAATTAAAGGGCCAGATATGAAAGATAGATTGTAACCCTCCCCCCCCCTCCCCGCAGTTCCCCTTTTCCAATAGATCAGGGCTATCAGCCACTCTAACAATAGAGCCCCCAAGTCAGCTGAGGGATCTCATTTTTCAATGTTAAGATTCAACCAGAACTAGAATTGTGGGGGAACCCAGGCCAGTGCTCTACCACTGAGCTACAACCTCTGGCCTTGGCGGAATAGGGAATAGACAGAAGAGAAAACTAGGTACCCTTAGCATCTGAGTGTGTGGTCAGGGGCACAGGTGCTCCTGTGGAGACCCTCATACCTGCAAACACACGTGCAACCCATCGGCTTTGGAGCTCTGAGGTGGGAATGGTGGCCCCCACTGGCTGGAGGATGCCAATGAAAGCTAGGGTTGGCTTCTCCAACTTGGGAGGGAAGACAAACTTAAACATTGTGTGTTTGCTGTCCAGGATCTCAGAGTTGTCATCCAAGAAAGGGAAAGAGAAGGTGTAGCCTGTGGCAAAGATGACAACATCTACAGCCTCCTCAGTGCCATCCTCAAAGATGGCGGACGTCGAGGTGAATTCTTTCACGTTTGCCTTCACCTGCACTTTCCCAGTAATGATGCGATTTGGCAGGTCGTCACTGAAGATAGACTGATGGCTGAGAAATCTGCATATTAAGGAGCATAATAATATGGAATGGGAATGAATATCCTCATAAAGAAGCTGAGGTTGTTAGCAACTAAAAAACCACAGCAGTATTTCAATAATTTCAATATTGTTTGCTACCCTCTCTGGACACCTGATAGTGTTTACTGGTGAAGAACTAGGTTTTGGAGTCAGAATGGGCTTTATACTTATTCTACTTTTTCTCACTGTGACTTTCTGGGCAGGTCATAAAACAGTTTATTCTCAACTTCCAAATCTGTAAGACGGTAATAAAGACATAACAATCAAACCAGACCTCACTAGTCACATCATGGTAACATGGAATTTTTACCAGAAGTAAAGTTCTTCAATATTGACTTAGGCATTTGTGTTTGGAATCATGTAAAAATCGACGTAAATTGGTGACCAGTCTCTTTTAAGGGTCCTAAGAGGTGTAACTGCATGACGTTAATATTAAATCTTCACTGGGAAATAGCTGCGCTTAGTGACACACTGATGTCGTGAGTATAAAGTCGAGTTACAAATTTCTTGCACAAAGCCCTGTTCCCAGGCATGCTTCATAGTTGGCACATTTGTCTTCTCTCCTCTTTTACCAGGCTTACACACCCAATATCATAAAACTAGGCAGGTTCTTACTCTGTAGCTCATGCTGGCCTGGAATGCATTGTGTAGTGTAGGCTGCATTCGTACTTAGTTTTGCCACAGCTTCTGGAGTGCTGAGATCATAAGCATGATCCACTATGCCTGGTTTACTTAGCCTTTTCAAACACAGAAATCGATGTCATGTGGGGAGGGAAGAGGACCAAGAGAGACCATATGATGACACCAAATTATAAGTGTCAGTTTCTGGCAAAGCACCGAGAAATGAAATAGAAGGAGAATATCTATGGAATTGGAAGAATCAGTGAAGCGTGAGAGGGATGAGAAAACTAGATAGATTGAGAAAACTGGATTGGGTGGAATGGGTGTGAGGAGGAAGAGGGAGAATCAATCCACAGATGTCACCTGAAACCACAATAGCTCTGGGAAGTAGGGTTTCATGTGGTGGTGAGTGTGGATGGTATAAGTGGCTGATGGGATGATGGAAGAAAGGACCAGAACAGCCGGATTCAGATATGTCTGCACTGCATGAGTGTGGGGTGGTCAGAACTATGGATGGTGAAACTGTCCTAGCTGACAGCAGGCTTGAAGGTTACTATGGAACCATCCATGCAAATCCGGAAGACGAGGAGAAAGCAGTTGACAGGTGATAGTGCAAGAGGTAAGTGAGGTGTAAAGGGGCACAGTGAGACAGGGTGAATAAGACTGGTGGTTGAATGTAAGACTGCTTCACCAACGTGTATCCCACATGCATTCTTTTATAGCTCAGTAGAATGGCCAGAACACCTAGTTGGCAGGAAATGACTTTGGTGTTTCCAGTTACGATAAATTCTATTAAGACTCAGAATGTCACCCGTTAGTTTTTATTTCACACACCTACCTTATATAATCACTGACTGGCATTGCATTTTTGTTTTTGTTTTAAATCATTTGTTTTAAATTGTATGTGGTGTGTGTGTGTGTGCGCGCACACGCAGTGTCCTTGGAGGCCACTAGAGGGCATCAGATCCCTAGGACCTGGAGTTACAGGCAGTCGTGAGCCTCTAGATATGGGTGCTTGGAACAGAACTCTGGTCCTCTGCAAGAGCAGTAAGTGCTACTAACTGCTGAGCCATCTCCTCAGCTCTGGCATAGCAGCTTAAAAATATTTCCTTGTCTTAAATTTGGTCTAGATCTTACCTGTGTTTTGCCTGCAGTCCATAATTGGCATGATTAAACTTTGCATTTAATTTATTCTCTGCCCATCTGTTGATCAAGAATGTGGGATAGAACCTTTGGATGGTTCTGTTATAACGGGTGAAGAGTGTGGTGTCCAAGGGATTCCCATTATCCCAAACTCGGTTCCATATCCATGCCCCTCTTCTTGTGCTGAGGAAAACCTGTGTAGAGGAGTGGTCACCCGGTAAACCATTTGTTTCTAATCATATTGGCCTAAAATTCTGATAGTTTCACTTTTTAATTGCCAAGGAGGTAGGATTAACTGCTCACATCGCCTGCCTATGCTGTGAACATGTCTAGTAACTTAGCAGCTTTTCAGTTCACTTACTGTTTGTCATGGGTCTTTCTTCCCCTACCTGTGCCAGATGTCTGAAATGTGTTAGGCTTCAGAATATGAAGACTTTATCCCAAATAACTGACTACATTGGGAGTTATAAGTTCACCCACACGTTCCCGGAAAGCCACATCATTCTATAGTCCACGGTGATGGAAAAATAGCTGATCACAAAGTATGTAGTAACAACCAAAATGAACGGGGAAAATTCACTCTGCAAATGTCCTCATATTTACAGATGGACAGTTCCATACGAATAGTATACCGTCACAAAGCCCAGGATATACCTATGAGAACTAGCTCTGCTCCCTAGTTTGAATCATTTAACTGAGATTTTGAAGCAGGATGCAGCTTTTTAATGAAGACATAACCACTGTCTTGCAAGGTCATAATCACAGAGATTTATGATTCATGTTTTATATACACAAAGCCTGGTGTGAGTCAGTAGACCACAGAATGTCTGGTTATATGCTGTGTGGGCAGAAAGCATCCGGTGTTTGAAAACTCATGTGTTCTTGAGCTATCTTGAATTAATATCAAAGACTAATTGTGAATGACAGAGAGTGACCTTCCATGCTCTCTAGAAGTCAGCAGCATTTGCAGCCGAGAGGGCTGCTTGTTTTTTCTTACTCTTTATATTCTTAATTAGTGAGATCCCATGGACCTGCTGCTCTGTGCTTAGCTATTCGTTCATAAATCAGCAGAGTACCTCCATTCATGTCCATGCATATTGTTCTCTGTAAAATCATGTCCACTATGAGCACTTGGGATTTTTCTGTAGATTTAATTTCAGTTTTTAAATATTTATCTCCCCAGTGTAGCCACAAGCAGATAATTCCAGTAATTGACTCTAGTTCACTATCTTTCACAGCTCATTCATTATGTAGAAGAATATCAGTATTTAGGTATCTTTCTATTATTTCCTTTTATATATATCCAGAAGAAAATAACGCATAATTGCCTTTCTCAGCTTTCAGCCAAAATAGGAGCACCGCCTCTAGAGCCAGAGAGAAAGCCTGGACTCACGCTCTCTGCAGGTATCAAGGTTATCCCCAAGAGCAGAATCAGGGTAGGACACCAAACCTGTTCAGCAACACGGCTGATCTCGCCTGCCACATCTGCTCCAGAATTCCCGATGCCGATCACAACCACTCTCTTCCCCACAAAATTGTCTGGGTGCTTATACTCCCAGCTGTGGAGATGGCTGCCTTGGAACTTGGTGATTCCTGTGAAGGAAGAGTCACATCTCCCAAGTCACAAGCAGAAGTGGCGAATACGCATGGGGCACATTTCATTCCTAAACTCTAAGTTCATGTGTTATGTAACCCCCTTCTCTGATCTTGGCCATTTATTGCCAGTGTTACAGAATAGGATTCTCCAAGGAAGGAAATATTCATCTGTAGCAACTCTGTGCTTAAGTTCAAAATCTAAGCACATGAATGTTTTTCTTTCTTTCTTTCTTTCTTTCTTTCTTTCTTTCTTTCTTTCTTTCTTTCTTTCTTTCTTTCTTTCTTTCTTTCTTCCTTCCTTCCTTCCTTCCTTTCCTTCCTTCCCTTCCCTTCCCTTCCTTCCTTCCTTCCTTCCTTCTTTCTTTTTTTTTTATTTTTCTTTTTTTGAGACAGAGTTTCTCTGTGTAGCTTTGGAGCCTTTCCTGGAACTCACTCTGTAGCCCAGGCTGGCCTCAAACTCATACAGATCCGCCTGCCTCTGCCTCCAGAGTGCTGGGATTAAAGGCGTGCTCTACCACTGCCTGGCTTGAATGTTTCTTTCTTTCTTTCTGTTTTTGGTTTTTCAAGACAGGGTTTCTCTGTGTAGCTTTGCGCCTTTCCTGGGACTCTCTTTGGAGACCAGGCTGGCCTCGAACTCACAGAGATCTGCCTGCCTCTGCCTCCCGGGTGCTGGGATTAAAGGTGTGTGCCACCACTGCTCGGTGAATGTTTGTTTTAAATTGTCCGATTTTAATTTGCCCAATATGATCACTCACGCAGCAAGAGGAGGCCATTGACTTTTCATTGCTCTCTGTTTCTCTGTGTGCAACTGTTGGTCATTCTCTGTGACTCTGATTATGCATCTCACAAATAAGTGAGCACCTTCCCATATACAACAAAAACTGTTGTTTAAAAGGAACTGAATACAAACCACATATACAATTTTGTAACAGTCACATAAAAATAAGTACAAATGATATTTTCTATTATTATTTTTAGGGTTTTTTGTGTGTCTGCATGTGAATATGTGCACATGAGTACAGCTGCCTGGGGAGTTTAGAAAACTGTGTTGAGTCCCCTGGAGCTGGAGTTACAGAAAGTTACAAGCCACCTGACAGGGTGCTGGGAACCAAACCTGAGTCCTCTAGAAATGCAGCAAGTAGTCCTAACTGCTGAGGCATCTCTCCATCCCCAATTTCAATGACATTTCTTATTCAAACATAATCGAAAATATTAATATATAATCAACACATAAAAGCATTGATGAGATATTTTGTACATTTTTCTGTATAGTCTCTGAAATCAAATGTTTATTTTACATTGAATGTTTGTCTTAGTTTGTGTCAGATGCATTTCTTTAAAAATTTAAGAAATGGGCAAGGGTAACTATGGTCAATATGTAAAATAAATGAAAAAATGTTAATTAAATAAAAATTTAAGAAATGGCCTGTAGGGTAAACTCCCTTTGCGTATATATCTCTGCTTCCATTTTAGTGTTTTTATGGGGTTCCTGTGTGTGTGAATGAGTGGGTCTCTGTTTCTTGTGCCTTCTCTTGGGTTCTTTTCCTTCAGTTTGCTCTCTTTATCCAATTCTGATGTGTTAGTGTTTGTTTTATCTCATACTTTATTTCATTTTTTATTACGTTTTAGATGCCTGTTTGTTTTCTGACAGAAAGGAGTGGATCCGGATGGGAGGGGCATTGGGGAGGAACAGTGAGAAGTAAAGGCGGGGGAAACCGTAATCAGATACATTATGTGAAGGAAAAAACCCTCCATTTTCAATAAAGGGAAATGAATTAGAAAATGGTTTATTTGTTTTTATTTTATGTGTATGGGTATTTGGCTTTCATGTATATCTGTGCACCACATGTGCGCATTGCTGTGGGGGCCAGAAAAGAGTGTTGTGTCTCCTTGAACTGGAGTTCCAGACAGTTGGGAACTGCTGTCATGTCGATGGTAAGAACTGAGCCCAGGTCCTCTGGAAGAGCAACTAATGCTCTCAACCCCTGAGTCCTCTCGTGTGAGTTGTGTTTCTAGTGCTCAATAATAATACATGGCTATTTGCTATTTTATTAAATCAGGTCAAATTTTGAATATTAGAATCTTTTTATTTGTTTATTAAATTGTTTTCATAAAACATCTATTGATCATGTTTTCCCCAACTCCTTCCAGATCCTCCCTGTTCCCTATCCTCTCTTATGTTCTTTCTTTCATTTCATTTTTTAAGATTGAAAATAGAGTTTAAGACATCTTTAAAACAAAATTAGTTATATCTCAAAAATATTAACCAATATTGGTGTAAAGTCCTGTTTTGAGGGGGCACTGTCTACAGTTCCACGGTACTGTGGCCTCTGCAACGTCTCTAGTTTCGTCTTCCTGTTCCAGTCGTCACCATCCTCCCCCTCCTCTCCTTACTGATGACCTTCCCTTTATTCTCCTCTCAATTCGTCTTCCATCCCACTGACATACCAATGATGTAAAAATATGATCAGGTATCTTCACACACAGTCAGTCAGTCAGTCACTCACTCAGTCAGTCAGTCAGTCAGTCAGACAGAGACACCACCTTCTCCCTCAATGGTTTTCTGTAGACTCTCCATACTCCTCTCTGCCAGCCACATCAAGTGTGAGTCATTCTCTAAGTTCACAGTCTCACACCCACTGCTTCTCACATGGTTTCTTTTCCAGAAAGGTCCTTCTCCAGGCTTGTGTTTGTGGCAGGGACTCTAGTTTCCAGTTTGATTGTTGCGTCTATTGTCAGATCTTTCCTGACTGTTAAGGGAGTGCCTTCCTCTGTAGCCATTCTGTATCAAATAAACACATCTGCCCAGGTCTGTGACAGTATAGCAATACAACTCTTGCAATATTAGGACTTTTCTTGTACTTCATTCAGTTAAATACCTGTAAAGTCCTGCAAGGGCAGATACTTCTCAGTGTAGTGACCACTGCAGACCATGACCCCATCAAAGATATATGTTTTCTGCTTTCCGTCAACCTCCACCACAACGTCCCACTGGCCAGAGGATGAAAAATCAGGACGCTTCCTCACCCTGCATACCTTTGTCTGGGAAACAAGAAACAAACAGGAACAGCTAATCCTAGAGCACTCCATATCTTCTCCTGTTTCTTTTTCCTTAACCTGGACATTTTGTGTTTCCATAAATAACATAGTTATTCCTTCTGCTCAGAGCTCCTGGTTCCTTTGGATTTCAATACAAAAATCAATAAATATAGTCCTTTTCAAGGATTGTGGTGTGTTGGGAAAATAATACACTAACTCCTCCCCAATCCATCTCACATTTTAGTTTTAGTAAAATTAATTGGAAACCAGATTTTAGGGACACCCCCTGCAACAAGGCTTTTATGCTGAGGAAAAACTTAATACAGAGATATGTCTTCACTATTCATGAGAGTAGCAGAGACATGGATGGGAAATGCAGACTGAAACTGTGCCCCAGCTGGCTCTGACAGTGCACACTTTACCTCAACCAATGAGCAGGTGGTGGGCGGGGTTTCACTTCTTACCTGGAACTGGATGTGTTTCATCAGCCCGAAGTGCCTGGCATACATCCTGAGATACTCCATCATTTTGGTGTTGTGCATGTAGTTGGGGTAATGGTCAGGGATGGGGTAGTCGCTGAAGCCTGTCATCTCCTTGGACGTATTGCAGGTCAAAGATTTGTATATCCCAGGCCTTCCACTTTCTGGTGTCTCCTAAAGGAAACAAACCAACCCTTGGCTTCCAGAAATTTAGGAAAGAATGCACACTGAGTTCAGGGATGGTGAGAGCTGTGATGTTGGGTTTATATTTTATTAAAAATTCTTATCACTGTTGGGGTCTGTAATAATGCTCAATTGTATAACAGCATTAGACTCTTGTAGAAGGAAGCCCTTAGAATTTTTATGGTGACAGACCCAAAATGACACCAGTAATTCAGTCACTCTAAAAGTAAGATAATAAATTCTTGAAACGCAAGAAATAAAATGAAAACAAAATGAAAGGGATTTGGGGTGAGAAACCTGCAAAGGATGAAATGAGACTGTCAGTTTGATTGGCTTGGGAAGAACCTAGGAGATTAGCAAGGTACGCCTCTGGTTTCATCTGTGAAGGCATTTCCAGAGAAGTTTACCCAGGGGGAAGACCTACCACGGATATGGGTGGGACAATTTAATAGGCTGGTGTCCTGGTTGGAAGGAAGAGGGAAAGAGCAGAAAGCCGGTCTGTGCAGCCATTCTCTTTGCTTTCTGGCTGCCTTGATGTGAGCTGCTCAGCTCAGTCATGCCATCCCTGCCCTGACAGACCAAAGCACAGGAATCCATGAGCCCACACGAACCTGTACTCTTAGGTTGCTTTCCTGAGGTATGCTGTCACACGGACTAGAAAGCTAACAGGATTCAGAGAAAGATTCTTCATGTACTTGAGAAGTTTCAAGTTTATATGAATAGAAGATAATGCTACTTTGTAAAGAATAGTTACCTTATTTAAAAATCTATGTGAGCTAATTCATGTTAGAAAGTATCCCTCTCTCTCTCTCTTTCATGCACAGATATCATCATACTTTATGAGAATATAATTTATAAAATCACCTCGTATCTCCACAGCCCTCCAATGTCACTGCTCTTTTCAAAACACGTAGGCTCAAGTCCTTCCTCCAAGCAGCTCTTAATGGCGCCCAGTCCGCTGACCCCGGCACCTATGACTGCAATCTTTTTTACTTCCATGGTCTCTGAATAAAGAAGAGTTCTTTCAGTTTTGCCTGAGGAGCAAAATCAAGTTCATCACCAGGTCGGTTCTCCCATTAGTGTTAGCAACATTGGCATTTGTTCTGATAGAAATTTGATTTTTTTTCTACCATGGCTTCTATTGTCTTGATTTGGAACACACAAGTACACATGCATGTACGCACACAAGCAAATACACATGTCAACATACTATGCACACACACCACCACTTATCCCCACACAAACACTCCTCCAACACCAGATTGTTTGGTCATTTTATTCTTTGGATTTCCTTGGTGTCTGTTAATTTCTGATTTTGTTAATTTGGATATTCTCTCTCTGCCTTTTAGCTAGTTTGGATAAGGGTTTGTCTACCTTGTTGATTTTCTCAAAGAACCAACTCTCTGTTTCATTGATTCTTTGTATTGTTCTCTTGGTTTCTATGTTATTGATTTTAGCTCTCAGTTTATTTCCTGCCTACTACTCCTCTTGGGTGTGTCTGCTTCTTTTTGTTCTAGATCTTTCAGGTGTGCTGTTAATTCACTCATATGAGAATTCTCTAATTTCCTTATACAGGCACTTAGTGATAGAAATTTTCTTCTTAGCATTGCTTTCATTGTGTCCCATAAGTATGGGTATGGTGTGCATTCATTTTCATTGAATTCTAGGAAGTCTTTAATTTCTTTCTTATTTCTTCCTTGACCAGGTGGCAATTCAGTAGAGAGTTGTTCATTTTCCATGAGTTTGTAGGCTTTCTGTTGTTGACGAAAAGGTAATTTTGTTCTAATCATAAAATTTTTCTAATTTAAACAAAATAGAATTGCATGTAGTTGCAGATCATGAAAAATACCTTTAATAATAGAAACACCCAAGGTTTTTCATATTGCATTAAATTTTGTCTTAAAAGATATATATATAATTGGAATATATATATATTTGGAAGTGACTATGATTTTGGCCTACTCACTCACTCAGGGCTGGCACAAAGTTGCATGGGGATATTGTAGTTAGTCTCAAGTCAACAGAAACCAAGATATCAATATATATATATATTGATTCAAATGAGCTATATATCGTGACTCAACATTTGGTAAGTTGACATGGAATATTTTGGGGAGTAGTCTTAGTTTTGATGATATGGGGGGGCAATGGTAGAAAAAGCATATTTATTCCTTATTTAATCAGAGCTCTGGGCTGGCAAGATGGCTCCAAGGGTAAAGGAACTTGCCAGAAAAGCCCAGTTATCTGAATTCTGTCCTTGGAACCCATGTGAAAGTAAAATGAGAAAACTGGCTCCATAGAGTTGTCCCCTGTCCTCCACAGGTTGCTATGACATGTGCCCAATAATAATAGGTTAACAAAATTAAAACAGAATCCATGTGTCCATCTTGCTTTTGGAGCCCTCCAGGAACCAGGCTCTATCGTACCATGTTTCTCTCCGTGTGCCTCTTCCTCTTGGGTGCTATCACTCACTGCACAGAATATTGGGTGGCACCCCCTAGTCTGGCAATTCCTTATTCCCTTCATCAGAATATCTTCTCTTTCCCTGTGTATCCAAGCACATCATCAAGACTTAGTTCCGAGAGAAATATTGTTGCTGGTCCCCTTTTACCTCCTCGTTGACACCCTTTAGTTAGCATATACTAACTGTAGAAATAATGGGATTGTGACATTTTATACACACGTGAAGAGTAATTTGCTTATATTTGCCCCCATTACCCTCTTCCATTTCTCTGGTCTCTTCTGGATCCCCCTTCTTTCTTAAAGTTGCCCCATGCCTTTTTTTTTTATCTTCTAGAATCCACATGTAAGAGAAAGCATGCAATACTTGACTGAGCCTGGCTTCTTAGCTTAAGCTGATGATCTCAATTTCCATCCATTTTTGGGCAAATGACCCAATTTTGCTCTTCTTTGTGACTGAGTAAAGCTGTCTAGCACCTTTATTTATCCATCTATTGGCCAGCAAGAGGGCTGACTTCATAACTTAACTACTGTGAATGAATCTGGCCATTTTAAATGTCTTTGTGCTTCTCTCGTTTACCATCGGTTGTCACATTTAGAAATTCACTCCAGTTATCTCATTTTCTTTTGCACTACATTATATTGGACACATCACATTCTTCTGCAATTAGTTGGTGAAGCATGATGGGGACATCACATTCTCTATGAGTCTGCATCATAATGCCAAGGGACGGCATGGAACTCAATGACACAGAAATGTGCTCGGTTCTCTTAAGACTACGTCCTTATCTCTAGCTTGGTTGGATGGGGGTGGGGTTCCAGCTCTACTCCCACCTGGGATAAATCAGAGGGGCTTTGCTTCTTGTTTTTCTTCTCTCTACACTATGATCATGGTTCATGTGGAAGGGGAAATGGCCCCTCTGGAGGGTGACATGCAGACTCTGGTACCTATGTTAGGAGCTATAGCAAGCCTGGGACTGTGCCCTCTTTCTGAAGCTCTTTCCTATGTCTGGAATGGTGTAAAGTGAACTGTGGTCACCCATGTATCCAACATGATGTGGTCTCTGAGAAATGCATTCTCCCAGGAAGTTTCCAGTCTAGACTTGAGGAAGAAGAACTAGGAATTCTATTCAGGTTGTTGGGTAAGCTACCTTCTCTAACACAGCTTTACACTTTGGGCAACAAGCCTCCATGGTTTTAATACCTGGTTTCTTCCAATGTTCTTTCCTCACTTGTAAGAATCAGTAATGAGACATGTTTATATTTTAAGTACCTCCATATTCAAAATAATTGCATACAGTCCATTATTTCATTTCTCAAAATACAGATTCTATGCTTATTTCAAAATGGTGTTTATAATTCACTTAATCTCATGATAAATAAACTCATACCATTTAAACTTTCATATACATTTACCATCTAGAATGTTCATAGAGAGCTACTGTAGTTACGAATTGTTACACAAACTTAGGAATTTTGTTTATTCTTTTTTTCTATTTTACAATCTTGCTTGCTAATTTTGCAAAAATCATGAGATAGATAACTAAAAAAAAAAAGGGAACAGGATTACAAGTTCTACCAAGAAGTTATCCAGTATACTATACATGGGTTTAGACTGTTATTTTATGAATATGCTTATGTGTATATCTATGCATTGATACCCACAAAACTTTAATATGCTACACAGCATGCCACTTGATTTTCAGTAAAAAATATTGTAAAGATATTTCTATGTATATGGAGGCTCTCAGGAAATGTTTGGTAAATGAATTGGTGAATTTTAATAGGATAGGATATTCGGTCGTGTAATATTCTGTGGCAGTTTAGAATCTTCTTGCTTGCCACTGTTGTAAAGAAACAAAGGTTATCTTACTTTTCAAAAGTTCTTCTCTAGCTACAAAAGTTCTGCTGCTTTACCTTCTTTCTATGAAAATAGAACCGCTGACGATCCAGGCTATGAGACATAATTGTCTCTGTCGGATAGTGCCTGGAAGGTAGCACTTGCTCAGTACATGGGAGTCAGCATTTTAATGAGTACTTGGAAAGTTCCGTTATATAAAAAGATACAACGAAAATGTAATCATTGGGAGGAGAGGGTGTATCTATTAAATTCTTATTCCGTTATCAGTAGTTTCCCACCTAGTTTTATGCAGTGTTATTTCATTTTCTCTAGTTTCTGGGCTTTCCCCAGATTTCAATGTCACATCCCTATGGAATTTTGAATTCAGAGAAGCAGTGTATTATGAAAAATAAGATTTGAATCTTCCCAGGAATTTTGTGTACACTGGGGGGACAAAACCAGTATAGTGAGGATATGACTCACGATATCACATGAGTGTTATGAATATAATTAACATTTTTCTGAATATAAAACCTGCATTTTTTCTATTTATGTTTCAATCTATGACAAACTATTTAAAATAAAACATCTCAGAACAAGCTCAGTCAAGCCATTTGCCCACAATGCCATGAATATTTATGGCTAGGCTCAGGACTAGGATGCTACCCCTTGCCTTGAGTTTCCTTAGCGGCTCACAGCTAAATGGCCCTGGACAAGTTGCTTGGTATGCCAATTAGTCCTGTTCAACCCTAATAAATAACGAAACAAAACCCAATTAGAATGTAACTGTACATGCTTCTTTGGTCAGATACAAATATTCTCTTTTTTTTTTTTTTTTTAGTATCTGACCAAAATGGGTCCATAAAAATAAAGTCAATGTATTTCATTTTCATCCTTGATTTATATTAATTGTATTCCACATCCACCTTACTGTTTATAATCATTATTTCCAAATCTGCTTGTAGTAGCAATCTGAAGCACATGGAATAATATGAGATATATATTTCTTCAATGTATTATGCTAAGAAATGCCTTACCTTAGGTAATCTATTGTAAATTGCCTCAATATCCACTATATTATGCATTTCAGTGTTTTGCCTCTTTTATTAAAGCTTAGTCCCTTGGAAAATTTAAAGAGAGAGAGAGAGAGAGAGAGAGAGAGAGAGAGAGAGAGAGAGAGGAGGTGGGGTGGGGGGAAGGGAGGGAGGGAGGAAGAAATCCTGGCATTTTGGGGCTATATTTTCGTGACTAGAAACGGGTGGTTGGAACCAAAGAAACAGAAGTTTAGGACAGGAAGGCAGAAGGAGACAGGAGTAATTGTTTTTGCTAACCACAGTCTTTTGATGTCCCCGTGGGCATCAGAAGCTAGAGGAAGGGCTGTCCAACTTACAGTCTTTGAAAAGGAAGCGTCCTATTCCTGGATTGAGCTGTGTCCCGTGCTGTTGGTTTTCTGGCTTTGAATCCTTGGGCTAAGTTGCTTCTTACCAAGAAAGGAGATACAGCCACTCTTTTCTCTGCCGGTTTTCGGTGATCTTCCCCTTAGATATCATCCTCCAGAGGAACCACAGCGCTGATCCTCCTTGATCCTCTTTTATAGGCATTTGGTTTCCCCCTGGCCCCACCGGAGAGCAGGATCTTCACACCTATTGCTAGAAGGGCCCACCCATATTTCTTGAAATGTGTGATCACTGTAGATAGAAGCAAAGTGTTTCCACATCACTGCTACAAATCACTTCTGAGGATATAAGTCTTCAGTCTCCCACCTTGGGGCTCTCAAGCACAGAAAATCCCCTTTTTACAGATAATATCAGGATTTTTTCACTGACAATACAGTGCTCACATTTCCAAAGCAATGTGTCCATACTTCACATCTTATCTAGGGTTCTCCAGAGAGACATATAAATATAGTAGAAGAGATTTATTAGAGAAATCGAGTGATATAATCATGACAACCAAGGAGTCCTCAGGGCATCGGTAAGCCTGAGACACTGTAGTGCAGCCAATGTCTGATGGCTTCGGAAAGAGAGAAGCTGATGGAAAGCCTCTTCATGAGGCCAAAGGTACAAGAATGGAGGGAGTTGCTTGTTTATGTCCTGATGTCCAGAGGCCAGAGGGCCTGGCATTGGCATTCTCATATACAAAGGCAGAAGAGAATTTCAGCTCTGTAAGAAAGAGAGAGAGAGAAAGTTGCATTTACTATGCCTTTATGCTCTGTTCATACACCAGTCCATTAGAATTGTCTGCTCACGCTAACCATGGTTTCTCCTTGCTCACCTTATTGAATTGCAGCTTGATCTTTGGAAACATTCTTACACACCTGAGTCAGAACAATTATTCTGACTAAAATTCATAGCAACTGGGTGTCCATCCAGGAGAAGAGGAATGGGCTCAGTGCATGCTAGATTTAAGTTTAATTAATGCTTTCCTAGTCCTTCATCCAGTGAGGTTAGCTTTTACAAATAAGCATTGCAAGTCTACCCTTTGTTACCAGGGCACCCATGCACATCTCCTTGAACCACACTTGATCTCCAAATGAAGCAATAAGATCCATTAACTGGACACAATTATCTGGTGTGCAACCAAAAGGCCTAGTCCCTTCTCCACAGAGGAAATAAAATTCCCAGATAATGCTTCCCATCTTTTGCTATGCTAAAACTCACACATTATGGTGCAATTATTTTTTATATAAACCTCTATTTTTAATATTATTAGTAATATTTAAATGCCAATATAAATTAAGTCTTATTTTATATGATAAAAGAATAATAAGTGTGAAACAAATGTATACACATTTATACATACCAAGAATGAGTACAGAGAAAAAATATTCCACCACAGCCACCATAACATATTCTCAATAAAATAAGTAGGAAGTAATTGTGACAATTAGGATATTAATCTCTGTAACTAGTCACATGATTAAAACTGGTATTGATTGACTGATGAATTGAGACAGGATAGACTTGACCTCACACCAATCTTCTTGCATCTGTCTCCTAAGTGCTGGGCTGATATGGGCTTCTCTCCAGGTTCCACCAAACCCCGCAGTCCCACAATCCACGTATAAAATAATGACTCAGACACTTATATTACTTATAAACTGTACGGCCATGGCAGGCTTCTTGCTAACTGTTCTTTTATCTTAAATTAACCCATTTTTATAAATCTATACCTTGCCACGTGGCTGGTGGCTTACCGGCATCTTTACACGTTGCTTGTCCTGGCAGTGGCTGCAGTGTCTCTCCTCCTTCTTCCTGTTTCCCCAATTCTCCTCTCTCCTTGTCCCGCCTATACTTCCTGCCTGGTCACTGGCCATCAGTGTTTTATTTATATAGAGTGATATCTGCAGCACTGATAGGCATGTGCCATCAAGCCTGGGTAAGGCTGATAGTTAAAACTACTTTTTTTTTGTTCTCAGGGTCTTTTCTTTGCTAGAGAAAACATTCTAAATATTTAAAAATAACTTACACAGTCCTCAGTCCTAAGTGAAGCCGGTTCAGATGTGTTCAGACATTCTCAACCCTCTCGTATTCCTACAAGTTTCACTCTCACCAAAAAAGAAAGGGACGTGTCAAAGGGCAAAGTGTGTCCATCATTCAAAGCAACAAAGATTGAGTTGTTTTACTGAATAAGCTAACTGTTCCTTGTTTGGAAGAACCAACTGCAGATGGTGTTAATTCAGAGAGAACTGGCAGACTGACCCCATGTTCCTTGGAGTTCAGCTGTTAGAGATATCAACAGAAACACGGTACAAGCAAGTCCAAGGACGTCCCTATGATTTTGGCTATGTAGAGGGTGTTCAGGACAAAAGTGGCCAAGCTTGAATGCATCCTTTTAATATCGTGCTAATGTCAAAGAGTCAGGTGCATTCCCAGCACCACAATCAACTCCTAGAACTCCACATACCACAGCTTCTACGCAGGGACAACTGACTAGGTTCCTCAAGGCTCATGGGGCAATCACCGTGGCGATATATCAAGATGGCTGCTAAGCTGAGCCAATGCTTGTAACTAGCTCTTAAGATCTTATAGTGTCATCCCCTCACCACACACACCTTTGGCAATAAGCCCTGGGCCTGGAATGGGTTTGACATTTGTGTAGCAGTGTTTTGTGAGGCCTGTCATCTGGCTTGTCAGCAGAGTCCATGTCAACAGTAGAGGCTCACGCACCACGACAGACTAAGACCATTAATGCAAGGGAAAATATCAACCTTTGTTTTCCCACGCGTAACCAAATCAACGATCAACGTCTTTCCTTTAGAAGGAGCAAGATCAGACAAGGAATTAATTCAAGTTTAACAGGTTCTAGAAAAAAGTAGTATGCGAACCCATATATGTATGTAAAAACAAATGTTTGGTAGGGATTTGTAAAGGTAGATCTACACCATCCCATAGATACTATTGTTAATACGCTAGCCACATAGTAAGGCTGGTTCCCTGAGGGGAAAACCTCTATTTTTAATACACTTTCAAATGTCCTTTCCTTATGTTTTAGCTAGAATTTTTTTTAGGGGAAACTGAGTTCACTCAGAGGCATTTCTGTGTATCATTTCTATGAAACAAGATGAATATTTCCTAAGGTGTTCCTGCCTATCATTGTAATTTCTTCAACATGTACTCCATCATTTTGAGCAGAGCAGACCCTAAAAGGTGTCTGCCATCTTCCTTCTTGAATTATGACTGAAACTGAGCATGCTCACAAATGTACCCATTTATATGATAAAAGAATAATAGGTGTGAATTTATTTATCAAATAAATTTTTAATGTGCTTTCCTATAAGAGTTCATATAAGTGTTCTAAATAAACCCCAACACTCTTTTTGTTGGGGGGGGGGTTATTGCCCCAAAGAGATCACCTATGCTTTCCTTCCCTGCTGCAGTGGGTAGATCCCTTTCCATTCTTTTATTTCTTGGATGCACTTGTTTTGGCTGTGTGTGTCCTGAGATGTGAAGTCACAGTGTGTGATTACAAACACAGCCACAACCATCAGGGAGAGCAACCAGCCACCGGCCAACAGGACAGGGTCCCTGGATGACTGCCACATGTGATCATGAAAATAACAGTTTAGACCAACTGTGGACCTACCAGGTACTTTCTGTACCCTACTCAGGGCATAAACTATATGGCTACACAGCTAGACTAGGAAAGGATAGATGGAACTGAGGGTCATTCCTCACACTGGGAAAAGAAGTCACAGGACAATCCGGGGTACATAGACCACTTGTGAACCAATCAAACCATCTCATCTTTTGATTGTTTGCAAAGGGCAAAACAACAGCACTGTCCTTACATTAACTGTGGCTACACAGTGTCTGCACCCACAGTCTGGGTGTGGATGGTGTCAATGGCAAGTGTACCCAGCCACTCATATGTGACGATTATGTCAGCCACACGATTATGTCATGATTTATCAAGTGTTTAGGCTCATTCCTGGGTGGTGTGTCCTGGTCACTGTCCATCTGTCATGCACACACCTGTATCACACTTACCTCCTTAGGACTTTTGACAGTGGTGATTTCATTGGCTCTCTTTGTAGAATTGATGAGATCAGTAGATCATGTTTTGCTTGTCACAGTGACATCCACAGTATAAGTGTTTAATGTGCTGTCCAGTCTTAAGTACAGCTGGCTAGTAACATGGACCTTATGCCACTCATAGCCCACTGACTCCTTTGGTTGCTTTCCACGTCAGAACAGTGCAAGTGACAGATTATACTGCAGCAGTAGTCCAGACATGTACCCCACCCTCAATGGACCCATATGTTTACTATAGGTTTTCATGTGTGGAGACTACCTTCTCTAGTAGTTGGAGGGTCGAAGACACTATACAGCATCAGGGCTTGTGGGGTAGTTTGGTAGATAACCAGGAATCATCACAACCCACAGCTCAGGAGCCAGCATGTTACATGGTTGTAGAACTCTCACCACTGATTAGAGTAGGGAGGTATATCATAGTGGATTGTGTTGATAAGATATCCACACATCTCTTTTATAGGCTGGCAAGTTCCCAGTGTCACTCAGTGAGCACTGGCCAGTGGTTCCAGTTGTGGTAGGGCATGGAATACCACTAGACGCTGGTGTTCTAGGGAAGCCATCTGCTTCAGTTTCTCTAAAGCTGTGACTATAATGTCAGTGGCCATCTTTTTGCCCTTGTTTTTGCCAGAGAGCCACCCTGATGCCATCTGTTATGCTAGCGACATCCGATTGCCCAGCATTCTTGATTCCCCAGCTACCCCCATCCTTGACTTTTACATGCTCCTTTCTAGGGAAAATCCTGTTTGACTCTGTCTTTAGTTTGCCAATATATTGAGCATTGACATTGGTCTGACTAAGGAATAAATGTCTACCAATAACACAGGGACCCTACAAACGCCTGCACATCATTGATCACATAAATATGGAGATGTTTTGCTGTTGTTGTTGTTGCTGTTGTTGTTTTAACCTAATACTACATCTGGAATCAAATAAGTCTTATTCATGCAGATACTTGTAGGTACTTTTTGTGTATTCTGCAGCCTAGGACCTCATTGGAATTGAAAGCCCATTCTTGCATGCAGAGGTGAGTGAGCTCTCTCTGTTCTGCTCAGTCATATAAGTGAGTCTAATTTTCACAAATGAGCATATCATCTGGATAATTGGACTAGAAAATCAATAGAGAATAAGAACAGAGGAGGACCTGGGCAACCATGACGTGACATACAGAGGTATTGTGTAGTTACCTGGAATGCCCACGGTCCTTTTTCTCAAATAAATGCAAACTGGTTTTGTAAGTTTGGCTGCAAAAGAGTCCTTAAAGAGGCACTTGCTGAATCCAGAACAGAGTAAACAAAGCCAAGTAAGGCCTTAAAAAATATCTAAGTGATGTTGGGCACTGTGGGATGGATAGGACCTTCCTATCCATCCTAATTAGGCAACTTGTAGTCAAAAGTCAACATTTTTTTTATCTGGCCAAACAAAGCTAGCCAAGGCGTTACAGACAGGTAGAATTACAAACTGTTCTTACTTCTACATCCTATCTCATGTCTTAATATGACCACCTGGCAGCTTGTATTGCCTGAGGTTCACCCACTTAGGCCAGGACAACTAGCGGGGTGCCATACACCCCTTTAACTATCTTTGCTATTCAAACTTTGAGTATCCATTTTTCCTCCGGGAGTCTGTAGTGTCTTTCTGAGTACAACATCCTTCCCCAGAAAGTTTTAAAGTAGACCCAGAAATCAGTAGAAGTTCTTTGTTTTTCCTCTCTTTTTAAAAATGGTTCTTTGGGAATTTCATACAATGTGTTTTGATCATATTCACCCCCTCCCCAAAATCTTGCTGGATTTAGTTTCTCTTCCCTACGCAGCCAACTTTATGTCCTCTTTTTTGTTTTATTAAAAATGTTTTTAGACTTATCTATCTTAAATGTACTAGTGCTTTGCCTGCATGAGTGTGGGTGTACCATATATGTGCATGGTGCCTGCTGAGGTCAGAAGAGGGTGTCGAATCTCCTGCAATTGGAGTTACTGATGGTTGTGAGCCACCATGTGAACTGAACCTGGGTCCTCTATAAGAGTAGCCTGTGGTTTTAACTGCTGAGTCATCTCCCCAGCCCTCTCTTTTTAAATTTTATTTTAAACACATCAAGTACAGTTGGTGCTGACTATACGCTCTTCCATGTATGACCCTCCCCGGGATCATGGTCAACTCACCAGGGGCCACACCTGTAAAGTAAAGTGACTATTGTTCTCCTAGACGCTGTCAATTGTCAATAGCTCCTAAGCTAGGGTGGGACTTGCTGCCTGCCTTCCGTCTCTGGAGCCTGCTCAGGTCTTGTGCATGCTGTCTCAATTACTACAAATTCCTATGTGCAACTGCCTTGTTGTGTTGAGAAAACAGTTTCTTTCTCATCACCGACATCCTCTGGCTCTTACAATCTTTCCACTCCCTCTTTCAAAATAATCCCCGAGCTTTGAAAGGAGGGGGTGGGCTGTAGTTCTTTCCCAATTCTAGAAGGGGCAATTCTGGCTTCCCTTTGTTGGTCTCACTGTTCTTAGAAAACTGTAGTCTTTGCTCTGATGGTCTTTTTGTTCCTGAAGGATCAGCAGTAGTGGTTCTCAAGGGAGGCCTCTGTTAAGTCCTGGTGTCCCTCATTCTGATGTGACATTGGCGCCACCTTAAGTAAAAGGAGTGGGAAGAAAGTATTACTCACAGCTGTTGAGGCCAGCTCCCAAGCTCTTCCTCTGAGAGCCATGGATGAGAAGGATTGGAGCGGCTGCTAAAGCCAAGGCTCCTTCCACAAATCTACCAAGCTTGCAAAGGGCTTTTAATCTATCTTTTCTTCAGAGGGTCAGCACAACCATGTCACACCTGCTTCTTACCTTAACCAGCTTCGAATTTCTTTCATTTCCCGTTTTAAACTTGTTTCTTTCTCTTGTCAGTTTTTGTGACAAGACACTCCCTGTCCCAAACGTGCAATAGCCTCACCCACATGATAAACATCATCTCCAACATTTTAACTGAGGAGGGAGAAAACAAATCATATTCTTCTTCTTCAGGGGTGTTTCATAACAGCTTTTTTTTTTTTTTTTTTAAATGTTGCTTGTTTTGTGCCAACCATGAAACCAGCTTTTTCAGGTCCTAGAAATACTTGGAAATAAATGGCCTCTCTCATGCCTAATACTTGCAGAATACTCTGCCTGATTTTTCTTTTCCGTGGAGTACCTGTTCTGGGGGACCACTAGTATAAATCTGGAGTCCAAGAGATATAGAGTTTAGTGTTAGAATAGCTAAGGGCACAGTTAGAGAGAGAAGAAGGAGAGAGAGAGAGAGAGAGAGAGAGAGAGAGAGAGAGAGAGAGAGAGAGAGAGAGAGAGAGAGAGAGAAAGGAGGAGGAAGGGGGAGGGGGAGGACGACAAAGAAGACAAGGACGTGGGGGTGGGGGTGGGGGGGTGAGGGGGAGGGTGAAAGGGAGGGGAGAAAGGAGATGATCTTCTGTCTGTTTTAAGTAGCAAGCTGACTGGAGAATGCCTATCTTTCTGAGTGTGGGTCTTCTCCACTCAGTCCACGCACCAACACCCGTCTCCTCTGGAAACATCTTCACAGACCCACGGAGCAGTCCCGCTTCACTAATACTTCCGGATGCCATTCTACATCGCAGTCAAGTTGATAGCCCCAGTTAACCACTGTAACACAACGGATGAAACTGAAAACTCTCACAATCACCGTGGGTTGAATTAGTTTATTGATTCTGGGAGCAGAACTAGGCTCTAAAGGGAAATACGCCGAGTGTTCCTCTTCCATGCGCACACGAAAGGCAGGGTGAATGTGATGGAGAAAGTCATCCAAGACACCGACGAGATCTCAGTAGATCCGAGCCACACTCATCTGAGATCCTCTTTTTATTTTCTTTCTGTCATTGCATTACTGTTTTAAGACAGGAATGGCGTCTCAATGAAAGTAACACCGTTGCTTCTGTCTTATTGAAAACCGTGGTTACACAGAAATTCGGAGACTTTTGTAGCTTATTGGATTAATGAATGATCCTTTCCCACGACTCTCCCAGTGTGGACTAAACATTTTCCACAGGTATTTACTAAAGGGGTTCGTGCCGGTTAATTTGTGTCACCTCGACACAAACTAGAGGAGGAGGAGGAAGAGGAAACCTCAATTGAGGAAACACCTCCCTCAGATTGTAGGCATGACTGTGGCCATTTTCTTGATTGCCGATTGATGTGGGAGGGTCCAGCCCACTGTGAGCAGTGAGACCTAAGGGCAGGTGATCCTGGGTGGCACAAGATATAATACAGAACAAGCCACGGAGAGCAAGCCGGTAAGGAGCCTTCCCCCGTGGTTTCTGCTTTGGTTCTCGCCTTGAGTTCCTGGCCTGGCATACCTCAATGATGGACCTCTAAGCTGAAAAAAAACCCCTTTCCTCTTCCAAGTTGGTTTTTGGGTAGTGTTTTATCATGGAAACAGAAAGCAAAGTAGGGCAGGATTGTTGTTGTTTGATTTTGGTATTTTGCTCTTTTGGGGGACTCTCCACCCAGCTCCCAAATAAATCACTCACAGAGAGGCTTATTCTTAATTGTAAATGCCCGGCCTTAACTTGGCTTAGTTTCTTGCCAACTTTTCTTCTTTTTTTTTAAGATTTATTTATTTATTTATTTATTTATTTATTTATTTATTCATTCATTCATTCATTCATTCATTATGTATACAGAAGAGGGTGCCAGATCTCATTACAGGTGGTTGTGAGTCACCACGTGGTTGCTGGGAATTGAACTCAGGACCTCTGGAAGAGCAGCCAGTGCTCTTAGCCTCTGAGCCATCTCTCCAGTCCCTCTTGCCAACTTTTCTTAACTTTAAATTATCCCATCTATCTTTTGCCTCTGGGCTTTTCCTTTTCTATTCTGGTATAACTTTCTTTGTTTCTTACTCTGTGGCTTGCTGTGTAGCTGGGTGGCTGGTCCCTGGAGTCCTCCTCAGTCCTCCTCAGTCCTCCTCCTCTTCTTTCTTCTTCACTCCGCCATCTCTCTTTACATATTCTCTCTGCCTGCCAGCCTCACCTACCCTTTCTCCTGCCTTGCTATTGGTCAGTTCTTTATTAGACCATCAGGTGTTTGAGACAGGCACGGTAACACAGCTTCACAGAGTTAAACAAATGCAACACGAACAGAAGTACCACACCTTAAAATAACAGTCTACTACACAGGCTCGTTTCTAACTCACTGCTAGCCGCAATTCTCCCACTGGCACTGTCAGGCAAGGAGCAGATCTCTTAGTGTGAATGGCCCTGTGCGTGTGAGCAGCTTGTGCTTTCAACCCTTGAGGCTTATGCGGCTTTCAGAACTGAGGTTGCTTCTGAGAATGCAAATGGTTGATTTAGGAGGAAAAGTCAAAGGAGACACAGCCACAGGTGTTTACAGGCAAAGAGAGAGTGGTTTTTCTGACACCTTGGTTCTGTTCACAGCAGGGGGGAGTTCCTAATGGAGTAACACAGGTTGAAGATATTAGAGAAGAGAATTGATGTGGTGCTTCAAGCAGCAGGAGGAGGTGGATGCCATAGCTTCCACAGAGATGCTGCTTTGGACCCCGAGGAAAGACTGGAGGGAAGGACATCGTGAAGGTAGGTTAGCCAGGAGTTTGAGTCAGTTTATATCTGACTGCTTTGATTATCTGAATGATATAGGAGATAAAACTGTGTTCTGTGGGAGCTGAGGTTGGGGATTCGTCTGGGATGTGAGAAAAATATGAATGACGAGTCATTAAGAACAGTATCGAAAGGGAAGGTTGGTAGTCTTGGAGTCAGGCTGGTCCTGATAGCACTAAGCAACATGCAGTGTCCTCTGTGTCTGCCTCCGGCTCTCTCTCTTCTGATCTGTGTGTGTAAGTGTGTGTGTGTGTGTGTGTGTGTGTGCGCGTGTGTGTGTGTGTGTGTGTGTGTGTGTGTGTGTGTACATTGTGTTTAATGTCTTACTCATTTCAATCTGATCAGTGTGGATCTCCCACTGTTAGAATGTAAGCTCCACGCTGTCTGTTCTGATTTCTGATGTAGTCCTGCTGCAGACGGGTACAGAACAGGCACAAGTACCTGTTTGTTGAAAACATGAACTGCTAAGCAGCATTGAGAGTGGAAAATGGAGCTGCTTAGAGATTCCAGAATCCAGAGGTGTAGTTTCACTCATCAGTACTTAAAGAAAGAAGTGAAAATTGATCTGAGTCTTGGATGAAGAATTTACTAAGTGGATACTGCAGAAAAACAGGACCTGGGATGATATTGGAGTTGTTAGGGCCAAACCTGGGCCCTGGTGGCCTTAACAGGCTTCTCTTAACTATTTATTATCCTCAATGGACCAATGAAAGAGACAAATAAGAGTGAAAAGCAGAATGGATTTATTCAATGTAGACACTTTAGAAATGGGAAGAAATAAAGAGGCCTATTGACTTTTCAAGTCCGTCCTCAGGATCCTGGCATGAAGATGAGGTTTAAATATTGGGCAAGCAGTGTTCCTAAGTCAGTAGTGCTGGTCAGTGTTTTGTCTCACTCATCAGCTGCTCTTCAGTCTACCCCATAGGGGGTCGAATGAGCTGTCAAAACTGTGTGAAATGTCTGTCTGGCACTTTACCGACTTACCCATCTCCCAACTCCAGATCTTAAAACAAGACAACTAAACTCTAAAACTGCTGGAGGAAAACAGAGAGAAAATACATCAAGACGCATGTACAGGCAAGAAGCACTTTCTGAGAGCTCCGGGGTCTCAGGAAATAATCTCAAGAACTGGCCTGTGGGATTGCATGAAATGAGAAAGCTTCTGTACCGCAGCAAAGCAAACAACCGACAGAATGAAGCGTCAGCCTGCAGAATGAGAGCCCGCCTTTCTACATTTGAGGGGGGCTAGTAACTAAATATGGAAAATAATGAAAAGGGAATATCAATAAGAACAAAGAATCCAGTTAGCATGTGGGAAAATAAAATTACAGACCCTTCTCGAAAGGCAAAGAACAGAGAGCCAATAGACAAATGAAAACCCTCAGCATCAGACACAAGTCAAGTGCAGATAAAAGCCGTATTGAGATGCGATCTCATCTCCGTCACAATGGCAGTCATTAAAAACAGCAGCAGCTGGCGGGGCTGTCTGAGATATAGCACTGATTAGAATGTAAAGTAGTCCAGACACTACGGAAATCAGTGCAGAGGTTCCTCAGAAAGTTAAAAATATAACTACTATATGATTAACCACACCACTTCTGGGAATATACTCAAAAAAAAAAAACCTAAGTCAGCAAACTACAGAGAAAACTGGTTATTCATGTTTACTGAAGCAACATTCAGGACAGCCAAGTTACAAAATCAGCATGAAGTGTGCATTAAAACATGAATGGGTAAGAAAAATGTAGTACGTGCACACAATGGGGTTTTATTTAGTCATAAAGGACAAAATTATGTCATTTGCAGGAAAGTAGATAGAAGTTGATATTATAGCAAGCAAATTAAATCAAATCCAGAAAGACTCATAACATATATTTTTCTTCATACATGTTATCCAGGTTTTACACACACACACACACACACACACACACACACACACACACACACACACACTGAAAACATAAGGACGACTACTTGAGAAGAGGAAGAGCTACCAGTTACCAGTGCTGGGTAGGTAGACAGATATTAGCAAGCTTGGGGGCCACTGAAGATGGACCCCCTCTGGCCAAAGCAACTTTGGACTCCACATGCCATTTTCTTGGTAATACAGCAGTTTTCTGAAAGGCGGGAAGGGGAAACACAAACGTCCTTCCCTGAGATTTAGCACATGGTATAAAGGGGAGGAAGATGGGCCGGTGTTAAGTCCCATTCAGGGAAAACCATTGCCTCCTGGTAACATATGGTTATTTTCTAGATATTTTTGATTTTTTAAAATTCTCTCTAGTATGTTCTATTACATGAGGTCTGAATAAAAGAATGAGATCTGAGTTGTTTCTCTGAGACTGAGTGGAGACAGCATACTCTTAATTGCCCAAAACATAAGATTTCTAATACTTGTGGTTCCTTCCCTTAAGAATTAATGCATTTGGGCCTGTTAATCACATGGCCTAAAGACCACTGCTCAGGAAAGCTGATACACCTGAAGACTTGTCAAGAAAGTGGAAGTAATAATTATCTCTTAGTGAGATAATGTACTCAGGCATCTCAGGGGCTCCTCTCTCAATGCACTTGCTTACAAGTCTTCACTGCTAAATATTTCTCTTTCCTAAGTTCTAACTCAGAAAATGTAGATTTTCCCTTTACTTTCATGTATCTCTTCTTTGGATACCTGCCCAAATCCCAGGCATGCTTACCTTGACTCTCTAGGCATTTCTCACTTGTACAGAGACACCTCCCATCATGTTGCTGCTGTTATACTTGTCTCTAGCTCAAAGAGCATGGTTGTCTCTATTCCTCTTCGTTTTCTTCCTCTTCCTAGGAGCTGCTAAGATTTATGGTTTGTCTGTTTTGCTGTTTTTTTTCTCTTAAACTCCAATGCAATTGTCCTTGACCTTCTTTCTGAGTTCATTTTTAAATTATTTTGTATACGAGGCTGAACCTGCAAAAGGAGGCCCATGTTTTCCAGTGGCACAGGGGAGGGAGGCAGGCAGGAAAGGGTAGTGGTGAATGAGCATGGTCAGTATACTTTATATACTTTGAGAACAATCTCATGAAACTCACTGCCTTTTATCACAGACTCACTACCTTGTATTATATGCATAAGAATGAATTAATGAAAGAATAATACAGAAGTGAAGATTTTAAAACAGTGAAATACTATTATAGCATCTGCCAATATTCTTTCCTTGTTGGGATGGGTGATAGCTTGCCTACCCTGAGTTATTGTTTGTAACTAATTCTGCTGGTGGGGGAGCAGTCATGCGTATCTCCTAAGTTCAAACAGGTTAGAGCAGATAGGGCTATGCCAGGCTGCCTTCTCTCTTCCTTGCTGTTGTGAATTCCTGAGTAGGAACAAGCAACAAGATAGTCTTCCCTGTTGGAGAGGGGTGTTTCTCATCCTCAGCATAGGGTTTCCACAGTGGAAGGTGCCCACTCTGTCAGCCACCATTTTCCATATGTGCTGGGTGATGGTGTTAGATTTTAATATCCGAGGCATCGACCTCATCTTGTGTTTACATCCACCTCCTTATCATGTCTTCATGTGCTTGGAGTTACTTCAAAGCTAGATAGTGCCTTACCAGGGCTCCGCTGCTTTTCTGCCAGTGGCAGCAAACTTTGCCTGGGTATATTTGCTTCACTTGGTTAAGAGCAGTTCTGTGGTTCTCAGGGTTGCCATGTGCTTAGTCGGTGGAGTGGGTGGGGCTCTGAAGTTGGAGCTATAGTAGTACTGAACTGTCCATACTTCCTGGCATAGTGCATAGTGGTTTTGGAATTTCTTCTTCTTCCTCCTCCTCCTCTTCCTCCTCCTCTTCTTCTTCCCTCTTCTCCTCTGCCTTCTCCTTCCCTTCCTCCTCTTTCTTCTCCTCCTCCTCCTCTTCTTCTGAGAGAGAGGGAGAGAGCTATATTTAGGGCAAGATACTGCCCTCAAGGATATGCCCTCAGTGACCAACTCCCTTCAACAATGTCCCACCTCCTAAAGTTTCTAGCATCTCTCAAATTAGTTTCAAGAACTGGGTTCTATACCCTCAAAACATGAGTCTATTCTAGACATATTAAAACCTAACAACATACTTCAAAAACCTTAAAAACTCCTCTAAAAGACTCAGGTTTGACAAACAAATTCAATAAAGTAACTGGCAATGATAACAATCAAGCCAGCACTGAAGAAAATTTTAAAAGAATATGACACAGAAAGGAAGAAGAAGACAGCCTCCTCCAGAAGAACACATGGAAGTGTCCAGTCTATGATGGAAGCAGATGAACCAAGAAGAGCCAGGAAAGAATAAGCCCTCTCCAACATGGCACATAAGAGGAAAGAAGGAAGGAAACACCAACAACCCACCAAGCTGGAACAGAAGCAGCCACATTCCCAGCAAAGAGCAAACCCCTTTCAGTGATGACATTAAATGTAAATTACTTCCACCCACCAGTAAGAAATTGCAGACTAACCAACCGGGTTAAAACACAGGAACTATCCCAAACCATCACTAATCAGAAGAGATTATATTAATAAAGGAAACAACTCATAGAGAAGATGTAATAATTGTAAATATTTATGTACTAGTGAAGCCTTCAACTCCTCAAAAGAGACATTAAACTCCCCCAACACCACAATCAAAACCCCACACCCATATTTTGATAGGCCTTCCAAACTAAAAAAAAAAACAAAGAAACCTCAGAGCAAAATACACTGTAGATAACTTAACCTAACAGATATGTGTAGAATATTTCACTTAACAGGTAGAGAATACATGGTCTCAGTGGTATATGGATTCTTCTCCAAAGCTGATCACATCATAGGCCACAAAACACGCTGTAACAAGTACAGAAGTATTCAGATAACATAATAAATTATGAGAAGTAGAAATCACAAGATAAACTATAGAAACTATAAAAGTACTTGGAGAGCAAACAATAAACTTAAAAAATATTTTTCTCTTGTTTTTTGAGATTATTGTGGAATTGCACCATTTCCCACTTAATTCATTTCAAACTCTTTCATATATCCCTCCTTGCTCTCTTTCAAATTCATGGCCTCTTTTTTTCATTAATTGTTGTTATATGCATCTCTCTCTCTCTCTCTCTCTATATATATATATATATATATGCATATATATACATGCATATGTATATATTCCTAAATATAACCCACTCAGTCTGTATAATTTTACTTATATGTATGTTTTCTGGGCTGACCATTTGATGGACAATCAATTGGCCTGCTCTTTCCAGGGGAAGACTTTCTCCCAATCACAGTGTTCCTAAGTTGCCTGTAGCTTCTTTGTGTAGAGTTGAGGTTTCATGATCATTCTCCTGTCTGCTTTAGCTTGTTGATTGTTGTAATCATGGTTCAGCTCATGTTTAGACTCTCGTTGGTGAGACTTTATGGGTGTAGCTTCAGACATGAATAGGAGACACAGTCTCACAGTGAATTCCTTGATCCTTTTACACATTCTATACCTCTTCTGCAATGTTCCCTGAGCCTTAGTTGTGGGAGAACATTACACTTTTAAATGAACAATCAGAGAGGAAAAGCAAAAATTCCTAGAGTCAAATGAAAATGAGAATATAACCGACTAGAAAATTCTGGACACTGCCAAAGCAGTCCTAAGAGGGAAGTTTATAGCTCATAAGGGCTCATGTTAAAAAAAAAGTAGAGGGATATCAAATTAAGAAACCCAATGATTCACCTCAAGACCCTAGGTAAATGTGCAAATGTGAACAGTGTCATATACCAAGATGTCTTTTTTGGGGGAACACTTGTGATATATAATAGCAAAATAAAAGTTCTGTACAGGAAGATACTCCTAGCATAACACACATTGGAAAAAGCAAAACGAACCAAAACCAAAACAACAACAAAACAGAAGAGACCCCAACACACAGCTCTTTAAACAATCACATTTTAGTTTTACACAAAGTAAAATTCAGCATCCCAATGTTGTAATGACCCAATATAATGCTTTCCTTTCATCTCTTCCCGTTCAGTTCATCGGAAGGTATAGAAGGTGGAGATGCCGCAGACTTACTCAAGTTACTGAAACATGCAAAGCAGAGTTTCTTATTCCAGATTGTACCTACTCCTTATTTTCTTTGTTATTTTTTTCTCTTTGCAAAAGTCCCACGGGTCGCTGGGCGGTGGTGGCGCATGCCTTTAATCCCAGCACTCAGGAGGCAGAGCCAGGTGGATCTCTGTGAGTTCGAGGCCAGCCTGGTCTACAGAGTGAGATCCAGGAAAGGCGCAAAGCTACACAGAGAAACCCTGTCTCGAAAAACAAACAAACAAACAAACAAACAAACAAAAGTCCCACGGGTCAGGCTTTCTCCTTTCACCTTTCGTGGGCCGTATTTGAAGGAACAGAAACTCTCATCCTGTGGTCTTCTCCTGCTTGCTCCTATTAAGCAAACACCATCTCTTGAAATTGCTTTTCCTACCCTTGTGTATAAACTACTTCCTTGGATGTAGGTATTGAGGAAAGAGAGATAATTCTAGAGTTTTAACTGAGGAATATTTCCACCCTAAACCATTTCTAAAACTCCTGCTTTCTGAAATAAAAAAATACAAGGAAGCAACTTTAAGTTAGAAGAGAAATAAAATTTGACTCGTGTCCTTGGTTTGGCAGAGATTTGAACTTCTATGTTTGAAACACGAGGAGTATATGTGTTGTCTCCTGTGTCCTCTCTTGGATTAAGTTTATTCTTTTGGGATGGCTCACCACAAAGCAAAGTCATGTTGGTGTTTCCCTTCAGCTTAGTTTTCAGAAGCCCAACATGGTTATAGAACAGAATATGATGTCAACATTTTCCAAATCCAGCAGCATGGGTAACTTGTCAAGGCTGAAATGATTAAAGGGTTGTATTAAAGAAAATAATCTTGGATTTAGAAGCTTAATCCCACTGTAGAAATGGAAACGAACAGTGATCTGATGGTACTGAACTATCACCACGCCCTCTGTACTGTCCGCAGTTACTCTGGTCTGGTTCACAGCAAGCCCCGAGTGCTGCTTCCCACACTTAACAAAAGTATTCTCTGAGCTCGTGGTTCCTCATTCCTCTGGGATATTTATGTTTCTACAGTACATTTTATTTCCTAACTGTGTTAATGTGTGACAGCACAAAGTGACACAGGAATAGAATACAACCTTCCTGCATTTTGTAAAACTTTGTGTGTCTTTGTCTCTCGGTATCTGTCTCGGTTTGTTCCATTCTTTTCCTACCTCTGTGTATGTTCTACATATATTTGTATACGTGGATATTGTATTCTGTTTCATTTCCTGGAAGATATTCTGAGGTATAGAATGTATATCATTCATCTATGTTGTAGTGATATAGGTAATGAAACGAAAATCAAGAAAAAGAATTGTAAATGAAAGTATTGTAGTATGGCGGCCGGAGTCTAAAGGAACTGAGCCAGTGTTCAGTCAGTACATTCTAATTGAATTTCCCCATAGCATAATGTACCATTTTTTGTTTCTTTATGGAAACTTAAGACATGAGTTAAACATGTATTAAAATAGCAGAGCTAGCTCCAAGTCTCTGCGTTCCAGGCTTTTCAGAATAGTGCCTCCCTGTGTCCTTTTGTGCTAAGACGTGTTAACACAGCGAGGTGGTTCTTCACAATCAGTTCAGGCAAAACTCTGGCACTTCCGTGACGAAGGGTTGAAAGTACAAAGGACACTTCTGGCTTCATCATGCTTAGGAAGAAATCTTATTACTGTCTTGCTTCTATCTAACCTACTTTTTTTGAGAATTTTCTACTGAGGACTGTGAGGGGTAAGGATTCTCTTCTGACCAGTTTTTTAGCAAGGCAGAGGCACATGAAAACATACAGAACGGTACAGAGCAGCACTTTTCAGCCATGTGCAGAGGACAGTGGGGTATGCAGGTGCTGGGATGTTATCAATGTGTTAAGTCTGTGCTGCTGGAGGACAGAGTCCTGGAGCCGTTGCCTCCCTGCTTGCACTGATTGACAAGTTCCCTCAATGCCCTCTCACTGAGCCAGAGATATACATTGTTTCACTTGTTAATGTGTCTCTAAGTCAAACTAGTTTGGAAACACTAGTATGGGATGCTAGTAGACACACTAGCCAGGTAAAGTACCAGCCAGAGCTCTGTGATGTTCTCACCCCCATGTACAGAGAGCGAAAGTCTTTGAAATACTCAGTCCTAAAAGGGATATCTCTATCAAATTCCTTCCCTTAGGGTTCAGGGAACCCTGTAGAAGAGGAGTCAAGAGAAGGTGGAAAGAATTTTTTCCCTCCCCTAACTCCTTAGAGATCCTCTCAACTCCATTGGAGAGAACTAATTTTTCACTTGTGAGTGGTTATCAATTGGAGATAGCTTCTGGATTAGGGATGGAGCATGTGTCCACGTGATCTTTCAGCACTGGGAGCCCATCTTTCTCAGACCTATGTAGTTGGAATCTTCTTTCCTATAAGAGTTCATATAAGTGTTCTAAATAAATCCCAACACTCTTTTTGTTTGGGGGGGGGGGCGGAGTTATTGCCCCAGAGAGATCACCTATGCTTTCCTTCCCTGCTGCAGTGAGTAGATCCCTTTCCATTCTTTTATTTCTTGGATGCACTTGTTTTGGCTGTGTGTGTACTGAGATGTGAAGTCACAGTGTGTGATTACAAACACAGCCATAGCCATCAGGGAGAGCAACCAGCCGCCGGCCAACAGGACAGGGTCCCTGGATGACTACCCCAAGTGATCATGAAAATAGCAATTTAGACCAACTGTGGACCTACCAGATACTTTCTGTACCCTACTCAGGGCATAAACTATGGCTACACAGCTAGACTGCGAGAGGATAGAGCCTCAGATGAATAGAAATGGGTTATTTAAGTTAAAGGGAAAAAGCTAGCTGAGGTCAACAATTCGTTTAGATGTAACACATTTTCAGCACTGGAAGTTTCATTTGATGATGAGAGATGTCCAGGGGGTTCCATCTCTCCTTATTTGGCAATCTCATTTAAATCACCTTCATACATGTATATATTTTAGGAATCTCTTATAGTATTCAGTTTCCATATAACTGCTTGAATGTCCTTTAGTTTTGTTAGTTTCTCCCCATAAAAAGGTAGGGGGTACCTTTTTAATTTTCACTTATTGAATTTTTTGTTTTCTGATATTTTATTTTCCTCTACTAAAAGCTATTTATTTTCTACTGTTCTTTAAACTTACTGGTTTTTAGTTGCATCTCATATCCTTTTGCTTCTGTTTTTACTAAACTTCTACTCTGAAGCCTGTGCCTTAGACTTCTTTCTATGAGGACCAGGAAACCATAAATTCCATCTCTGTAAAAACCAACAACCACAACATGCAATGAAAATTACTTTTTCTTTGTCTAATTACTCTAGTTTTTTAACTCTAAAGATATTTTTCCCCAGTAAAGATATTTAACTCTTTCATATTTTTTTTCTGACAAGAGATTGTTAATGTGCTTGTTGCTTCTTTGATGATCATTTTTCCTTGGTGTATGCTTAAGATTTTTGCTTTGTCCTTGGCATTATGAATTTTCATTTTATCTTAAAACATACCCTGCTCTAAATTATGCATGAATCTGCAGAATCAGTTTAAGGCAATGTATGTAAAATTCTCAGTCAGGTTGTTTGATTACTGTTCTAGGTTGCATCATCAGGAACTCCCATCACCTACGTGGTGATCACTCACTCCCTCAGGAAGCACTCTAGGACCTGGGATCACACAGCTTCCCAAGTCAGCCTATTTGATTATGGACGCTCCAATCATTAGAATGCTCTTCCAGGCTTGGAGCAGAACTCTATTTCTCTAGAATCTTTTCTTACAAGCTTTAGTTTTGTTTTCTTAGATGATACAGACTTAGTACATTTCTTTAAGTGACAAATCCCAGATGTTTGAAAAGCCAATGCTGAGTTTTCTTTTCTTGGTGAAAATCTGAAGTTCAATGTGTATCTTTAAGGAGTTCTCTTGGCGACAATGCAGACAATACAATAATCATGCCTCATTAAAAATGTTCTGTAGAGAGTGCAGGGATCATGGACGGTAGTGCTTCTGGTGTTTGGGGAAGGAAGATGAGGTGTGAACTCTTATTGTGGAATGACTAAATTTAGGTATATAAAGGTAGGAACTATATGCATATGATTTCATGCTACAAAAATGGGTAACTTTACTGGGGAAAATATACTGAAAGGTTAAGTGAGTGGGTGTTTAAAGGAAGTGTTGACAAAGTATTTTAATTATATTACTCTTTAAGCAAATACACATTTCTTGTAATTATATGTCACAAGAAGACCAAAATTTAGAGCAGGTCAGAGGCAGAAGCATCACATTCTGAACCCTCCCAAAGATGACAATAAGGCTTAATGCATGTCATCCCATCAGAAGAGAGTGAATACCTGGAACAGGCTGCACCTGCAGATGATAGCGCTTAGTGACTTCTGCTGACCAGAGAAGACAGGACAGAGGAGAGATAAGAAAGAACTTCCGGCAAGTTCTAAGGAGTACAGCTTAAAATGGAAGATTATCTATGATTTGATGTTGGGCGTGGCTGTAAGTATGGTCTACATGTATAACAGGTTTCTGATCTTCAAGAAAGGGCCAATGAGTCAGACCATTCATGGAGGGGAAGAAGAAAATATTGACTTGCATTAAAGTTTTATTCTAAATCTAAGAGTAAGTAATGCATTATGTTTCATTTTACTTAATATTTGGTTTGATGTTGGCACAGGTCTCGTGTCAAAGGTCCAAGGCAGAGCCATTTGTTTTGACTCTAAGGAGTGATGAGGTTTGGACTGAGCACTCTCAGTTCGTTTTTCCTCAGTACATTGTAGACTGTGGCGGTTTCCCTAGGCTGAGGTCGATTCACAGGTGAGATTATTGTAGCTCAGTAAAATGATAATTTGCAAAAGGTATATGTGGCTTAAAGATTATTGCCTGGAAATTCTTTTTTTAAAAAGATTTATTTATTTATTATGTATACAGAAGAGGGTGCCAGATCTCATTACAGATGGTTGTGAGCCACCATGTGGGTGCTGTGAATTGAACTCAGGACTTCTGGAAGAGCAGTCGGTGCTCTTAACCTCTGAGCCATCTCTCCAGCCCACCTTGAAATTCTTAACTGAAGACATTAATAATGTCAAGAAGAAAGTCTGAGCTGACACTTCTCTGATTGCCAGTGTGGATTCAATGAAGAATTGTACGCAAATAGAACTTGACAATCTCGTAGGCAGTCCTTTCCTCGACTGTCTTAAGCCTGGAAGTTCTACCAGCCCTGAATTTGAGATGTATTTGAGGCTTCACCAAACAAAAGTCCACCCTAGTACTGCTAATGACTCATAAAACCTGCATTTCTGGAGCTTTCTTCCCAGCTTGCAAGCAATTCCACTAGAGTCTCCTTTCTCCAGCTATTGTTTATGGCCTTTCTAGCCAGGGGCGGGGCCTTGTGAGTGCCCTTCTTTTCAGGAGCTTCCTAAGACTTGCAAGTTTCATCGTCTCCAGCGTCATGAGCTTCTCCCCACAGCATTCCCCTCCCATCTCCCTTCAGGAAGGAATGTTTCAGTGTGGGGAAATAGCTACACAACAAAGGACTAATGAATGGTGGGGAACTGTTTCATAATGAATGGACTCCTGCACTCTTAATGTTCCAGGGAATCAAGACCAAGGTTGTCAAGGAAGGTATTTTCACTACAGTAAGCAGTCATTAAACCTTCTCCCTCATTTTAGCACATAAATCACTGTAGAACATAATTTTTAAAACTTATTTTTTATTTTGAATTTATTAAGTTTACAAAAGGGCTAAAAGATTAGTGCTATGAACAGCTGCACAACTTTTAACCAGAGTCACAAGTGGTAGAAGTTCTGCCCTTGTGTTTCACTTCTGTGTTTCTTACTCTGTCCCTGCCAGTTTATTGTAAATAAAATGTACACATCATAGTACTTAACTCCTACATTTGCCTACCTCTTAGAAATAAGAATATTCTGATGCATAAACATAATATTTTATACCACACAATATTATCATTAATTAAATAAGATCATATAATAGTATATCTTAAAATTCCCTCATTTATTAGATTTGTCAATCAGTGTTCAGATACTTTCATTTGATCATTATAGCACTGTTGTTCAGCTTTCATTTGGAATGGAGCTAAGTTTTATTGGGAATGTTGACCTTTCTTCAATTTCATTCAAGCTAAACATTCTGGCAGCGATATTAGACTGTGATATCAGCCTTTGTACTGCATCAAATCAGGAGCTACAACATATCACGCTGACCTGTAACACTTGGACAAATAGAGCTGTTTGGTAAGTGATAGTTGATGAATTTCAGAGTTTTCTATTGAAGAATCTTTTTTGAGGGCCCAGTGCCTGGCACTGGCTTACAATTCCAGCATACAGTAGTAAAAGGCGTGAATATGAGGCCATTCCAGACTACATACACACTGAGTCTTAAAACTAACAACAAATCAACCAAACAACAGCTCAAAGCAGCTATAATTTTCTAGGGGGTCAAGAATGGGGAAAATATTTTGAAGTCTTAGAATGTGCTTTTAAGGGTTATCCCTCATTACATAGTCTCTATGCTCTTTTGTTAAATAAGGTTTATTCCTGGTTTTGGTTAAGTAAGGTTTACTTCTGGTTAATTAGTCTCTCTTGTCATTTATTAAATAAAATTCATCTCACTTTTAATTATTCCTCATGGTCATAATATATATATATATATATATATATATATATATACTTTTGGAATAAAATGGAAATAAATTATAACTTTTCAAAGCTCTCCTCATAAAGTCATTATTGAAGTAATTTTGTTTGTGTTTAAAGATCCATTTGTGAACTAGTCTAATAAACATGTTTCCCCATATATTTAACAGATCCTATGACATACAGTTTAGATAACAATAGTTTACTCTCCAGCTTCATAAACATCTATGTCAATATGAAGTTAATGACTTGTGATATGCATGATAGCTAACATGGAAACAAAGAAAAAAATGACAACACAGATACTTTTGACCCAGAAAAGACGAGAGAGGGAGGCCTGGGAGTGTTGGAGCACTCGGGTTCTCAGGGGTTTGAGCATCCTTTCTCTCTGAGTGAGGATGGCTGCCCGGGCCCCCGCCCATTTCCCTGGCCCTTGTAGACGGTATTGGTAGGAGGTGCAGGGACCACAGAAAATCTCCTTGGCCAGCTTTGTGTCCCAGAGGAAGAGAGAGAGCAGGCTGGGTTTGACACCTAACTCTGAAGCGATTTCATCCATGTAGTCGATGAACTGTACTCGACGAGAATCTCTGAAGTTTTTTGTAAAGCTGGGATAAGAAGAGAAAGACAGGAAACATCAGATTTCAGTTACTATTGTTCCCCCAAGTTTCCAGGAGAGTTTGCTTCTGTTTGCTTATTGATTTCATGATTTTACACGATTATTAAATCTTAATGTCGCCGGGCGGTGGTGGCGCACGCCTTTAATCCCAGCACTCGGGAGGCAGAGCCAGGCGGATCTCTGTGAGTTCGAGGCCAGCCTGGGCTACCAAGTGAGCTCCAGGAAAGGCGCAAAGCTACACAGAGAAACCCTGTCTCGAAAAACCAAAAAAAAAAAAAAAAAAAAAAAAAAAAAAAAAAAAAAAAAATAAATCTTAATGTCATACCTTTGCTTCAACTCTCTTAGCATACTATGACCTCTTAATACATGATACAAATCCCTGAAGACTTTAAAGCTCCCAAGTACCCAGCAGAGTGACTGACATATATAAAGAAGAAACAATGAATGACTGGATGAAGTTTTTTTAAATCTAGATTTCCCTTCTAGATACAGAATCCAGTTCCATGGTATGAATTAAATTAGCAAGGAATATATAAGTCACAGTGTATGAAACTCCATTGATTACTTCAAGTTTCCAAGCTACATAAACCATCTTCTCCATATGCTAATTCTGTACACAAATTCTTTCTTTGAATGTTCCTTTAGAAGGAATTCCATTAGAAGGAAATGTTAAAATAAGGCTAAGGAGAGCAGTACTAAGGCATTTATTACCAAACTCATGGATGCAAGGGGAGAACAGCCATCACTGGTCTTGCCCAACTGTGAACCTTAGTGACTGTCAATATCTACCTGCCAGGCAAACTATGTCCACTGGTACAGTAGCAGCAAGACTGTTGTGGGGGTAACCAATCACCCTCTGATGGGATCTGAGGCCTGCTTCACAGGAAGAAATTCATGCCTCATACTATAAACCCAGTAAAAACCCCATGACTGCAAAGTTTAGGGGCAGTAGGAGAGAATTTACTATTGTGTAGTTAAGTTTGTGTGACTCCAAACCACCTTCTAAATATTTATGTTTATACTCATTAAAAAACACTACTACTCTCGGCCTTAACTGAACAGTTTCTCTTTGTAACGAGTGATGATGAATTCAGAGCCTCATGGTGCTGAGGATAAAGGATAGCTGAGTGTTCGGCCCTACACGGGGCATTTGTACTACCCATGCTAAGGTTCGGAGAATACCAAGGAAGAGAGGAAGGAAGGAATGCAAAGCCAGAAGATGAAGAGAAGGGCTGCCCAATGCTGTCTTCTGGGTGTCACAAACCCTTCTTTGCTCTGCCATTTAAGTTTCTTTAAAATTATACAGGGTTCCATAAGTGCCTTTTCATGTAAGTATACATGTGCTTTGAGCGTGTGACCCCCTGACCTCACTACCCTTCACTTTACTTCCCCACACTGCCATTGGTCCCCACAGTCACCCAGATTCGTTTGTTTCTATTTTCATGTCACCAGTGCAGATTATTTTATGTATCTGTAATGTCTAGGGCCCACAAATGAGAGAAAAGTGCAATACAACATCTTTTTCATTTATATACATGTTCTTGCAAATGATATAACTTATTTTTGCTTAGGACTAAAACTCCATTGTGAATACAATGTGCAGTTTTTGCTATCCTCCTGGATACCTGCATTGTTTCCCTAACTTAGCTACTGCGAATAGGGATGCAATAAATACTGATGTGCAGCTTGACTTTGTGTTGACCTGGAGTCTGGGAGAAGTGGTATATCTGGTAGGGCTATGTTTTTTTTTTTTTTTTTTGAACCTCTGTTCTTACTTCCATAGTAGGAAATAGGAATTGCAGGAATTGCATTCTACTCATCATGTAGACTTGATGTTGTGTGGTTATTTAACATGTCATGTCAGATTTATGTTCCACAATCAGACCCGTGTTTAAAAAACTCAGCATGATATCACTGAACTAAGATGATCTCATTAGGGCTCATGCAGGTTATGACTATAAAAACAAAATCAAATATCCCCCTCTGAACAGGTTTTGTTTATTTTAACAAAAAATTAAGTTTCTTACTCTTTTTGTCTTTTTCTGTTGATGTCAGCCATCATGTCTTTCTTTGAGGGCAACTTTTTCAGTCCTGAGAAAACAAGATAGAGACATTGGAGGGTTGACATGAGGACTAAAGTATACAAATAGACAAAAAGAATGGTTTTGAAATAGAATAGGACCATCAAGCCTCTATAAAGTTTCTAGTCAAAGTTTCTAGTCTTATGTTTAATGAATTTCAAAGGAAGAGAATTTTCTTTCCATCACCATGCCCAGGATGTCAGGTAGGGAATTCAGCTTTCCCTCTAAGATAAATAGATGTTTAATTTCTTCTTAGTTTAAATGTACACTTAACATCCCTGAGTACTGTGAATGCTCTAAACATGTCTTATAGTCTTCCAAAGATCCCCAAACTATCCTGGGACCTGACTCAAAGTTTCTCTTATCTGAACATGGCTTAGCACTGAGCTTACATCCCAAACACAATTTTTCTGTCTTTTGAGTTAAGAACATCCCTTAGTTTTCATTGTGTATTCTGAAAGTATACACTGAAGGAAAATGCCCTCACACTGCAATAGCTACATTTTGAAAGGAGAGCAAGTAATTGCATACGGAAATTCTGTATGTGTGAATGTGTCAGGGACAAGGAAGCTACAACAAGCAGAACGTTAAATAACACTAGGGAGGCAGGACAAAGAGGACTAGGCACGCAGCTTGGAAATGATCTGTCTTGTTGCTTCACCAGGTGTCACATATCTGTTAGTATCTGAAAAAATATGGCCTATGCACAAGTACCCTCATATATTTCAAAATACATTTCAAATATGAGTGTGCAAAGCATGAAAGGAACAGAATTGGAGAACTGAAAGGTCACGTAGGACTTTAAATTACTACTGTACACATATGCACATCTTGTGAAACATCAGTTATTCTTCAACAAATATACCAAATGGAAATCTGCATATACTCTATGAAATACATGTGCAGGTTTATCCAGGCATCATTTGTTTATAATAATTATATAAAAGCACTGCAAGGCAACTCTCCTGAAACTGACTTTGATTTCATTCTACTAGCAAATTTGTTTTGCCCAGAAGCATTAATTTGGGTAAAGACTTGGGAAACAAATCAAGAATATGATTGGAGTTGGTCAGCAGAGTAAAATGACTTCACTACATTTCTGAGATGTGTCCTAAGTGGTTTGTCTCTTATTTGTTTTCCAACCTAATTCATGTTTCCATAAAACCTCTCCCTAAGTTAGTTTTCTGCTGAAAAGTAGCAGATGAATTAAAATAAAACCTCATTACAATTTTTTTTGGTTTCACAATTTTTATTATTTGGGTGTTGTCATTTTTAGTAGGATTCTCTTAAAAATGAAATATCCTTCAGAAGAACCCAAAGTAGTTTATTAAATTAAATTAATTTATTTATTTTAATTATTTTGTTTTTTGTTTGTTTTTCCCCAGGAGCTGGGGACCGAACCCAAGGCCTTGTGCTTGCTAGGCAAGCACTCTACCACTGAGCTAAATCTCCAACCCTTGTCTTGGTTTTTCAAGGCAGGGTTTCTCTGCATAGCTCCATCTGTTCTGGAATTCACTCTGTAGACCAGGCTGGCCTCGAACTCGCAGAGACCTACCTGCACCACCACCTGGCTGTAGTAGTTTATTTTTAATGGTGGAATTTCAAACAATTTGATGTAATGAGAGCGATCAACAGAAGACCTCTTGGTGACTCTTAAAATCACAGAGCATTTGGAACATTCTGACTTCATGGGGAGATCAGTACATACCTGTGAACACACGCACAACCCATCGGCTTTGGAGCTCTGAGGTGGGAATGACGGCTCCAGCAGGCTGGAGGATGCCAATGAAAGCTAGGGTTGGCTTCTCCAACTCAGGAGGGAAGACGAACTTAAACATGGAGTACTGGCTGTCCAGGATGGTCGGGTCATCATTCAGGAAAGGGAAGGACAATGTGTAGCCTGTGGCAAAGATGGCAACGTCGATGCTCTCCTCAGTTCCGTCCTCAAAGATGGCCGATGTTGAAGTGAACTCTTTCACGTTTGGTTTTATCTGCACTTTTCCAATAATGATACGGTTTGGCAGGTCGTCACTGAGAACTGTTCGGTGGTCAAGAATTCTGTGTCAAGAGATGAGTATACAATAAATAAAAATAATAAATAATAAAAAGGTAGTATAGGCAAAAGCTTTGGAAATGGTTGCGTAGCTTCAATAATTTTTATTCTGCTTTTGCGCATCCTCAGAAGGCAATGTAGATCATTAGTCAAGCCCTGATTTTCTGATTCAGAACTGAACCTGATGCTTGCTCAGTCTCTTACCCATTGGGAGACCTTTGAATAAACCATGGGACATTTTAATTTCGCTTTCTTAATTAGTAGAACACCAATAAAGATACAACACCATGTAAGATTTGCTAATGCATACTAAATTTCTTTAGATAATAATATTTTTACAAGGAATAAAGTGTATTAATTGTTTATTGAGACAGAGATTCACCATGTAGCCCTGGCTGGCCTGGAACTCATTTTGTAGCTCGGGTTGCTCTTGAACTCACAGAGATCTACCTGTCTCAGCCTCCCAAGTGATTGAATTAAATGTGTATGCTACAAAGTATGTTAATTTTTGATGTATTTATTTGTACTTGATACTAGGTAAACTCAGGTAATATTTTCTTGCATTTATTGACTTATTACATTTATTTACTTATTTACTGACTTACTTGTGTGTGTGTGTATGTATGTGTGTGAGCATGTAGAGGTCAGAGGGCAACTTGTGGAAGCTGATTCTCTCCTTCTACCATGTGGGTTCCAGGTTCAGGTTGTCAGGCTTGGTGACAAGTGCCTCTATTTGCTGAACTACCCGGCCAGCCCTAGTTGCTAAGATTGTTAAAGACCTAAGGAATGAATCTTCAATGAGAATGCTTGTCATCAGTGACACTGAGACCTTTGGTAAACTTCAGTTTAAGGTTTGAGCTATGAATTAGCAGCAGGGAGTCACATTCCCAGGGTACACTAGTACAAAAGTAAGATTATTAAACCTATTTCACAGGTTGTGGATAATTTCTCCATAAAAAGGAACTTGTAGTCATACATATGATCCGAGTTAAGCAAAAAACTATGTATGCATTCTTCTAGGTACCTGTTAATATTGATTTTATGTTTTCATTAATTCAAACCTTCATTATATTTTTCCTGGTATTAAAAATTTACATTTATTTTCTTATCTGTGTGTGTGCACATCAAGCGCACCACAGTGTGTGTGTGTGTGTGTATGTGTGTATGTGTGTGTGTGTTTATGTGTGTGTGTGTGTGTATGTGTGTATGTGTGTGTGTGTGTGTGTGTGTATGTGTGTGTGTGTGTATGTGTGTGTGTGTGTGTGTATGTGTATGTGTGTGTGTGTATGTGTGTGTGTGTGTATGTGTATGTGTGTGTGTGTGTATGTGTTGTGTGTTGTGTATGTGTGTGTGTGTGTGTGTGTGTGTGTGTGTGTGTGTGTGTATGTGTGTGTGTGTATGTGTGTGTGTGTATATGTGTGTATGTGTGTGTGTGTGTGTATGTGTGTGTGTGTGTGTGTGTGTGTGTGTGTGTGTGTGTGTGTGTGTGTGTGTGTATATGTGTGTGTGTGTGTGTAGGTCAGAGAGTAACTCGTGGGAGTCAGTTCTCCCTCTGCATCCTGTAGAGTCTGCGGATCAAATCCAGGTCGTCAGGGGTGGGAGCAGGTGCCTTTACCCACTGAGCCATCTCTCCAGCTATGGGATTTAAAATTTTAATGCAGGGAGCTACTTAAGATGAAAACAAAACAGGACTGAGTGTGGACACACGATGACACCAAGTCTTAGCTGTCCACTTAGGAGAAAAGAAGAAGAAAATAGAAGAAAAGTGGCCATAAACTTGGAAGGACCAGAGAAGGAAGACATGGGATTAGAGGACTAGGTCAGGGCTGAAAACTGGCTGGTGTTGAGTGAAGCAAGAGTAAAGAGCTAAGAATTCTCAGGTTCAGAAGGAGTTTGGGAAAGATGTCTATAAACATGGCAGTTTTCAGTGATGAGGGCTAGGGTAGCTGAGTCTGGGAGTCATGCAAATGGGCTAGGACGGAAAGGCAGTGCAGGCGAAGAGGTCAAAGGCCACGAGGTTGTTGTATGTGGATAATGAATTGTCCTGGATGGTGATGGGTCTGAAGGCAAGCACGGAATCAGAGTTTTTAGAGAGTGAATATGAAGTAGTCAACAGAAGATGGCAAGAAACCAGGAGAATGTGGCAAGTTGACCTTGTATGAATTTCGAATAAGACAAGTTTTAAAACCTCTACTTCCCCACTCTGCACAATTTTTCATCTACCTTAGCTGGATAACAAAGAACCTTTAGTAGGAAGGAAATAATTTGGATATTCCCTGTAAAATCAAATGCCATGAGGAATTAATGGTATCACTTATCCCATTCATGTACTTACAGATTTAGTTGATTAGTCTAATAGCTTGAAATTCCAAACTTTACCTGTGTTGAGGCAGCAGTCCGTAATTGGCATGGTTAAATCTCAAGTTTAACTTGTTCTCTATCTGTCTGTTGATCAGGTATGTGGGGCAGACCTTTTGGACAGCTCTGTTATAACGAGTGAAGAGTGTAGCGTCCATAGGATTCCCGTGATCCCAAACCCGGTTCCAAATCCACGCCCCTCGTCTTGTGCTGAGGAAAACCTTCAAGAGAGGAGTGGTTGCCTAGTAAGTATTTAGCTGCTAATCACTCTGGTCTTACATCCTTGGAGTATTTTTTTAATTGTCAAGGGAATGGAATTAACTTCTCATATTGCCTTGTCCAACTAGCCAGATTCCTTTCCCTGCCCCTTCTTTATAAAGAGATCCAGTGACTGAAAGTCATTTTGTCATGGATCTACTCTCCTTGTGGTGTTTGCTCCAGCTATGTTAGATGTGTAGAATATCTGAGGTCCCCAAATATGGGAAAAACCCCACAACAACACAATAGGTTATTATGTTGAGTGTTAGCAGTTCACATTCAAATTCCATGTAAGCTCTTTCAGGTGAAATTTTTAAAGTGATAGAGAAACATGTGAATGAAACATTTGGGATGAAAACAAGTCAGATATAGAAATTCACACTGGAATTTTCTCACTTTTACAACTGGAAAATTACAAACAAAATGCTTGCAGTGCAAAAAAAGGAAATACACATTTTGATAAGCGTTTTGCTCTATTTTGTGTCATTTAACAAGACTTTGAAAAGAAAGCTTTTTATCAGTGTTAACAACCACTAGAGTGATGCCATTGTCATGGAATTCTGTGACTCATGTATCTCAGAATCATGACATGATTAACATATTTTACAAAAATTATTCAAGTTGGGAAATCTTGTGTTTCCTATAAAGTATGAATCAAAATAAAAAAGCTAATTTTGAGTTATAGGAATGACCTTCCATGCTCAGCGATATTCACTACAGAGGAAGGACTGTTCCTCTTCCCCTACTTCTTATTTGGTCATAGTCAGTGGAAACCATGGAAATTGTCCTCTTTCCTACCACCTTCAGCACAGATCAGCAATCTATTTTAAACACTCAGATTTGTGTATATTGATTTGCTCTTTAAATTTCATTCCCAATATGAAAACAGGGTCTTCTGTAAAATTCATTTTGTTTTGAAATTTCCCATTTAGCTATTTGTAGTTAATTCTAAGTTATCTGACTCTAGTTAGATTATTACTTCCACAGCTCCAGTTATGGACTTGGAGTATTGTCGCTTTGGAAGTCTTTATTCTTTTATTCACATATACTCAGTAGAAAAACATGCCCTTGCAGTCCAAATGAGAACATCCCTGCTAAAGCCAGAGGAAGTCTAGACTCATGTTCTCTGCAAGTATCAAGTTTACCCAGAATCAGGGTAGGACACCAAACCTGTTCAGCGACACGGCTGATCTCGCCTGCCACATCTGCTCCAGAATTCCCGATGCCGACCACGACCACTCTCTTCCCCTCAAAGTTGCCTGGGTGCTTATACTCCCAGCTGTGGAGATGGCTGCCTTGGAACTTGGTGATTCCTGTGAAGGAAGAGTCACATCTCCCACGTCACAAGCAGAAGTGGAAAACATTGTTTGGTAAATTTTATTCCTAAACATTAAGTTAACGTTACTTAATTCTCTCCTTTATGCTTGGACTTTATATGCCATGAATACAGACTATTCTCATCTAAGGAACAAAGCATTAGTGACTATATGGCTGAAAACAAAATCAGAGCAGATTTTTCAAAGTAGCCAACAAAAAGATACCCATTTAAGACTGACTCAATGTGTTAACTCTTAGTCACTTTATAATGTTATTGTATTTTTCTAATTTTCTGTTCAGACATATGAGACTGTTTCTTCACTTTTCATAACTCTGTTTATAAAATTTGTAAAGGTCCTTAGCAATGTACATCAGTGTTATCCAAAAGCAATTGAGTGCTAATCACATATGCAGTTTTAAACTTCCCAGAAGCCCAGAAGTGCTGAGAATGATAGTAATTTTAACTCCATATTTATCATATCCTGTAGGCAGAAGGTTATGTGGCTGGGTTAGTGTTCTAATCCTTCCCCTGGAAGTCTTGCCTGGCCACAGCAGATGTCCAGTTCACTCTACATATCCCTTATTGCTAGGAGTCTTATCTGGGTCTTATTCCCAGGGTCATCCTTATAGATCCTGGGAGTTTCACTGGCACTAGGTTTCTACCTTGCCCCGAAATGCCCCCTTTGCCAGTCATCTCCTTCAGTACCGTTAATGCCTAGCCAACCAATGACTGGTCTAGCCTGAGACCCAGAGTGAGCCCACCTCTGACACTGCCTGGAGTGCCAGGGCCCAGAAGCTGGACAGCCCAGAGACCTAGGATAGTACCAAATATGACTGGCAAAAAAAAGTCAATGTAATGATGCCTAACAGTGTTCTGCTATACTCATAGATTGCTGCCTGGCCCAACTGTCATCAGAAAGGCTTCAGCCAGCAACTGATGAAAACAGATGCACAGCCAAACATTAGGCGGACCTCAGGTCCTGTGCAACAGGGAGAGAAAGGATTGTAGGAGCCAGAGGGGTCAAGACATTACACAGAATCAACTAACCCGGGCTTGTAGAGGCTCACAGAGACTGAACCGACAACCAGGGAGCCTGCATGGGACTGACCTGGGCCCTCCACATGTATGTGACAGTTGCGTAGCTTGGTCCTCTTGTGGAACTCCTAACAGTGGGAACAGGGGCTGTCTCTGACTATTTTGTTGGCATTTGGGGCCCTTTCCCTCCTACTGGGTTGCTTTGTCCAGTCTTAAGATGAGGGGAAGTGTTTAGTCTTACTGCAACTTGATATGCCACACTTTGTTGATATCCATGGGAGGCCTGCCCTTTTCTGAATAGAAATGGAGGAGTGGATGGTGGCGGGGGGGGCAGAGGCTGGGGAGGGCAAAGATAAAGAAGAGGTAGGAGAAGAGACTGGGAGAAAAGGAAGAAAGGGGAAACTGTGGTTGGGATGTAAAAATAAATAAATACATTAATTAATTTAAAAGAGATTAGAATCCTAAGAGTCTTCTCACACACTCACACACACGAGAGAAATACCTGGGAAATCCTGTAAAGGAAAATGCTTCTCGCTGTAATGTCCGCTGCAGACCATGACCCCATCAAAGATATAAGTTTTCTGCACCTCATCAGCTTCCACCACAACATCCCACTGGCCAGAGGATGAAAAATCAGGGCGCTTCCTTATACTGCACACCTTTGTCTAGGAAACAAGGAACAAAGCCTGAGTTCTAGGACATTTTTGCCCATTTTTTTTTTTTTCTGTAGAATTTTATGTTTAAGTTGGGAAAGTAGTTCTATGCATGGCTCCTGGGTGGCTAGGAGTTGTGTGCACATAAAGTTTCTAAAATGACCATTTCCCAAATGTTATGGTTTCTTAGAGCACAAAATACATTGTTTCTTATTTCCTGTGACCTGTATTTTTATTTTACAAAATTAGCCAAAAATTGGAATTCAGGTTCCAGCTGGGACTGTGTCCATCTGGTGGGGTATATAAGATAAATATGTCTTCACTATTCATGAGAATGGCAGAGACATGGATGGGAAATGCAGACTGAAACTGTGCCCCAGCTGGCTCTGGTTGTGCAGACTTTAACTCAACCAATGAGCAGGCGGTGGGCGGGGTTTCACTTCTTACCTGGAACTGGATGTGTTTCATCAGCCCGAAGTGCCTGGCATACATCCTGAGATACTCCATCATTTTGGTGTTGTGCATGTAGTTGGGGTAATGGTCAGGGACGGGGAAGTCGCTGAAGCCTGTCATCTCCTTGGACGTATTGCAGGTCAAAGATTTGTATATCCCAGGCCTTCCACTTTCTGGTGTCTCCTAAAGGAAACAAACCAACCCTTGGCTTCCAGATGTGCTAGGGGTAACCAGAACTGTGGTGTATGGTATACTTGTCTTTGAAAAGCCATGATTTGGTTTTCAGGTTTTGTGATAGTAACTCATCAGGATGAGGGTGTTAGGCCCATTTCCTGATGAGGGTTCTCTTGCTATAATTCTGCTTATAGTGATTGACTCTGTGGTAGGAATAATTATTTTGCGACAGCAAAAAGAGAGCAGGCTCCAAGGATGCCCACAAACCGACACAAGATTAGATAGATAGCTCAAAGAAGGTTTGGAAGGGAGATTCCTAATGGACAAAATCTACCTCACAATGGAAGGGATTTTGTTTAAGAGAAGGTAATAGAGAATACAATGCTTATCTGCTTTGGGACAAAAAAAAGTCATGCAGCTATGGGGTATATTAAAATACAAAGAAATAATAATGGCGACAATAAGATAAATGTGGTGAGTTCATAAGAACTGCTTTTAATGATCATGTGTTATGCTTCACTAAGACACATCAACGTTAAGATTCCTCTTCCACCCTTCTGACTTCTGGAGACACTATGAGATAGACCCACTTCTTTAAGTTATTATGCATGACACTGTTTGTAAGGAAGCACATGTTTCTTGGTGGAGACATATTTTTCCAATAACTAATAAACAACACAAAATAACGCGTAGGGAGATTGTATGATGTGGAAGAAAATGCCACAACTAATAGTGAATTTGATAGAGGGATAATAACTTTTACATCTCTGAGTTTCAGCACTCTCATGCCAAACTTGCGCATCAATATCTTAAGTGTTATATGTAGGGCTGGTTGTCAGGGACGTGAAACTGAATAGGACTGTGCGTGTCCCACAAGGAATTTTAACTTTCTTTAACTATTTATCACTAATTTGGAAAGTACACTTAAGAAATAATTTATAGTATCAGTTTTATTTCTTAGTTGAATAGAAGCAACTCTCATACACCTAGATGATGTCATACTCTGAAAATTTATAAAATTACCTTATATCTCCACAGTCCTCCAATGTCACTGCTCTTTTCAAAACACGTAGGTTCTAGTCCCTCCTCCAAACAGCTCTTGATGGCACCCAGTCCGCTGACTCCAGCACCAATCACTGCAATTTTCTTTACCGTCATGTCTCTGAATTAAGAAGAGTTATTTCAAGTGTGCTTTTGAGCAACAAAGCCAAGGTTCATCACTCTGTCAGTGCCCTGCCCGCCTTCATTTTAGCATAGATATATTTTGGGGCCACAGCTTTAGCTGCTTCTATTATACCTTATACTGTCTTAGCATACACATTCTATTTTAATTTTATATTATATAACTCTTTCCCTCCATTTCAGAACACTGTGCACCTACATATTCAACAGCAACAGATGGAAAAATCTTAAAATGTACATTTCTATTGAACATACAGAGATTTTTTTCTTGTCATTACTCCCTAAACAACATAGTCTAAAATCTATTCAGAGAAGTTGGTGAATATTACCATTAATGAAGACAAGATTTAAAGTGTATGGGAGTTTGTGGATTGACTATATGCATATGTTATCCTATATACGTAAGAAGTGAGCACCTGCAGATTCTGACATCTGTAGGGAATCCTAGAACCAATCTCCTGCATGTGCAAAGGATGATTGTGTGGTCATTTTGAATAGAACATTTTGTCAAAACAAGATTTGTAATGAATTTCAAGATGATTAATAACCTTATTAAAGAAACACCCCAGATTTTACTATATTGTTAAAGCATGATTTTAAAACAGTCATGCTGTGAAATAATCTGCTTACTAATAGCTATCAAGGTGTACAAATTTTTGTTGGAATGTTGTCCCGAGTCTTAGTGCTGTATTGTCTTTACTTTGTTTTAGTTCTATTATCTATTTGATTTCTTCCCAGTGAGGTCAGATGTACTATATTTTAATACCTGCACAGAAATGGAAGAATAATGCAAAGATTGAATAATAATAGGTCCACTCAGTTTTAGGTCTCTTGGGTGATGCTTGTGGGAAAAGACTGTGGTCACCCAGGGACATAGGGTAAAACCAATACCATGGGTCTAAAAAACACACCACACCTTTCAGCAGGTTGGACAGGAAATAATTAGACGCTGAGGATAGCAGGATATATTTTTATATTAGCTAAAATATTTTGGCTGGCTGCCCTTTGTGGTTACAAGGTACCAGACATTGAGTCTTAAGAAACAAATCTAAAAGAGTTAACTTTCGTTCTTCAAGAGGGCTGATGTAAGTGTTTGCACCATGTAGAAAAAAGAACATTCAGTTTTCTAGGTTTAATAATAAGCACACCTTCCCCATGTTCCTTTGATCTACACTAGCTGTTTTAGGCACAAATGTAGACTTTAAGCCTTGCTCTGGGCAATCCAATGTTCTCAAGTTTCCTGTAGCCAATGTACCAGTACATTGTTTCCTAACACCAACTGTCCATGAAATATTTCCTGGGATCAGTGCCTCTCAGAATACAATCAACAGGACACATTAAGGATTCCTAAGTGGGTTCAGATAAGGTAATTTCTTTTACAGCAGTTGGGGTAGTCACAGATTCATGCTGAGTAGGAGTGAACAGAAACATAGGGACATTTGTCTATTCCCATAGTATTCCCCATTAGTTCCATCTTCTCAGACATTCCCTGGGGAAATTGTTCTCCATTTCCTTATAACATACCCTCATTATTCTCTTGTGCCCAAATCACCATGAAAAACCCAGTAGTAACAGCAACAAGACCAAGAAAGGAAAGCCCCAGGACCAAACATCGTTCCTGGGAATCACAGGAGATAGAAGGGCATCTTCTTGCAGGATGTTTGTTATGGAGCAAGGAACTCAACAGGACTCTGCCATACAGTAATCCACAGCTCTGCACACCTGCAGTGATCCTGGCAGATGCATGGCTCCTGGGATTCCTGAGTGTGTGAAAGAGTGGGTGTCTGACTCTTATACTTGCACTTGGGCTCTTTTCCTTCTGTTGTCTTGTCCAACTTTGATGTGATAGTTCTGTTCTATCTTATTATATTTTACTTTGTTATGTTTTATTGTTATCTCTTGGAAGTTTGCTGTATTCTAATGAGATAGAGAGGGAGTGGATCTGGTGGGAGGGGAGTTGGGGAGGAACTGGGAGGAGTAGAGGGAGGGGAAGCTGTAATCAGGATATATTATGTGAGAAAAGAATCTATTTTCGATAAAAAGAAAAATAGAACAATAGTTTTAATATGGGGCACACATTATCCCAGCATCTCTATCTGGTTTCCAAGGCTCTTGGTGAATCGGGCATCACCTGACTATTTGGTGTTCCTGACGCCACCCCCTCCCTCTGGCTTGTCAATATTGTGACCATCTTATTTTGGTATCTTTCTGCTGTTTTCTCCTTTTGTGCAGAGATTATTATCTTTTCCACATACAGCCAACTGTAATTTGCACTGATACCTTCTGTTCTCACAGTTGATAAAACACAGCTTAGAACTTCACTCTGGATCCTAATTTTCCTTTGCTTAACAGTTTTTTTTAGGATGTGTCATATCTCTTCTTCATTTAGGTGAGTATCCCATTCTCTGAGAACAAGTATATAGTGCCAGAGGGCAATGTAGGGACTCAATGACAGATAAGTAGGCTCAGTTTCCTGAAGGCCAAGCTCTGCTTGACTTAGTCCTGTCTTGATAGAGGGATTCCTAGTATACTTGAATTTTAAGGACTACTTGTGGGTATTAATTCTTGTTCTTTTTTTCTTACTCTACATTATGATCCTTTAAAAATAATTATGTGTATGGTGTTTTGCCTACATGTGTCTGTACACCACTTGCATGCCTGGTACCAGCCCAAACAGAAGGTGTTGGGTCCCCTGAAACTGGAGTTACAGATGGATGTGAGCCACCATGTAGGTGCTAGAAATTTAATGGGGTCCTTTGCAAGAGCAGGCAGTGCTTTTAACCTCTGAGCATTCTCTTAAGACCTCATACATTCTTATTCTATTTTGCCATGGATGAGGAATGGTCCCTAATTTAGGTGAGTAAAAGGCTCTGTTGTCTAATTTGGGAACTGAAGCAAGCCCACGACCCTTCTGTCTCTCACTGAGCCTTTTTCTTTTGTCCATAAAGGGAATGAAGCATATAGTGGTCATCTGCACTAGTGATCAGCTATTTGAAGAATTCATTCTCCTAGCTGTATAGCTTTCAACGTGCTGTGGAAGAAGAAACAGTAATTCTGTTCAAGTTGAAATGTTAGTCATATTCTGTAGCTCAGTGAAGAGAGAGGCGTGTACTTTGGGAAATAAAGCAATTGTGGTATCTTAATGCCCAGCTTTCTTTCTACTTCTCACTTGATTAGAACTAGTACATTATATATGTGTACATAATATAGATATACATATAGATATGTGTATATATTACTTGTTTAATCAGTTTTTGAGTCTTAATCATTATAGAATTATATTCTATATAATCATTATAGAATTTTCCATATATAACTTTCAGCTGGATATTTTAGATTTCCCCCACTATCATAAATAAACAAAAGCTGTCTTATTTTTTGCATCTTTTCTTAATACAAAGTCACCTCTCCTTTATTTCCTTTCTGTCTGTGTCTGTTGTGTCTATTACTCTCAGGCTACAAGAACACAGGCATCTCTCTTGGAATGGTGCCTGGGGCATTGCATTTATTTATTGGGGAATGAGTATGCTGGGTTCCCTACCTGACTTTAGATGCTCTTATCATTCCATCAACTATAGTTTCTGATTTTTTTCCTATTTCCTTAATTTCATGTCCATATAAAATTTTGCTAAAACAGATTTATATTAAACAGGCATAAAGTAAACAGAAAGCCTATATATTATGAGGAAAATTTGTATGGAACAAGGAAAGCCATGTGCATCTCTGCAGCAGTAGGTATGGTGCATAGTAAAACCCAAGTGCCAAGGTGAGAATTGCTACATTACCAGAATATATAATTGTCATTTACTTAATCTGTGTTTCAATCTAGAAATAAAACTATTTTAAGTCAAGAAATCCTGGCAATTCTGAGCTATAATTTTGCAGTTGGAAAAGAGTGGTTGAAATCAATGCAATATGAATTTGGGGAAGAGGAGATAGAAGAAGGCAGGAAAATCTATGGCAGTAATTTACCAAGCACAGCCCCCCAGTGTCCCCAAAGTGGGATTGCCAAGCTTACGGTCTTTAAGGAGTGAGGCTGTCCTTTGATGGATTCAGTAGTGTTGATCTTTCTGTCCTGAGTCCCTTGGGTTGGGTTGCTTATGTGCCCAGGGACCGTTAGCAAAACTGCAGTCTGCTCTCCTTGGCTGGTCCTTGTGGTCTCCTTCCCAGGTGGCTTCTCCACTCTAGAGACGCTAGGCTGCTGCTAGTCTCTTCCCATCCTCATCCCTCTTTTATGTTTATCTCCTCCCTTTTTTTTCATGAGAGGGCAGGATCTTTATACAAGCTCCCAGAAGGACCCACCCTGTTTGATTCTTAGAATAAAAAATCATGATCACTGCAGATAGAGGTAAATGGTTTCCACACGACTGCCAAAAATCACTTCCAAGAAAGATTTATCTCCAACTTCCCCTTTTGGAGCTTCCAAGCACAATTGAATTTTCCTTCACAAATTTTGTCAGGCGCCCGCCCCCAGTCATAAAGTACTGCAGAGTCATTTCCAACATGCTATGCTCCTTACTTTATGTGTCAGAGGTCTCCAGTCCTAATAGGACACTGACGTACCTATGCAAGCACAGAGGCAGAGGCAGAGGCAGAGGCATGGGAAGGGTACTCGTGGTAGGAATTTGTTCACATGGCCATGCCAGCTGATGAGCTCCACAGTAAGCCTGAGACCAGGTGATGCTGCGAGTCCTCAAAGCAGGGACATTGACGGTGGAGCTTTCCATCCACAGCTGGAGGCCTGAAATGCAAGCAATTGCTGCTTTTAAAAACATATTTATTTTGGTAGTTTATACTAGTTGCACAAAACATAGGGTTTCAATGAGACATTTTCATGTACATATGAAATGCCATTTGATCATAACCCTCCCTACATGACTTTTTTATTCTTTTAAAATTTAATTAAATTTTTTTGAGAATTTCATATGTGAGTACTGTATGTAAATCATTTACAGTCCTCCTTCTTCCTCTTCAACTCCTTCTGTGTCCCCCCATTCCCTATCAAATCATGGTCTCTTCTTTAATTATCTTTAATACACACACAATTTTTTAATTTTTATTTTGATATGGAGTTAGGTCATACGGGGTGATAATGCTGTTCCCAAGAGTCATAAACTAGCAAATCTCCCAGTGCTGGGCATTGGAACTATCCTTTTGAACTGTTGGCCAAGGGAGTCCAAGAGACTCCTCAATCAGTATAGGTAGTTGCCATTGCCCTTGGTAAGGGATACTACCAAACTGAGAGGTACTCCCCTATTGCTGAAGATACTACACTTTGGATACAGAAATTGGAGGAATCAAGCAGGAACTGATCTTGAAACCTTCTCCCCAAGGGCTAGCTCTCCTGGTATCTGAAGGTGCTATGTGAGCTGCCATGGCAGAAAAGCAATCAATAGTTCTACCTGTGAACTGCAAAACTGACCTGTTCAGCAAGACATCCCCAGTGGTGCATCAGTGACACTTGCATCTTGAGGGTAACCCATAGATGTCTAATTGGACTTAAGTGATACCCAATAGGAGAAAATCCATGCCTGTAACACTGTAATCCTAGCCAACTCTTCACAGCTGGAGAGGTCATAGACCCCAAAGGAGAACTTACTCCTGCCATTTTCCTAAACCAATACAACTCCTAACTAACTATATTCTACAGAGATAACCTTATGTCCACAGATAAGTGTACCTCTCACTTCTCATCAAAGAAGCTTCTTTTTGCAACAGATGGGGCTTCCCACTTCAGATATCCACAGCTACACAAAATGTAGAGAAAACGTGACCATGTGGTGCCCGGCCCCAGTTCATACATCTACAGGGCAACCTGTATACCCAAGACTCGGAACATCACGAAGAGGGGTGGGGAGGTTGTAAGAGCCAGAAGACCAGGATGCCGACTGCAGAATACTTCCTTCTGGACATGACATGGAAGTTCTACCCACAAAGTTGCCATTTAATTGCTAGAGTCCAAAAGCACAAGAACTTGGAGTCCTGATGTCCAAAGGCAGAAGAGTATTCCAAGATAAGGAAAAAGGATCACCTTGTCTTTCCCTTCCACTTTTATTGTAATGCCCTTGATCAATTGGATGGTGGTCTGCCTACCCTGAAGTTGGATCACTTTATCTCTGTGGACGCTTGAGTCCCATACCAGTGTTTGGCAACACCTTCATAGACACACCCAAGTTAGTTTAATCATTCTGATCAAATGCCAAAGTATCAATTTCCCATCCATCAGAGGAAGAATTAGCTTACTGCATAGTGAACGGTGAGAACAATGCTTCACCAGCTTGGCATCCTTTAATCCAGTCAAACAGACATGTAAAACTAACCACAGTTTGTTAACTTAGCATCCATATGCTTTTCCTTAAGCCATTCTGAATCTTCAATCAGGCTATTCTAACTGTACCATGGTTCATTGAGATGTATAGACTTTGGGTCTGGTTAATTTTTACAATAAAGTTTATAGAAAAAACAAATGAAATCAATAAAAATGAATTAGTTTCACTGAACATGCTATAATTATTCTGCTGATGACAGAAAGAACATTGAACTGTTCCCAAAGAAGAGGCACAATACTTGAGTGATGTGGTTCATTTTCTGATATCCCCAGTCTCAAATGCTATGATAGACACATAACATAAAATCAATACTTAGGTATTTATATAAATATTATATATATGATAGAATGATAAGCATAAGTAAAATAAATCTATGTTATATATACATGAACACATCCACACAAAACATATCCATAACAAAATATAGAGGGAATACTCGTAGCAATTATAGTACTGGTGTTTGGAACTGTCTTTCAATCATGGCCATAATTGGTCAGCACCAAGGAACTTCTTAGGCACCAAGTCAGCTTGTGGCCTTTCTTGCCTGTATGAATCTTATGTAATCAGATTCATGGATTTAGCCACAGGTGCCAATCCTGGGTGCCAGAAAACCCTGTATTCTTGCTATATACTGTGACTTGTGCAGCTTCCAATGGTAGGCCCTGAAACAAAAGGTTAGTCCCAGGTGTGGCATGGTGTCGCCAAATCCATGCCAAGAGCTCAGTGTTATGGAGCTGTCAGGATCAGACCAACTTAGTATTTGCTTGCCAGGCCATGGATTCTTGTCAAGGCCAGTAAGTGTGTAATCTGTGGGTTCACAGAGGCCTGCTACCAGGGAAAGGCCTTTTCCTGGTAAGTTGGGCCAAAAGTTTTTCTCAGAGCCTGGCCTGGGATAAGAATCTGGAAAAAAAAGTCCTACAGGATTCTTGAGTTCTGTTCAGACTCTGGCTTCTCCTTAGAATCTGATTGATGGTACCCTGAAGTCTTGTCCTTCTTAACCACACAGACTAACCTCAGTCTCAAATCCATTATCTATATTTTCAGCACTTGAGTCCTCTGGAATTGGGCCTTGTAGGACCCAAAGGGCTGGTCTTGTCCTCAGTTTTTCTCAGGACCAGGACCTTGGTCTTATCAGGGCTGAGATTGTATAAGTGGGATATGAGGCTGTCATCTACTCGTTATGGTAACCCTGGTGATCTCTGGACCATGATGCATGCCTACCTCTTCAGAGTTGAACATGGCTATGGAGCCACTGATCTCAGAACCCTGATCTGCTATGTTGAGAGGCCTTTTGGGTACAGAGACTTGCTGACTGAGTAACAATGGCATAGGCTCTGATCTAGTCCTGGTGGTGGAAGTGTCCTGGGCACAATTAAGATATTTAGTTCTCTAAAAGGCATAGATGGTTTCTTTCTGTGGAAAGGCACTATCCAGTGTCAAGAGAGAAGAGTGGACTGCCCATAAGGCAGTCTACTACTGCTTCAAGGTTTGCATCAGGATGTGTGCTTGGACTTGGCTTGTAACAGAATCTTCACCTGGCCTACTACAGTAGCCTGGCTCTTGATGGTAAAGACTCAAGAGAAGTGCAGAGTGAAGGTTAACTCCTTGGAACTCCAAATGCTCCATGTGCAGCTATCCAGGATAACGTCATCCATAGACTTGTGGCTGTTCAAGTACTCCAAATAAAATACTATGTTGCCAATCACATGAGTCCAAGGTGTTGGTAAGGCAACACCAATCTTGTATATGTAGCCTAACTTGTCCACTGGGATATTACAAATGGTACAGGATAGATTGTAGTTTGCTTGTCTTCTCGGTGAAGCCAGCACCTGGAATCAGGGGTTTGGAGTGTCCAGCACAACTCTGAGCTCCATTGTTTTTGTCCAGCTTCATCCTACAACCATTATTCTCTGGGTTCAGACATCTAGGTTGCCTGGGACAGTGCACTGGACCATGCTGGGTTTATCAGGAGGGAAGGTCATTTTGTTTTCATTCCAGTGCCTGTCATGGTGAAGGTGTTCAAATGCTACTGGCTTGGAGTATCAACAAAAACAATTTGGCATGCTTTCTAGGGGACTGGGGGACCCTGAGACTCAGAATGACCCAATACTAGCCCCTTGACCACTCATAGATCCATCTGGAAAAATCTCACTACCAAGCCATTTTTAACTTCCTATAGCAGGCCTGGATCAGCAGCTGGCTAGAAGCAGAGGTCTTGGAGTCAGACTCATCAGGGCCGAGCTTAGCTACAGTAACAATAGCAGCTCTTTATTCCCTGGTTGAATGAACAGAGCCCTTTACTATTCAATGTCTTTTCCATTAACCTTCCACTTGAAACTCAGCTGGTCATATTTTGTACCTGGTAGGATGACCTACACATTCAAGTAATTTGTAGTCTTATCTAGATCATGTTGTAATTTCCATTGACCTTAATCACAGGGCATCAGATTACTAAATGATGCTGCAAGAGAATTGCCTGCACTCTTTCTTACCTATGTGGCCAATAACATTCTCATATTTTCCCTGTAGTCTGGTTCCACTATTTCATAGAGCGTGGTGTTGCTTTCTTAGGCTGCTGAGTCAGAGTCAACGGGAGGAACCCTAATGGGAATGCCAAATTGCAAAGAGAGAACATTCCCTTCTAAAGAACAAAGAAATCTAGGTCAGCAGAGAATAAAACCATAGGAGCAGGAAGTAAATATTTGCTAATGGGTCACTATGAGTGACTGGCCTACTTCTCATTTCTTTTGTTCTTTTTGTAATATTTCTTAGTATTACTTTTGCTTAATTAAAAAGACTTGTTTTTTTGTGTATATGCATGTGTGCCTATGTGTGTGCAAGCATGTGTGAGCGTGTGTGTGTGTGTGTGTGTGTGTGTGTGTGTGTGTGTGTGTGTGTGTGTATGTGTGTGTGTGTATTCACTGAGGTCAGAAGAAGGCATTGGATCTGTTGGGTTAGTGTTACAGGTGGTTGTGAGCAAGCTACACATGGGTGCTGGGAATGGAATTCTGGTCCTTTGAAAGTAGCAAACAGTTCACTACTGAGCCATCTCCCCACCCCCGATACTTAAAGCAAAACTTTTTTGTTTTATCCTTCATATCTCTTCTTTTTTTTTTTTTTTAAGATTTATTTATTATGTATACAGCATGTATGACCAGAAGAGGGCACCAGACCTTATTACAGATGGTTGTGAGCCACCATGTGGTTGCTGGAAATTGAACTCAGGACCTCTGGAAGAGCAGTTGGTGCTCTTAACCTCTAAGCCATTTCTCCAGCCCTCATTTCTCTTCTTATATCTACCAATCTTCATTCATTCGTATGTGTTTCCTACTGCCGTCTCTCCTCTCTTCCTAACATTTTTCTCTTTCTATGTTCTTTTTCCTCTCCTTTATTGCAACTTCCCATTTTTTTTTTCCTTTTCCATTTGGTAGTTTGAATGAGAAATGTCCCTCATAGATACATAAATTTGAACACTTGGTCCCGACCTAGTTAATGGTGCTGTTTGGGAATGTTTAGAACCTGCAGGAGTGGAGTCTTGATGTAGCGATTATAACACTGCCAGGTGGCTACTGTCCTCTATGTCTACTTCCTGTGTGCAAGTGGAATGTGATTGCTCTGCTTCCTGACCGCCAAGGTAGCCTCACACTGCTGATGCCATCCCTTCCCTGTAAGGATGAACTGTATCCCCTTTAGAACTATAGCAAAAATAAATCCTTTCTTCCTTAAATTTTTTTTCTGTGTTTTATCACAACAGAAAAGTAACTAGTATGCCTGTCCTCTTCCTTTATGTATTCATTTGTTATTTTTACTTTTACTATAATTAATCTTAACTTTATGCCTTATGCAACTTAATGTTGTCATTTCTTTTCTATGTTATTGTTAATGTGGTAGCATTTTAAAAATGCACTTTAATTGTATTTAATATCTGATTGGCTTGGTGGTCTGCTTTTGTACAGTTTGTTTCTTGTCTCTAAGTTATAGTGGGGACTCAGAGCCTATAAACATGGCTGCTCACTCAGAAAACCCAATGCTGTACAAATTGGAACAAAAAATATAAGAATTTTATTGTACTATGATCTGATAACATAAAAGAAATTGTTTTGATTCCTTTGTCTTTTGAATAAAATTATTTTGGTTCTTTTATTCTTTTGTAAGACTTTATTTGTGGCTTATGGGGTAGTATATTTTAGAGAAGGTTCCATGGGCTGCTGAGAAGAATTTGTGTTCTGTGTCTGTTGGATGGAATATTCTGTGGACGTCTGTTAAATCCATTTGCCTTATGACATAGCTTAACTGTGAATTTTCTTTATTGATTTTTAGTTTGAATGGCCTATCTAGAGAAAAGAGCTGTTTATTCAAGTCCCCCATTATTATTATATAGGGATCTTCTTGAGCTATTATGCTTATTAGACTCTATTTTATGAAGTGGGAAGCCTGTTTTTTTTGGGTGTATGGTTATGTCTTCTTGATGACTTATACTCTGATTACTATATGGTGGCCTTCTTTATCTTTTCTAATTTTCATGGGAAGTCTACTTATCAGTTATTAGAATAGCTATGCCAACCTATTCAAGGTTTCTTCTTGTTTAATAAATTATTTTCCATTCTTTGGCTTTCAATATGGGCATCTTATATGTGATATGTATTTCTTAGAAACAAAATAGATAGTTGGATCTATTTGTTTAATCCAATCATCCAGTTTCCATTCTTTACTGCTAAGTTGAAGCCAGTCATATTTAAGGTAGAGAGATATTCCTGATTTCTGCAATTTTCTTGATTGTTTTCCCTTGTTAGTTGGGTTATTATTTGTTCTATATTTTCTCTTTTAGCAGGGTTTTGTTTGTTCACTGCATTAAACATATTTGATTCCTTCCTAGCTCTTCTTTTGTCCATCTATTACTGTCATGAAACTTATTCTTTCCCATGCTCTTGTGACTGGGACCGTGTGTGGGTGTTCCAGTGTGTATAGCATTCCATTAGGTAACTTCCATAGTGCTGGCTGGGTGGCCACGGAATGTTACAGTTTGTGCTTGTCTTGAAATGTCCTTAATTCTATGTCTGCTTTAAAGGACAGATTACTGGATCTAGTGATCTTTATTGGAGGTTGCTTGTCTTCAGATCTTGAAACATTATCCCATGCTTCCCTTGATTTTGTGGTTGTTGATGAGAGAGCAGATGTTGTTTTGGTGTTTCTGCCCTTGTGGTTGTGTTGCTGATATAATGTTGCTCCTTTATTCTGAATGCTGATATATTATTGTTAGACCCCAAAAATCTAGGGTCTCAAGTGGGCGCCCCAAGAACCCAGACTCCAGTTCAGTTGATGCAACAGCAAGAGGTGTTTATTAATGTGGCTGTACAGTCGGGTAAACTCAGCTCCAGAGAGCAAGAGTCGCATCTTACTGTAGACACATGGGTTCTTTTAAAGGAAAAACCCACAAAAGCCATAAGATTACAGTTCCCATACAATTTCATTTCACAAGATCATGGTCTGATCACAGAGTGGGTACAGTCCTATCGGCATGTACATTTTTCCCCGAAACCTCAAGGCGGGTATCAGGGCGGGAGTGGAGTTTACACAAAGGTCACAGTGGTCCTTCCTGGAACACCTGCAACTGTTCCAGTAACAGTTGAGCACATTTTTTAACAGAAATCTTTTTACATTGTTACATTGTTACAGGTTGAATAATGGCTGAGTCAGGTTGCCCTTGGAACTAGATTTTTAGTTTCTCATTTCCTGGGGTTTGGGGGGTGTAAGCCTGAAGGGTTAGGGTCTTTCAATTATGTGAAGATCCTTTTCTGATATTGTCTATATGGGTCCTAAATGCTTCCTATGTTTGCACATCTGTTTCTTTCTCTGAATTTGTGGGTTTTTTTTTTTTTTTGCTATAATTCCATTGAGTACTTTAAATGCCTTTAATACTTAGCTCAGCTCTTTATAATCCATAGATTCTTAGGTCATGTTTTGGAGTTCTTGGACGTTATAATCATGCTCATTTTGTTTTCTTTTCCGACATGGTTTTTAGTCTGTGTGCCTGGCTGTTTTGCCTGCATTTATGCCTGATTTGCATGCTTGTGTCTGTAAAGGCCAGAAGAAGATATCAACTCCCCTGGAATTGGACTCACAGATGGTTGTGAGCCACCATGCTGCTGATGGGAATTGAACCTGAGTTCTTGGAAGTGCAGCCAGTGCTCTTAAGCACTGAGTCATCTCTCCAGCCCCTCATTTTATTTCATGTTTTAATGTGTCAACCTTTTCTTTCATCTCTAATATTCGTTCTCAAGCTTGGTTGAGTCTATTGAAAATATTTTATACTTTCTTTTATTCATTACATTTTTATCAAATCAGAAAACTTTTAAAACTTCATCTGGCATTTTGTCTATTTCAGGATGTTTAAGTTCTTCAGTTAGGGAGTTGTAATCTTGCCTTGATTTTCCATGTCTATTGTATGTCTGTATTGCATTTTGCACATTTTCTAGCATATATATCTCTTTTTGGGGGGTGAGGGGAGTATATTCTTGTCAATCATCCTCCTCTTGAAGGCTCAGTTCCCAGCATCACCCGGCAAGGATGAAACAAGCGGCTTTTGGGACAGTTCCACTTGCCCGTCTGTTGCCAGGGCCGTGCTCGCACTAAGATGCGCTTGGCTTGCTTTTCCATGTCACCTGTCTTTTTTCCCAGGCATGTTTTGTGGATTTCCATAGCTTTTCCTCTCTTTTTTTCTGTCTAGAAAAGAGTTTCTCTCTTTCTCTCTCTCTCTCTCTCTCTCTCTCTCTCTCTCTCTCTCTCTCTCTCTCTCTCTCTCTCTCTCTCCCCTCTTTCTACATATCACACAGTGGCTCTCTCTAGGTCTCCACCTTACCCAGAAGGCCTCATTTTTGTTGTTAATTTCCTCTCATTTTACTTTTTCTTAATTTCCTCTAATTGAATCTATTTAGGGTAGAGGAATTAAGGGTCAGATAATGGTTCTTAAAGGATGTGGGGTTGCAATCATGTTTTGAGAGATGAAGGATGTTGTTTTTCATGTAGAAAAGAGAAAGGGATTTTTTCCCAAATAGATTAGTCTACACAATGATGTGGAACAACAGACACATGGATACGCCTGGAGTGGAGGGGTTTGCTTCACAGAAAAATGCCGGAGAATGAGAATGAGGAGCTGGTGAAGGGCAGTTCTAGACAGCAATCCTCTTTTGTAGCTGAAGAGGTTTTAAGGGAGAGGGAAGGTGAGATTTCCCTCTTTAGATCTAAGCATGCTAGTGGTGTGGAGGAGGGCAGACCAGGAAGAAGCTCACCAGATGACAAGTATGAAAAGGAAGACTATTTAACTCGTTGAGATGCGAAATTGTAGAGAGCTGAACTTTCAACATTGGGAGTTCAATCAGGAAGGATAAAATAGGTTTTAGGAATGCCCAGAAGGTAAAATCAGGAGGCATTAGAAACATAGCCTACAGGAGGAGATGGAAGAACATAATAGGACCTCTAGATTTTTCACTTGAATATTATGAGGATAAGTAAGAAGTAAGGAAGAAAACATATTTATGTCAATAAAATAAGGTCATTTTTTTTTTCAAATGAGAAGATGAAGTGTCTTTGGTATCATTTTGGCATAAATGTGAGGTGTGACTCAAGAGAAAGAAGCCAGTGCTCAGGTGTTTGTTCCTACCTGACTTTTTTTTTTTACTTATCTCAATGACATCTGCACAGTTCCCTTTCTTATATTTTTAGCTTTTGAGAACTGGTTAGTCCAACGGTTGTCAGTAATTTCTGTGGTTAAGAATAACTTCATCAAGTGATTATGTTGTTGTTTTGAGGTTGCAGGGTAAGTATTGAGGCATAACAGTGTCCATTTCAGCCCCTGGAAGGCATGTGGGCATTTTTTCTCTCAGTAGAGTAAGTAAACTTCCAGTTGAGTTATTCTGATGAGAAAGTATGATATTTCTCAGTGAATAAATTTTATTGTGATGCTTCTGGAATAGTTTGCTGATGCCTCTTCTGGGATGGGAGTTTCATACACTCCTCAGTCTCCCCACTCAGTTTCACACTCGTTCCGGGGTCTTTCAGAGTTTTAGTCAGGAGAGCAAAATGGCAGAGGTGGAGTCTTAGGGACGCTTTATCATAGTTGGTGTAATGAGAGGGTATTTGAGATAAAGAAGCCTTCTGGCACTTCTTGTATCCCAACAGTGAGGAAACCACTTATTCCACATAGGGAAAGAATGGTCTAAAATCCAGTAAAGTAACTACAAGTGCCAGCAAGAACTCATGCTTGCTACTTAAATCCTCAGACAGCCTTCATACAGCACAACAATTATGTATTTCTGAAGACTGAAAGTTGAAGTCGTTCATTGGTAGCTCTGACATATTCTATTTTATTCTTCAGTTATTTCTTTAAATATTCACAATTTAAATGAAAAGAAATTTTATTGCTTCTAATCAGTTGAAACACAAAACATTCTGACATATTTTAAAATTTCTATGCTTTAAACTTAATCTTTCGCATCTTGACACAAGTTAACCAAATGAATTGGAAAGAAAAAATATAAGTGGAAAATATAGTCAGTGCACAATTAATATTTATAAATTCCTGTAAGTATAACCAACCTTTGTGGAACCAGTTAGGATCACCTTGGCTGTAAAAGTCTTTTAAGCTTTAAGTAAGGGATCAAGGCTGTTTTTAATGTAAGCTCTTCTTGTACATTCAAAACGGTTTGTAGAAGTTGATGCATACTCATTTTAAAGGACTCTTCTACTTGTAAAGTATATCTAAACATTTTTTGTAGCTATAGTAATGTTAAACGAGACTGCCATACACTAGCAACTAAAGGCTTTGTAATGAACTACAATGAGTAGGAGTACATGTTTCCCCCACTAAACAATTCACTCATTCATTTGCGTTTACCATGGTAAATATATCTAAAGTATGCTAAACCTGTAGCCAGAAATGCAAGGCCAACTGGTGCCATCTTTATCCAAGAAGGCCCTGAGGTGGAGTGATTATTCTCACTAGTAATTCGAGTCTTCAGTGGTTTGATGATCCGCTCTCTCTGAGTCAGGATGGCTCTCCGGGCCCCATCCCATTTCCCTGGACCCTGCAAACGGTATTGGTATGGGGTGCAGGGTCCAAAGAAAACTTCCATGGCCAGCTTGGGATCTGAGAGAAAAAGCAGCAGCAGGTTGGGCTTCACCCCAACCAGAGTGGCAATCTCATCCATGTACTCAATGTGGTCCACTTGGATTGTGTGCCGGGCTGTCTTCACATACCTAAGACAGACAGAATATGGATGACTCAGCTTCTAGTACTGGGCAGGAGCTTTAATTATTTCCACCTTAGAGGTAAAGAAACAGAGTGGGCAAGCTTCCCTGAGAAAACCAGCACCACCCAGATGTTGAATAGAACTGAAGACACAGAATCCACGCTTTCATCCTCGATGTATGTTCACTGTTTTTTACAAGAGGATGTTTCGCTTTAGACCGTGTTCATAGTGATCTTGAAGATGCCTTTCTTAGACACGATTTTTTTTGCATTTATTTATTTTCTTAATGTGTGTGGGCATGTGTATAAGTGCTATAGTGCACATATGTAGAGGTCAGAGATAACCTTGATGAGCTTGGATCTTTCTATCAAGCACAAGAACTTAAGTTTGATTCTCAGAGCCCATGTAGTAAAAGGAGAGATGTTTTTAACAGAAAGATTTTGATGAAAGATTTGATGGAGAACTTAATGTCTAGTCCCTCCATGTATTCACTGTAAACCAGGGATGAGTAATAAGATAGTCACTGGTGCTCTGGCCTCAGGAATGTAAGTGTACCTTGGACTTAGGCCTTAGTCCTCTGGCTCAGTTCTATGGTGTGCATTTGGTTTTGTGCTGTGTGACAGCATGTTGTAGGGAATGGAGAAGGGCAAGATAGACATGGAGAACTGAGTTAGAATTCCACACCAAGAATCCTGTCATCTCTTTGAAGTTTCCAAACACTTGTTACTGCATTTTTATTTACCGTTTTTCCATAGCCTTTTTCCTTTGGGCAATGTCTGCTTTCATGGTCTTCATGGAAGGTAATTTGCTCAGCCCTGGAAGTGAAAAATACATCAAATTTTGCAAGGATTAAAAGGGCATGTGTAACTTAAAGAAATGTTCAAACATTCTTAGCCATCAGGGAAGTGCAAATCAAAACTACTTTGAGAATCCATCTTATACCCGGCAGAATGGCTAAGATCAATAAGGCAAGTGACATCTCATGCTGGCAGGGATGTGGAGTAAGGGGAACATTCATCCATTGCTGGGTGGAGTGCAAACTTGTATAGCCACCATGGAAATCAGTGTGGTGGTTCCTCAGGAATATGGGAATCATCTACCTCAAGAGCCAGCTATACCACTCTTGGGCATATAACCAAAGGATGCTTCATCCTACCATAGAGACACTTGCTCAATCGTATTCATTGCTGCCCTATTTTTAATACCCAGAAATTGGAAACAACCTAGATGTCCCTCAAAAGAAGAATGGGTAAAGAAAATGTGGTACATTTAGACAATGGAGTATTACTCGGTGTTAAAAATTGAAATGATGGAATTTGTAGGCAAATGGATGAAACTAGAAAAAAAATCATCCTGAGTGAGGTAACCCAGTCTCAGAAAGACTAATATGGTATATATTCACTTCTATGTGTATATTAGCTGTTAATGATAAGCAAGCTACAATTCATAGAACCACAGAGGTGAGATACAGAGAAAGGGACTAGGGGACAGATAGATCTAATTAGGAAAGGGAACTAAAATAGATTGTTATGGATGGGGGCATGGCTGTAATGGGAGGATCAAGTTGGGAGGCAGAGGGAAAAGAGAGGCAAGGAAGGGGATATGGTGAGAGATAACAAAAATTCAGGACCATTTGAGGGGTACTATAGAAACCTAATAGAGTGGAATATTCCTAAAATATATACACACATGAAGGAAATATATATGAAATTTTCAAATAATGTGGGAAACTGACCACTTCTTGTCATCAAAATGAAACTTCTAGAACCAGGATTGGATTGTATCTAATTGAGTTGTTGGCTAAGGGGTTCCCATGGCAATCCCCAAATAACCCCGGCTTTATCCAAGACTATTGGTTGCTCTCCATGCACTGGTGGCAAGGCCCCATTGCTGAAGACAACACCCATGTAACTCATTGAACACAGAGATGTCGAACTGGTGCCTACTTAGAGATTTCACCACTATGTGCCAGTGTTCATACAGAAAGGTGCTCTGCACACTACCAAAGGAGAAACAAACACCAACACAGCTACAAACCCTTTGATCTACCATGGTGTCGTACCTGCAAGACATGCTAGTGCCATGGTGGCACCAAGGTTGTGAGAGCAACCAACCAATATCTGACTTACTTAAGGCCCACCCCATGAAATGGAACCCATACCCAACACTGCTTAGGTGACCAAGAACCTGAGATTAAACAGCTTGGAACCTAGAGTAAAACCATGTACGACTGTTTGAAAAACAGACAAACCAACAACAACAACAACAACAAAAATAGCAATAATATGATTCCTAATGACTTCCTGCTGTAACCATAGATTATGGCCATGCTCAGTCATCATCAGAGAAGCTTCTTTCTGCAGCAGATGAGAAGAAATACAGAGACCTACCACCAAACAATATGCGGAGAGTTGAGAGACCTTGGAACACCCAGCCCCCAAAAGGATGTTTCCATCAAGTGCCCTCCTCTATTCCCCAGGTCTCAGGGAATCCCATGGAAGAGGAGGCAGAAAGAGTGTAAGAGCCTTAGGGGATGGAGGACACCAGGAAAGCAAGGCCCTCTAAGTCAATGAGATCGACACTAAGCGGCATGCACAGGGCCTGCACGGGTCTGCACAAGATGGGGTTCTAGAGCTGATGGGAGAAGTGGACACATGACCCAGCCCTAACTCAAAAGTAATTTCTGGTTGATAACCATTTGAAAATGAAAACTGAGTTCCCTCCAAGGGAATCTCACTGAGGAAACAAACTGCTTATTTTTGGGTAGGCTGCCTGCCCAACAGTAAATGACCAGCAGAAAACAAACTCAATAGCATCTCTGCAGGTTCCTTGTCTCAGAATGTTGAGACAAGGGCTCTCTCTCTCTTTTTTTTAGTTATCTTTTTATTTTAATTTTATGTATTTATAACTTTTTTCTTCTCTCTTTTTTGCCACACAGGTCCTTTGCATATATGTTGTCTAGCTTAGTGTTTTTATGGGATTCCTTGGTGAGTAAATGAATGGATCTCTGTTTCTGTGCCTTCTCTTGGGCTCTTTTCTCTCTGATTGTTTTGTCCAATTCTGATGTGTTGTGTTATATTATATTATATTATATTATATTATATTATATTATATTATATTATATTATATTCCCTTAGAAGCCTGTTTGTTTTCTAATAAGAGACACGAAGGAAGTGGATCTAGATGGGAGGGGTGAGAAGGAACTTGGAGGAGTAGATGGAGAAGAAAACATAATCAGGATATATTATGTGATAAAAAAAATCTATTTTCAATAAAAGGAAAACAACAACAATAAAAAGGAAGAGCATGTTCAACCAGAAACTAGTGTGAAGAGAAAGGAGGGTTCACTTTAGGTGAACTGCCAGGCCCCCTTTGTTCACAGCCTTTGTTCACAGACCTTTGAACACCCGCACAGCCCAGCGAGACTGGAGTTCGGCAATAGGCAGGATGATGCCCAGGGGCTGGATGAGTCCGACGACAGCCAGTGTTGGCTTTTCCAGGTCTGGAGGGAACATCAGCTTATACAGGGACACTTCATTATCAGTCACTGCAATCAGATCCTCCAGGAAGGGGAAGGAAAAGCTGTATCCTGTGGCAAAGATGACAACATCGATATTCTCCTCCACCGTGCCGTCATCGAAAATGGCATCTGTTTCCGTGAACTCCTTCACATTAGGCTTCACTTGGACTCTTCCGGAAATGATGTGATTTGGAAGGTCATCGCTGACGGTGGGATGCTGACTCAGTGGTCTGTTCATAAAAATAAAGATCTAAGCAAATCTAAGAAGGAGAAGGCAATGTGTGAGAGAAGGGTTTGAAGCTGGCAACTTCCCTTGACAGCTCTCTCTCCAGACACAGGAGTGTGTGTGTGTGTGAGTGCGCGCGCGCGTGCGTGCGTGCGTGTGTGTGTGTGTCTCTGTGTGTGTGTCTGTGTGTGTGTGTCTGTGTGTGCAGGTGTGTACTCATACACAAGCATGCAGAGGTCGGAGAAGGACATAAGGCATCCCACTTTATCACACTGTATCTTATTCCCTAGGGGTAAGATCTCTTACTGAATCTAAGTTCGAGGTTTTGGCTAGGCTGCCTGGCCACGGAGCTCCCTGAATCTACCTGCCCTGCCTTCCAAATTTGGGATTACATGCCCATGTGGCCATACCTGACTTTTGAAATTTATTTTTACGTGGGTCCTGGGGATTCAGACTCAGGTCCTGCCACTACTTAGCTCATATGAATTCCCTCATCACTCCAAGAGTTTATGAAGGCGAAGTGGTACATCCGGGGATGTTTTCCTTTAGGTTGTATCCCTTCCCTAGCGCTTAAACCACACAGCCCCAGAGGGAATGAGCTGTAGCTTGCTTGTTTTAATCCATCAACTCACCTCTCTCTCCCTCTCCCTCCCTCCCTTCCTTCTTCCCCTCCTTTATTTCTGGTTTCTTTTTGTGTTTTCATTTCTTTTCTGTCCGTCTACCTTTATACGAATTCAATTTTACATAAATATTTATGTGTCTCTCCTCACCTTTCCCCCATCTTCTGTTCTGAGGTACCTACTCTGATACTTTTCCACTGTGGACCCCAACTCACATGACTTTCTCTTCTTCTTATGGGATTTAGGAGCCTGAGGTTGAGACATTTTCTAGCAGAATCTGTAAATCCTATCACACTATACTCTCCAATGTTGTATGTATGGAGGTCAATAAAAGGCAGGTTGTTCTTCCTTTCTGCTACAATTTACCTGAGAGTTTTGTTTGGTTGAGGCTGGGACTGGAGACACTCAAAACTTCTCCAAGAAGTAATAGGGTAAAATTCTAAAGTAAGAAGTACTGAAGCAGGCTCATATATTCAATGAATGTACTAGAGGAAATCACCAGAGGCTGCAGTGCATCCTGGTGGTACAAGACAAGGGAAGCTCTACCAGGGTATGCCCCAGTGAGCAGGCCAGGCTATCAGTTTATAGATGTGGTAAAGGATTTGACTTAAGGTTGGGGTTATAGGTTTGTGTGTGTGTGTGTGTGTGTGTGTGTGTGTGTGTGTGTGTGTGTGTGTTTTGGGAAAAGACATAGGGCCCTTTAGAAATGCCTGTGGTTTTTCAGGGCCAGTCTCAAGCTAACTTGCAGGAGACAAAGCATGTGGCTGACCAGTACAGTTCAGCCAGGACAGAGAAAAAAGTGCTGTAACTTGAGGGCCCTACTTGAGGCGAGTCTGTGTGTCTGTGTGTTGCCTGTACTGTGTCCTGAAACACAGAGGCCCTTTTCAATCTGAAGAACCTTTTTTTCTGTTCCTATTTAAGTATTGTGTCTCCTCTATATTCTTACCTCTCATCTTCCTAGTAAGCACTTTTCCTGCTATCTATCGGCTTTGGCTTTTAATTGGGAAATGACATTTTTAATTACTAAAGCATTCTGTATAGCCTTGGCTTCATTAAAGACGGCTTCCAATTTTCATGCAAGCTGATTTCCCTTCTCTACTCAACTTCCCTAGCACATGCTCCAGTTTTTTGGATACTATCTGGATTCTGGTTATTGGCATGGAGAGCTTTTCCTCTGTTACTTCCTACAAGCTGCCTTTGGCTACTGAAGGCTCCTTTGGGTGGCCATTCTTCAGGTGGTACAAGGTGGCCAATTCTGTGAACTAAGACAAAGAAACTAGCAGACACCCCTGATCTTGGTGTGCTATCCAGAGAAGGCCTTTCTATGCCCTCCTTCTTGGGCATAAAAGCCTCAGGAAGGACTCAGCTTATTCATCTTCTCCACTTCATTAGTGCTAGGGTGCCACTTCATGGAGAATGGATGTTGCACTAGGGTACCACTTCATGGAGAATGGATGTTGCACTAGGGTACCACTTCATGGAGAATGGATGTTGCACTAGGGTACCACTTCATGGAGAATGGATGTTGCCTTTCACCAGAAGCACACACCAAGCTCTCCCCAGGGTGCACCAGTGTTTCACCTTTGGGCTCCCTGAAATTGACCTCCAGGTACTTATCTGACCTAATGGAAAAGATAGACTAATATACTGTTCAAAGCCTTAATGGATCCTTTTGCCTCTCAGCACCAGACATTTAAAAATATAGCATTATCATATGACCCCTAAATACTTGCACTCAAAAGGGATAAAACCACTGCCCTCAAAACATATCTGCACTCCATGTCCATTGTAGTCTTGTTCACTCTAGCCAAAAAAATAAAAACAGAACCTAAGTGTAGATCCATTAGAGAAAGAAATTGTGATACACATTTGTCTGTCTGTCTTGTTATCTCTCTCTTTTTTTTTTATAATCTATGACTGTGGTAAATATGTACCATGGGATGTTATTCAGCCTTAAAATTGGTGGTAGAGCACTTGCCTAGTCGTCATAAGAGCCTAAGTTCAAAAGGCTGACATCAAATAGTATATGGGTAGCACAGATTGTACTTGATGGTTTAAAAATAACACAACATTGGGCGTGTACTGGATGTGCAGATCTGGCAGGAATTTAGGAGGGGTGAATATGATAAAAATACATTATACGAAATTCTCAAAAAATAAATAAAAAAGAAAAAATAACAATAAAGAAAATATTGCCAGTTGTCACAGCATAATCAATCTGAAAAATAGTATGCTATGTGAAATATGCCAGATACTGAAAAAGAGTATTATATTACTTACATGTAGGATGTAAAAAGTCAAATGTGTAGAGAATACAGTGGCTGTCAGCAGGTTTTAGGAGAACATGGAGAGATGTAGGGCAAAGGATAGAAAGTTGCAGGTATGCAGAATGAACAAGTTAAGGTTCAAATTCACAGCCTAGGGACTATCGCCAACAACATCATTGCGTTAAGGATTTAGATGCTTTTGCCAAAACAGGTCTACGTGAGAGCGTGGATGTTTTGATTTGCCTCACTATAGTAACAGTTTCATTGTACGTGTATAGTAGAGCGAGTTAGATACCTTAAAATTATGCAATCATCAAAAAGGATAGAATCCAAATTTTCCCCCATGCTCAAGCCATATGTGCCACGGCCTCTGCCTCTTTGTGGTCCTCTCGCTGACTTCGTCATAGTGCTGAGTTCTCTTCTGTGCTTCACTTTGCACCCAGCCCCTTCCTAGCTCAAGGAGGCTTTGCTTGAGAATCCTCCTACTTACAGCCTTCTTTCCTGGATGAGTTTTCTTGATGGCTCCTTCTTGCTCTTTAAGTCTTAGCTTAAACATCACTCCTAAGATTTGCTTCCACGATTATTCTACTAGTTTATCCACCTAGTCTACCCCTAGACAGTCTTTATCATATTCATCATCCACTTCCTTCATAGTTCTCATGACACTGTATAGCTTAAATATTGTACTCATCTTCCTTCACAGAACATAATGTTTTCACTCACAGCATAATAGAAGATTATTATTTTTTTTTTTAGTGAACATATCAATACATGCTCCATTCTTTTGTACCACCTACTGAAACACATGAAGCAGTGAGGAGGAGGCAGGGTTGTTAAGTCCACAAGTTCTAGCTGTGCAAGAATGAGGACCTGAGTTCGATCCCCAGCCCCTGCATAACAACCCGGGCACTGCAGTGAGCACCTGTAACCCCAACAGTGGAAAGGAGGAGACAGGAAGATTCTAGGACATGCCATCTAGCTAATCTGACTGAGTTGTTGAGCAACATATTCAATGATAGCTTTTTTTTAGAAAAAAATAAGGTGGAGAGCAATTCATAGGACATCTGACATCAAGCTCTGGCCTCCACATACACTCTCTCACACACATGTATAGTACACACACACACACACACACACACACACACACACACACACACACACGAGTACCCTTTGATCTCATAAGTAGTCATACAAGAAAGATAGTATTTGTTGTTGGCTTATCTGTTTGCCTTTGCTAGAACAATATATAAGACTGGTTAATTTATAAAAAAAATTACATTTATTGACTTAGATCAGTTATGGCGAGCCACTGTCAAGGAGTCACATCTAGTGAGAACTTTCTTGCTGCTGGAGACACTGCACCGTCTGAAGTGGGATAGGGCACCACACAGGAAGACAGAGCAAAACCGCTGACTTAGTTATCTTTTCCTCTTCTTGTAAAAACCCTAAGTCCTCAGAGGGGCCTCATCCTCATGACACCATCTACTCTCAATTACCCTTGAGGGCACCCCCTCAACGTATCATTAATATATGAATTCGAGGCTAAGTATCCCATGAATGAAATTTGGGGCACCTAACTTGTTTGGATAATATTTCTTCATTATATTTATTTTCTTTTCAACTGTGCTCAGTCCTAATCCCACTCTGTCTTTTGTTTATTAACTGGAAGCTACTGAACCTGGAAACTTCTATGAGATAAGACCTGAAATTCCAGGGGTGATCTTGCAGAGGAAGGACTCCTTAGATAGTTCCCCTTTCATGTGGGCCTCCCTGACACCTCTACCCCAACCTCAACACAACTGATGTAAATTTGTACATAGTTATACCTCCCTCTGACATTTATTATGGCATCCACATTGTGCTTTGCTCAACGCTGTGTTTGTGTCTTCTCTGATCTCCACAGCTGTCATCTGTGGAAGGGAGGAACATGGTATTGTCTTTTGTCTGAATTTTGGGTGTATAGCAATCAAGTGTTAACTGATTGATGAATGGATGAGAATATTATACAAGTGGAGCCGAGAAGCACACACACACATTTACATGCAGTAATGTGCATAATACAAATCTGAGTGCTTTACATGCCTAAGGGCATGAGATCAACCAGGAGCCAAAAGCTCAGTTGTCTTCAAAGCAGAAAGCTCATTGTGTCCACACACGATTACCCACATCAAGCCCTGAGTGTCACCTGTGCTGTGGCTGCAGACCGTAGTGCGCATGGTTGAATCTCGAGTTCAGTGTTTTCTCTAGGTACTTATTTACTGCTGCTGTGGTTAATATTTTCTGGAGAAAGCTATGGAAGCGAGTGAAAAATGAACTGTCCATGGGATATCCATCATTCCAAACACGGTGTAAAATCCACGATCCTCGTCTAGTGCTGAGGAATACCTGTGGGAGGCAGAATTACAGCAGGAGAGAGCAGAGGAACGTTTACCTGTGGTACTGTTCAAATGTCAGCCATCACCCCCTGTTGAGAGTGTTGACCACTGAAGAATAGGAGGCCAAGTGCCATGCAGTGACCACCATGCTGTGCTTTCCCAGAACTTTTACTGAGCCCCAGAAAAGGGCTGTTTATATGACACCAAATTTATTCATGAAAACCAAAATGCAATTCGCTTATCTACCTGTCTCTGAAATACCATGTTAAAAAAAAATACTCCTGGATATTGACATAGCTGTACTTCATATGTAAACAAGGGTTTGAATTTGTAAGTTAATTGCCATATTAATTGCTGTAAAAGTCTGTATTGTTTGCTTTAAAATAAATCCATGGAAAATATTTGGTGAAATTAACCCAGACTCACAAGACAAATAGCACATGTTCTCCCTCATACAAGGATCCTACCAAGAAAAATGAAATCGGTTATCTAATGTCTGTTACTTCTCTCTTCGCTTAGGGCACCTGCTCAATTGATCACATGCCTGTTCCCATGGTTAGTATAAAGGATTCATTTTGCATTCATTTTCTACTCAGCATGAATTTAAACATCTTGAGGGTGGGCCCATAGATTTCTCTAAATTTCTTTTCTGGCCCTTCATAAGCCAAAGCTACATTCAGGATGACACCCATAAATGCACGGGATGCCACTGGTGAAGTTAATGATTGCCAACAAACCTGTTTTGCTACTCGACCAAGTTCCACGGCAATATCCACACCAGAATTCCCAATGCCAACCACTATGATTCTCTTTCCTATGTAGTCCTCGGGACTTTTGTATTCCCGACTGTGGAAGAAACAGCCTTCAAACTTCTCAATGCCTGTGGTGAAAGAAGATCCTTAGTCATTATGAGGAGACCTTTCACATATTAACACACGTAAGAAAGCTCCATTCTGAATAACCCGAAAGAGGAAGAAATGAAATCTGGGTCGGCCAGCTGAAGCTCACGCATAGTCCTCAAATGCTACTCATATGAAGGGAGCTCAGGGAATGGAGGACTAAACTCAGAAGTAGAGTCGCTGGGCTCTAAATACAGACTGGTGATCTTATAAAGTATTTACGAAATAATAGATCTATCTGTCTTGACTTGGTACAAATGGAAGTGTTACAGCTGCACCAGGATCTAATGCTACTCATTATTATATTATTCTCACAGTTCTAAGCAAACTGACAAAGCAAGGCACTGGGTGTTCTACTCTTTTACAATTCTTTAAGATTTGAGGACCTTTTCTTCACTGGTGTTTCCTCTGCCTTGTGTGCCTGATGCCAATTCCTGATGCTGTGTGTGGCTTGGCTGCATGCTTCATAAAACCCACAATCTGTCTGACCTTGGTAGGTCTGCTCTATGTGAGCACATTTATGTCTCTTTCTAGGGACTGCCTTTCAGCCAGGAAGCACCAATTCAAAGCTGATACAGTAGCCCATTGTGTAATCTGTAGATTGTTTCATACCTAGGAATGCTTTCCTGAATATACTGCATTATAATGTTCAAAAACCAGGGACTTTCATTTTACAAATACTCGTGTTAGTGTGCAAAAAGATTATACTCCTGTTATGCCTAGTTCACTCAGAATTTTGAACAACCATTTGAAACAATCTTATTTACCTTGTCTCCATTTTTCACAGTGGTTTCTTGGGCACCATAGAAAGGATTTGAAATATAAAATATTTTCTAATTGATTCCTGGTCATAATTTGATGGAAATAGAGGGCAAGTGGGTCAAGAGCAAGGGGAGAGGGCTTAATTAGGAGAGGTAGGGGAGCTAAAACAACCCCCTTGAGATGGATACCATTTTACCACATAGAACTACAAGGGAGCAATAAGCTGTTCACTCGGTTTTATTAGCCAATGAGAACCCAAGATATAGAAGGGGGAAATCTCATGACCCCCACATCTAGACTACAGTTGAGTAAGAAATGCTGAGAGCCAGAGTAATAGTCTTCCCCAAAGAAAAGACCCTTCAATTGGTTATCCAATACTAAGTGGCCAGCCCTTAAATCATATATATCACATATACCATGGTTGGAGGGAGGAAAGGAAAGAGGGGATGAGGGATTATATTTCACTTATAAAATAAAAATCAAAAATAAATTCATGATAAATACATGGCCTGAAGTTTCTTCCCCATATGTTAAGATTTCTAAATGTATGGATTGGCCAGCTGTTTACTTGTCATTTGTCTTTGTGCCTCACTTTTATTAATTTCACTTTCTCTGGAATAGACAGAGATTAAATAAATTGACAAAACTAAAACCATTTGAATGTGGATGGTTTTTGTTATTCATTAGAAGCCATGTGCCATGATGGTAAGGGGGAAAGGAGAGGTCATTGTGTTTGCCTGCTTTTGTATTCCCATGGATTATATTGTCCTGTTAACAGAGAATGAACAATTTGCTGCTGAAGGATACCAGGAAAAATTCACACATTTATGCCCACTCATTTCTGTGGATAAGTTATTTGGAAAATGCCCCTCTACCAGATTCTTCATGACATACCTGGGAAGGACTTAAGTGGCAGGTGGGGGTCTGTGTGATGGCCACTGCAGACCAGAACCCCATCAAAGACCAGGCTCTCCTGTTTCCCATCCATCTCCACAACAACATCCCATTGTCCACTGACTCCGAAGTCTGGACACTTTCTCACGCTCCTCACTTTGGTCTGAGAATGAGGAAACACAGATGGAAACACAAGTGACTCACTTCACAGTTCTTGCTTAGCCCTCTTCCTCAAGTCCCACAGACCCTGACGGGACACTCGTCTAAGACATTCACATCAATATAGTTCCTGTTCCTGCCACGGTAGGTTCAGTGTTGGGTGCATTTTCAATATACTAGGGAAATTCTGTCACAGGCCTAGTCTTCCATAGAAACAGAAATAGTTGGGACTTTGTGACATATTGGAGTGGCTGAATCCACAGAATTAATATCCTCCTAGGAAGACTTCCATATGCATGGAGGTGCTATTTCTTCATGTTTTTCATTCTTTAGGACAGGCGTGTCCATTTACCTCTGGCCTGCATTTTGAATTTTAAAGAATTAAAATTTCATCATAAAATGAAAATGGGTTTATGTATTTGAATTGTAGTGCCAATCACAGGTAGGAGGTAGGGAATAAATAAATATTCTTTGTATGAGTCTTCTTCTTGTTCTAGAGGCAACACCATTTGGCTCAATCTCTACTGCCATTATTCTAAGTTCTCAAACGTTTTGAATTGATAAGGAGGGCTATGCCACCACAATGTACGATAAGAATGGACCCTGATGAGCAACGTCTTCCAGCCTCACATTCAAGTAAAACTGTCAAAATATTTTTCAAGCTGTGATGATATTCAGATGTGGAGGTCAACTGATAATCTCTTCTTCATGGGTGAACATCAGAAGGTGCTGGGAGTAACATTTGTGTGTGCACACGTGAGTGTATGTGCCCACATGTGCGTGCACATACACACAATGCAGTGTTTCACCTTAAATCGAATGTAACGCAGAAGGCTGAAGTGCGTGGCATACATCCTGAAGTAGTCCATGAGTTTGCAGTTATGCATGTAATTGGGAAAGTGGTCAGGAATGGGGAAGTCACTGAAACACATCATTTCCTTCGAAGTGTTGATGGTCACAGATTTGTAGATACTAGGCATTTTCTCTGAAGGATTTTTCTACAAGAGAAAATACCTCAATACCACAAACTTCATAATTACAAGGTAATAAAATATTTTAAGTGGCCACAGGTATTTAGAAAAGTAGAATATTGCTTTTTATATATTGTCAAGCATCCACTGATATTTTCTCCCTAGCTCCTATATTTTCTAGAGGAGAAAAAAATCACATTGAATCAACAACAAATTCTGTGTATGACTTCTCAATCAGAATGATGGATTCAGAAAGGAGAATAATGTCTTGAAAATGACAAATCAAAATGACTCTCTAGATTTCTAATCCCAGTAAAAATTCCCTTAAGTCTGAAAGTGAAATACAATTTGAGGTAAACAAAAGCTGGGGAGCTAGCAGCCATAAATGCTATGCAAAATGGGGAAGCCAATGCCCTCCCAGACACTACCCATTCCTATAGTCTTCCACTCCAGGTCTAGCTGGGTGTCACACAGCTTTATACCCCAGCTGTAACAAAAAAGACCACTCATTTAATAATAGTGACACCAATATCATGTAATATACAGTAAAAAATTCTTCTTCCTTAGAAACAAGATTTTATATATTAACAAAAGGAACTATCAATTAAAAATAGGTAACAGCCACAAACCTATAAGCATATAAAGTGAACATCTGTATATACAATAAAATTGCTAAGAGAAATGGAATAGATACTAACATGTATGATACACTATATTGTATTTTAAATAGTACAATTTGCTATACTCTCATGGATTTTGATATAGTTTAACATAATATTATATCTATCTTCTTATTGAGAATCTTTGAAATTAGACATACTTGTTCAGCCTTCCCTTTGGTCTAGTCTCAATGTAGCAGGATGGTCCATCTACAGAGAAAGAATGCTGTTCTCTTTAATCTTGGTTTCTATCAAAGTCCTTACTACGGTCTATACCCACTGACAAAACGCAGTTTCACATGTACCTCAGACCCATAGCCTAGCTTTCTCCCCCTTAGGTACCACAAGCAAACTACACTAGCCTGCTGGTCCTCCTTGCCATGCTAGCCATATGCCCACCTCATAGTTCTGCACCCGAAGTTCCCTATAAACCCTTTTATCAGACGATCTCCCGAGTTGCCTTTTTATTTTTTAATGCATTGTTCCAAAATCATTTTACCTTGAGGTTCTGTATGGACTCTTACTTAGATTATATTCCCAAGTCTCAGTTGCTGCTGTACTCTTTTAAATGTGTTCACTGCTACTATCTGTACTATTTATTTCATTTTCCTTTAATCTTGTATCAGAGTTTAAGCTCCCTGATGTTGAGGATTTCGCACTCATATTTGTTAGTATATTCCTTCACTTGTAAAAGTGCCTTGTATATAGTAAGTATTCAAAAATATTCATTGAATGAGTGAACTTTTAAATTAAAGAAGAAATAACATGGGTGCTGATATTTAAAAACAGAATATCAATCCTTGGAAAAATCCCACAGGCTGCAGAGGGGTATTTGAATCATATCAATACCATGTTGGAAGGTGTTTGGGGTGAGTGAGGCTGTTCCTTGGACACTTCTCTGTTTCAGGGGTACCTAAGGGAGATCCCTGTGAGACAGCCATGATAACTACTTTGCTAGAGCAACCATTGTTCACAGGAATGAAGAGGTCTCATAGTTAAGCTGTTGATATGTGTCCTAAGTGGGGCTAAAAGCCATGAACAATTAAAGAAACCCAACTCATTAATGACGACCCCCTGAGATGTCACATGGACCATCCATGACTGGTGAGCAAAACTGTTCTGTAGGATCACCAGAACTGGAGAGAATTGATTACAAGTCCTGAATTTCATGGGCACATCCAATAAATGAGTGAAGCATCAGAAGAAGATGGCCACTTAGAATCTGGAGCCTATTCAGCATTGAGCACCCTTGAAAACAATGCATCTCTTGCTACTTAGAACTCAGAGAAAAAAAATTATTGCCCTGTAAAACACACACACATGGATACAAACACACACACACACACACACACACACACACACACACACGCACACACGCGCACACACACAAACACGAGAGAGAGAGAGAGAGAAGAGAGAGAGAGAGAGAGAGAGAGAGAGAGAGAGAGAGAGAGAGAGAGGGAGAGAGAGGGAGAGAGACAGAGACAGAGACAGATCTACACACGCTGATGTCCTACACTGTGCCCTGGAACATTTAAGAAAGAGTAGCATGCAGATATTACCACAAGACCGAATATCAAATTACATAGTAGAAGGTCAGCAATGGACCATCATCTTATCCTACCACCCAAATCTATGGCATCCCTAGCTTTGAATAACAATAGTGCATCTAAACAGTTCCGTAGCCACCACACCTTTACTAATATTTGTGAGGATCACATGGATTTCAGCTGCTTTGAATACAATCTTCCAAATTTTATTCCTCATCTAAAGTTGACAAATTTCCTCAGTAAGTGATATAAGCACAAAGATTAGAGCCATTAATTGAGTTGACTGATTATGTGACACCTTGTATGTTTCATTTAATGAAACTATTCAAATTGTTATTGCTATTTAGTGAAACTGTATTTAAAGTCAAATAAAATGCAAATGTACTTGAAATTTCCACAGGCCTCCAATGTCATCACTTCTTTCAAAGCAGGTAGGCTCCAGACCTTCATCCAAACAGCACTTGATGGCTCCCAGGCCACTGATTCCAGCGCCAATCACAGCTATCCGCTTCTTGGCCATGGTACCACCACAGACTGGTAAGCATTGAGAATTCTCATTACCATCCAGTCCATTGAAACAAAACTACTTTACCACAAAGACCTATAGCTTGATGTCCTAAATTATTTTTCATTGTTCTTATTAGCAGAGATAATATTAGTATATTGAATACCTGCCATAGACAGCAGCAAAGCTATCACACACACACACACACAATGCACACAAACCTGCTTCTTCTGGCCTGCAAAGTTTTACTTAGAGTCAGCCAGAGAAGCACAGATGTGTACTTCTAGGCTATTTAAGTGCAATAATAACATTTACACCACATAGGCTATGGGCAGGTAGCACAGGGGGAGACTGTGGAGGAAATAAAAGAGATGAAGAGTTAAGAGTGAACGCACAGGAGTTAGCTAGGTGTGAAGTTAGGAAGGTGTGTGTGTGTGTGTGTGTGTGTGTGTGTGTGTGTGTGTGTGTGTGTGTGTGTGTATTGGGGGAAAGGGTGTGCTTGTGTGGCTGATGTCGTGTGGTGTGTGCTAACAATCCAGAATTAAAACAACCTAAATGAAGGCAGAAGCACCAGAAAGCATCATGGGTGTGCAGAGCCAGAAACTGTCTGGTTATAGTTCAGGAAGACAGGGACTGAAGTGGGTCCACTATGTGCCAAAACTGTGGGATCATGTGATCTTTAACAAAGAAATTCCCGTGGCATGCTGGGATAGAAGGCATCTGAGGAGAAAATAATACTGGTAAAAGTAGATAGCGACCAATAATTACACTCCGTAAGTGCTTACAGAAACAAAGTTAATTTCATGTGATATTTTCTTCTCCTTTTAATAGCATTATGAAAGCTCAGAGACATAATTGGGAAAATTATAGAAACTATCATTCAGAATGACAACATATCAACATTTAGTATTTCTGAGCCTTTGACTGTATTCATCCATTTACTTACAATTTTTATATATTATTCAATAAACACTGACCTGAACTGGACTAGGTACTGTGATTGCCTCAGAGGTCACAAAAGAAGATCTCACACAGTCTTTGACCTTAGTGGCTCCAGCCTAAAGGAACAGAGAGACACAGATAAGGGAAGATGCCACATGGTGGCAAATATTAAGACACCAGCATATTGTGTTTCAGTCTCATTGGACCACATCTGAGACTGGGGCATCCATGTTCTTTTCTGATGAAAAGGCTCTTTGTTGTAGATACTGGTCCCACTATCCTCCCATGTCAAGTCTTATGTGAGCAGCTTGGGCACAACTAATTAAGCCCTTTCTTCTCAGTAACCATAGTGATTTGTGTAGATCTCTTATTACAGTTACAACACACCTTTATTGCAGTTCTGTCTCATTGTGGATGAGCAATAAAGTCTTTGCAACATTTGAGATTTATTAGATGTCGTGGATGAAATCTAATAAATACCTATGGTCTGGAAAGAGTGAATGAATTAATTTCTTAACCCCCTCTTTTAAACTTGCTGCCGTGCTTAGAAAGTATTATGCCATCTATTATAATCAGATAGAATATATTAATGACTGTCTCAAAACTGTATTTTATAAGGAAAAACTAAGGTACCAACCCTTGTAAAGAAGGAAACTGGAGTTTAGTTTAGACTTCTTAATGAAGGTAGAGATGATCTTCCTCCCCTGCTCTTGAAAATGAAGCCAAGTTTCACAGCAACTTGAAGTCTTTTATAGCTGATGGAGTTGGCTAATGTATAATCCTTTCCCATGACTCTTCTAATTTGGATTAAAAAATGTCATGAGCATATTAGGGAAGGGACTATATCTAATGGTGGTATTTATAATTAACCACTGACATCGGTCTGCAATACATTTTAATACTAATTGACACATTGTACAGATGATCTAAATGAAATCATTGTCATTGCCATAATAAAAACTGAGGAATATGAACAATGTTGTTATTTAACTGGCCATGGCACAAATGTGGGTTTTTGTCACTTTAAATAGTTCTATGCTAAGAAAGCATTGTCCACAGATTGAAATAATATTCACTTAACATTTACAATTCAACTTCTATAAAAACTAAACAGATTTAAATTAAAAAAGAAATATGCTAATAATAAATTAAAAACTCAGTGTTCTCACTTTATTAAATGTCAAAATACCTGTTTTTGACAAAAATTAAATATCTGCTCAACTAGCCTTGGAAGAGAGACTTGTGATGATCTCTCTGAAATCCTCCGTAAGATGGGGGATTCTATAGGATCTGGATCTCTGGGGCCATCTTCCAGAATCCTGTTGTCAAGAGTTGCCTTGTCTCCTTTCTCTCTGACCTTTATGGGTTAGGTACACAGACATTGGTGACCTTAGCAGAGAATAGAAGGTCCTTCTACCCATCACCACATTTGCGGTACCTGATAGCAGGATGAAACTATTGTAATGGGAATGCCGTCTGTTTCTCAACTGCTGACAATGTCTCAAGTTTTTTGTCTAGGAAATGCCTTTGCCCCCATGTACATGGACTACATTACATGAAGATGAGAAGGGATGCTCTGGTCTTCACACTGATGGGAAAATATTCTCAACACATGACTGATATAGCAATAAATGTGAACGTAGACAAAGATTCAATGCACAGAAGTTCTCTGAACAGACTTGAATTTTACCAAGCAGTTGTTGGAGTTTCATTATGTAAACCATCGAACCCAGTGGTTGCCTTCAGTATTTTCTATGTCTGTATTTCAGAAGTTGTAGAATGTGGAGGAAATCATAAATTTATTCATTCAGTAAACTCTCAAATGAGTTTCCTGTTTCTCTAAAACACCCTGCCTTCTTCTTCCCACAAGCGCTGTTCATTTAATTTTCTTTACATTTTTGATGAGCCGTATCCAACATCAATTTATGCCCCATAAAGGCACAGCATCTCCAGCCCCATCTCCAGCAGAAAGCAGACATCATCCCCACAGCTACTGTTTCGCCTTCACGTTTGATGCTACTCTTTCCAGCTGCAGATAGGAAAGAGAATTGAGAAAAAACCACACAGCTACGACAACAAATATATTTTCCTAAAATGTTCACAAACCCCTTGTTTATACTTTATAAAACATAATAATTAATCTTAACTAAAAGCCTGTCAAAGTATACCATAAATTTCTTGGTATGACAGATACATTTCTCTATGCCTTCGATATGACAAATTGTTTCCCGTGCTTTTCATTTGGATTAGCTTTATCTTTTTGGTGATGGTTCATGTACAGAGATACAAAGATAAACTCATGTTCACCTTTCGCCTCAGCTTGGTGTATGACTTGCCAGGGCAGAAGTGAGCTAAAGGTTTGTATTAAAGAAAACAATCTGTCACTCAAGAGTTTAATTTCACTGGAATTACTGAAAGCAATAATAGCTTGGGAGTGCAGATTTCTTTGAGACCTGTCACCACACCTACCGTGTTATTGCGACTTCTTTTCGCTGCTCCCTGTTCACACCACCACCACTTGGTCCCTCCCACTCTTGGGAAAGTCCTCTCTGAGATTTCATTCTGTTCATCTTCTGTGCTATTATGGGTCTGGGCTATATTTTATTTTCTCTTTCTTTTGTAAAACTTCTGCCTTTCTATCTGAGTCTCTATAGATACAGTAAATCTATCTCCCCGGGAGATGAGATCTCAAGGTGTAAACTCAATGCCATTCAGCTATGCTGTAAGGATACAAGAGAAACAGTGAGAAGGGAGGCAATTATTGCAAACAATGATGTCATGGAATAGCTGCTTCTTACTAAGAAGAGTGGTCCAGTATTTAGTGCCTCAAAAATGAGTTCGGTAGACTTTTGGCATGAATTTCCCCCCACACCATGAGATTTTTCTCACAGCCTCAAGACTCCTCACAGGAAACAATCTCCATTGAAGGAACTAGTTAAAGATGTATTATAGTAGAGTGGGGTCAAAGTCTTAGAATGCTAAGCTAAGTACTACTTAGTTAAATACCTCTTGTAGAGCCTGGGTATTTTAGGGGAGTCCACACACTGGAATAGACCCATAGGTCTCACTCTGGATTCTCATCTGTGGCTTTCCCTTGTTAATCGCGTAGAGAGCTGTCAGGGTCTTTTCGTGCAGACTCCGCTCAGCTGAAACTCTCGGGCTTCTGCATTGAAGAGTGAAAAGCTCATCAAGTGCACTTCTTACTTCACCCGGCTCTGAACGAAGCTCACTGTTGCCCCACTTCTGACTAGCCTGTATTTGTTGAGAACCTTTTTATTGGGGGTGCTAAAACGCTATTTCTTTTCAGACCAGCTTTTCAATATCTCAAATGTACAGAAAAATTCAGGAAAAGCTAAAAGTCAGAGCACCTCAACTGTGTATGTAGGAAAGCTAATTATAGAATTCTGAGTTTTGTGAATCCCTTTATCCCACTGTGATGACAGAGAGGGTCCTGTGGCTGCTGGCTCCCCTTGGCCAGTCACATTAATCTTCAAGGGTCCTCATATAGTCACTCACCTGCAGTAAGCATTTAGTTATTTTAAATGATGTGTCTTGATGTAAAAATTGTTTGGGAAGTGTAATATGAGATGTGAACGTACGTGCCAGCAGGATTTACCCTGGGTTGCCATAAGCCCATGTTCTGGTGTACTTTTGAAATAAAGCGGTAAATCTCCACGTTCTGATCCTCTACTCCATCCTCCTTTCCTGCTGTTCCCAAAGGAACTGCTATCCTGGAAGTGGTAGACACTCCTTAAACAAGCATACTGATGTATGGACACTCAGCAGTCTGTGCTATCAAGAGCTTATCGGTGTTAAATACATGCTGTCGTTGGATGCATTAGATTGCATGTTGGTTTTCAGTAAGCATCATGTTTTTGTAACTGAAGTTTGATTTAATTGTATTTTTAAAATCTCTATTCTTCCTCCTCTCCACCCTCCTCCCCCCCTCTCTTTTGGTTTATAACAATTTACTAAGCCCCACCCCCTCTGGAATTCAGTACTTCCACTAATAGGCTGGAAATGATTTATTTAAATAATTCTCAATTTGAAGTCTCTGCACCACAGCTTAGATGGATCTTGGGACATTCAAATGTCCCCTAACCCCAGTTGCTAAGTCAAATACTACCTGAGTTAGCACTCCACTTCTCCGTGGACCTGCCAGAGAGGTTTTCAAATGTAAACCGAACGAGAAAATAGATCCTGTCTACTACATTGCCAGGCACAACTAAAAATATTAACTTTGCTAGTGGATTGAGAAGACGCCTTGAAAGTGACTCAGTTTCCCTTTTTTTTTGCAGAGGTTTTACAGTGTGTTACCTCAGCTTGTTGTACTTATGATGTCCATATATGACTGGGTTGACTAACAGAGGCTGCAGATGGCTTTGGGTGGACCAGTGGAGTTAGTACTTGGGTGTTGGTTTCAGCTTGCCAGTGGGATTCTTTCTATGTCTCTGCCCACTCCTGGCCATAGGATATGAACTTACCTCAGAATGAAAGGTGAAATCTAGAGCTATTCCAGGCCCATTGTCGTTAGTTAACAAGATAGCTTATTAAATTAGGATGTTAGGTAATAAATTTTTTTTCAGTTTTTATCAGTATCACTTACGTGGTTGATATTTTAAGGGCTTTGCTTAAGCCATTTTTTTTTTTTTTTTTTTTTTTTTTTTTTTTGGTTTTTCGAGACAGGGTTTCTCTTGTGTAGCTTTGCGCCTTTCCTGGAACTCACTTGGTAGTCCAGGCTGGCCTCGAACTCACAGAGATCCGCCTGCCTCTGCCTCCCGAGTGCTGGGATTAAAGGCGTGCGCCACCACCGCCCGGTGCTTAAGCCATTTTTTATTCTCTTATTCAATTTAAATTCTAGATCCTTACTTTATGGTTATTTTACATTTTAGTCAGATATTGTATTTCTGCTATAATTATTTTAGTTTTCATTAGCATGCACTAAATGTAAAGTAAGGATTTTTATTATGACATTTCCATGCATATAATGTACTTCCAGCACATGCACCCCAACTACCTGTTCTTATTTACTATACTTACCCTTTCCTATTCTACTTCCATAATATTCATGACCCTTTTTTGTCCCCTAGATTCCACATGTGAGAGAGAGCATACAAAACTTCTCTTTGAGAAGCTAGAGCCCATTTTCCTGCAAATAACATAATTTTATTCATTCTCATGGCTGAATAAAACTTCAGTGCAAATAAACACCGTGTCTTCTTTACAAATTTGCTTCCTAGTGTGGAGTCCATCCATTCTTTGGATGGACCAACAGAATTAGGGTATGAATTTAAGTTCCAGTTTGTCAGCGCGGTTCCATACTCCTCTCACTCTTGGCATAGGATGCTGGGAAATACTCCCCACCACACATACACACTACCACATACACACACCCCAGTATTTTGCTTTCTTTATGATGGCCTACCTGAACAGAAGTTAAATTCCAATATGATTGTTTTTGTTTGTGTTAATTTTAGTTTTCTTTTTATATTACACAGGGTGAAACTTGAAACAGACTAGGCTGGCTTTGAACTCTTGTCTCTGTCTCACAAAAGCCTTGGTTATAGGTATATACCACCACACTCCACTTTTCCCTGTAGCTTGGATTTGTACATTTCTGATGGCCAAAGAGTTGTAATTCATATTATTTTACAGCAATTAATGTATTTGATGAAGTAGCTGTATTATTATTTTTAGCATGGTTCCCTACTCCATTTCATCATTTCCTTCTATGCTGAATTTACTTTGAATATTTGAATATTGTGTGTTAGACTCCTGTCATTTGAAGATCTGTGAACGATAAAATCTTAATCTTTTCTTTTAAAAGGAACAAACAACAAGAAAAGAACCCTTGCTTTGCTTTATTAGTGCATCAAGTTAGAGAACTTTCTACTTCAGCCTGTCCTTCTGTCAACAAGTCTATTTTATTCCTTTGTCTTTTGTTTTGTACTGATAAGAAATCATCAATGGAATGATGCTTTCTTGCTGATACTCAATGTATTTAAGATTTTTCTTTGTTATAAACATTATGAATTTTTCTTACTTTTTTTTTTAAAGCTGGTCACATGCCAGACCTCACCCAGGGATGGCAGTGGGGCTCAGTGCACCTCATTCCCATCAGAACAGACTGAAGACCTTTTGCTGCTAGTGGTCAGGGAAAGGAGGAAGTTCTTCAAGCATATTCTAATTATTTACTGAAATGAAAACATTTCTCTGGTTTCACAGGAAGTGGTTTTGTGTATGATCTTTTAATTACTAATATACCAGACTTGTGGTCTATAGAAGGGTTAGATGGGTAAATCCATCCATTGGGGAAACGACAATAAATCTGGCATATCTACTACATATTTGTTCCAAATGCACTTGACTGCATTGAATCTATGGGTCAATATTGACACAAATCCTGTGTCTTAGGTTTAAGGCACAGATCATTTGTGGTGATCCTTGGGGATGTGCAGTGCTGGATCATGTCCTCATTGGGTCTTGTGCCCTTAGCCTGTTGGGATATAGATCAGTTCCTCTGTGATCTACTCCATAGATTTTGAGAGCTTACCACTTCAGCTTAATGAAATGCACCATCACAAAAAGAATCTGGAGCTTCAAAGAGATTATTGTCAAGAGATCTTTGCTTCAAAATAATATTAATAATACAGACACAGGACTCTGTCTTACCCAATAGAAATCATCTGCCCCTTTAAGAGGTAAAAAGGCAATGATGAACACATCAAAATTTCCCAATGTTCCTGTTTGGTCTTTGGAGAGAGGTGCTGAGTTGCCGCACACCAGTATACCCAACCCTTGATGGAATCCTCCTAGAACCACTTGAGTATAAGTTCCTTGCTGTACTTCAATTTCTGATGTATTTTTTCACAAGAAAGCTGGTAAAGTGTGGCTTCTAACAGAAATTGTTAAACCATGATCCATGGACCAAATCTAGTCTGCAAGCAAAGAATAGATTTTGCTTTCTAAATAGCTGGTGTGAAAAAATATTTATGACATTTAGAATTACGTTCAACAGTTATTGATAATGTTTTATCGGAACTTTTCAGTGTTTATGTTTAAACTATATTGTATAGATTTTTATGAACTACAAGAGGTGGATATTTGTATATAGACCTCATGTCTTAAAATTCTAAAATATTTAGTGTCTGGTCCATTGGAGACTTGGCACTTTGTGGCTAATGAACATATATTATAGGACTTACGTTATTATGTGAAAGAAATTTGAATATGAAAGTCTTTCTCATTGCAGAATTATTTTGTTCTATGATATCAATTACGTGAATGAACAATGATCACTAATATTGACTTCTAAAATACATTGGTTGGAAACATGAATGTGCCTCTTCTTAGAGAACTTATACTTTAATAAGAGGACCTGTCAATAACCAACCAACCCAGTGTTTAAGTACTGCATGAAAATAGATATGAAAAAAGGAAAAACACAGGGTTGAAAGTAAAATGGTGGCGTGGAGTATATGAACCTTATTCTTCAATTTATTTTCTTTAAAATACATACACAGCTAAGCTACAGTTGGCAGTCTGGTTACTTCAGGGTACTAAGTCTCTCCTTGTGTGAAAAGTATGCATATATATCATTACATATACATGTGTTCACATATATACTTAAAGCATACACATAATGTGTTGTTTTTTTATACCTATCCCAATTTAATTTGCTTTCTTAGCTGTAGGAACTTATTAGCATTTTTCTGTCAAGTTGTGTTACAAGTAGAGGGATGATTATCTTTTGAAGTGTTTCTGGGTCGAGATACACTGTTCAAAAACAAAATAAGTTAATGATCTCCAAGGCTTATGTGTTCTTCTGAGGTATCTGGAAACAGTGAAAATCAACAATGCAGATAAAATGTTCTCAGACCCGGCACACCTTCTTACAGAGGCTGAATTTGGGAGGTGTGAGAACACTCCTTGACAAGTGGTGCAGATAATCCTCTGAAATGGACCATGAACACAGGTCAGCAGTTTTCCAGGGAGACGGACTAGAAAGGAGCAATGTTTTCACAGTGTTGTCTTTAGAGTAACAGCGGATGGAACGGCTGGCTTCCTTTCACCGGCACGCCAGAGAGAGAGAAGATATAATCCCAGTGTCTGAAGAACTTTCCTTATGAAAGAAATACCAAAAATGCCGTCTTCCCAGAACACAATTGCAGCTTCCCTTCACCAGCAACTCTGTTTGTTCTGTTTTAGTTACGTGGGTAATGCATCCGAGACTGTTCCTTAGCAATCATTTCAGATTTCTGGTTCCCATGAAAACCTTGATGACAGCGTTACCATGGACATCTGTGCCCATGTGAGTGGCTGGGCTGGAGGGTTGCCCTGCAAGGCCACGTCTCTTAGCAGCTCCTCCCTTTTCTGTAGCCCACTCAGCGTGTGATGACTACTCTGGTATGGGTGGCTAGCCACTAAGAGGACACATACACACAAAATAAAACGAGAGAAAGGGAAAAGAGACAGAGATACAATCCCAATGTCTGAGGAATTTTCCTTACAAAAGAAATACTGGAAATTCTGTGTTCCCAGCATTTCTAGTCTAACAATATTGATTTTGACCCCTTTAATTGAAAAGCCTAATATCTGCTATTAGTCTTGCTAATAAAAATAGACCAGAACTAGCTGTTAAAATTTTTTTCTATATACAGATCCATAGTAAATACAATCCTTGGACAGAGCTAGCATCTTAAAATTCCATTCTTTAGAAGAACTAATTTTCATATCCCTTTAAATTAAAGCATGTGTACTGGCTGGTTTCGCATGTCACTTTGACACAAGCTAGAGTCATCAGAGAGAATGGAGCCTCAGCTGAGGAAATGCCTCCATGAGATTCAACTGTAAGGCATTTTCTTATTTAGCAATCACTAGGGGAGGGCCCAACCCATGGTGGGTGGGGCCGTCCCTGGCCTGGTGGTCCTGGGTTCTATAAGAAAGCAGACTGAGCAAGCCAGGGGAAGCAAGCCAGTAAGCGGCAAACCTCCAGGGCCTCTGCATCAGCTCCTGCCTCTGAGATCTTGCCCTGTTTGAATTCCTGTCCTGATTTCCTTCAGTGATAAACAGCAGTGTGGAAGTATAAGCCTAATAAACCCTTTCCTCCTCAGCTTGCTTTTTGTTCATGGTGTTTTATCACAGCAATAGTAACCCTAAGACAACATGTATGTACATTGAATACTGAAGTTAGTTGCCAGACATCATTATGTAGCCTACCTGTAACATGATGTGACTCTTTTGAGAGACTGCCAAGCAGTTTCTCTTTCTGCAGAGAATTTCCTTGACTCCTTTATTACTTAAATAGTAATAAAAAAAAAAAATCCTCAGATCTACAAAGGTGCCAAGTACCCTACAAATTATTAACATAATTAACAATATGATGAGGAAATGTTTCAATATTAGGCACAAAGACAATTTCATGATTTGGAGTTTATCTAACGTGATAATAAACATACTGCATGAGACAGAATCATAAATAGATTTGATACAAAATTCATATCTATTTCTTCCCTTTTATGAACAAGAATTAGTATTGAGCTTTGAACAATATTTGACGAGAGCCAGTGTATGAGTTCTTTGTGTTGACTGCCTGTTTGTAAGATACAGACAGTCCCTGGTGAACACAAACAACATTAAAATGAGGAATATGACTAGGACTTGGAGAGAAGTCACTGGGCTGGGGATAGAGGCTAGGAACCAGAACAGAAGCATAGCAGTTGAAGACAAGGTGACACATGGCTGAAGATCAAGACGTTTAACATCAGAAGGGATGGGAAAATATGATGCCCACAGAAGAAACAGGAGAATAAATTCTCAATTAGAATGTTCAGTATTTTAAACAGCCCATTCTACCCGGGTGGAGTCTTCCCAGTGCAGAAGTCACTAAATTCTAAAAGGACTGCAGTATCCCAACAAAACCTTCCCTCTCTAAACTCCAGCAGCAAGTTAACTTTGATTCTTGAGTAATTCCCGAACTGTTGTCCAACTCCCAGCCAACACAACATTTCGATTTCCTTGTGGATCCTAAAGGTATTATGATAAATCTGGGAAATGCTTCCGGATACTGTGCTGATAGATCACTTCCAGGTCAAACCAAGCCAACTTGAGCAGACCAGTAGTAATATGAGGTCTTCCATCCTGAAATGAAGTAGGTAACCTGCACCTGGGAACAAAGATTGGAACGTGCTGTCCTGTCACATGGCAAGGTTGGCCAAGTCATGGTGACAGGACTGATACATTCATTCTCAAGAACATATGCCTTGGTCTATTTCCGTTTTCAGAGAGTCTCAAATAAATGGTGCCAGTAGAAAAAAAAAAAGTGAAGTTGTAGCCCAGGAAGAGAGAACCAACTGCTACACTGAGCAGTTAGCCTATATGTGTTTCTAAGTCTGTATGTGTGATCTTAGTGAGCAGTGTATGCTTAACGATGGCTCAGATAGTGTTGTTTACATCATAGGATTACTGGAGAAGTTATAATGCCTGGGCCTTGGGATAAGGCATCTGGCCCTTCAGTCACTGTGAGGCTAGCATCTCAGTTCATTCACCAAGTCCTCATGCTCTCTACACTTACTGTCTACACATTACGTTTTTCAATATTCATTTTGTGTTAATTCAGTTTTGCCGTATTAACTTGTATTGCTACTTCCGGTCACAAATCTAGCAGCCTTGATGACCTCTGTGTCCTCAATGCCTGACATACAGTTGTTGTAAGGGATCATTTTAGGTACTGGTGTAGCTAGGCTACAGTTTTCATGGTCAAACAGAAGCCTAGGTGTGATTGATTGTGAAAGTGTTTTCAAAATAGCATTTAAGTAAGTAGGCCTAGAACTACTTATTTATTGTATATATAGTATAATAATATAATATTATTATTCTATAAATAAAGCAGAGAACACATTTTTATGTGAGGGGATTTCATGCAATCAGCTGAAATCTTTATGGGGAGAAAAGATCAAGGTATCTAGGAAGAAAGAATTCTGCATTCAGCCTCTGGACTGAAAGTTAAATTTTTCTGTAGCAGGATCCCCCTGGGCCTGAGGCTGCTGGTCCACTGTGTAGATTTCAGAATTGCTAGTCCTGGAAATCTTCTACACAAGCTTTTTGGATTTATAATCTGTGAACTACTTGTTTTGATGATCAGAGGTATGGAAGGAACAGGTTTCTTCTAAGGCACGAGTAGCTTGACACCTGAAAGATATCTTTCTTGCAGCTATGGAAGAACCTTCTAGGTCATTCAAAAAGAACACATGGATTTTCCTAATGTAGAAAGCATCACTGTGAACTCATCTTGATTTAATGAATCAAGCATCCTTTTGAATGTTGTAAAGGCAGGCATGCTGCACATATAGCCTGAAGTTCTTCGTGTGTTTGAAGGTTGCCTCTGTTTTATCAAACACTATGTCTTGGTGGCTGTTGTTCTCTGAAAAAGAAGACCAAAGAGACTGAAGAATTAGTTAAGATAGAAAGAAAGATTGATAATATTTTTACCTCTCATGATTGCAAAGAAACAATTGTGGTTTGGGATGTCAAATAAGCCTCCATCTTAAAGATTTCATAGTAGAGTTTGAAGTGAAATTGAAAGGAGTAACTTGCTCAACACTCAGGAGTTTTCTAGATTTATTAATAAAGGCTAACATTTCATGCCAAGGTATGAGTGCTGTTACAAGCATTGATTTAGTCTCATTTTTATTGTGTATCTTATCCTGTCCTTTGCAGTCTGATCTAGGGGTCAGTAATCTCTTTTCGTAAAAGCAAAACAAACAACAAACAAGACAACTTCGGGTGGTTTGAATGAGAATGGCCCCTGTAGGTTCAAATATTTGAGATCTTGTTCCCAGCTGTGGCACTGTTTGGGAGGCAGTGCAGAGGTGCCGGAGCGGGGAGAGCAGGGGATGGGTGGTGAGAGTCCGTAGCCTCACTCTAGTTCTAGCTAGCTCTTTGCTTAGTGTTTGCCGTGGAAGGTGTGTTCTCTCAGCTCCCCATCCCTGCTGCTGTGCCTGCTGCATGCTGCCATAACATTCAGAAGTCAGGTGTTTGTGGGGGCTATTTGTAACTCCAGCCAAATCTGGTCTAGAATGAGAGAGGAATGGGCGTTTGAAGTAGAATGCCACCATGGCAGAAGTCTAGCAAAATTTCTGTCGCCTCAGTTGTACAGAGCTGAGGCTTTCAGTAAAACAGTTCCAGTGATGGCTTGGAAGGGAAGGATGTACCATGTAAAGCCATAGCTGGCCAACTGCCGTCACGGCCCCAATCTGGTCCGCATTTGCTTTCATAAGCCCTTTAAGCTAAGAATAGTTTTTACATTTTTAGATGGCTGATGCAAACTTTAAAAAAAAATATCACACAAAGATATTATAAAAACTCAAACCCAAATGCTTATACGTGAAGCTTCATGTGAAGCAAGCCTCACTCGCCCTGTGTCTACTCTTGTGTGACCCTAGGAAGTGCTGAGTCCTGTGGCAGGACTCAGCGGCCCATAAATCTGAAATGGTCTCTGTTTTGGTCTTATAACATCTGTTGACCCCTGCTCTAGAGACTAGACAAAAGTATTGATCCAAGGGCTGGGAGCACATGTTGATGTTAATTCCTTTAGTGCCACAAGGAAGAAAGACGTGTGGGTGAGAGAACTGGCCAGTTAGCTGATGAGGATGAAAAAGAATAAAGAGAACCCACTATTTCCATTCTTGAAATATTGGAAGGTGCAGCTGCTTTCAACCCAGGAAGTGAATTAGAAAACTGGGAAGAACTTTGCATGATAAAGCTTGACTGATCTTCAGGCTTGGGACCAGGGTCAAATCCAAGATGCAGCCTCTGAGCTGAAGAAGTGTTCAAGGTACAGCCAGGGAGGTCTTTTTAAGTGAACTCAAACCGCATCAGCTATTGATGTCTCACTGATATCCAAAAGCTCCAAATCTGTGATGGCTTCATGCAAATGGTAGTGAGGCAAGAAATGCAAGAAAGAGGATGGCAGTGCTGGGGTGGAGAAGTATACATGTGGAGGCAGAGAAATACAACCAAGTTAAGAAGTACCTAGAGGGACGTCTGTGGTAATGGCTGCTGGTACCTGGAAAGAAACAGTTAAAAACTCAACGTTTTGAGGGTTAAGTTATTTTTACCAAGTAATTATGTACCTAAACCAAAATAGACTGTTCAATTGTTTGAATCTAAAAGTGATCACTAGACTGGCAAATACCTATAGATACTGACCGTAACTGGAAAGAGCTGCTTTCCTATTCAATATGGAATTCAAAAGTTAAATAATTATTGGGTATTTATGTTTATCTAGTTTCTGAAAACAATCTCATCTTCTAAATTCCTTATTTGGGGGCTCTTAAGGTTTTTAAAATTTTTCTTTCAGTAGATTTTCCAGCTATGTGAAGGCTGTGTGAGCAGGCCACTGTGTTCTTTCAAGCGTAAGATGTAGAGCTTAGGTTTCCATGGCTTTCAGTCTCCACACCCAGTGACTCAGCGTGGAGCCTTAGGCGACATAGCTTAGCAGATTTGTTTCATTTTCCAAGATGAAAGGCTACTAAGACTGACCTCTGAAACCTTTCCAAAGGTTTATCCAATACAAAAAAATTATAACACAAATACAATTAATATTTCCGTGTAATAGACACCACCAAAGATTCAGGATAAGCTGACGACATGCAGCATGTTTGGAAAGTGCTTTCTCTTTGGGCTGAGCCCCTCTAACAACTTTGGGTTCAGTGAAAGTCAGTCATTCAAGCATGACCGTTTGCTGTCAGCTTCTACTGTGAGAGCTTGGCAATAAGCTGACATAGTACAAAGACTTGCTGCCATTCACTGGTCTGTTGGCTGATGGAGCCTCTGAGTCACCCCAGCACTAACCCATCTCATTTCTCTGCAGCTCCCCCCCCAAAGAAGGTATTGATCCAGCTCTCCAAGGTGGCAGAGCGTCTGGTACCTACTACCCATCTGTCCCTCCAATCACTCTAGAGACTGGGAACTGTCAATCTGTACTTTGATCGTCTTGGCTGAATTTATTTCCCAAGGACATACTAAAAGAGTTGGAAAGTTGTCATGTCCACACGACCCCATCTGTTAAAGGACAGTGATTCTCAGACTATGGTCCCTAGGGAACAGCAATGTCTGTCACCTTGGAACTTGTTAGAAATGCAGCTTCTTGAATCATGCCTAGACCTACCTAGTCATCGCCTCTAGGGAAGAGCACAGCAGCCTGGGCTCCGACAAACTCTTTGGAGGATTCTGAGGCCTGCTAACATTTAGGGACCGTCATTCTTAGAAGGCCATTTGTCCGTGAGAGTTCAGACCACAACTACGAAAACTAAAATGAAACATTAACAAACATGAGACAAAAGCAAAATCGTTCCAATTATTTGGAATTGCCCTGGTGTGATTACACCCAAAAGGAACTTGTGGGGACAGAGGGCAGGTAGAAATGAATCTTCTTGGCAGTACGAAGCCTGCTGACAGAGGTCTGATGTGGGGCAATTGAAACGTGTATCAGCTTGGAATTTGGATCCCAGCATTGCCTTTCCAGATTAGTAAAGACAACCCAAAATGAGAATGGAAATTTTCACTTCATTTTCCCCATATACAAATAAATTCCGTGTGCACGTTGAAGGAGGTTGATCATGACTACATAGACAGAGGAGAGTAAATTCAAATTAGTTTTGAAGCGGGGAACAATATCACCAGATTGGAATTTTAGAAAGCCAATTCTGGTAACCAGGTGGGGTGGTGCATGCCTCTGAACCTGGCACTCAGGAAGCTAAGGTAACGGGATCGATGTCAATTTGAAGCCAGTCTGGGGTACACAGTGAGTTTTTCATATTAGTCTGTGTTATAGACCTAGATGAAAGAGAGAGAGAGAGAGAGAGAGAGAGAGAGAGAGAGAGAGAGAGAGAGAGAGAGAGCGCAATTCTGGCGGCATTTTGAGGGACACTGTGGTATGGGATAGGAGTTTGGATGCAGAGAGCTGAGATGATGTGAGATGATGGAGAGAGATGACCGGTTGCTGGAATGAAGTGAAGGTGTACTTGTGCTCCTATGAGCCAAAGGATTGGGGGAGAGGGGAGGACAGTGGTGTTTTGTTTTGTTTTGTTTTTAAATAATTTGCCCCGCCCACACCACCTACCCAGGTTAATCAGCTTTACTCAGCCCCACATTTCAGCACTCAGATTCTTCTTATTAGCTGGACATTGCGCATCTGATGATTTCTTTCCTGGGATAAATCCCCCAGTCACTGTCGTATTTCCCAAATCAACTTCCCACATCTCCGTAAATTCTGCCTCACTTCCATCACCTTCGCTCTCTTCCCTGTCTTCTGAATTCTCCTTGGTTGTACTTTGTGGGTTGTTCTTGGCATAAACAGATGCAACAAATGTTCAGGATTTACTTATCTGCCTATTGTATTTTCCTTATTAACTGTGAGCTCTGTGAGGCAGGGATGGAATCTATCCGCACTTACTCCAGAATAAAAAACGGAAGCATTTAGTGTGTAAAGACCCATTCTAGACAAAATAGTGAATGTCCTTGCTACTCGAAAGAGGAAGATAGAAAAACAAATGACAGGGGAAAAATGTTGCCCTGCTTGTTACAACGGGAAAGAAAATAAGCAGCATTTGGAGGCCAGGAAGAAATGTATTTCGAGGGATACTGTTGTATAGAGCCAATCAGGAAGGCAGCATTTGAGCAAGTCCCTGAAGGTGTGAGGGGGTGAGCATTGTGAGGCTTGAGGGGAAGCATTTCTCAGAGGGAATGGCAAATACAGTGGCTGTGAGGTAGGAGTGGCCTTGGCTTAGTTGAGGGATAATATAAAAGTGACCAAAAGATCAGAGAAGCTAATCCTAACAGGACTTTAAGACCATGGTTACCATTTGACTGCCTCTGAGGGAGGCAGCGAGCTCCAGGAGTTCTGGGAATAGTGCTAGCCTGATTTACTGCATTCCTAAAATATCAGTAGGGGTGTGTACTGAGATTGCAGGGATGAAGAGTGGAGCAGGAGTCCAGTGAGAAGAGTCTACAGGGTACAGACAAGGATGGGGGAGGGGACAAAGGCGGGGGAGGGGGATGAAGGCGGGGACAGCGGGAGCAGAGGAGTGGATCCTGGGTTTATCTTGAAGCGGATCATTTGACAGGGGAATGGGTGTAGGGTAGGAAAGGGAGGCGTTAAGGGATTCGAAAACCGGCATGGGGGTGAGGGTTGATTTAAAAAAAAAAACAAGACGTAGTTCCACTTCTGTAGATGGAGAAAGCTCTCTCTGGAGTGATCTGCTGGATTTTGATTGAGTTGCTTGAAAATGCTGGCCAGAGAAGCGGTGACTGCATTTCAGCTTTAGTTCCCTCTGAGAAATGCTTCCCCTCAAGTCTCACAGTGATCAATCTCTCAGGTCTGAGGCCATAGATATGTGATTGAGCCTTGCAAGTGCATAAACAATTAACTTCACAAAATGGAATGCTGCTCAATGTACCTACCCATTTCCAGTGCAAATATTTCTGAGTAAATGAAAAGACTAGTACAATTTAGATCCTCAAAACCACAAAGAGTGCTATGTGGTGATATTGTGTTCCCCCAAATATTGTGTAACCCTAATAAACTTATCTGGGGTCAGAGACAGAACAGCCACTAGATACAAAGGTTAGAAAATGGTGGCACTCACGCCTTTAATCCTAGCATTCCAGAGGCAGAAATCTATGTGTTCAAGGTTACAGCCAGGCATGGTGACTCACGCCTTTAATCCCAGAAAGTGAGCCTTTAATCCCAGGGAGTGGTGGTAGAAAGCAGAAAGGTATATAAGGCGTAAGGAGCAGGAACCAGAAGCATTTGGCTGGTTAAGCATTTGGCTGGTTAAGCATTTGGCTGGTTAAGCTTTTAGGTTTTGAGCAGCATAGTTCAGCTGAGAGCCATTCGGATATGAGGACACAGAGGCTTCCAGTCTGAGGGAACAAGATCAGCTGAGAAGTTGGCCAGGTGAGGTTAGCTGTGATTTGTTCTGTCTCTCTGATCTTCCAGCATTCACCCCAATAACTGGCCTCAGGTTTGATTTTATTAATAAGACTCTTTAAGATTCATGATACAGTGCTATCCAGAATACTCAGATTAGATTTAGATCTGATAAGGGGGGGGCTCCTTATGTAGCTTCCTCTCTGCCATTAGTCAGTGACATCTTGAAGTAAATGGCTGTGAAGCTTGCAAATACCTCCACATGCCCCCCCCCATCTACTTCTTATTCTTTTAAGTGGTTTTTTTTTTATTTTTTGTTTTTGGTTTTTTTTTTTTTTTTTTTTTTTTTCCGAGACAAGGTTTCTCTGTGTAGTTTTGGTGCCTGTCCTGGATCTTGCTCTGTAGACCAGGCTGGCCTCGAACTCACAGAGATCTACCTGGCTCTGCCTCCTGAGTGCTGAGATTAAAGGTGTGTTCCAACGCCACCCGGCTGTTTTCTTTTAATTTTATATGTTTTCTGTAGAACTTACTGAGTGTGTTTTGGTAATTTTCATAACATGAAATTATGTATGATTCTTGACTTATATTATTTCCTCTTTCACTACATATCATCTTTCATAACCTTAAAAGTGAAAATTACCAGTAGCAGCTTATTACCTCAAATATTTACAACCCTATAAAATGTGGCTCCCATGGAAACTGGGTCTGATGAGGGTACCTTTCACTATTAACTTCTAGATCAGCAGAAGACTTGCTTCTTCCCCCAATCTATGCTTTAGCTGAAAAAAAAAAAAAACAACAACAAACAAAAAACCAAAACAACAACAACAAAACCCACAAAATGTATCAATTTGCAATGAGTTGACAAACAGTGCTTTCCATAAACCAAAGCTGAAGAGAACTCAGCATGTCTGGGATTTTGTCATGTTACAAAATTCCCATGTGTAGTCCAAAAGAAAACTGTACATTAAAAAGAAATCATTGGTTTTTGTTTTGTTGTTTTTAATTCTTTGCTTGGTTTTTTGAGACAGGGTCTCCCCTTATAGACCTGACCCACCTGGAACTCACTATGTAGACCAGACTGGCCTTGAACTCATAGATCAGCCCCCAAGTTCTGGGGTTAAAGTTGTGTACCACCACATCCAGCCCCCAAATTTATTGTTTTACACTTTCATAATTTATATCATGAATTTTAGTCATTTTTCACCCCCCACTTCTCCTCTATAATTTTCTTTCCTCTCTCACTGAAACCCTTCACTCCAGCAGAATACTGATTCTTTTATGTCTTCTTCTTGTGTGTTTAATTAGCGGTTATTGCCTGAAGCAAGGGCAGCGTATCAGTGGCTACCCACTGAAGAAAATGATGCCTCACTCCTGCAGCAATATTTAACTGCCCTTAGTCCCACAAGGAGGGGTGGGGTTTCACCCCACACATATACCTCAGCACCTCAGTCAGTGATGACATGTCACCAGGCCCAATCTCGTGTAGCTAGCCACAGCTAATGTAAATTCATGAGTGTACTGCCCATGTCATGCTTATAAAATGTTGTAATCATGCATATGCTCTACTTATGGGATAGTATGGTGTTTAAACATGTGCATACTTTTTGCAATGATTAGATTTGAATAATTAGTATATCCACCATTTCAAATACTTATAATTTTTGTGATGAGAAAAAGTTCCTTCTTCTAGTCATTTTGAAAATAGCATGTTGTTGGTAAAGGTAGTCACCCGCCGGTACAGTGAAACATTGGAACATATTCTTTTTTAATTATTTCATTTATTTTTGAGATTATAAGAAAGCTAGTTCATTTTCTATATCCCTTTCATCCATCCAAACACTCCCAAATACCCTTCCTGTAGATGTAACCAACCGTCTTATTAAATAAGAAACACAGAAACAATGTAAAAGAGAAAGCCAAGAGGTCAGAGCTCAGAGCTAAAATCTCACTCTTCCTCCTCTGTGTCCCAGCTTCTCGAGAGAGAGCTACTTCCTGTATGTAAGTCGATTTTCCAGTCATTCTGCCTTCTCATTGGTTGTAAACCCAAACACGTGACTGCCTCATCACTGTCTGAATGTACAACCCCCTAGGTCTTAAAGGCATATGTCTCCAATGCTGGCTGTATCCCTGAACACACAGAGATCTATGGGATTAAAGGCATGTGCCACCACCGCCACACTCTGTCTATGGCTCTAATAGCTCTGACCCCCGGGCAACTTTATTTATTAACATACAATCAAAATCACATTTCAGTACAATTAGAATACCACCACATTTCCCCTTTTCTATTTTAATAAAAGAAAAAAAAGCAAAAGGTTATAACTAACAAAAGAAAAACTATATACAAAAGTACAATAACTATATACAATATATACAAGTAATAAATACCTAAACAGGTATTTGACAAATCAGAGAAAATAATTTCATTATCTATCCTATTTTGGTAAATCCAAGATGTATCTAATGTACTTTCTATCCTAATTAATTTTCGACTATAACTAACTAATCTTCAACCATAACTAACTAATCTTCAACTCCCTCAGAGACCCAAGAAGGGAATAATATTAGCTAACAAAAATAAAAAACAGGAAGTGCATGCAAGCAACTTCCAAAAAATTTGTGAGTTGACAGAAACAGCCAGCTGCCTGGGCAGTCACCTGAGGTTTCTCCGCAGTGTTGGGGCATCATCTTCAGCCTATAGGATTAGTGTATCTGACAGACTCATTAGTGAAGTAGGATGTACACAAGGTCAACAGTTCAACCTCACATTGGGTGAGAGCAGTCCATGTACCAGAAACACCTGAATTCCACTAGTGTCCTGTCATGATTCAGGATTTTAAATTCTGGAAATTGTTGACAGTTTTTAAATTCAGCTGTCCATTCTTCTTGGCTGTGTATATATGGCTTCATCTCAGCATCCCCTTCTTCTCCACATCCCTCTATTAAATGCCAGTCTATTTTCGAGAGGCATGAGCTTTCAGCTGCTGTTCCATTGTACAACAGAAGCCATCGGCCCTCTGCCTGTTAAGCTGCCTTCGAAGAAAAGGGCACCGTACCTTTTCCGGATGCAAAGGCCACTTCAGGGATGGGGCCATATTGTCCTGGCCTCAGAAGATGCCTTTTGATAAAGCCATAACCACACTTGTTTTGGCAAGAATCAGTAGTCCCTTGTTTCGTGTTCTGTCTGTCCATTTTGTCCTGTTGATTCGAGGATACTTTGTTGTCCAGTGGCTAACTTTTGCCACAAGGAAAGTTGACTCCATATGCAGTTTCTTCAATGCCCATATTTTCTCTGAAGTAGATTGGTACTGCCAGGAGCTGACATGTCTCAAAAAAGAAAAATTTTCTAAGTTATTAAAACATTTTAAATGCCATATTCTGTAGATCTCTGAAGAGTTTGAAGATGACCTGTCTAAAACATCTCTGCTCAATTTTTAAAACATATCTAATATGACTACAAGTTCTATTGTAATGTCTAACTACTAACTTTCATTTCTTTATATCCTAATAGTTGGTAATAATAACATTCAAGGATCAGAAAATTGCATTACATTGTTAAATGAATGGTATAAATACAATTAGAAATATACATATAGCATTTTCTAACAATATCAATTTCGAATTTGTTTACAATATAAAACAATCCAATCCAATGTAAAGTATTTAAAACTAGTAGTTGTCTTTTTCTTTTCTTTCTTTCTTTTCTTTTTTTCTTTTTTTAAAACAAGAACTTTAAATCTAATCTCCTTTGCTTAGCCTTTTTCCTAATCCTTGACAACAACTTGTAACCAACCCCCCTAAATAATGAAAATTATCCCAGACCCAAAACCCATTAAAAAGACCAAAAAACCACCCGCCCCACACCACCTCTTTGGGAATGTGGGCGTCGTATTCTTAAAATTGCTTCCTGCTGGGTATGGTCGAAGTTTTCATTATCCTGAAAGAAAAATTTTAGGTTAATTGTCAAATTCTAGGAGAGGTAACTATATCCTTCATTATCCAGTCTGTGTATAATGCCAAAGCTCAGGGTTTATCTCAAGTCCTTATTCAAGTAGTCTTTGAGACTGGATCATCTCAGCTAGTCATCTCAAAATTGCTCTGAGCACCTTGTAGTTCAAAGCTGATCTGTGGATGATGTTTGTCAGCTTAATGATATTATTATTGTCCACGTGGAATTGTTGTTGTTGTGGGGCCCCATCTTCTTTCTGGAGACTTCAGTTGATGTTAGGCCTGGGCATGATTTCCTGCAGAAAACTGATAAGAGACTCGAACACAAAAACATATATATGCAGCTAGCCTTTTTTCTAGAATTAGTTAGTACTCTATATGACCATTCATATCTTAACAAAGTTTAAAATGTATATATATATATATATATATATATTAATCTTGTAAATTTTGATATAAAATTTATACTTTAAGAAAAGTTTAAAGAATCAGAATAGAATCAAAGAGTTGAGATTAGTAATAGAATAGTCCCTTAATTAATTTTGCTTTTGTCCTGTACCATAGCAGAAGATGGCTCTTTTATTCTGGCATGATACAGGGAGTTTGCATTTTCCTTTTAACAACATGCTTGAGTTTAAAGAAGGAGAGAGCCATTCTCCAACTCCAACGGAGGAGGAAGGGTGAGATTTTAGCTCTGAGCTCTGACCTCTTGGCTTTCTCTTTTACATTGTTTCTGTGTTTCTTATTTAATAAGACGGTTGGTTACATCTACACCTTCCTCATTCTCTTTCAAATTCATGACTTTTTTTTCATTAATTGTTGTTATATGCATGTAAAACATATTCTTGTCATGTATAACTGCACTTGTTCAATTTCCTCACATACATGTATTTCTCAGCCTCTGGTAAATGCCACTGTATGAACATGTTCACAGGCAGGCAAAACACACATACATGTAAAATTTAAAAAATACCTAGGAATAGGCCTAATCAAGGAAACAAAAGGCACCTACAATGAAGATTTCAAAAACAAACAGACAGAATCCTAAAGAAAGAAATAAGGAAGACACTAGAAGATGGGAAGTCCTTCCATACTCGTGGGTCAGAAGAATCCACATTCCTAAAATGGCTGCCTTACAAAGGCAACTTACAGGTTCGATGCAATCTCTACCAAGATCCCAGGGACATTCTTCACAGTTGTAGAAAATGATCTTTAAAATTATATGGAAGCACAAAAGACCACAAATAGCCAATGCAATCCCCATCAAAGAAAACCCTGCAGGAGCTATTCCTGATGTTAGCTTATACTAGAGAGCCATAGTTACAGAAACAGCATGGTACTACACCCAAAATACGTACTAGACCAACGGAATAGAAAACAGGACCAAGATATAACTCCTTGTAAACAAAACTACCTGACTACTGCTAAAGAAGCAAAAAAAAAAAAAAAAAAAAAAAAAAAAAAAAAGGAAAAACACATTGGAGGGAAAAAAATCTTTAACAGACAGGGCCGGGGAATCTGGTCAACAGAATGTAAAAGAATAAAATTGGATCTCTAAACTCACTCTTGACAAAGCTACAAAAAGATCAAAGGCTTCAGTATCAGATCCAATACCCCAAAACTGCTTGAGGAAAAAGTAGGGAGTATGTTTTAATGCATTCATATAGATAAGAATTTTCTAAACAAGACTTTGGTAGCACAATAAATAAGACCAGAACTGACAAATGGATCTCATGAAACCAAAAAGCTTCTGTATAGGAAATAAACAAACAAAAAACAAACTATCAATCAGGAGAAGAGGTAGCCCCACAGAATGGGAAAGAATATTTACCAGTTATACATCTGATAAGGAATTAGTAAGTAGAATATAAAAAGGACTTAAAAGAAACACTAAACTTCAAGAAAACAACCAACCTAATTAAAAAGCAAGCTAAGGAACTGTTTCTTTGGTTTTTACTGCTGTGATAGAACACATGATCAAATGCAGCTTGCTGAGGGAAGATTAATTTCAGCTCACAGTTCCACATCACAGGCCATCACTGAGGAAAGTCATGGCAGGAAACTGGAGGCGAGAACTGGAGCAGAAGCCACGGAGAAGCGCAGCTCACTACCGGCTTGTTCCTCATGACTTACTCAGCTTTTTTTCTTATGTATAACATCCAGGACTGGTCACCAGCCCGGGGTGGCATTGCCCACACTGAGCTGGGCCCTCCCACATCAATCACCAATCAAGAAAATACACCATAAGCTTTTCTCAATTCGAGTTCTTTCTTCCAAATTGACTCAAGCTTGTTTCAGATTGATATAAAACTAGGGAGTACAGCAACTAAGTGGAGAGATCTCGAAGGAAAAATTACAATGATCAGGAATTCTTTAAAAAGTGCTCAACGTCCTTAGCCATCATGGAAATGCAGATTAAAATTATTTTGATATTTCAGTTTACCCGTCATATTGGCCATCATCATCTGTACAAATGACATTTTTAGGATCTTAAGACTGATGATCAAAGCATTTACCCTATTGTTAAAGAAGTGGGTTATGCTTGTCAATTTATAACTTAGTTTACAAATACAGATCATAAATACTGAAGGTGACTCATGGTTATCTGATCTTTTTTTTTTTTTTGCTGGACATAAATTGGAAACTATCATGGGGTGGGGGAATGAGAAACTATTGGGAAAAAAAAAGGAGACAAGTGGGCCAACTTACCTCAATTTGAATGATATCACTCCATAAACATAGACAAAATCTCACAGCAAACTTTCGGTTCCACTGGCTCTTACAATCTTCCTGCCTCATCTTTCCTCTTCTACTATGATTCCCTGCGCCTTGGGTGCCAGAGCAGTGCTGTAGATATATCAGCTGGGGTCATGCTAACTGCATGGTCACTTGTTGTTTGCATTTTGATCTGTGGTTGTTTTCTGTAACAGTCTCTGTCTACTGCAAGGTGATATTTCTTTGATAAAAATGAGGCCTGTATTTATATGTGGGTATAAGAGTAAATATTTAGAATGTAGCTAGAAATATCAGAGAAGCTTCACCCATGAATTCCCATCAACATGGTTGCCTAGACAATACCAGAACAAGGACATCAGGAGATATGCTAATGTGGAAGGAGGAAATCTAATGGGGCCTCAACCCTACACAAAGAACTACACAGAACTAAGGGATGCCCAGAGCAGGAGAAGTAGTAGTTCCTGGGGAAAAGCCTCCACATTGGTTAATACCAAGAGGCCAGCCCAGAAAAAATATACATGCAAGTAGCATTATATGGACTGAACAGGTTGTATTTACATGTTTAAGTGTGTGTGTGTGTGTGTGTGTGTGTGTGTGTGTGTGTGTGTGTGTGTGTTTTATGATAAAGAAATAGAGGCCATGAGTTTGGTAGAAAATAAGGGGATATATGGAAGGGTTGGACAGAAAAGAGGAAGGGGAAGGGGGAAATGATGTAATTATGTTTTAATTTCAAAAAGTACAAAATTTGGAAAGACTTTGAGCTTATCATCATTGAATTTGTTCTCTGCACAACTTTTAATTAGGAATGTAAAGTTTGTTCAAGATAATTAAGATGAGTGAACAAGACAGTGCCTGTGGATTTCAGATCCCCACACCTAATCATGATGATAAAGATTGAGGAAAAAAATAATTTAAAAATTGCTGCTTTGCTTAGCACTTCAAATAGCTCTCATTTGACTCATGAGGCCTCTTTAGTGTAAAATGGTTGTCTCCTTCTCCTCCTTCTTCCTCTCTCTCTCTCTCTCTCTCTCTCTCTCTCTCTCTCTCTCTCTCTCTCTCTCTCTCTCTGTCTCTCTCTCTCTCTCAGCATCCGTGCTTTCCCAGCATTCTTCATTTTAGCAAAGCCCTGTCACTCAGGCTAATGTTAGCTATTGGTGCCTCCAGGATAAAATCATGTATCTGAGATCCAAGCACTCCTCCATCTCCAGTGCTACCAGCCTGACCCATGATGCTGCTGTCTCTCATCTCTGTCTCTGTCTCTGTCTCTGTCTCTCTCTCTCTCTCTCTCATCTCTCCCTCGGCAGAGTGCAAGAGGCTCTTCAGTGGTCTTCAGCTTTCTGTTTCCACCCATTTCCCCAACTGTCCTTAACCCTTAACTCAGGAGCCAAAGTGATAGCCTATGTCTTTCCTCCATGCAGAGCCTCTTAGCGACTTCCATATCTCTCAAAATCAGTGGTGGAAATCTTTTCTTGATCTGATCTCCCATTCCCGTTGTGACATCATCCCACCCTTCTACTCCGGTGGGAGGGAGAGCAGGATGTTTCCAAACTGATTTCCTGTTCACTTTGCGACATCACCTCCCTACTCTTTCCTCTGCTCCAGTGAGAGGAAGAGGGATTTCTCATTCTGATCTCCCATTCACTGTGTGACATCATCTCTTCCTGCTCCTTCCTCCACTCCAGCACACTAGATCAAACACCATCCTAGTCAAAGGGTTTGCACTCGCTCCTTCAGAAAAGCATTCTTCCCCACAGGATGATGTCATTTCCTCAGCCCCTTTGAATATTTACTCAAGTGTCCCTTTCTCACTAAAGCCGGCCTGGCAACCTTATCCAACTTCACAACAAAGCCTTTTGTCGCTAAAGCCTCTTTGTCTTCCTCACTGATTTCCTCTTTTTAAAAGTTGTTGCTGCTGATGTCTTTATCCATCATTTTATCTTTGTCCCCTGACTGTCATCGTCCCTATTCCTTGAAGACAGAGGATTTGTCATTTGTGTTCTGGTAAGCCTCTGACACACAGTTGAACTCAATAAACGTTTTCAGAAATATTGTTGATTGAATGAATAAATACAAGAGTAATTAAGTTTCTAATTAACAGTAAATTAAAAACAGTTCTCCCTTAGCCAATTATCACCCTGTCTTCTCACACACTAGAAAATAGGCTTTCTCAGCAACTGCTGCAGGGGATTCCAGCATCCCCTGAGATCCCTGGAGGAGTCTAAGGCTTGACATTCTTCAGAAGACTAATTAGACCTCCCAGTCCCAGAGACAAGGGGGGAGGTGGTGGAGAGAAATCATTCCTTCTCCATTTTTCAAAGGCAGGTTGCTTTAACTTCCAAATAGCAAATAATAGCACTGAGTTCTAAGACATAGTGGTACTAGCACATTGCTATTTATATTTGTCATGATGTCTATGACTATCTGTGTGTGTGTTGCATTATATGTATGTACACACATTCAGAAGCACAGTCGAATCTTAAAATGTCTTTAGCTTTGTTCTTGCTATGTACTCAATCACCACAAAACAGTCTTCTAACTGTGGTAAAATATACCCAAAGTGATGGGGCATTAGTGATAATTTTTTCTATTTAAAAATATATGACATATTTATTTATTCCTGTGTGTGTGTGTGTGTGTGTGTGTGTGTGTGTGAGAGAGAGAGAGAGAGAGAGAGAGAGAGAGAGAGAGAGAGAGAGAGAGAGAGAGAGAACATATATGTGGTGGTCAGAGGACCACCTGCAGGAATCAATTCTTTCCTTCCAGTGCGTGGGTCCCAGGAACTGAAAACATCTCGTTAGGTTTAGAAGAAAGTTTGTTTAGCTGCCATGCCATCTTGTTGCCTTGATTTTCAGTTTTACAGTGCTATGTATGATTTGATTAAACTTTCAAAAAAAATCCATTATTTTATAATCAGAAAAGGCAATATCTACTGTGAAAATAAGATGACTATTACTTTCCAAGTTATAATCTCTCTCTAAAACAGAATTGTGATGATGACAACCCCCTCTAAAACCTGTGCCCTAGCATTCTGTGTGAGATAACTGGAAAGTTGACCGGAACAGGGCAACATGGGAGAGGAAAAGCACTACGCACCATAGTTGCATCAAAGAAATAAGTTCCTGTTTCTGGTCAGTCCCACCCTCACGGCCACGGAATGCAGAGACTGAGAACACTCCCAGACTCAGGTCTCTCCTTCCTGAGAGCATTTGCTTCAGTGAATAATTTTGGGAATAATGTTGGGTAGACCGCCTCTCCTCTGGGCTGCAGAAAAGAACTCTTCAGGGCCGTTTGCTCTGCTGTGGGATTTTTCAGGAGAGGAGCAGTCTTGCTTATTTCCAACCAATGTGCGTTTATTTTGTCAGGCTGGGGATCACGGCCTCATTCATGCCACCCTCGGTGCTCCCAGCCCTGCTGGCTGTGGTTCTGAATACAGTGGTGAGTTAGCCTCGGGGGCCTTCCACCACACTTCCAGTCTCAGTCTCCTAGTCTTTCAGGATTAAGAGATAGCTTATCTGTGGAGTTTTTCATACATATCTCCCGAATCAGGGCTGTACAATGCATTTTTCACCTCCACTTCCAAATCGTAAGTAGGAGTCTGTAGAATATACAATATACATCACAGGAATTGGAAAACACTCTTGATTTTTTAATGAAAGCTAGAAAGCTAAAGAACACATATATTATGGAATGCATGATCTTTCCATTCAAAGAATTTGTATAATAATAACAGAGACATCATTTTACTTTATACACATATAAGACACATTTTTTGATAACTTATATGTAATATTGGTAAGGTATTAGCAATGCACATACTGTGGATAGCCTAACTTTAAGATATGAAATATGAAACACAATTATGGGCAAAGTAAATAAGACTTACTAACAGATTACTATGTTTTCTTCTTTACAGTGAAGAACCTTTCTCATTAATAAAGCTCATTATGTTGTTACACTTGTATCAGTATGATGATAGGTCTCTGACAATGTGACCAATACTCTTTTATGAATGGGAGTTTAACATTTGAACATCTTTAGTGGATCAGACAGCATGGTGTGGTGTGGTATGGTGTGGCTTTCTGATGTGTCCCTGGGTTCTATTGCTGCATAACTTATAAAAGGAAATGAGGGGTTTTTAGGAGATGCCAAGCGGAGACAGAGTTAGGCTGAACAGGGCAGGACGGGTGAGCATTGGCCGGAGCAGGACAGTTAGGTCCCTGCTATATTGAGACCTAGAAGGAAACTCAGGAAGTTTGAAAGCAGGAAGGCCAATGAGACAGACAGTGCCAGAAGGACGCTCACTAGTCTTGTGGAGGAAAAGTGGTGATGGTTAGAGTTGTACTGGAAGGCTGGCGGGAACCTGTAGAGATGGACACAGGGAAGCGGGGTCTACCAGCACACAGGGGGGCTTGTGAAGTAGGCTTATTCTGGACTGGTAAGATCTCCTAAGACATCGGGAGGAGCAGGTTTTACAAAGTTTTGCCGGAAGATGAGAGATACAGGGAAGGGAACCATGGAGCTGGCCTGGTCTAACTGCCTTGAGAGGCATGGGGTTTTCAGGTTAGAGTCCGTGGCTCCTGGAGCACAGCATGCCTTCCAGCTCCTGAGAGTGCAACACACTCCCTCAGGCAGTAAAGCAGCATCCAGGCCGATTGTGTCTTTCTGTATGTTCCTTTAGTGGTCCAGGAAGTATGGAGGCTTGACAGGACAATTGGTCTTAGACATTAATCTTACATCCCCTGTGTAGCTTACAAACTCCACTGTATCCTGGCAACTACAGCTGTATCGATCCTGGCAATTGTCATGACATCCTGTTTCTGATAAAGGTATACAAAGTCCAATTGCTCTCAATAAAACTGTTACAGCCTCAGTCTTGTTGTGCCCCATCCAAGTGACCTGATTTAATTCCCCAGGCCACATCAAGTGACCTTGGCCAGGTAAGTAAGTGCAGGCGCTTAAAGTACAGTCTCTATGGGAGAGCCCTGCCCATCATTTCAAAGGTCCCCCGGTATTGTCACAGGTGAAGTGGAAGCCTGAGGGTGAGGTAAGCTATTTGAGACAAGTGAAGACACATGCAGGGGAGAGAGAGAGAGACAGAGACAGACAGAGAGATAGACAGAGACACAGAGAGAGACAGACAGACAGACAGAGAGGGGAGAGAATCTTTATAAAGTAGAGAGGGTGTTCAGGAGCTGGAAAAATCCAACCATCATTGCTTTGACGTTTTTCTTGACAACATGTCTATATAAATCAGGATCCAACCAGGAGCACAGACAGAGTTTGGCTTTGAGACAGTGTTAGCTGGCCAAACATAGTGAGGCTAACGTTAAAACTCTAAAGATAAGTGTTCCGGTTTTTGTGGCAGCTGAATTCATGAGGATATGAAGGTATCACACAAACTTTCAGGAAGTCACAAACAGCCACAGACAGAGGTCAAGTAGAGAAAGATAGATAAAGACAAGCAGGAAATGGAATCCCAGAGGCTAGGGAAAGTATTTTAGATAGGAATTGGCTTAGAAAGAAGTTTGGTTTTTTTGTTTGTTTGTTTGTTTGTTTTTGTTTTTGTTTTTAATTAGTAGAGCCCTTCAAGAAAGCAAGAGATTCTGGAAATCTATTCTGTTAGACAGCTTTGGTGAGGAGAGTGAGACAGTTTTGTGGGAATGCGGAGCAAGACGTGGGGACACGCAGAGCAAGTGTACACCCTCCTTTGAGAAGTTACTCTCTGAGAGACAAAAAGGCTGCTTCAAAAGCCTCCTTGGCCTGTAATACTGGCACTAAGAAGGCTGAGGCAGGAGGATCACAAGTTCAAGGCCAGCCTGGGCTACATAGTGAAATCGTATCTCAAGTAATTAACAGTAACAATACAACCTCATCTTTCTTGGAGAGATGATTGGCATCCAGTGCACAGGTTCAGTGATTAGTAAGATGTATTGTTCTGGTAATTTCAGTATAAATAAGTTTTGTAATTGTGGCACAGTTATTTTCTAGACTTGGAAAAATGTTACCGAACATAATGCCCATTCCTGAGGTCACTGCTTCTTTCAGAACAGGTGGGGTTCAGTTGCTTCTCTGGGCAGCTCTCGGTGTCACCTGATCCTTGTCCCCAGCTCCAGTTACCACCATCCTTTCCTTAGCACTAAGTCGTAAGTCAGGAGACGTTTAAATGTAAAAGCAGATCTTCTTGCTATGTGTTTTTCCCCTACAAAATACATAACCAAGAGCATTGATTTACTTTCCTAAAGCTGCTGGTTAAAGCATTTAAGAAATGTGTTACTCAGAGCACTTATAGCTTTCAGAAGCTCTTGGATGAATAGCAAATGCTACATCACACAGCTTTCTCATTTCAAGTAGTTCTGAATGTTTTCATTGAAGGATTTCACTCCAAAAATGTTTCTAGCCATGAGATTTTATTTTTATATTTCTTTTTTGATCGTTTCTTTTGCCTGATCTCTCTCTCTCTCTGTCTCTCTCTGTCTCTGTCTCTCTCTGTCTCTCTCTCTCTCTCTGTCACACACATACACAGAAAGACAGAGACAGCTCTAGAGAGCAATGAGTACACAGATTTCACCAAAATTGGGTTTTAATTTCCTGTGTTACTATTACTATTACTTGATGACACACTCACTTTGGGAAAAGTTTTTAGATCTTTTAGGCCAGGAGTTCATACTTTTGCCTTATGGAAGGGTTCGACATAAGGGCAAAAAGAAGCTGCCATGGAACATTTCAGCATCATCCCTCTTCTTCCTGCAAAGAAAGTGCTGTGTGTGCTCCTCAGAAATCCATCCATCTGCTTTCACATCAAAGGTTAACATTCTGCTCTCCATTGGTTTCAGTAAACTATTATTAAGTGCCAGTTATGCACCAGACATTCCTTCAATAAAGGCAGATACAACAGAGAATAATCCAAACAATAATCCCTTAAAAATATAATGTGGGGAGAGATGAAATAGGTAAGGAAATACTTTATGAGCCACAGGGGGAAAAAACCCTATGCTATCCAGAACAATGAGCCAGACTTGGAGTGAGTGGGAAAGGGTGAAGTACTAAACCCTGAAATGGGAGAGGCCAAGGTGGGTACCTGTAGCTAGAGTTTTCCTGCCTTGCCCACAGTCAGGACAAATCTTTGTCACCCGCCAGTCCCACAGCCGCTCAGACCCAACCAAGTAAACACAGAGACTTATATTGCTTACAAACTGTATGGCTGTGCAGGCTTTTTGCTAACTGTTCTTATAGCTTAAATTAATTCATTTCCATAAATCTATACCTTGCCATGTGGCTCGTGGCTTACCGGCATCTTCATATGCTGCTTGTTCTGGCGGCGGCTGGCTGTGTCTCTTTCTGCCTTCCTGTTCTTTCTTTTCTCCTCTCTGTTAGTCCCGCCTATACTTCCTGCCTAGCCTCTGGCCAATCGGTGTTTTATTTATTGACCAATCAGAGCAACACATTTGCCATACAGAACATCCCACGGCAGGTACCAGTATCAGAATCCAGTCAGGCTGTGGCATTTTCCAAGGAGACAGTGAAGAACTATAGGGACAGGGCAATGCTCACAGATTAAGGCTATTTACCTGTAGGCAGCCCTGGAGACAGGATTCTCCTTACGGGATCTATTTCACAAGAGTGCATTTCACTTGAACCACTGAGCTAAATCACAAGACAAATGGTTTTATTTAAGATACATCTCTTTAATCATCATCTTGTTACTTCCTCCATGAAGCATGGCTTCCCTCCTTGAGTCAAAAGAGAAACAGAACAGAATTCAGAACTGCATTTCAGGAAGTTTATAGTAGATACAGCAGTCATTAAGGTGTGAGGACTTTATAGACCTGCAGTCCCTTGGCACATTCTGTCAATTTAAGGCTTTTTATCCTAACAACGAATCCGATGTGTTGCTACTACTTAAATTGTATGTACATGCCAACAAGCAAACATAATACCTCATACTGGCGATAGATAATTCCGCCAAGTAGACATGCAAGTGTAGAGGTCTTCCCAGGCGCAAATGACGTCAGCCAGCACTCTCGGCTTCGTGATAGCCAAATAAGTCTGTTTTTTTGAGGGAAATAGAATCACAAATATCCATAAAAAGAATACTTCATTTGTCAATTTGTAAAATAGACCCATAAATTCAGTACCTATGTAAAAATGCCAAAGATCTTGTTTTCATTTGGGGAAAATTCAGCTTTTAAATATTATGCCAAAAATGTGCAGCCGAATGTTTTACTTTGGGTACATGAATTCCCGAGTTGTTGAAAAAAGAAAAAAAAAAAAAGGTGTCAGCACACTTTCATGCTTGGTATAATATGGGTGTGTCCTTGCTTCCTGGAAGCCCTCTTCAAACTCAGATTCCTTGTCCTCTGATTCCTTGTCTCCATCCTGGAAATACACAAAAGTAACCACAATAGCTGAATCCCTCTGCAAATGTGGTGTCATTGTTTGGGGCAAAGTCTCCCTATGTAGCCCAGGCTAGCCTGGAACTTCAGCCTCCTGAATGCCAGGATTACATGTGTGTCCCACCATGTCTGGCTATTCCTTTTCCCCTTTGATGAATTCTTGGTCTATTTTTACTTCCCTGCCAAACCTTTCACATTAATTAGCCTTTGCCTTTGGTTATGTGAATGAAATACAAAGATGTTCTTCTGATCAAGCACTTATGTGGCATAAAATAAAAATAAAAAAAATTAAATTCCATTAAGCCATAGAATGATCAAGGCAACAAAGACCACAAAGTTACCTCACAGCAGAAAGGGAAGAAAAATCCAATTTTCTCAAAAGTCTCAGGTACCACAGTGGACAGGCTCCAGAAGAAAGCTGGCCACCGCAGGGCAGTGGTCCACTTGTGTCCTCTCTCCTCCGTCCGGTGCTGAGGAAGTTCACTGGGGCAGCAGTGAGGCCACATATTAAATGACAGCTAGATTGCAAAGTCACCATCTTGTGTCCCCTTCCTTTCAGTAGTATGCTGTCAACATTTTCTAAACATAGTAATCATGCTGCTGTTATGAAGTCTAATTAAACCCCAGGCCTGAAGAAACCTGAAAGGAATCTTGTTTTGTGATGGTCTATAGTTAGGAAACTGATCTATATTGAAACCTGTAAAAGACAAGGAAACATTTCAGGGAATGGATATAAATCTCTCAACAGGCAGAGCTTCATCACAGTGCTAGTGAGGTCATCTAACAGGTTAACCAGAAACCACCTCATGCAATTTTGTGTCTGTTTCACAAGATTGCCTTATGGTTAGTTCCTGCAACCAATATGGCTGAGATGCGTGAGGAACACTTTGTTTTTTATCAAATTCATAATGTAGCATCTCTTAGAATTAAATCAGTTTTGATGGCGATAAATGATGTTTGAGGGTACCTCCTTCCTTTTCTCCCACTTTCGCCTGGAAATACTAGGTACGTCAAATATAGAAAATTTTCCTATTCATAGTCTGGACTTCCTAGGACCTCAGGGTATGTAAATTCTGTCAATACATTTTAGTCAATTTGTATTTCCTCTGATGAAATTGAAGAATGTAATTTCTACATTTCTGTGGTGTGTGTGTGTGTGTGTGTGTGTGTGTGTGTGTGTGTGTGTGTGTGTGGTATTGTGTTTTGTTTTTGTTTTTGCTTAAAGGAAACTTTTCATATGATAAAACAGAATCAGTGCTGCCCATCCCCCAGGGCCTTGTCCCTTTGGGCACTGGCTGAAGGGGCTTCCAAGAGATCTCAAAGCCTAACATTTCTAACCAGCTTCCTCTTTTTTCTCCCATTTGTTGTCAATATTAAAGTCTAGGATACTAGAAACTAAATGCTTAGGTTAGAAAACTTAGAAACTGACCATGTTATGCAGAGAAGGGCACAGGTTCATAAAGGACAGAAGAATTTGTCGTTTTGGGGAACTCCCTGGCACTAGATGGCCTAAAATAATAACACAAAATGCACCATCGTCAACAACTCCTTCTTGTAATCATTCATAACCACTGTTGGTCCTGGCACCGTGAAATGGGTGGTTGGTAAGTGCTGGAAGTTGAACTTACCCGAATTAACAGCCACTTTCCTTCTAGACCTCTGGTTGCCTCAACGTTTTCAATATAGTTACATTAGATCTAGCCAAGGTGATTTCTATGCATGTGTAGAAAAGGATTCCTGCTGCTCCCCAGCCTCCATCATCCCGGAAACCTCATCTCTGAAGTAATTTTTCCAAATCAATTGCCATGTCTTATTTCCTAAAATCCTCTTGACTTCACCTTTCTCTGTCACAACAACTTCATTAGTATTTCATTAATCCTCACATCAATTCAAGACTCAGATAATCAAAATGATAATATCTTGTGTTTCTCCCCTTTCTAAGTATTCCCTCACATTCCTTCTCATTTTCTGGGTTCCTAGAACTATGTGCAAAACTGTCCTCAAACTCACAACCTCCTGCCTCAGCCTCCTGAGTGCTAGGATTGCAAGCATGTGCGATGGCAATGTTCTTATATTTTAAAGACAATCCCAACAGGCCTGTTCTCCAAGAAGTACAGGAAGCAGAGGGCTAGACCAGAGACGTAAGTAGGGACAGATGTGAAAGGCTCATCCCTACTGCCTAAATCTGTCAACTAGACTTCACATTCTATATATATTACCACTAGTTGGGGGGCTTCTCAAAACAGGGCTACCTATCAAGGACCAAGTGCTGAAACCTAAGAGTGATAAGGCCATTCTAGATTCAAACCATAACATTCCACCCTGGCCTCCACAGTTTCCTGCTTACCTCATATTAAAAAGATGCATTCAACCTAACTTTGAGAGTTCCCACAATCTTAACAGTCCTGATGTTGTTCAAAAGTCAAGAGCTACTTCTGAGACTGAAGGCAAACTTAAGGCTGCAAAGTGCATGCTTTTATAAAATCAAAATACGTCTATTGTACAATAGCACAGAGTGAACATTCTTATCCCAAAAGAGAGGAATGGGGATGTAGAAGGAAAAACCAGGTCAAGGCAAGACCAAAAAGCACTGGAGCATACATTGAATCCTACAACTCAGCGTCCAGCATTCAGGGCGTATGATGGCATTATCTGAGCTCTAACAGGCTGGAGTAGTCCAGTTTCACAGGGCTGTCCTTTGCAGTGCATGTGGTTTCTCCCTTGGGATAGCTCCGTGGATTCCCTTCTTTGACAGTCATCCCACATGGCTGGAACTTCCGACATGCAGGGGTCTTCATCACAACTCAAGCACCGCATTCACAGCTTCACACATGAATCAGTCCGGACCTCCACAGAAAGATTCCACGCCTGCTGTGCACTGCCCATCTCAGAGGCTTTCCTCCAGAACCTTGACCCAAACCTCAATGACCCTGACCCTCCTGCACCCTGCATCCTGATAAACCAGCACCATCGGTAAGAAGCCACATCCTGCTGTCCAGTCAAGGCACAGCCAGGCCAGGCCTTCTTGTACCATGACTGTAATGACCTTCAAGTGGCAGCATGGCTGAACTGCTGGAGACATTTCCCTAGGTGGGCCTGTTTCCGAGGGGCATCCAGGATTCCCTATCTTCTCAAATGAAAGTCTTTCAAGTGGGTTTCCAGTTTCGTACAGGAGATCATTAGATGGGAATCACCATTCCCTCAGGTCACCTTGGCTATTATCCCAGTGTAAAGTGTGTGTTTTCTTTAATAGTTGAGACACTTGTTCTCAAGTGCTTTGTCCGGTTATTGTGCTCATGCTCTCAAACTGCACATTTTAAGATATTTCTCTCTTTCTATTCTCACTGTAAATTTGGCTAAAAAATAGCCAGTAGTGACCATGACGTAGGTGGGATACTATGCTATTTTGAAATTTCCTCTGCCCAACAAATTAGTCAATTACTTGTAAGTGTAGCCTTCCTCAGGTTTCAGTCATATGTAGGGCATAGTCTGACTCCGCATCAGTGTGCCCTGTGAATGGCTTGAGTCTTGTTCCTGACAGAGTCCTTGTCCTGGTCTGAAACTCTATGAGAAGCATCTGTATTTCTGTCATTGCTCTGGTTCCTGAACTTCCATCAGAGTGCCCCATCAAGCTCTGCCTCCAACATCCTAAGGGTTCTGTAGTCTATCTCCAAACTCTTCTGTATTCTTCTTACAGACCAGTCCCGATGCCTAAGAACCACATGGTCAGATTTGTCACAACTTTGACCTGACTTCGTTAGCAACTTCCTCTGTTAGTTATTTTTCCTGTTGCTCTGACAAAAAAATCTGAGAGGAGTAAGAGAGGAGAGGTTTATTCTGGTCACTGCTTCGGGGGATTTCAGTCCACCATGGCAGAGAAGGCGTGGGAGAATGGCTCCTGCTGTTTCCTACATGGAAGCTGGAATGGGAAGCAGAGAACTGGGTCAGAACCACAGATGGTACAACTTCAAGGCCTGTTTGTAGCAGCTCGAGTCTACTAGCTAGACTTCATGTCCCAAACGTCCTGTCACTTACCAAACAGCACCACTAGCTTCTCAGAGCAGCGGATGATGGGGCAGACTCCATCAAGGAGCAACAGACAGTGCACTCAATGTTGGCATTCTCATTGAGGCCTTTGGTATTGAAACACTTGGTTGAATGGTACCACTGTTACCATTTCAATGGTTGAGTGGTAACGTGTGTTACTGCTCTTGTGCAGATCCAGGAAGCCGGGATTTCCGGCTCCCAGGCAGTGACTACTACTACCCCTTCTCAGTAGAGACCATGGTGTTGTTCAGCCCTTGACAGCATCAAGTGTTACATTCACAGGCTTAGGGCATCTGAGAACCTTGGCTCTTAAGTCCTGGCAGCTCTGACTCTTCCACTGACCTGGACCCACTGTTACTTTCTCTGGCTCTCTACAGCCTTGAGCCCCCTTCCTCTCATCCTGGCCTCATGACTCATTGTTTTCTGTCCCGCTGCTTTCTGAACCCCTCAGATGTCTCCGGTTGTGACTGTAGTTGCTTCTGCTACCACAGTCTCTCTTCAGCTTAAGCCCTCTCAAATCCATGGCTTCCTGTTTCTTTATTATTACTGGTGTGTGTGTGTGTGTGTGTGTGTGTGTGTGTGTGTGTGTGTGTGTGTGTAAATATATAACTACAACCTGCTCCATCCCGTTGGAGTTGTGTGTATGTACATGATTTCAGTGCTGACCACTTAGTGTTGTACAGCCAATTAACTAACAGTTTAATTTGGTTTCTTGAATGGAGCCTGGGGACAGATTATTTTTCTCATAATTCCTTAGCACAAGGAGGCTGGATGTACTATGGATTATTTTCCAATGTTGTGCCAAGCTTGGGGAATAAGACTTGTAAGCCTTTCCATGAAGGAATATCAGCTCCAGGGAAAAGGAAATGTATGTACAAATTATTGCTACATGTTGAGCCCAAAAGTACCGGTGAAGGGATAATGGCAGCCAAAACATTGTAGTGTGCCAGCTTCTTACAAGACAATCAGCACAAACAAAAGCACTCAGAAGACCTTCACTTCTCCATTCTACATTTCTTAGATGGCAGGATAACCCAAAGTTTGCAATCAGGAAAACGACTCCAAGGACATACCTTAGAAAAATATAATAAATAAGGGGAATGTAATGCCATAACTCTATCTTCAGACTTACATATTGGCAATTTCTTTTAATATTGAAAATGGAAGCCACAAATCCCAGGTTTCCTTTCATTATTTATTTTCCATTACTCAAAGACTCAACTTTATCATGTGATTAGATTATGGGTCCGAAGAAATGTTGTATGGAAGTTATGTACCAGTTCTAGACACACTATAAAGTTAATACAAGTGAATAAGTGCATAAGTGAATGAGGTGAAGTGGACTAGAGAGATGGCTCAGCAGTTAGAGCACCCGCTCCTCTTGCAGAGGACCCAAGTTTGGTTCTCAGCATCCATGTCAAACAGCTTACAACCTCTAGTAACTCCAGTTCCACGGGACCCAACACCTCTAACCTCCAAGAGCACCACACCCACACACACATACCTCTATATACATGCATACATACCCCTATATACATGCATACACATATATATGCACACACATATATCTTTAATCTATTTAAAATCTTTTTTTAAGAGGAGGTGATAAGGATTAAGGAGATACACATACACACAAGCACCCACACTCATGCACATACATAACACACACACACACACACACACACTGAAATGATAGTATATATAAGTAGGGATTGAGTTCAGTAGTGATATGGCATTTATCTAGTATGTATGAGACCCTGGTTCAGTTATCACCACTGAGAAATAAAAAGAATGAGTTGATAGCACAGGAAGGAAAAGTACAGGAATGATAACTCTAGGATGGTGGATATTGCTAATTTGTTTGACTATAATAGTCACATATATCACATCTATATGTATGTAGCTTATGTGTCAGCATGTAAAATAGACGCATATGCACATGTACATGTCTGCATATTATGCATATACATACCCATGCATTCACTTTCATTGCTGTCTATTGATTACAAGAGGGGGATAGCGCCTTTCCATTCAAGAGGACAGGACATAGTTCCATCATTAAACGGAAGGAGTATCAAAGAACTTGCAGCCATTTATGTAAAGCATCACTCACGAAAGAGGCGGCTAAACACAGCACAAGGAGGAGGGTTTAGGAGTTAGGAAGACAAGGGTCTGTCTTTCTTGAACAACTAATCTTGCTTGATCCTGTTTTTCTAGCTGTGAAGTGAGAAGAGAGCTTTTGTATAGAGTTTTTGGATTATCATGACGGTTAGATGAGCACATGTCACAATGTGCTCACTACAATGCTGGACACATAGTCAAGGCCTAATAAAGAATAGCTCCCTCTCTCAATCCAAATTAAATCCAAGTACTAAATTATCACGATGTCCTATGATACAGAAATGTCTCGCATTACATACACAATGCACATTTCCTGCTTTGTATTAATTTCTATTTTTGAAAGCTGTTTTCAAATTTTCCTTGAAGTTGGATTTTTTTTAAAAGGAAGACAATTTTGAAATAATGAATACCACAGTTCTTGGAGGCAAAGAAATGCTGTACACATAAAAGCCATGAGACAAGATTAAAAATGAAGTTGGTATCTCTAAGTACTGCTCATTGACAGACTGCTATGCAGAAGGGCAACAAGGGTAGAAGTCATGTGCCTCTTGGCTCACACTTTAGGAACTATGGCTCTCTTGGTGGAGGGAGCCTCCAGTGCCCCATTTGCCAAACTCAGAGATGCCATGCTGTGGAAAGTTGCCCTGCCTGGAAAGGCAGAGCAAGGTGAAGCGATCATCTCTCATGAACTGGATGCTCCAAGTAACAGCAAAAATATTATAAAAGGGGTGAAATGTGCTTTTCATGGGAAAATTAAAACCTTAGGATAAAGAAAGCCAAAATTCACATATGTGAAGAGGATAAAGCAAGTTATGTTAGGCACTGAGAATCCAAGTTTAAGGGGCCTCAGCATTTATGGAGAACTACCCATAATAACCAGGAGAAGGAACCAACCTAGATGTCCATCAACAGAGGAATGGATGGAGTGGATTTCTTTCAACCACAAAGAAGAACAAAGTTATGTTATTTACAGGAAAGTGGATGTGGCCGGAGATCAAATTAAGCAAATTAAGCCAGGCTCAGGAAGACACGTGTTAGCACGTTTTCTGAAAATACACATATAAACATAGAAGTGAAATTGTCTAGGAAACAAAGTGGACAGCTGGGAAGAGGAAGGGAAAGGGAGAAGTGGGGCGATGAGGGAGAAGTCAGCTCAGCTTAGCGTATATATTTGTGTGAAAAAATGTAAAAAATCAACAGGAAAACCAGGATTTCTCTGTCCCTTCCTTCACATTCAGCCCTCTCCCCCCACAACAAAAATAAAAACAGTTCAACATTGGAAGTCAGTACTTGCCCTCCACAACCTGAATCATTTAACCATTTTCTCTCCTCCCAAAGAAAGCCATCTCTGGCAAGTTCTTTATTGGGCTGTCAATTTTTGTTCACCAGGCAAAAACAATTTTTGTTCATCTAAGTACCTACAGCCCTCGGACACCCACAGCAGATGGAGGCTAAGGATTTTTAACATACCCAAGAAATGCAAGCCACAATGCAACAGGGAGGCTGCTGTCCAAGAAAGCTGTTCATCTGACTGGTAGAGCATGAAACAGCTTTCTGGTTCAACAAAAGGCAGCCAATGTCCTGCTTAGGAAACTGTGGGACTCTAGTAAGGACTTGCATCAAACTTATAGAGTTTTCCATCTTTTCAAGTGTTCAAGTTCTAGTCTTAAAATGCACCATAAGCATCTGAAAGTTGAAAATCCAAAAGTAAGAAAGGTTCTGAAGTTTTAATGAAGTTTAATCATCACTTGCTACATAACATTGGGAACCTTAACATTTAGTTTAGTCTTTATCACTAAAATAGAGATGGTATTTATTGAGTTCTAGGGTTCTTGTGAGATCTAGCTGAGACACCAAGCATGCACTTGACAATCTGTATGAACATGGCGTCTGATAAATTATAGTGTTGCACTGTTATTGATACAAGTCTATAGCAACTCAGTGGCTTAATCAAACCTTCATGCTTAGCTCTCTTCTTAAGGATTCAGATTTTACCAAAGGAAGAGCAGTATTAGCATTCACTCAATTCCACAAGTGGTTTTTAAGTCTCAACCAGGTTTGGAAATCAAGTTAGCTAACTCTCTGGGTTAAAAAGCAAAATTTTAAGTCATACTTTATTTTTGAAAATTTATTTATTTCTTCTTCTCTCATATATTACATCCCAACCACAGTTTCCCATCCCTCCTCTTCTCTCAGCCCCCATCCCCCACCTCCCATCTCCCCAGATCCACTCCTTCTCCTTTCCCTTCAGAGAATGGCAGGCTTCCCAGGGATATCAACCAAACATGGCATATCACATTATAGTAAAACTGGGCACACCACCTCATATTAAGTCTGGATGAGGCAACCCAGTAGGAGGAAAAAGTTCCCAAAAGCAAGCAAAAGAGTCAGAGACAGCCCCTGCTCCCACTGTTAGTAGTCACACAGAAACACCAAGCTACACAACCATAACATGTATGTAGAGGACCTAGGTCAGACCCCTACAGGCTCCCTGATTGTTGGTTTAGTCTCTGTGGGCCCCTATGGGCCCTGGTTAGCTGATTCTGTGGGCCATTTTCTTGTGGTGTCTTGACCCCTCTGGCTCCTACAATATTTCCTTTCCCTCTTCTGCAGGGTTCTCCAAGCTCTGCCTAAAACGTTTGGCTGTGGGTCTCTGTATCTGCTTCCACCAGCTGCTAGATGAAGCCTCTCTGAAGAAAATTGTGCTAGGCTCTGGTCTGGTTACAAAAGATGACCTGTTCAGGTTCCTATTGCCCATTCCTAGGAGTCTTTGCTAGGGTCACCCCCATGGAATCCTGGGAATTTCCATTGTATAGGTTTCTACCTCACTCCTGGAATGCCATCCAATTCCAGTCAGCTCTCCCAGTTCTAGTCTTGTTGTTGTTCTGAAGCCATGTCAGAATTTTGTGAGACTGATGTTAATCACCTCATTCCATATTTAGAAAGTGGAATCGTTGTCTGTGTTCTCACAGACAATAGCAGAGATCAAGAATTCTTCTGATTCAGATAGTCCAGTGTTTCTCACGGCTTTAATTTGTCTGTTTACCTTCATTTAAAACATTAGTAGATGGGTTTCATATCATTAATGTAACACAAAGAGTGTGACCATCCATGATTCATAAGATATTTAATAGTCAAAATGCAAATGTGTGTATATATATATATTTGTGTGTATCCTCTCGTGTGTGTGTGTGTGTGTGTGTGTGTGTGTGTGTGTGTGTGTGTGTGAATTTATTAGTTGGGATGTTAACTTCTAGTTTGTACCTTTCTTCATTCTCTTCAGAATCTCTAAAGAAGAACTGAGGCTGCTGGTTTTAGAGACTCTCAATATTAAAAAAAAAATCCTTTATATCTCTAGTTCAGAGACTTTTCACCTTGTCTTATTTTAATTAATTATATTAATCACATTAACCATCAAGGAGACACCCTAACTTTAATTAACTAGAGAAATATTGGCAAGAGACTTAATTAAATGGTAATCAGATTTAAGGCAACATTATTAAGATATGATTATAATGTCATAGTTCATTATCATGAAATTAAGTGTATCAAGAAACAATTGTCTAAGCTTTCAATTTATTTTTCATCATTTATAAACTTGACTCCGCACCTTGGAGGATGTGAACTGAATTCTTGGAACATTTCCATTATTACAGGAAGGCATTTGCGAATTCTGTGCTTCTGGCAGGGGACGAGCCAAGAAGAGATGCTGAGGTCAAGGCAGCTTCTTTCAGCTTTGGCCCTATACTTTGGGTTTCTGAATTCTACTGCTTTTCTATACGTCAGTGCCAAGAGGGTTTTGCACCCTCTAAGGATAAGGGACCCCCCACCACCACTGTCATATGTATTCTGCACCCAGAGACTTTTTTCCTTTGGTGTCGGCTTTAAGGTTATTAATACCCTTTTATGTCTGAGGTATCCTCACCTGTGGGCTGGGGTATAAAATCACCCAGATAGGTAAAGTATGTATTGTTCGTTTGTTTGGCGACCTTTCACTTAGGAAAATAATCAAAGGGTAATGGTAATGACTTCGTTTGTAAGGCGCAAAGAACATTTGTTCTGGTCCCATGCTCACATCTTCAATCTGCAGCTCCCATATTCAATTTTAGACATTACTGTGGAGTCCTAATAGAGTAATGGTCCACTTCAGAAAGCCAGAGACCACCAAGAAACGTGAGCCTTTATCTGGGTGTAGTTTCTCTCCATCAATTTTATACATTCTTCAGTTACAAATACTGACCCAGTAGCAATAAGAACTCATTACCATGTGCTACTGGCTTTCATTTGCCCAGGCACTATGATGAAAGAAAAACTATCCTCAAATTCCTTAATTATCTTTCAAGTTCCTTTTCTGATGGTTTAATTTAATATTTTGAGGGCTTGCTAAGATTTTCTTTTAATCGTTGGCAAGGTCTTTTTAACATTTTTGACTCATATCTACACATTCCGTCAGCAAAGATGAACTCTTTGGATATTGCCCTCTGAACCCCCATTACATATATGTATCCTTTGTGCATATCGAGGGTGGGGGAGGTGGGGTCATGAGCCCCAGAACCTGTTCATGGTGTCTTAAGGATTGATGTGGCTTAGAACCACTGAGAGATAGTGTGTGGCTTTCTGAATCCCAAAGAAGAGTTTGGGATCAAAGGAAACAGGACAAAGAACCAGGAAAAATGGGTGAAAAGTAGATGAGGAACTATTTTATGTTTCAGTTTCTAGTTCTGAAAACTTGACTGCTGAGTGGTTTGGTACCACATCGGAAGTGTAGGAGGAGAGCATTTCGGACACCATGGAAGCTCCACGAAGAAATGCTCTATTAGGCTGTATCAGGATGGATGTGGACCCTGGGTGATGTAACATGAATCTTAAAAGGTCTTATTAATAAAAACAAACCCAGGGCCAGGTATTGGTGTGAATGCTGAAAGATCAGAGAAGGAGAAGAAGCCACAGCTACCTCACCTTGCCAATTCCTCAGCTGATTCTGTTTCTTCAGACTGGAAGCCTCTGAGTCCTCATCCGGAATGAATTTCAGCTGAACTGCTGCTCAAAGCTAAAAGCTCAACCAGCTCTAGTTCCAGGTCCTCATGCCTTATACCTTTCTGCTTCCTGCTATCACTTTCTGGGATTAAAGGCATGTGTCACCATGCCTGGCTGTTTCTTGTGTCTTTGAAATCACAGAGATCCAGACAGATCTCTGCCTTTGGAATGCTAGGATTAAAGGTGTGTTCCACCATTTTCTGGCCTCTATATCTAGTGGCTGTTCTGTTGTCTGAGCCCAGAAAAGTTTATTAGGGTATGCAATATTTTGGGGAAACACAATATCACCACAGGGTGATGTACATTATACAGAATGACTTTCTAGTTACAATCGCCAGAGATGGAAATCAGGAGGTTTCATGCTTGTGTGTGGCAGAGGCCAAAGGATACAACCCAGGTTTCAGGAAATGTTAAAAACCAATTGAGAAAGGGTTGGTAGCAATTCTGAATGGGAATTGGAAGTACATGGTTAGTGATTTTAAGTGAATATAAAATGATTGAAATCTCTTTGAGGTTTTCCTACCTCTTTAACTACCCATCCTGTAGTTTTAAATCTCTAACATGGACTCTATCATGTACCCTTGCTATTCTATGATATCTTTTCCTGCTAGGGTCCACATTGAAGACTGACATCAGTATGTATAGTTTTGTCTGTGTTGCAGTTTTGCATGAAGCTCAAAACCCAGGCATAAACACTTGGGTTTCTGTGTGCTCCAGCATCCCATGCACAGTGAGGCGCTGTATTTCATTTTTACTCCTCAGCTCTGCTAGCTAAGCTCTGAAGTACACATCAACATTCTAAACTAAAATTATTAACTCAGGCATTCCTCCTCCCTGTTGTTTGCTAGCTTAAAAACTTCTTCTTGCAACTTTCTTCAGTCTTTTGGGGACTTTTGGTCCATAAAGTCTCCATCTTCTCTTTTTTTATTACTCCTGTTCTCACTCTTTTCATCCTTTCTGGTGTTCGTAGTGTATATTTTATAATATCTTAAGAACATGTTTAAGATCTTTGCATTTCTGTCTTCCTACCTGGACCTGACAAAGTTTTCTACTGAAGACACCCATGCTACTATGTAGATTAGTGTGATTATAAGTTCATGATCACAAATACCAAGTGCACATTTCCTTTAGATTACATGGTTTAAGAATAAAGAATAAAGAAAGCCACACTATAACAAAAGCACAATCACTGTGTGGATGTTAGGAAGAAATAAAATTTAGAACTTTCAATTGTTATATAAAATATAGAGCATTCAAGTATATTTCAATTTGGTAAACACTAAGGTTTTGACATATAAAAATACAAAATATGACTTACATACTTGTATGAAAATATTCATTTTTTGCCCAATATTAAGTTTAATTGAATGCCTTGTCTATTTATCTGTACAACCACCTTGGTTAAGAGGTAAAAAACTGGACTAGGGAAATACAGCAAGTTTGCCTATAGTAGCAAGGGCCTGGACTCTTGCATTACTTATAGTTTTTCTCTTTATTACATGTGGTAAAGCGATAAATGTGGAAGAGTCACCCTGGGATAGGGCCGGAGGTGTAGGAAGTAGCCAGATGCCTTGATATTACTCTGTTGAATTCTCAAACTTCATTAGAATTAAGCAAATACTTTAAAGGTGGTAAAGAAGTTTTAACTGTGTGCTCTTCTCAGGGCTTCGTATTGTCACACAGGTATTGGGTGCTTTTATATCAGAAAGGCAAAGCCACTCTTCAGAGGACACAGACAAAGAAGCTTTTTAGAAGAGCTTGGGTATAGGCGAACTTTTCTTTCTCACCCACCAGTTCTAAAATAACTGACACAGAGACTCAATATTAATTATAAATGCTCAGCTGATAGCTCAGGCTTGTTACTAACTAGCTCTTACAACTTAAATTAACCTCTGAGTTTACTTAAGACTGTATTTAGGGAGCAGATGCTAAGTCATAAATGGTTTTCAGAATTTGCATACAAGAACAGTATAATTCAAGATTATTCACTTGGACAGTATAGCCACCAGTAACTTCTTCTTGCTAATTCAATACAGTGTTTTTCAACTTCAGTACTATTGACATTCTGTGCCAGGTGGATTTTGCCGGTAAGGAATGATGTGACCCCACCCATCACAGGATGCCTGGCAACATGCTCACCTCTAGTTCTTGCTTCCATGCCACTGTGTTATGAACTGCAAGAACCAGAAGTATTTCCATATAATGCCTTAATGTTCTTTAGTGAAGTAAAATTGCCTGTCTGAGAACCATGGATCTCACAGTATTCCTATTAGTACAGGTATTCTTCAGCTAAAAGTTTTCAAACATCCTAATAAGTTACAAGTAGTTGGGATACTGACTTCTGTTCTTTGGAAGGTGTTTTGAAAGGACAGACATAGACAAGAACACCAAATGAATACAACAGGGAAAGACGTGATAATAAAGTTAATTTTTCAACAATAAGCCAGAGAACTGTCCGGTGGACACATGCATCAGTTAACACAGTAAAGACAATACCAGCTGCATTAATGAATTTAAAGATAAACTCCACATTGCATTAGGGAATGAAAGCAAAGTAATTTTCTCTTAGATTAGTTTAGCTAAGAGGGAGCCTACATTTGAATTAACAAAGCAGCGAAAAAGACGTGACCTCTCTTTGTAGAGCTTCTTATCCCTTAGGGACAGACCTGTAAATGATCAATTACCATACTGAAAAGAACCCAATGGTGTCAATCATTCTAAGATACATTGAGTCCACTTAAGTCTCACTCAAGGTTTTATAAAGAAGACAGAGACTTAATGAAAGATCAGGAAGTTTCCTTGTGCAGCAAAAGAGGTGGGTGGGGTCATGAGGCTGTCAACAGAGACATGAGAGTTTGTAGATGAACAAGATCCAATCTGTGGAAATCTATCCATGTAATGAGTCTTTCTCTGTCCTGCCAGCCAGCTCCAAAATAATGACATGGAGACTTCTTATTAATGAAAGCTCAGCCTATAGCTTAGGCTTGTTCCTAACTAGTTCTTATTTATAACTTAAATTATTTTGCTTCTATTAATCTCTGTTTTACCATGTGACTTTTCTACCTCTTCCATTTCTGTATGACCAACTTGTTCCATGTCTTTTGGCATTTCCTGCATGCCTGGATTATCTCCTCTTCTTCTCTCTCTGTCAGGAAGTCCTGTCTAGCTCTCCTGCCTAGCTATTGGCTATTCAGCTTTTTATTACACCAATCACAGCAACACATTTTCACACACTGTACATATATCCTACAACACATTCATGTGCTTTTAACTTTGGTTTTGATCTTGGACAGGGTCCCATGCCAAACAGTGGCATACCTTTTGCATTGGTCTTAATCATCAAATTTACTTTTACTTGAAACGTGCCTTTTTTATTTAGTGCTATTTTAGAGCAATCTTAGGTTCATAAAAAACTGACTGAAACATACAGAGGTTTTTCTTTATACCTCCCCACATACCCAGATGCCACATCTTGCCATTTCTGTTACCACCAACAACCTGAATTTACTTGTGACTCTCACCATCTGTGGTTCTCATCAGTGTTCACTCTTGCTGTTACACATCCTAACAAACTTACAATTGCTGCATATCTCACCAACACAGTATCACACAAAGTGGTATCACTGCCCTTGGATTCTACACTCTGGCTCTTCTCCTTCCCCTTCCCAATCTGCCAGAAACCACTGATTTTTTTACCTTCTCCATAGCTTGGTCCTTCTGAAAAAGAAGTTGAAGTCATAGGGTGTGTAGCCTTTCACAATGGCTTCATTCATTTAGCAGTATACATGTTAGTTTCCTCTGTGACTTTTCAGCCTTGGGTAATAATCCATCATCTGCCTGGACTGTGCTTTCATTATTCATTACCCACTAGAGGACATCTCCCTTGCTTTGTGGTTTTGTCAGTCATGAATAAAGCCACTAAATGCATTCACATGCAAGTTTTTCGGTGTACATACATTTCCACATCTTATGGATGCCTGAGGACACTAGATTTTGATAATGTGTTTTTGTTTAAAAGAATGCTTGGGCCGGTGGCTTAATGAGTAAAGCATGTGCTACTGAGCCTTGGTGCTCCCCGAGAATGTGATCCCCAAAACCCATGTGGTACAAGGAGAGCACCAACTCCTACAGGCTGTCACCTGATCTCCACAGCACGTGCCCATACCACCCTCCCAAAAGAACAAATAAATAACAGTTTTTAAATAAATATTTATTCTGTGCTGCTCATTAAAAAAAATCCACAATATGGGGCTGGAGAGATTGCTCAGTGCTTAAAAGCACTGGCTGCTCTTTCAGAAGACCCGGGTTCAATTTTCAGTACCATATGGCAGTTCACAACTGTCTGTAATTCAGTTGCAGAGGACCTGACACCCTCACAGAGACATATATGCGGGCAAAACACCAATGCACATAAAATAAAACCAATAAATCATTTAAAAAACGACAGTTCTTTTAGTGTAGTATAGTTAAGTAGAAGTAAATCCATGAGATCATACAAAGTTAAATGTCATGAGGTTGGAGGTAAACTCAATCTGTGTGCCTGTTACAGTTTCCAAATTTGCTCATTTGTGCATAGTGAATAAACATGTGGCATCCTATTACAAATGCTTTTGTAACGTCACATCATGTAACAAGCATTATTTAGTCTCAGGATTTTAAGTCAACAATCCTTGGAAGAATTAAAACAAATCTTCAATATTATAGGATAGTCATTTGCTCTTAGCAATCTGTCTTACTAATCTAGTTTCATAGTAATAAGGTATAGACTGAATAAATATGTTAATTAAATTTCATGATCTCTTGTATGTAAATAATTACTAGGCTGTTTCCATTAACTGACAAAGCATATTTGCTAAGACTTTTTTTTTTAAAATCATCTGCATCATTCTTGTTGGAGTTTCCTCCTCTGATTCCAGTTAAACTCTGTAGCTCCAGCTTCCCTCACAATTCCCACGTAAGGCTGAGCGAACAGCAATGATGATGAAACCAGCAGTGGTACCAGTCACAGCCGTTATGACTGCTACATTTATTAGGTCTTGACTTTTGACTCAGGAGCTGTCTCAGCCTCACTTAGGAGTCCTGAGTCATTTAATTCTACATGCTAATCTACCAAGTTGGTGTTGTTAGCCCACAGTTTTCAGAATAAAAAAATGTGAAAATAGAAGTTCATCAGCTTGACTGAGGTCATACACAAAGCAGCCAGTGGCTGGCCAGGATGGTCTCAAGTACCTCAGGTCCCTAGTCAACTCTGTTGATGAGTAGTATCAATAATATTAGGCTTATTTCTTCTTTTTCTATGAAACTGGCAAATATCCACCTCTGTTTTTATATATTTTTAATTGTACAATATTTAGGTATGGAACTCCAAAGAATAAGCCACCCTGTCTTGTACTTTTTAGTCCCATATACATGCTATCATAGCCTACACACAATTTTAGTACTTGTTTTCTTTTCTATTCAAAATGGTATTTTTAAATGTCCTCTTACTATCAATGGAATGCTTTTTTTTCATTTTTTAAATTTATTTATTAAATTTAATTTTATATATCAGCCACGGATTCCCTTGTTCTCCCCCTCCCACCCCCATCCCTGCCTTCCCCCAGCCCACCCCCATTTCTATTTCCTCCAGGGCAAAGACTCCCCCGAGGATTGAGTTCAACCTGGTAGATTCAGTCCAGGTAGGTTCAGTTCCCTCCTCCCAGGCTGAGCCAAGTGTCCCTGTATAAGCCTCAGGTTCCAAACAGCCAGTTCATGCACTGAGGACAGGACCTGGTCCCACTGTCTGGATGCCTCCCAAGCAGATCAAGCTAATCAACTGTCTTATTTATCTGGAGGGCCTGATCCAGTTGGGGGCTCCTCAGCTATTGGTTTATAGTTCATGTGTTTCCTTTCGTTTGTATATTTGTCCCTGTGCTTTTTCCAACCTTGGTCTCAACAATTCTTGCTCATACAAACCCTCCTCTTTCAAACCAATTGGACTCCTGGAGCTCCACGTGGGGCCTGACCTTGGATCTCTGCATCCAGTTCCCTCAGTCATTGGATGGGGTTTCTAGCATGACAATTAGGATGTTTGGCCAGGTGGCCTTCGAGGAAAAATAACACATTTCAGAAATAGATTCTCAGCATTTGGAATTCTTTCAAATACCACCTGAGAATCTATTTCTGAAATGTGTTATTTTTCCTCATTTACTTTGCTGACGAAGCAAGTTGTACTTATAGTTTCCCTAATTAATGTCCAAGGATTCTCTGCTCTCAGGTCTTTTGCTACATGGTCTTGTATGGTTTATGTTTCATTTGAGAATATTTTTTCCGAACTTCTTGATCTAATTTATTGTTCTATTTAAATTGGGTTATATAGTGTTAAGTATATATGACCATCTTTAAAATTGTCATATCCTCCATTTTTATATAGTCTGAGATAATTTAAATACTATAAGATAAAACCATGTTTGATATTTCCAAAAAGCCATAGAAAAGCTCAAATCAAAATGGGCTTTTGACAATGTTTATAGTACCAAGCCAAAATTCCTCCTGTGCAGCAGGCTTCATTTCAATTAGAAAGCAGTTTGATAATCTGTAACACTCATACCACCAGAATATGTACCAGTGGGCATATTCTGCCAGGCAGGTCAATATTGCAGTGTGCAGGAACCAGCACTGGATAAGACCATTGATATCTTTTCTCCCCCAGTAATCTGCACAGCACCTCCTGGCACTCTGGAAGCCAGCCAGTGAGGAGTATGCTTCCTGGTTGGTTTAAGATGGACTTTTTCTATGCCCTGAATCCAGTGTGTGGTGTCTTCAGCAACACAGTCTTATTATGCAGTTATGGTCGGTAACCAAGGTAATGACAATAGACTGTGTTGTTTTTGAGACTTATAAGGCCTCCTTGACCCATATGGAAATGTTCCATGTCTTGCCCTGCAGTTTTCATGTAACAGTTTGTACCTTATGGAAACAGCATTATCCATCTGTGCAGGGTAACTCTGCACTCCTGTATGCCTTCTTAAAAGATTTATTCTTATCCATGTATTTGTATGTCTATATGATTGTATGCTATGCGTGGTGTGTGTGTGTGTGTGTGTGTGTGTGTGTGTGTGTGTGTGTGTGTGTGTGTGTGCTCCCTCAAAGACTGGGAGATGGCATTATGTCTCCTGGAGCTGGGGTTACAGAAGTCTGAGCCACCTATGTGGGTCCTGGAAATCAAACTTTGGTTTGCTCGAGTAGCAAGTGCTCTTAACCACTGAGCAATCTCTCCAGCACCCACACGCCTTTAAAAAATTAACATATTTTGAAATTAACTTACTAACTAGTAAACTTCCATGAGGTTTTTTTCATAATCCTCAGTTCTTTCAGTCTTCACAGAATCCCTTATAATATATATATATATATATATTTGAAGCAAGCTTGATTTTTATTGGGGTGCACCCAAGAGCTGGACAGCAACTGCCTCCTGAATCAGGTTAAAGAGAGCAGCCCCTTATAATATATTCTTTAAAATGTTTTTCATGCAACGTATCATTCAGTTCTTTTCAGAGGGACACACTTTGAATGTTTCAAAGCCTATCACTTTAAACTTCCTCTCTATTAATTTCAGCTTTGTCTTCATCATATCCCCCTTTTTAAAAATTTCTTCTTGGTTTATTTTTTTGCTCCTGCCCTGATTTAAAAAAAACTGACTCCCGAAGATGGCGGAGACAAGCAGACGCAGGTAGGCCTGTGGCAGTGGCCCGCGGAGGTGGATGGGCCTGGTGGCGGCGGCCGACAGGGACATTTAGGCCCGGCGGCAGCTGGCGGAGACATTCAGGCCCAGCGGCAGCCCACAGAGGTGGACAGGCCCTGCGGCGAAGATAAGCAGACTGAGGTGGAAGGGCCGGGCGGCGGCGGCCGACAGAGACATTCAGGCCCGGCGGCGGCCCATAGAGGTGGACAGGCCACGCGGTGGAGACGGGTGGACACGGGTCGGCGACCCACGGAGGTGGACAGGCCCAGTGGCAGCGGCCGACAGGGACATACAGGCCCAGCGGCAACCGGCAGAGACATACAGGCCCATTGGCGGCCCTCGGAGGTGGACAGACCCAGCGGCAGTTGACAGGGACATACAGGCCCAGCAGCAGAGACAAGTGGACGCAGGTGGGCCTGTGGCGGCGGGCCACAGGGGTGGACAGGCCCAGGGACGGAGAGGGGCGAACGCAGCTTGGAACGGGGACACCCCTAGCCCCAACACCTGGGGAAGAGACTATCTCTGTGGGTCGGAACCAGGGCGAGTCTGGGCATACCGTCTGGGGACAACCCAGGGCCCAACTGCTGATCCTGTGAAACCCAACAACTTGGAGGTGTTGGTGAGACTACCCTGCTCAGCTGAAACCCATCTGGGAGAGGATTCAGATGCCTACAGTTTGAAGTCTGAAGAAACAAGATCAGCTGAGGAGTTGACAAATGAACAAAACGTGACCTGGGAACACAGAAGAAGGCGCTACCCAGCCACTAAACCAGATCACCAGAATCATAAGTATATATATAATCCACCGACTGAAATCAGCTGTCCCTGAAGAAACAGCCCAATAGCACCAATTTAACCAAGAACCCCTACTAAACCAAGACTAAAAATTAGAACAAGAGAGGCACTCTCAGACACAGACACCACCTGCACCGAACAGAGGAAAAGATGAGTAGACGCCAGAGCAAAAATACAGGCAACAACATAAAGACCTATATGGCAACATCAGAACTTAGTGATTCTACACCTGCAAGACCTAAACATACCATGACAGAAGAAACAGAAGAAATCAACCCTAAAAATGACTTTAAGAAGATGATAGAGGCCCTTAAAGAAGAAATAAAACATTCCCTCAATGAGGAAATAAAAACTTTCCTTAAAGAGGAAATGAAAAACTACCTTAAAGAGGAAATAAAAACTTTCCTTAAAGAGGAAATGAAAAACTCTCTTAAAGAGGAAATAAAAACTTCCCTTAAAGAGGAAATGAAAAACTCCATTAAAGGGGAAATAAAAAACTCCCTTAAAGAAATGGAAGAAAAAAATGAACAAAAAATGGGAAGAAATCAAATCAAGCCAAGAAAAAGCAATTAAACAGATGAAAGAAACATTCCAAGATCTGAAAAATGAATTTGAGACAATAAAGAAAACACATGCTGAGGGAATGCTGAAAACAGAAATCCTGACTAAACGAACAGGAACTACAGAAACAAGCATAACCAACCGATTGCAAGAGGTGGAACAGAGAATCTCTGACACTGAAGACACGATAGAGAAAATAGATTCGTCAGTCAAAGAAAACACTAAAGACAAAAAAGTCGTAACACAAAACGTCCAGGAAATTTGGGACACCATGAAAAGACCAAACCTAAGAATAATAGGGGTAGAAGAAGGAGAAGAATACCAACTCAAAGGCACAGAAAATATATTCAACAAAATCATAGAAGAAAACTTTCCTAACCTAAAGAAAGAAATACCTATGAAGATACAAGAAGCTTACAGAACACCGAATATGCTGGATCCAAAAAAAAAGTCCCCTCGCCACATAATAATCAAAACACTAAACACACAGAACAAAGAAAAAATATTAAGAGCTGCAAAGGAAAAAGACCAAGTAACATATAAAGGTAAACCCATCAGAGTAACACCAGACTACTCAATAGAGACTATGAAAGCTAGAAGATCATGGACAAATCTCATGCAGACACTAAGAGACCACGGATGCCAACCCAGACTATTATACCCAGCAAAACTCTCAATCACCATAGGCGGAGTAAACAAAATATTCCAGGATAAAACCAGATTTAATCAATACCTGTCTACAAACCCAGCCCTACAGAAAGCACTAGAAGGGAAAATTCAACCCAAAGAAGCTAAACACATCCATGAAAAATCAAGCAATAGAAATCCCACACCAACATACACCACAGAAGGACAACACAACACAACCACAAAAAATAACAGGAATTAACAATCACTGGTCATTAATATCCATCAATATCAATAGTCTCAACTCACCTATACCTGGCGATCTCTGAGCAGGCTTCAGATTTTGACAGTTGATGAAAGATACGACAAGCATTAATGTGTGGGTGAAAAGCTTGGTGAAATTCTGAGTGAAGTTTTAGTTAAAGTTGGTTGAACTTGGGATTGACTGGGAGGCCAAAGATTTAAAAAGCAGAAGATTCTCTCAAGACACAAGTTGTGTGATAATAGTGTGTTTTGTGTGTGTGAATGACAATTTGTAAATGTTGAATTCTAGGCTTCAACAATCATTGTCAGTGCAGATCAAGCTGTAAGTATTTATGTTTTAAAACTTAAATTATAAAGCTAGTTACGTCTTTCTAACAACTAATGTTTATGAGCATATTTTACCTACATTACCTTTTCAGGATGTTGAGAAAGATGCATCACAAGCACAGGCTGGAGGCTGGGGCTAGATGGTTTTGAGGAAGAGGTCTTGGTGGACTCTTTCATAGAGCAAAGGGAAGCAATGCCTTCCGGGAAATGAGCTAAGTTTTAATCTAGTCTTTAAGATTAGAAGTCAAAAACAAAAATATTAAGGAAAGGAAAACCTAATTGATCTTTGAAGTATTGTTATGTGGAATTGAGTGGGACTTTTGAAGCCTTTCTTCCAGAAAACAAGGACTTGGTTGTCAGGCCTATATTAGGCCTAAACCTTGGTGCCATGTAGTTGTACTTAAATCATTTCATTGGAAAGTGTCTTAGTGATTGGAACTTCTAGTGCAGTTTGGAGTTCTTCCATTTGAAAAATGTGATATTTGCATGGGATTGTTTGAATCTTGTTTTCTAGTCCCTCCCCATCACCACCCTCATAGTCTGAAGGTAGATTTTTCTCTTGATAAAGGAACAAAAAAAGTGAACATCTTGTTTGTAAATAGGTATCTAGTAACTAGTGGTAAACTTGAAATGGTAGAATTCTTTAAAGCCTAATTCTAGGTAGCCTTAAGAAAATGTATCTTAATTATTTTTGAACCTGTATTCACCTTGTTTTTTTCAAATATCTTAAGTTATATTTTCTTTTTCAGAGCTGCTTCTTATTTGGGGCTACTTTTTTTTTTTTATTGAGGTGTAATTCATAAAAGGGTATATTGTTTTGATGAGACTTTTTACAACTGTGGCTGGATGTCTTTCTTTAGTCTTCCAAGAAGGGCCATTTTATTTTTTTAGAGTTACTTTTTAAAGTCATGAGATCAACAACTTGGACTACTATGCATGTAAGTGCTAATGCAAATTAAAGCCCAAGTTGACCTCCAGCAGCAGTTCATTCTATGTTGACAGTGAGAGAACACTTTGCCTGTTAGGATACTGTTACTCGTGAACTGAAATGCTGAAGAAACCCCTCCCCCTATTTTGTTTTTTGCAAAAATCAAGGTATATTCTAGGGTTTCCTGGTTGACCTCAACAGATAAACTGAGATGATAGTCTTAGTTCAGAAATGATCTGAATGTAGATTTACAGTCTACGTGTACAGCTGGCTAAGTGAGATCGCTTTCACAGTTCTGCATGTATCCCATCGGCTCCCCATTAGTCACTGAACTCTTAAAACTGGTATTGTAACATTATCACAATGTTTTGCACCAATTTTATAAACTTTACAGTGCAATATGTGTTCCTTTTCTGAGGCAAACCAAAGGTATATTTCTCAAGGTTCTGCTGCTATCAGCAGCGTTGATGGAGGATTTTTTATACATTTGTAATAGATAGAAATAAACCAGAAGAAAAAAAAAAGTGGTGGAGGAAAAGGTGAACACTGCAAAAATACTCAAAAGGGCTGAGAGTTGCAAACGCCAAGAATGGCTTTGCATAGTAAATGGAATAGAACAGCTCTGAACTATAGCTTACTTTTCCTGGTTTGCTCTGACAGAATGATTGAATGCTTTTGTACAAAAATCAGAGCCTTAAAAACAAGGATTTGGTGAGATTGTAAAATGGTGTGCCACTTTGGAAAAACAGTTTGGAGGTTGGTCAAAATGCAAAACATTGTTACTCTGTTACTCAACAATTCTACCCTTAGGAATATATCCCCAAACTACTGAAAATGTGCACCTATGAAACATGTACATGAAGGTTTACAGCAGTGTGTTGCTAATAGTAAAAAAGTTAAAACAACTCAAATAGCTATCAAATACTGGAGAGAAATAAAATGTGGCTTATTCATACAATAGAATATTATTAAGGCATAAAAATGAATGAGAAACTGACAGATTAAATGACTTTGGTGAACCTTCATAATTTCATTTGTAGATCTTTCCATTTCTAATTTATAAATACATTTGGGGTTATAAATTATAAATGTACTGCCTCCTGTCAACATTGTATACTTCTATTTGATGATTTCTGTGTCAAACATTATATGGAAATGTTTCCAAGTATTTTCTGTATTAACTGTGAATGAATAGAACAAAATAAATTGCCTGTGATGAAAAAAAAAAAAACTGACTCCCTTGGAGCTGGAGAGATGGCTGTTGGTTAAAGCATGGACTGCTCTTGTAGATGACTTGAGTTTGGTTCCCAGCACCCATGTTAGGCAGCTTACAGCTACCTGTAATTCTAGCTCCATAGGATTCCATGCCCTCTTCTGGACTCCACGAACAACTACACTTACTTACACTCGTACATTCCCACACAGACACACAAATACACATAATTTAAAAATCTTTTCAATCTTTAAAATATTAAATACCCTTTTCTGTACTTTTCAAGATACAGTCACTACATCTTCCTTCAGAGATATCTGTTAACTCCTGAAAAATAAATGGCATAATCCTAACATAACATAATCAAAAGAGAGAATCTAGGCACGGTAGTGCGTACTTGCAGGCCCGGTTATCAAGGCAGTGAGGCAGGAGGGTTGCCTGAGCACAGCAATTTGTATCTTATCTGAGCAATACTGTCTCCATCTACTAGAAAAACGGGGAGAGAGAGAGAGAGAGAGAGACAGAGAGAGAGAGAGAGAGAGAGAGAGAGAGACAGAGACAGAGACAGAGACAGAGACAGAGAGACAGAGAGAAAGCCAGTGAGATGGAGACAAAGACAGATTATCAGGCCATTTTTTTTTTCAGATTTTAAAATCTAATCATAAATTGTGTCCTTTAAAAAAATGCACTCAAAGGAGAAAACTCAAAGAGGTCAGAAACAGATGTAGGAACAGAGATTTTTCCAGACAAGCACAGGAAATGTTTCTTGTTAAGTGTCTCTGACCATCTTCCTATATTTCTAGGCAAATATGCTAAAGAAGAGGGTCATTTGGCCGGTTGATATTCAGAATAGCTCCAGACATGAAGCACCTACTTCTTCTTCTTGGGGTTTCTTAGAATTGTAGATTCCCAAGCCCACACAGTGTGTGGAATGTGCATTTTACCCGGTTCCTCGTGGAAGTGTTGGGAGCACTCCCTTTACTGGAACTGGGGGGAAGGAGAGAGGGAGGCTGTAAGGAGTGAGACAGCAGTCCTCCTGACGAATCCAGTGGCGTCTGGCTGATTCTGCTCCCTACAAGGAGCTTAGTCAGTTTTCTGGTGGCTCTGGTGGCCTTGGGGCAGGATCTTCCTTCCAGGTCCTGCTGATGTACTTCAGTGATGCCAACCGAGCAAAGAACAGCTCCTTGGTGCCAGGAAGAGGAAGTGGTGAACAGCCATGCCCGTGAGAGTGAGGTTGCAGGTAGTCAACTCAAGAGCTCCAACCAGAAAACAAGAGAGCAGTGTGGAGATGAGCTGCTGTAGCCCGAGAGCTGGACCCTCTCCCTTTAGAATTACCAGTGGCCTTTCATCTTCTTCCTCATCTCTGGCACCAAGAACAACCTCTTCCCATCTACCTTAAATCACAGTCTGCTCAGTGCCTCCTGATTTTCTTTTCAACCTGAATTCTGTCACCCCAGCTGGACCCTCCAGGCCCTGCTGTTTATCTCCCTAGACAACCAGAGGCTAATGACAGTTGTTTGCATACTACTTTTTCTTTGGAGGTCCTCCCGACACTGTTCCTGCTTTAGAGTGCACTGTCTGTCTGCCACACTTCCTGAAATGTTGACTCCTTACGTTTCCACTAAGTCCTGCTCTAACTGACCACCCTATTTAAAACTGAAGCCCGTGTTTGTTTGCTGTTTTTACAGCCCATTAGTTAATCCTGTGTTTTCCTCTGTGTTTCTCTTCCTATGAGCAGCAGAGTTTACTAACTTGTCCTGTCTAGACAGACAATGACCTTTTTACTGTGTTGTTCACAAATGTATCCTGTGTAAAATAGTGCTCTGTCCTACATAGAGCCTCCATAAATATTTGTTGAACTGAACTGAATTTTATTGAATGAAAGAACCATCACTCACCATTTAATTAAAACCACGCCCCAAAGTCCACTCTGTCCTGGATGATGCCCAACAGCAGATAAAAACTCTTTCTCGTCTCATCAAAAACAAAACACAGCAGTGGTGAGGTGGCTCAGAGCATGAAGTCCTTGTTGAACAAGTCTGGTGGCCTGAGGTCAATGTCGGACTGAGAGAACCAACTCCCCAAAGGTGTCCTCTGATGTCCATACGTGTGGCATGGCACATACCAACCCATACATCATTGTATACACACACACACACACACACACACACACACACACACGAGAGAGAGAGAGAGAGAGAGAGAGAGAGAGAGAGAGAGAGAGAGAGAGGCAGACAGACAGAGACAGTCATAAAAAGAGTCTCTGTTGACAAACATCATCTCTCATCATCTCACCACTTAATCTCTTTGATCTTTTTCCGGAACAAACTTACTGAAAATGTCAATATCTCTAATTGCTCGCTTTCCGTCTTTCCTGCTCACACACGCCACTCTGCTAAGGACTGTTGGTTTTTTTGTGGCGCACTTACCCTGCTGGAGGAATAGACTCAAACACTGCTAACCTGCTAACAAAAGTTTTATCAAAGAGAAAAAGAAACAAAAGAAGATGTGCTCAGGCCTGTGGGAAACACGCGAACAGAGCGGGCGGGATACAGGGGCCGCCTTTTAAGGACGAACCTGCGCGTGCGCACTCGGGTCCACGTGGCCCCTCCACGCATTCGCAGAGTACATGGCCACGCTGTGCCCGAATTACGCGAGTAGCCCACGCGCGGTTTACATGGGATGCCTGTCCCGGAAAGCATGGGCAATCACTGGGGCGTGGCTGTCAAGGACCCCATCTTCTCTCCTTTACGGCAGTCTCTAAACTAGGTCTTCTGGTTGCACTTGTGTCCATGTCCACAGCACCGGACTCATTGGCGCACATCAGCCAGTCTCCTTACCATGCCCGGGGTGTCAGGGTTACACAGCAAGCTTGTTCACCCACTGAACCATCGTGCTGGCCCCTTATACAATATTTTCAGTGTACAACTTGGTGTTGCCCCTGAAGGGTATTGATACATTCATTTTATCTGTGAAACAGACATGGAAGAATGGTATGACTTATCTTCAAGTGACAATGAAGTAATCCTGGATTTGAACTCTAGCCTGGACAGCCGGTAGATGCCGTGCCTTGTAGCTGATGGCCGTAATTGATCTGTTAGAAGACTGAATTGTAAGGGGGGCCTTTAAATGACATAGCCTTTATCTATGAAAATTGCTTTTCAGCACAAAATGTCTTCTATCTCTCAAAATAATAGTTTCTTTCAACATCTCTTACAGTCAGGCATACAATTTTTCATTTAGAAAAATGACGTCAAGTTCTTTTTACTTTTTCCTGCAGTAGAGTATTTAGTAATGTTGTCAATTATACTTTATTAGATTGATGCGATTTGGGTTTGGTTTCTGTTGCTGTGATAGAACACTAACCGAAAGGAAACTTGGAGGAGGAAAGGGTTATTTGGCTTACAGGTTACATTCCATCACCAGCTTTTTTCTTGACCATTAACAATTAACAACTTGTAACCAACCATCATAAACAATGACAATATCCAAAACTCATTAAATGACCAAAAACCTCCCATCCCACCTCTTGGGAATGTGGGTGTCGTTTTCTTAAAATTACTTCCTCTTTCTAGGGGTGAAGACATCTTTAGGGGATACTGAAAAGAAAGTTTTTGGGTTAATTGTTAAGTCCTGTATCATTTGTCCAGTCTCTGCATGATAGGAAAGTTCAGGGCTTGTCACAAGTCCTTGTTCGAGTAGTCTGTCAGGCTGGATCATCTCAGCTAATCATCTCCAAATTGTCCTGAGCAGTTTGTAGTCCAAAGTCGATCTTTCCTTGGTGTTAATCAGAGTCCCGTCTTCCTTTTGAAGATTTCAAAGTCACTGTTAGGCGTGCTCATGGTTCCCTATAGTTTTTTTTTTGTTTGTTTTTTGTTTTTTGGTGCCTCCTCTGTGGTTTGGAGTAATCACAGTCTGATAAATGTCTGTCTCTCGGAAACCACGAATGTTCTTCCCTAGAAGAGAAAATCTTCACAGCAATTTCTCCCCACCATTTGTCTTGCCAAACTTTTCCAAACTGACCTTTTCCTATGCTTTCTTGTAACACGATGGTCCTGGCAATTCTTCTCTGAACAAGCAGTGGTAAACCCTTTGTCCCAGGTAGCAGCATCACTGCAGTCACCAACATGATGAGAAGAAGCCAGCAATTCGTAACAGCAGCTTTTGCATCCATGGTCCCACCACTGTTTGTGGTTCGGCCCTGGCTGAAGTATCTCCTAGGTTGGCCTCAAACTCGGGATCCTCCTGCCTCTGCCTTCTTCAGTAAATCCAACCAGTATGCCACCACAACTGGCTGAGTGTAGCTTGGGCCTGAGCTGGGGCCCACAAGGCCACAGACACGCAGTTTTTTCATGAATTCGTCACAAGAACGTTGGGCGCCAGAGGTAGCATGAATCTTAAAGTGTCTTATTAATAAAATCAAACCTGAGCCAGGTATTGGAGTGAACTGGAAGATCAGAGAACCAAAACAAGCCACAGCTAACCTCACCTGGCCAACTTCTCAGCTGATCTTGTTTCCTCAGACTGGAAGCTTCTGTGTCCTCCTCCCAATGGCTCTCAGCTGAACTGCTGCTCAAAAGCCTGAAGCTTAATCAGCTAAAAGCTTAACCAGCCAAATGCTTCTAGTTTCTGGTCTTCATGCCTTATATATCTTTCTGCTTTCTGCCTCGCTCCCTGGGATTAAAATCTCGCTTTCTGGGATTAAAGGCGTGATGAGTCACCATGCCTGGCTGTATCCTTGAACACATGGATTTCTGCCTCTGGAATGCTAGGATTAAAGGTGTGTGCTACCACTGCCTAACCCCTATGTTTAATGTTGTGGCTGTTCTGTCTCTGACCCCAGATAAGTTTATTAGGGTGTACAATATTTTGGGGAACACAATACCTCCACAGAATCTTACAGGTAAAATGCTGATTTGGAAGATCAGGTGACCAACCCAACGTGTCCTGCAAGTGCTGACCTGATCGCTTCACTAAGGGTCTTGCCTGTGATTGGCATTCATAAATCAATTTCCCCTCTGTACAGACTTCACCTTGGCCATCAGGCTGTTGCTCTTGTCTCTTAGTTACTGAAAATTCGAGGGAAAAGCCAACCGAGGCATGAGATAAGACAGAAAGAAAAAGCAGGAAAAAAAGGAACCCAAGCAGTAGGGAAAGAAGTTGCAGCTGGTGTCTCCAAATGTTTGGGATGTTTGTATAAGGTCTTGGCTTCGTCATTCTATGAAGTGTTTATGGAGTAATAGCTACGAATCACTGAGTGCCTCAGAAAACAGCATTAGGCAAATATGAAATATTAGGTGTATAAAAACAGACAACAATCTCAGATATACAGCGTATGCATTAGAAGAAATAAAATTGCCTTATTCATCAAAATGATCAATGAAAATGATGAAGGCAGAGTTATTGTGTTTTCTGTCAGGGTGACCAGTCTGGTTTTCCTAAGGATTAATGTCATGTAAACATGTTGACCGTCAACCAAAGAAATATTCTCTGGTCCAGGGAGAGGGTTGAAACACTGTTAGTCTAGTCTCAACTAAAGTGATCCATCTATCTTTGGGACACTAATTTATATAACTTTAAGCCATTTATAGCAGTGTAAAATTATATAATCAAATATCATTTTTTAGCAGGCTCTCGATATGGAGCCTAGTCTAGCCTAGAACCTGCTATGTAGTCCAGGCTATCCTTCGTCTTGTGTTCCTTCTACCTGTGCCTTAGAGTACAGATGTTACAGATGTATACAACACCCTTGGCTGGAGCAGTCCACTTTTTTCTGTAATTGGTGTCTGGATCTTTTGGAAAGAATATTCTGACATCATATCTTAGGACGGTTAGCCTTATGATATGAAAGGATGATGAAATAAAAGGTAACAAAAATATTTCAATTATGTTATCTCTAAAATCCTTACAAACATTCAGAAAAAGGTCTGTGAGTTTGGCTGTAAAAAAAACCTGACTACAAAACTGAAGGTAAAAAAGAAAATTGTTTTATTTTATCCCAAAATGTATTGTTTAAGAAGAATTCAGCTATGTGTCCAAAGATACTTAGAGCTCCATAATTTGTAACAACAACAAAAAAAAAAAAAAAGAAAAGCAACTCAAGTAATAATAAATAATTAATTCTAGGTTTATCTAACAGGGCATTACACAACCAGCAAAATAATAAACACACTGTCTATGAAAAAGCTATGGCAATGTTTGTAGCATGATATTTTGAAAAGTTTAATTAAAAAAGTTATATCTACATACTATAGTTACATCCATGTAAAAACTGTATTTATTTGGGTAAAGTGTGAAGGAAATATGCAGAATGGAAATAACTATCATATTAGTTTATCAGTCAGTATATTCTTGGTTATGTTACTGTAACAAAAGTCCCCCGAGTATTTGTGTCTTACAGCAAAGCTCATACTACATGCCAAGGCTATGCTCATTATAATCACTCAGGAACTTGGGCTAAAGATGTCCTCCCTCGGTTGCTTTATCCTTGTCAGAGGAAAGATGTGGTTGCTACTATGTCTTGTGGATGCCATAAAAGAGTAAAATAGGTCACTCCTGCTTAGCCTTTGTGTGGCCAATGAAAATCAACATGCCTGGCTTCAGAGGTGATGGGGAGGATAAACCTTACTATGTGATCAGAAAGAGAACAGAGAAATACTGATGGGCAACTAATAATCTCAATGAGATTGGTGGAGTTAGGTTTTTCTCAAATATTTTACAGTGCTAAAGAATGTTTTCTGTAATCATTACTTCCAATTCCATCTGTGAGACAGAAATTGAGAGTAGAGGATGTAGAGCATGCTGATCTTTCAAAGAGAGACTTCAAATGGGAAGTTCTTCTTTTCAAACATTTAAAGTGTGTCAAGATGATAAACATTTCCATGTTGGGAAATACAGTTTGATTGAAAAATATTTCTGACTTCACATCCCTCTAATATGCAATTTATCAATTACATGAGAGAAAAGCACCACAAGGAGGCATTCTGTTATAAATATTTATAAATGTAGTTAGGAAAATACATATTTTGCCTTTGTCTATTATAACAGTTTGCTTACTTCAGCAAGCAATCAACAGTAGAGAAAGTATATTTTGCAGTAATGAAGTTGTAAATATCCCAGTTAAGCAAATGCTTGAAAAATATCAATTGACAATGAATGAGAGGTAATAGTATGATGTTCCGCAAAGGACAGTAGTTTTGATATCGACAGTTCAGACTTTGAACCACCATTTATTAATTACCCACCCAACCATGGTAAGTGGAATGTGACCTGCATCTTCTTTCCTAAGTGGAATGAAGGGTTTCTCGCTTGCAGACATTAGAACTTAAAATATAAAGGGTGAAAACCACTTAGGAGAATGCCTGGAGTCTGGCAAACAAGTACTCACATATTCGTGTGTTAGTTGGATATTGCATAAGCGTTTGTCAGCTGCAGCTGTGCATGACCCAGCCTTCCAGAAAGGGTTGTCTGTTAAATTCCACTCTGTGGAGAATAGCTATACAGAGGTTTACTGCCACTGCCATCCAGCTGTTCTTCCTAAGTGAAAATACTGTTCCAGTGGATTGTATAGGTTACCCATCTTTCAAGACACAGTCAGGATGGGATGATAGATTTTGCTGTGACCAAGTTGTGCTCATCGTGAGCACTGAAGTAATCAAGAATCACTGTGACAGCCAGTCAAACATTCTCTCTTGATAATATATGACGAGCCAACTCTGAGAGCAGGCCAGGTGAGAGGAATGAAGCTGTGCCTAGGCAGGAGAGATCACTGCAGGAAGTGGGAGCCCGCTTAAAATCAAGCTGCCTTGGCTCCCTTTTGCCATCTACAGTGCTGGAAGGGGGTTATTGACAGGTCCCGTCTAACACTTAGATGGCCAGGTTATGGAGCAGAGAAATCAGAGCCAGAGTGGTTTGTGAGATTGAGGACCACCTGAATCTTCATGTGACTGAGTCTGTTCTTTCTCTTTGTGTATGTGTGCATGAAAAGAGAGAGAGATGCATATGTGTGTATGTGTTTGAGTGGGTATGCTCACCTGTATATGAGCACATAGAGGCCCGAAGCTGATTTCAGGCATTTTCCTACTGCTTTTCACTTTAAATTTTGAGACAATGTCTCTCACTGAACCTTGAGTTTGCTGTTGTGGCTAGCTTGGTCGGTCCAGGATCTGTGTTTCTCTGCCTAGCTAGGATTACAGATGTGTGCCACTAATTCTCACTTTTACATGGGTGTTGGGGACCTGAACTCAGTCAGGTTTTCATTCTTGAGCAGTGAGCACATTAACCACTGAACCACCTACCCAACACTTAACCCCATTCTTTCTTTATCTGTTTCCTTTCTCTGGTACCTGCAAGCAGTATTGGTATGGGCACACAAGTCAAAGAAAACCTCCAAAGCTGGGTCTGTATTAGTGAATAAGAGAGACAGCAAACTGGATTCATTCCTGCCAGAGATGCGAGGTTATCTATGAAGTTATATGATCCTTCTAATGTCTACCTGAGGGCCTTGAGAATACCCAAAGACACCCAAATGCAGGACTGGTTCCTTCCTTCTGCCATGTGGAGACACGCAGACCCTGGGTTTTAAAATGCTGAAATGGGGATCTCCAAGACAGTGAGAGATCCTGTCTCAAAAAAAATAGATGAAGATACTCGGTATTGCCCTCAAAGGAGAAACATGATTGAACAAACCTGTATACACATGAACACACATACATACAGCACACACACCACACACAAAGAAAATCTCCCCTTTGCTTCCCTTATTTTTGTTTCCCTTAGTTTCACTTTCTATTCTGAGAAAATGTTTCTAAAGTTTATTGTACTACTGTCTTATTTCTTAACCAGTGTTCAGTGAACGTAACCCGACCATTTCTATTGCTCATTCTCATGTAAGCGCCGGAACTACTGCCCGGATCGTAGGATTCGGTTTTAATGTCTCTTCCATGCACTCTTCATTATTACAGCCTTTGTCAAAAATCTGTAGCTGGCATTGCTTCCGTTTCTCACTTGTTACTTGAACCTAAGGCAGACAACCTGTAGTTAGTATTGTCAGTAAAAGAATGTCACTAAGTTTAGAATGATAATCTCCCATCTTGACTCATTAGTGAAGTACTCTGTCATGGTGGCTAGAAGACCACCTTTCGTATTTATAATCACAGAAGATGGGACAAAACTCAAAGATCAGTGCACCCAAAAATCTAGCAGGAAGGCTTTAGGTCATAGATCCTATGATTGAATCTTGAAATTTAACTATTCTCTGCCTAGTTATTTGGCATGGATGTCTATCATCAAAGTCTTTCCGACTTGTATTAAAATGAGTGAAAATGGCAAGATCCAAGGGAAAAGCCTTCCTTCTAAACATAGTTCAGCCTCCAGGACTGCCACCTGGGGTGAAAGGTTACTTGAAATAAAAGGTGTTCAAAGTGGGGCTGAGGCTACCTCCGTGACATAAGAAGAAGCATAGAAGCTGCCTGACTGATGATTATGATTATGAATATGAGTATGATTAAAACAACCATATAATCTACCAGAGATCTACAAATTCCTGTCTTTTCCCCATCTGCAGCCTTTCTGCTGAGGTTGCTCTTTGGGGCGACCACTGCTGGGGAAATCGTGAGCTTCACCACTGCCGGGGAAATCCTGCTGATGGGGATGGCTGGAAAGCGGCACCCCCTCCCCCATGCTTGACTCATGAAAACATCACAGGCGCCTCACATGACATGACGCTGTGTTTTTCCTGCTAATCACTTAAGATCAGGCATTTTGTTTATGAGGTCTTCAGCCAGGCCCGGCATGCTACAGCCTTCTCGTGTCTTTGATTTTTCCAAACCGCACCAGGTTCTAACTGGGGCTCCTTACTCTTAAATCTTGTAAAGATCTGAGGGTCTGAGATCAGCATTCCTCATGTATGCTTCTCAGTTCGCTGTCTGGTATTCATTCTCAGCCACTTCATAGCTTCAGCCATTAACAAGAATTAATCCTAGTAGAAATCCCTCCATAAATAGTATAAATTAGCTCTTGTGTGTGTTCTTTGTCAAATTGGTGACCACTGCTCACTATAAACACACACACACACACACACAGACACAGACACACACACACACACACACACACACACACACACACACACACACACACACACACACACACAAATTCACTAGAAGTGGAATCTCAATTGTTCACTGTCTTTCTCCAGTTTTCTTTTTCATTGAATGTTAATGTCTTGAACCCTCAGTTTTCTTGACTCTAAAATTAATGAGACTCAAGTAAATAATGCATTCATCAATCCCAAGTTGTAAAGTACTATGACCTTTTATCAATGGACACATTCACCTCATTTAATTGGTCCAAGTAACTATCAGAATTGCTTTTAAAAATATAAAATTTTGTCTGGTGTAATTTTTCTGAAAATTTTGCTCTTTATATGCTATATTTTGGTGAAACATCTTAAACACAGAAAATACACATTCAGATAGTCGTGTCACACTTGATCGATCGTATATGGCACGTAGAGAATGGATGATAAATACTTTTGGATAAAGAACCAGGCCAGATGCTGTAAAATCTCTGTGCTTTTCCATAAAGTGGCCAGCAGAGGGCACACTTGCACACCAACAAAAATTGACCTTTTGTTTTATGTGTTAGCTCCCCTCAGTGTACAACCAGATTATTGTACAAGTGTTTAGCACATCTCCAACAGCTGATCTGTTCGTATCTTGTGACCTATACCAAGTGAGCACTACTACACATGTTAACTAATTGTCCCTAGACCTCTGGGTGAGTACACCATTTAAAAAATATGATCTGAAAAGTGTGTATTATTCAAGCCACAAATCTTTATCCCTCTAAATCTCAAATATTCTGTGGTTCCAGAGGTAATTCCCAATCACACTATCCAAGATAGCAGAGACATTATTGTTTTTTTTTCCCTAAGTTCTTATTTATTTTCCTTGCTGATGGTAAACAACCTGCCGTGGGAGGAAATCAACCACAGATTAGATGTCCATCAGGAAGCGTGGAGACGAGAGGCATGCTGAGCACAGGCTTTTCCAGTCCATGCTTCTGTTGAGTCTGAATAGGTGATGATAGCCCATTCGAATGGTCTCCAGTATAAGTGTCCTGTAGGCACTAGTTCCTTAAACAGAGACTTCCCTACAAAGACTATTTGAAAAATATTCTGAGTTTATAAACAACAAATCCCAGAGCAAAAGTCGCATGCTTGATGTAGATAATGTTCACAAAAATTCAGTATGCAAGCCGCACGATTTCCCAAACAAACACAGCATTGCCTTTAGTTCATTGACCAGTGTTTCTGAAGAGTTTGTCAGTCTCTGAAATGGGATTGGAAACAGTGTCTTTACATGCCCATTGCTGGAGAGCTGTTTCAATCCTCCTCAGCAGGTTCTCATGGGTTCGTTTAACAAAAAGATCCTAAGTTTACCGGGAGATAGATGCAGGTCACATGACCAAAGTGCTGCGCCTGCGCACTTGCACACACTCAACTCCCGGAGCCACCAAGTCATGCGCATAATTTAGAAAGTCATTCGTTGTGGTGACATCACTGAAGAGTCACTTCCTCGGACATGCTGATGGCTACAGATCAGTCGATTCTGAGCCTTTCAGACTTCTCATTAGAAACAAAGAGACGTGTTTTCAGAGGGCCCCTTACAAACAACACGGTGGACAAAGCTATGTTTTAAGAGGTATTTACAAGCCGCCTCAGCTGCCAGATTTCTCTAACATCGTCTGGGAGGAAAGCGCCAACAGAGTTCTATCGAAATGTCTTGGAGGCAAATGACCTCCTTTCGTTTTTTTCTCTGACCTGGATTACACTTGGTACCTTCCAGAACTGCTCTACCAATTCCTATCGAGGAGAATAGATGAACGTAATTAAGCCCTGGGACCCTTGGTCCTATGGTTCATAACTGGTTACCCCCTTGGAGGCATAAATGTAGCTGAGAGCATTCCCCCAGCTTCCCAACTCTAGAACCTGCCTGAGGTTACCTGGTAGGATACCTCAGGTGGCTGAACGTCAGGGGAGCAGACCATGAAGAGAAGCGCTCTCTCTGACTCATTAAAAGGTTGGATTCTCTAATCCTCAGCACTGTACCTTTAACCCTCACACCCCAAGTCTTCACCTTTCCTCCCACCAGGAAGACTTGATGCAGCAGTCTCCAAACACAGATCCCTTTGCTGTCAAATAGGCAGGGAAAAAAATAACATTTAGAAGGAAATAAAATCATCATCAGCCAACAGGAGCAAGCAGATCAGAAAAAAAACAAAAAACAAAAAACAAAAAACAAAAAACAAACAAACAAAAAAAACCACTTCATCTAACTTACTGAGACTCCAGTTCTTCAGAAACAAAGATTTGTAAGGGCGGGTGTGTGGTCTTTTATTTTTATTTGCTCTGAAGTCTGTCCTGCCTACACTGGTGTCTCACACAGTATCCTCTTACAAATCTATGACCCTGTCCTCCCTTTTCCCATACAAAAAGGAACTTCACAAGACCTGAAATCACCACAGAGAATGCATGTTGCTGTTTCCGTAGGTTGAATGACATCAAAGCTCTTTACCAAATGTGGTGATTATCAGTGCCATCTTCTCCAGCTGGGTCTCTGCAACCAATGACCAGGCAAAGGTGTTCTCATGTGGTCCACCTATGAAGAGCTGGTTATTAGCCCTTCTTATAGGCTAGGAAACAGACACAGAGACATGTAGAGAAGTGTCCCTACTCAAGATTCCACTTGGAGGATCAGTCTTGTTCTGAGGTCCTTTTCCTGCATCAAGATGCTCTTCCCCGCCGTAATTGCCCTGTCATCTGTCACACCTCCAAGACACCTGGGCAGTGCTAGACAATCTCTGTCTTGTGCTCTAACAATCTATGCCATCTTCTTACTGTGGCTCAAGCAGAAAGAGCTGGGTGCTGTCTCCCCACTGGAAGCACAAAGCCACAGAGAGTTCTCATTTTACACTTATAGTATTGCAGGCTCGGAGCGAACTGCATTCCATCCCAGGAACATTTGGAATGAGTAGAATCATCTGGAATCCCTGCTATCTCTTTTTTCCTAAGCAGACAGGTTCCGACCTTCTTATGAAGAGCATGTGTTGGCTCTGGAGTCTGACTGTAGCTCTGGCCACCGTCACTCCTCCATTCATCATCTTCCTAAGTACCCTGTGTCACCTGGAAGAGTAGAGACCTCCATCAGCACTGCCAATCCAGAAAAACGAGGATGGATAATCATTCAACTCACCTAACTCTCTAACAGTGTTCTCAGAAGTCAGCCAGTGTCCTAGGATGTTGATCTGTTTCCCCCGTCCTTTCCTCAATGGAATTGATGCCAAAGCAGCCAGGTGTGTTTCCTAAGTCACTAATGACCTGAGGAGGGAAAGTGTGCATTTGATTAATATTCAGGGTATTCATTAAATAATTCACTCCTTTACCTCCCTTCAAAGAGGTCACAGTATCTGTAAGACTAACCTAAGAGGAGAATAAGACAGAAGAGAAAAGCGGAATGAGAACACACATCTCCTTCCGTGGGGTGGGGAGCGAGGCAGGTCTTGTTTCTGAAGTCTCCCAGGAAGTGGAAAAAAGGAAGAAACAGGGCAGTTGGATAAATGTCAGGCAGAGAGAGGTATTTCCCCAGAATACACATACTCTACCTACCACCAAAGCCTGTCCAGGATCTTCAGGCCCTGCCCAGCAGCCTTGACAGCCTCTCCTCCCTCTCCTTCAACTCATCTTTTGTCTGTTTGTTTGTTTTTCGAGACAGGGTTTCTCTGTGTAGCTTTGCGCCTTTCCTGGATCTCACTCTATAGTCCAGGCCGGCCTCGAACTCACAGAGATCCACCTGCCTCTGCCTCCCGAGTGCTGGGATTAAAGGTGTGTGCCACCACCGCCTGGCTCAACTCATCATTTTTAAGGAAAGCTCCTCTGTATCTGTCCATGTTTTCACCATTGTGGGGGGAAAATTGTGTGTGTTTTATCAGACTAATTCATATTTGCTCAATGATTAGATCTCTTCCTAGTGCCTGATTAAACATTTTCCCCCATTACAACCCTCACAAAAGGAACGTATAATAGTACTAGCTACTATTCTTTCCACTGTGACAAAGTACCTTTAAGAAACTTAAGGAAGGAAGGGTTTATTTTGGCTCACGCTTCCAAGGCATACGGTCCACGCTTACCAGAACAGCTCATTAATATTTGTTTACAGTGTCCCTGGGCTTTTCTTGACCAGTGTTTCCTCCCCAAAGCCAGCTCCCAGGGTCTACAGACCACAGGGTCTGGTTTGTCATATCAGCAGCCCCACTTCTCACCACCAAGTTTCTATATTAGCTGCTGTGTGGCTGTTGCGACAAAACCTTGGCAGAAGTCACTTAGGTAAAGAGTTTACTTGGCTCACCATTTGAGGGCACAGTCTGAGGCAGCAGCAATAGCTTAGGATAGCACCTGCAGACAGGAAGCAGGAGGAAGCGGATGTAGCTGCTCAGCTTGCCTCCTCCAGCTCTGTTTTCGGTCCAGGACCCCAGCCCTCGGTGCAGTGTCTCCCTCACTTGGTGTGGGAATCCTCACTTCATGAAATCCATTCTACAGACTCCCTCACAGATATGCTCAGAGGTTTGTTTCCATGGTGATGCTGAATTCCATCAAGTTGACAAGATTAGCCACCACGTGCAGGGACAGCCACAACGTCATTTTCCCGCTGAGGTGAATCGTAGTTCATTGGAGAAGAATCGTTTGTTCCGGGTCCACAAGTAGCAAACAATGAAACTAGACCAAACATGGAGACTGGTTGCCTTCTGGTTAGGTACGTAGCCTAGAACTCTCTAGGAACTGTCCACCATATTTCAAAATGACCACTTAACTACTGTTTCCAGAGGATGCCAGGGTAGCCGTTCTGGATCTCATGTCGTACGATTGCCATTTGTTTCTGCACGCCACTTTGACCTTCGGGACAGAAGGAACGAGTTTGCTTTGAGTAAGCTCTAACACAGCACTCTGGAATATAAAAGGACCCAGTAAAATTACAAATAATGAACAAATGAATGAATGACCAAGGGCGGCACTGGAAGTGTACTTACTCTTAAAGCAAGGATATTGTGAAAAGCTTTTACTATTTACCCAATGTCAAATTGTCTCATCCTGCCACGTGACTAGAATAGCATAAATGAATGATGTTTAACACAATGAATACTGAGCCCATCTTTTTGAAGTTGGATTCTGAATTGCAGAATTGCAGGATCACTTAAGTTCCATTGTGTAATACACTTTTTCTTTATTGGTACACTGCTTTGGGCTGGGTGCTAGCTGTGAAATCCAGTGCATTGGTCCAGATGATCTGCCCTGGGAGTCAGGACTGACAGGACTGTCTCTGGTTTATTGAGTTCTCTGGTAATAAGAACTAGGGTTTTTTTTTTTTTTTTTTTTTTTTTTTAAAAAAAAAAAAAAAAAAAAAAAAGATGCTATGGGACTATGGGGATTTCTCCCCTAAGCAGCAGAAATGGTAGAACTGATGATCTGTGTGTGAAGAGGCCAGTAGAAAAGCAAGTGGGCCTGTCAAGTTTCTAGGCATTTCACAGGCTATTTTTAACTCTTTAAATGACACAAACTCGCAACCTAATGCATTTTACAAAAAGCAGAGCTAGTGCGAGACCAAACTGAACCTTTCTCTAATTCTTTTACCCCGTGTTTCCACCATCCATGCTTCGTGAAGTTTTTCTGTGTGCTGCATTTGTACAGTGGGACTACTAAATAACAAGACAAATGTACGTCCAGTGGTGTCATTTGATAGCTTGACATGACACGGAGAAGGAGTATTAACACGCAATAGTAACTCAGCGAGCGCAACAGTCCAGGGCAGTCTTGCTCTCTCAGATACTGTGGTGAAGCATTCCCGAGCACACCACACATGGGCGCTGGAATAAACTCATCAATTTGAGCCATGCCTCACAGTGAAAACGAAACCATTAAATGAGGACCGTGCTTCCGAATGTACATGAAGGATGCCATAGCTACCTGCTCAGCATTCTTAATCCTGAGAAAGGCAGTCTCTGAAAGAAGCCAGAGCAGAAGGTCCCCTGCTTCGTTTGTGAAAGCTGCCACGTGCGGGACACCTGCTGGAGAACTTCGTCATGACTTAAGGAAGTTTTATCTCAGCTGCGTGTTCACACGCTGGCTGCAGAGCAGTACAGAAAGGGGCAGAAAAATATATCAAAAGCCCGTGTTCATCTGTCAGCCTTTTCATGATCAGATATAGAGAAATGAGGTGATGAAGTAGAAGAGGCTGTTGACTTACTGCGATAACAGCAGAACAAATATATTAGTTTTGAGTTACTGAAATAAAATGCCTGTGACTGCTAACAGAGAAGGAAGGTTTGTTTAGCTTCTTGATAGAGGTTAAGAGTGTGATTCTGATACAGGGCAAGTTCCACGCATCATCATCCTGGCAGCTAATAGCAGCAGGAGTGAACGAGTAAGTGATTACATACTGGACCAAGAGCATCAATAGATAGAAAATGAGTGGGGCCAGGATTGCTCATTTTATAATAACATTCTTATTAGAACTCAAGGAGTAATGTGAGGACCACAAAGGGGTCCTACATGAGTAGACACAGGCTCCATTGGTCACCTGCAGTGACCCAAGGACCTTTGTATTAGTACTTCTATCTATATGAGATAATCAACTCATAAAGAAAAATGCCATCATTTTGGGTCATAGTTTTGGAGGTTCTAATCTATGGCCAGATAGACACACTGTGTTTGGGCTTCTGGTAGGGTACCAGATGACAAAGAAGTCAGGCCTATGGCAGAGCAGAACAGTTCACCTCATGGCCAGGGGGCAAAAGAGAGAATGAAAATGGTCCTAAAGCCTAATAGCTCCTTCAAGGGTCTGCCCCTCGTGACACACAGACCTCCCATGAGGCTCCACCTTGCAAAAGATCCCCCACCTGCCAAAAGTACAGACCTGCACACCAGTCTTTCACTAACGAGGGACCTTTGACAAGAACACAGTTAAACACCTCCAAACCACAGTGCAAGTAAAGAGAAAAGTGTTAAAAAAGAAAAAAATAATTTTAGGCATGAACTTACGAAAGCAAATTGCCAAGTAGTCACCACTTTGGAGACTCCATCACTCATAAAAGCCATAAGAGAGTCACAGTATTTTTAGTCAGTGGCTTGTAAGTTTGCCTTACAAATCAGATCCCCAACATCTCAATACTGTCATAGAAATGCAGTTCTCTTCAGACAATCTACATGTTCCAAATCCAAATTAAACTAAGAAACCATTGCCAGAAGTTTGAACAACACCATTTACTCCCCACCCCCACCCCCCAATCCCTCACAGGAACCTGTCTTACTTGATGAGTCTCCTGATCAAATGATGAGGTTGGGTGTGTTACTTCTCCATTACATGAATTCCACTGTAACAGTGTTCAAGAAAACCAAAAACATTTCCTTCAATGGATGTACTTGCTCAACGCCTCTTTACACCATGATAAATCACTCGGTGACTCATTTGATTTATGTAAAATGAATCAATAATAATATAAAGCAAAACACTTTGTGAAATCTCAGAGTTTTTCGTGTGAGGAAATCTGACAGCTTTTAAACTGGTCGCCTGCTTTCCTGTTTTTCTCCATACAATAGTCAGAATCATATTTGAAATTTCCATGCATGCCTCTTTGCTATTTAATAACCCATGGCAGACCTCTGTGGCCCACAGAGTAAAGCTGAAAATCTTTAGCATGGCACTCGAAGCCTAGATTCCAACTTCTTGGCTTCTTTTCCCCTATGACTATCCACAGGTGACCCATGGCACTTTCTCTGAGCTAAAAACTATGTTCGGAACCTCAAATTCATTGTCTTTTAGGTCCCAGGAGGAGCCTGTTAGAAAGATGCTTTGACTACCATACGGTGGAAAAGAAAACAGATTTTAAAAGACCAATTAAGCTGCCTAGTTGTATGCACAGAACCTGGCTATGTCCAGGGCTCTCTTTCTGCTCTGTTCCTGCACTAACCATCGCTTGCCTCTTTGCCCTTCTTCAAGGTGAGCCTTTAGCTTGGAATACCATTTCTCTCACAACCTCCACCCCTCCTTCAGGAGCCAGTTCAAGATGGCCGGTGTCAGGTTTCCCTCAATGCATTTCGTCCCTCTGTTCAGGGGTCTCACTTGTACAGTCCCTTGATGGCAGGGCCCGTTTCTTCCTTGTACCTATGCCCCCCAAAGTCCTTACACGGAATCAATGAGCAGTTTGTGTGGAGCTGGTTTTGTTGAGTTTAATTAAACATGGCTGATTAACAACTCACTCCATCTTAATTACACACAGTTACATTGATACAACAGCTGGGGGCAGCAAATCCAGGGTGAAAGCCTACAGGATAAACACGGACCATTTAAAGAAAAAAAAAAAATCCAACCGTGGGTCCTCCTCTTAAATCCTCCTCTTTAAAACATCCTTGCGTCCATTCTTCAGTCTTCTTTAGCCTCTTCATGACCCTTAATAAAATGAGTGTGCTAGCACACATAACCACATTTAGGTGACTTCAGCAGTTATCGCCGTGTACTGGTGAAGCACCCAATGTCATGCTTTAACTACTGTATGTATTTTACTGTTACGATCTCCGTATAAAATGTCTCCCACTGGTTCTTACTTTGAATGTTTGAGGGGTGGAGACTAGCTGGAGCATGAGAGGTTCTAGGGGTGTGCCTTTGAAGGCTGTGTTGGGTCTAAGACGCCCTTCTCCATCTCGGCTTCATGTAGTTCGCACTCCCTCATCACACGTTCCTTCCTCCACGGGTGCCGAGCAACCGTGGGCTGAACTTTCTGGAACTATGAGCCTCAATGAATCTTTCCTCGCGTGTTTCTGTCAAGTGTTTTTCCCACAGTGACGAGAAAGGATATACTTATCATATCCTCTAACTTACGCTCCACTGTCGCCATCTTCTGCCTTTCCTCAAACGGCACCGCCCGTCCCCTCGGTGCTTTGTTCAGAACGGAACATTCACTCATCACTCCCGCATGCCTACGGCTCCTCTTGCTCCTTACTCCCTCAAACTAATACAACAGGAAACTCTACCACCTAAACATATCTAATATCTGTCTATTTCTCCATCCGACAGCTACCGTCACCCTACCCCGAATCACTATTGATTATTTCCCTTCCTTGGTTCTTACAGTGGATTCTAAACGAGTTTCTGGATTCACTTAGGCCCATCAACCCATTGTCTACACCGTGTCTCCTCATCTTTTAAACGTGTCAATCAAATTACACCAGCCCCTGAGTTAAACCATCAAATGGCTTCTCATCCCTTTCGGGGTAAAATATAGGCCCTGGGTGACCTAGCTGTGCTGGTCACCTGGCTTGTTACATTACTTCCATCCCCCATCTCACCTGTTTCCTAATGTCCACTGGCTTTTCGGCCATCCCCAGAACTCATTTTATGTTTACATACCTCAACAGACACTCTTTTTGTGTGACCCTTTATTATTGCATTCATTTTTAACTGGCATGAAATGATGGCTTTCATTGTATTTTCAAATATATTTCATGCAAATAAACCACAGTAGTTTGCTCATGCATGATTGCTCTCCACTGACTCCCCTTTTTCTCTTCCACGCTCCACTGCACCCCTCCATCTCCTTCGAGCCAAGCTTTCCTTTTGCTTTCCTGGGGCGCGCCTGCCTGTCTCCTTTACCCTTTCTCGTTCCCTAGTTTCCCTTCCAACACACATAGGTATTTGCCTGTGGAAGCCAGATGTCCACTTTGGACATCTGTAATCACTCTTATTTTTTGAGGTGTGGTCTCTTCTCTGAACCTGGGGTTCACCAGTTCAGATAGACTGCTGGTCAGTTTGCTCTAGGGATCCACCTGTCTCTGCCTCCTAGAAAAGGATTACAGGTGCATTCCATTACACTCAGCTTTATATGTGGGTGCTGGGGATTTAAACTTGGATCCTCATGCCCTCATAACAATCACTTACCTGACTGAGCCATCTCCTCAGCCCGTATTTTGCATATAATTGCATTTAAGTAGATTCTGCATATGACAGAAAATATGTTGCTTGAATGTTTCTCCTCATAGATTTCATTTGGCTTTTATTTTAAATGTCTATTAAAGTGCCGCCTCTCCATTTCTTTATATTTGCATGTATCTCTCATCCACTCTTTTTAAAAACCTGATTTGCAGTTAAATTTCAAGTTCTATGAGAATAGGGACTTGGCTTTTGGTGTTGGAAGAATAAGTCATCCCATGGGCTACAATAGATAATAAATGCCTATTGGCTAAACATTGCTGGACCTGAATAATAGAACACATTGGACTATAACAACTACAAAATATATTTATTCAATTATCAAGCATTTATTAAGTACCTAGTCTATTCAGATATAATGCTAAATTAGTGGAGAACCAAAAGTAAAGCACACTTACAGTCTGATATTAAGTTTTTTGTTATGGTAAATAGGACCTTTTTTAATTTTCTATCTCATGTGTCTGTATACATGGTATATGTGAGTATATGTATACATGTTCCCATGTATTTCAAGCCAGAGACTGATGTCTGAAATATTTCTCCATTGCTCTTCCATCTTATTCATACAGAGTCCTTATCATGGTTATTCTTGAATGTCAACTTCAAACACCTGGGAAGAGGGACTCTCAGCTGAGGCAGAGTTTATACCAGATTGGCTGGTAGACATGTCTGTAGGGCACTGTATTGGCTGCTAATTGATATAGAAGGATCCAGCCCACTGTGGGCAGTATCATCACACCCTCTCCCCCCAGGCAAGTAGGTCTGGATTATATATTAAAGGGAGGTGAACATGAGCCTGGGAACAAGCCACTAAACAGCATTCCTCCAGGATTTCTGTATTGGTTCCTGCCTCAAGTTGCTGCCTTGGCTTTCCTGGTGTAACCTGTAAGCCAAATAAACCCTTTCCCCCCAAAAGTTACTTTTGGTTAATGTTTTGTTACAACAGAAAAGCATAGAATGGAAATGGATACCGGTGATTAGGCTTCCTGTAATGGACCTGACCACATGACTTTTAGGTCTTTGAGTTTTATTGGAGGAAGGTGGAGGATCTGGGAGAATTAAAAAAGCCACTGAGTGTTCAAGAGCCTATTACATTGTTGCTGGAACTTGGAAGAAAGTGCTAAGAGCAATGAAGATAATAGAGGCTTGGTTTGTGAAGTCTGAGGGATCAGAAGCAAACACTCTACCAGGTCTATCATGTGATAATATATTTGAATTAGAAATCTGTGAAAGTAAAACCTTTACATTCCTGGGACAAAATGTACTTACTGACTCAAGATGAAAACTTGGCTATGATTAATAAGAGACCAGCACTGGGAGAATAAAGCACAAAGTTAAAATTTTAACGAAGACATAGAAAATATTCAAAACAGAAGTCTTGGAAGAGAAGAATACAGTAACTGAGTTAAAAAATAATAGAAGTGTTCCAAAGTAGACTACAGTCAGCAGAGTAAATAACTATTCAAGTTGAAGACAGAACATTTAAATTATCCAAATAGAGCAGAAAAAGAAAAAAACATAAGGGAGACGGCTTCAAGAGCTTATGAGGCGCCATCAAAAATACATCATTAAAGTCTTGGGAGGAGAAGAGAAAATGGCGAAAATCTTCATGCAGAGAACTGATGGCTAGATAGATCTCCATATCTAGGAAAGGAAATGAACAACCAGGTCCAGAAAACCCAAATGATCTCAAGTAAGACGAATCCCCCCAAAAGTACACACTGATAACTGAAAGTGAGCAGAGGTACATTTGGTGGCATCAGGCAAAATGGCCTTTAAGTAAGGAACATCCAAGACATAACATAGCAATAAAAGGACCAACCCACCATGTTGTAAATATACGTGCTTCAGGATCAGAGGACCTAAATAAGCAAAAACAAACCCTGGTGTCAGAGAAAGAACAAAAAGATGTCCACACAGCAGCAGCAGCCGGAGAAGTCAGTTCCCTCTACTGAACAACAGACAGAAACTAGGTGAAGAAACAGCAGACTTGGACAACACCCGCAGACCAAATGCACCTAAACATCCAACCCCACAACAGAATACCACGTTTCTAAAGTGTGTCAGGAACGTCTCCAATACGGACCACATGCAAAGTCAAGAACAAATTTTAAAAGATTGAAACTCTACGAAAAGACCTTTACCACAAAGAAATCAAACTATAACTCAGCAACCGAAAGAAAATTAGAAATCACGAATGAGAAGAAATTAAAACGCACACAAACTCATCCCACACACAGTTGAAAAACCAGTGGGTTAAAGGAGAAATCAAAGGGGAAATCAGAGAGTTTCTTGAGAAAAAATGGAAACAACAAAATGCACAAGTCGTCATGGGATGTAGAAAAGGCAGTGTAGTTTGAGCATCCTCAATATGAAAATCTAAAGCTAAAATGCTCAAAAATATGAAATTTTGGGGTGCCAGCATGATACTCCACACCTGACTTTATGTGACAGGTCACAGTAAAACACAGTTACACTCAAAATACTGTATGAAATTATCCACAGATTTTGTGTACATAAAACATAAATGCATTCTGTGTTTAGACTTGGGTCCCATTCCCAAGATATCTCATTACATATTCCAAACTCTGAAATATTTGAAAATCCCAAACACTTCTGGTTTCAAGCATAAGGGATACTCAATCTGCAATACATAATTTTATAGTGACAGAAACCTACATTCAAAAAGAAGTGTGTCAAATAAAAAAAACTAACTTTACACCTCAAAGGATTAGAAATATAAGAAAAACCTAAACTGGAGGTTATTGTAATGAGTGTATCAACAGAGATTCAGAGTAGAAAGAATACAGAATTGAAAAATAATAGGGAAAATTCATTAAAACAGAATTGGATAAACAATACAGAGAACTGTGTAGCCCTTAGCTAAACTATCTACAATAAAGAGAAAAAGGCAACTCCAAATGAGTTGATCTCAAGTGAGAGAGGAGGATAGTACAAACTGATAACAGACATGCAAAGGTAAGAGCATGCACAATCTAGAAGAAGTCAGTAAACTCCTAGAAACATGCAACCTACCAAGAATTAATCATGAAGAAAGGGAAAGTCAGAACAGACTGATAATTAGTATGGAGATTAAATCAGTAGTCAAAAATTTTCCAACAAAGAAAAGCTTGAGACCAGATGGTTTCACTGGCAAGTTCTACCAAACGCTTAGAGAAGAATCGCTGCCAATCTTTCTTCAACTGGTCCAAAAACACCGGAAAAAAAAAGAACACTCTCAGGCTCACTTTTATTAAACTAGAATGACTCTGATGCAAAAACCAGACAATGACACTTCAAGAAAAGTATGAGATATTGCTCTGATTAATGTGAATGCAGAAGTCCTCAACAAATAGCAAACTAAATCTCACAACACATTAAAAAGATCACACATCATGAGCAAATGTGTTTATTTCTGGGATTCAAGAATGGTTAAAGATACTGAAGTCAATAAGCATTCTACAGCACATTAAGAAAATAATGGACTTTTGAAATTACATGATCGTTTTAGTAGGTGCAGAAGAAGCTTTTGATAAAATTCAGCATCCTTTCACAATAATAAAAAATTGCGACAAATTATGTCTCTGAGGAATAATAAAGCACAATTAAGGCCAGATACTACAAGCTCACAGGATGATGAAAAGTTGAGGACTTCTCATCTATGGCTAAAAGTCAGACAAGAAAATCACTTCTCCCTGCTTTCACTCAACAAAAATACCAGAAGTCTTAGGCAGAGCAAGTAGACAGCAAAAATAAATACGAGGTCTGCAAAGATGAGAGGAAGTGGGTTTTTCTCTATTTACTGACACAAGATAGTGTGTACAAATGATCAAACTAAAAAAAAAAACTACTTGAGTTGATAAATAATTCAGTAAAGCTGTAGGACAGATAAAATACAAATCATTCAGAAATTTCTGCATACTGTTTCTATGCTATATGGTATGTACTGTTTCCATATACTAACAGAAACTATGGGAAAAAGAAATTAAGAAAATAATTCCTCTAATGATATTATCAAAAATAAAATGAAGTGCTTAGGAAAAAAATATACTCAATGAAATGTAAAAGTCGTACTATAAAAATTCCTGAACGTTGGTAAAGGAAACTGACTTTGACAACACAAAGGAGTGGAGGCCACCCAACATTCCCGGATTGGAAGCACTGTTATCAGTCACACTACTGATCCACTAATCAGAGATTTACGTATTTAATGAAATCCCTACCATGATGCTGTCCTTCTCGTAGATGAAAAGATCTTCAAATTCATATTAAACAACAACAACAAAATCTTTCAAATACACAGAGTGTTCTTGATCAAAACAAACAAACAAACAAACAAACAAACAAACAAACAAACAAAAACCACTGAAAGGCCATCCGTGGGTGAATAGTGGTTTCATCTAACAGGCTCAGATGGTAATGGTGTGGTTGCTTGGGGAAACCATTGGATTAAAAATGTTCTAGCTGGGTGGTGGTGGTGCACACCTTTAATCCCAGCACTCGGGAGGCAGAGCCAGGTTGATCTCTGTGAGTTCGAGGCCATCCTGGGCTAACAAGTGAGTTCCAGGAAATGTGCAAAGCTACACAGAGAAACCCTGTCTCAAAAAACCAAAACAAACAAAAAAAAAAAAAAGTTCTAATCTTATCAGAAAATTACTCTGTGGGCAGATTCATAAATTTGTGGCCTTTGTTGGGAGGTGGTGGCCCTACTTGGAAGATGGAGGTCTTAGAGAAACGCGTATGCTGCCCATCCTCTTCTGCCCATTTCTGTTTCCCAGACACTGAGGCAAACTATTTAGCTCTCTGTAAATCTTCTCCCTCCCCTGAAGCCCAGAACTGGAACCAGGTGCTCAGAAACCCCCGAAGCTATGAGCCAAAGTCAACCTTCCTTTCTCTAATTCATTCCTTCTGTACACTTGGTCGGAGGGCAAAGACTAATTAAACAGATAGATTGTTAATATGATACAGAGGTGTAGCTCAGCGTGCTGTTTCATTGTGTCCTTTAAAAGACCTAGAAAATTCTGTTATTTGTGAAAAATGAGTCTAGAGCACATTACTCTCAAAGAATTTTTAAAATTAGAGCACAGAGCTACAAATACTACATGGTTTCACTCGGATGGATGTGGGGTCTAAAAATATCTATCCCCCAGAAAGGAAGACTAAAATTAGTAGTGACTGCAGGCAGGAGCTAGAGAGGATGGTATCAGAGGTACAAATTTTACATACTGATCGTCTCCTGCCTGGCACAATTACACAGTTAATAATAAATAATGGGGTTTTAAGTATTCTAGCCACAAAATGGCAAATATTTAGGATTATACATACAGTAGTAGCTTGATTTAATCACTCCACTGATACACACACACACACACACACACACACACACACATAACCACATTTTTATCTCATAAGCATAGGCAATTATTTGTTAATTTAAAATAAAATTTAAATTAAAAACAAATGTATTTATCTTCTCAAAAATCCTGGTTTTTGAGTATGTAGCATAATTGTAAAGTGTACATGGCCTCAGGGCCAGGCTACCTCCACGGATATGATAAGCTATTACCCCTTTGCCTCAGTTTCCCCTCATCAAAGAATGAGAATTATAACACCTAGAGAATTATAACCACCCTGAACATCAAAATCACCGCTCCATGAGAACCACTTAGAACAGTAGTAAATGTGGGGTAAGCGCTCACAGAAGGTTAGCTATTGTTTTCATCTTTTGCTATGTTAAGAAAAAAGTCCACCGTTAATGATATACGGCAACACCCACCCAGTTACGCTGTGTTCTGTGAGTCTATAAACTACCTGGTGAAGGGTGAGAAGCCACACCTGGGGATGCTCAGAGTTTAGGACTATCACGAGTTGTGGGTTGGGATCATCCAAAGGTTTCTTTACTCACAGTTCTGATGGTTGGTGCTGGGTTTTGGCTAGGAGCTCTGTAGAAGCTGTTGGCCCAAATACCTATACAGTGTCTCTCCATATGGTTCCTTGGCTTTCTCACAGCATGGTGGCTGGCTTCCATCAGATAGAAATTGGAAACAAGTTTCTTTTTTTTTTTTAGAATACAAGAGAGCTTTGCCCCATCACTTGACGTTAGTTTTATTTTATTTTTTAATTGTATATATGAGTACTTATTTTCCTATTTGTGTTCCTTTAATTTTCCTCTCTTGCCTTATTGCTTTCATTAACACTTTGCGTACTATGATTTAAAGGAGTGGGGATGGTGGACAGGGCTGTCTCGTTCCTGATTTTAATGAGATAACTTCAAAACTGTCTCCATTTAGGATGATGTTCTCTGTGGGTTTGTAATAGACAACCTTTATTACGTTGAGGTATGTTCTTTCCAGCACCACACTCTTCAGGACTTTTATTTTGAAGGCATATTGAATTTTGTCACAGGCACTTTTTGCATCCATTGAGATGGTTGGGTGAGCTTTGTCTTTAAGCCCATTTGTATGATTTATTACATCTCCTGGCCTACCTACGTAAAGCCATCTCTGAATCTCAGGGTGAAGCCAATTTGATGATGTTTGGTCTTTGTATATACATCTGTATCTGGTTTGCAAGTATTTTCTTGCTAAATTTTGCATGTATGTTCCTCAGAGATATGTACCTATAGTTCTCTTTTTGCTAGTTTTTTTTTCTTTTTTTTTAACCAGGTCTTAGTAGTAGAGTTATGCTGGCTTTGTAGAAGGCATCTAGGAGAGATTCTGATATTTCTTTTTGTTGGGGGGAGGATAATTTTAGTCATATTCATTATAGTTCTTTGAAAGTCTGTTAGGTTTCTGCAATGAATCAATCTAGACCCGGGCTTCTTCTTAGTTAGGAGGCTTTTATAACTGTTACACACTCTCTATTTGTTATGGGTCCGTTTGAGTTGTTAGTCTTAGATTGGATTTGGTGATTCAGATGTATCTAGACATTTGTCTTTCTTAAAAGAGGCCTCCCGCCTCTTAATTTTTCTGATTTAGTGAAGTAGAGGTTTTTAAAGTATTCTTTTGTAAGATCCTGAATCTCTTTGCTACTTGTTGCGATGTTTCCCTATTCATCTCTGGTCTGATCAAGTTGGGCCTCCTCGTCCTTCACTTTGCTTCATCTTGCCGAGGCTCTGTCAGTCTGGCTTATCTTTCAAAGAACCAGTGCTTTGGGTCTTTAGGTCTCAATTACTTGGGTTTAGTTTGTGTGTGTTTGTTCCTATTTCACACATTTCTGCCAAGAAGCTACAGAAAGAAAACAAACGAAGGTATAATTCTTGAAATATTAAATAGGACAAAAATACAAATACTCCCTATAAATTGATAGAAACCAACACAGAGCTTTCAGAAATAATTTAAAAATCAATGGCTCCAATTCCCCAGTCAAAAAACACATGTTAGTTGAATTGATTAAGAAGTAAAGTCCATCTTTAATGTTGTCTACAAGAAAGGCATCTTGCCTTCAAGGATGGGAACAATTTTATATCGACAGACTAGAAAAAACTAGTCTGAGTAAGTGAAACCAAGAAACAAGGAAGCACCATTGTCCTATCAGACAAAATATAATTCAAAGCAAGATTAATCAGAAGAGATAATGAAGGACACTTCATTCTGATAAAGGAAATAATTAACCAAGAAGACATTACAGTTCTAAACATACACACACACCAAACTCTGGGAAACTCAGTTTCATAAAAATCACACTACTGGGGTTCAAGACACAAATTAACTCCAGTAATAGTAGATGGTTTCAACACCCTACTGGCTCCAATAGGAAAGCAACCTGTACAAAAAAAAATGAGAAATATTAAATGACACCATCCAGTGGACCTAACAGATACCTACAGAGTTTTCTGGCTTTCAAGGTTTCTGGTGAGAAGTCAGCTGTTATTCTGAGGGGGTTCCTGTATTAAGTGACCTGTGTGACTTGTGGATTTTCTCTTACATCCTTTAATACCCATTCTTTGTTCTGTGTATTTAGTGGCCTGGAGTTCCTTTCTGGTCCTGTCTATTCAGTGTTCTGTGTGCATTGTGTACCTTCATGGATGCATCTTACCTTAATTTAGGGAAGTTTTTCTCTGATCTGGTGGAAGATCTAGTCTATGCCATTGACCTGTGATTCTTCTCCTTCTATGCCTTTAATTTGCAGATTTGTTCTTTTATGTTGTCCCCAAATTCCTTCATATTCCTTTTGTGTTTTTAAATTTTTTATTCTATTATTTCATTGAGGGGTTCAATTCCTCTATTTAATTATCTTCAATCCCTGATAATCAAACTCCCCTTAAGTTTTCTAATTATTATTGAATTGAATTATTGGCCTTTTTATTTTTTATTTATGAGTGCTCTATCTGCATGTACTACTTTATGTCAGAAGAGAGCATCAGATCCCACTACAGATGATTGTGAGTCACCATGTGGTTACTGGGAATCGAACTCAAGACCTCTGGAAGAGCAACAAGTACTCTTAACCACTAAGCCATTTCTCCAGCCCTGACTTATTGGCCTTTTAAATTCTATCTCCACTGCAGTTTGAATTTTCTTCAATGTTTCTATCTCTCTATCTAATTGACTTTTCAAATCCTGGATTGACTTCATCTTATGTTGGGGTTCTCTTGGACTTTACTCAGGAGTTTATTCCTGTCTTCTTTACATTCCTTTGGGGTTTTGTTCTTCTTTTTAAAAATACCTGAATTCTTTGATCATGTTTATAATTGTCCTTTTTAAATGCTGTGTCCTGGGATTCATCCAGGTGGTTCTCATTAGAGATATCTCTAAAGCAGCATGGGACATTCAGTGTGAGTCTCCAGGTCTCCCATGAAAATGCCTTCTTCATTACCAGATTAATGATGTTAGGTCCTACATGATCCCATTTCTCCTTTGTTTTGTATTCAGCAGTTGTAGAGGTCAGCTGTAGTTAAATGTAACGGACATTCTTGTTACTGAGAAGCCAAATGCTATGTTACTCTTCTCCAAAAACACTTGTCCAATTTAATTTTTATTAGTTCAACTTCTTTACAAAGTATTTATTATAAACTGGTTCACTGGAAATGTAAATACAAGTAGGGTAAATCTCTGCTGTCCAGTTTATAATCTAGGGGAGGTATTATATGCTTAGAACTTTGGGGCTGGATTTAGGGAATTTAAGAACCTCCAAAATTATATGTATTGTTCTGAAAGAGAACAAGTAGATTATTTAAAAATTGGATTCTAGTCAAGGATCATGACACAAAAGATGAAAAACTACAGATATACAGACGTCACAACTAACCTCCTATTCAGAATTATAGATGAAGGAAGGAAGAGAGCTTGCCATGTGTACTCTCAGTAAATGAAAATTCACTCCAGCCCGGAGGGCATCTTTATTCCCAGTAGCTGCGGCATGGTATTGAAGACATCTACCTGGATGGAAAAGCAGACATGTTGTAGGTGCTAATTTGAAAACTATGCTATAAAGAAGCCCCCCCCCACCTTGCTACTATAATTCTACTTTGATGACATATTTGTATTTTCCACAGCTTTATTATTTACATTAATTGATCTAAAGATAGATTCCAGATTCTCCATATGCCTTTTAATCCACAGGCTACAACCATATGGAGTTCTCAGATAAGTTATATTATGCAGTCATGTTCCATGGTTTTGAAATATACCCTCCTCTTAGCCTCAGTATAGCATCATTTGTTACAAATGACTAGAAGGTACCCTTTAAAATGTTTGCATTGTAGTTACAAATTCACTTTATTACATTATTATTGTTGTGTGTATGTTCATTTCATATACATAGGCAGGCAAGTATATATGCCTGAGCATATGCATGCAGAGCCCAGAATAGTATTTTCTTCTTCTTTTTCTCTCTGCCTTATTTCCTTAAGACAGGTTCTCGGACTAAACCAGAAACCCTTAAGCTCCTGGGATCCGACTATCTCCATCCCCCCAATGCTGGGCTTATAGGCCTGCCCAGTCATGCCTGGTATTTTTAATGCTGGTGCTTGGGATTCAAACTCAGGTCTTCGTGTTTGCATAGCAGATATTCTTACCTACTGAGCCATCTCCTCAACCATCAGTTATATATTTGCTTTAAAGCATTACCCACTGATCATGTTACTACTATGAGCCTCCAAAGTTTGTTATTTGGGGGGGGGTATTCACATTGTAGCTATATGGGTATGGATAATGATATATTAATGCATACATATTTGATAATATGATAAATGAATGTATACTATGTGTTATCATTCAAACACAGCCTTATAAATCAGACAGAATAAAGAAAGAAGGAAAAAAGAAAATTAGTAAAGGACAATTTATGAATACTGAGGTCTCCAATAATCAATTTTGTCATATGGATTTTATCTCAGACACAATGTAAACAACATGTACCAAGAGAAAGGAGCTGTGTTTACACAAGTCACAATCCCAACAAACATTCTGACGGACTTTGCTCGGGTTCTTCAGATTCTCCAAAAGCTGTTAAAAATTCCCGTCAGGTAAACAGGCAAAGTGTGACACCCAGAAAAGGGAGCAGGTGACAGTGTCTCTTTGCATCAAGGTTTTGGGTGTTTCAGAAAGAATTCCATTAAAGAAAGCATCTGATCAAGTACATAATTCTGACAGTGTGACAGAAAAATCTAAAAATAATGTTAGCGCTAAGTTCTTAAAGAGCCAGCTTTAGTGATTTCATGACCTTTGTCACACAGTCAGAAAGCAGCTTTATTAAAATGGATTTAAGTTGTCAGGCATTCACCGAGTTCCTATTATTAGCAAGGTGCTGCGCTGAGCCATGCAGAGGCTACGACTCTCCAGGAAGAAACTGTCCTTCCTCTAGGGAAGTTAGAGGATGGGAGACATCTACGCATGAGCAGCTGTAACGACTCTAAGCAAAAGCTGTTAAACACTAATAACAAACTCCAGGGGTCTATGGAAGTACAAAGGAAGGGAGGATGTGCATTTAAGACCAAGAAAAGTCTCAAAAAGGAGGTACTATAATGTGAGGTGGGCTAAGAAAGTGTCAATGTCATCAGATGAAGAGGGGCCACGAAGTCATCAGAAGTCCCCCAGATGACAGAAGCCTAAGACAAGGAAATAATGCAGCATATCTTTAGAGCAGCACAGACAGACTTGGTTGTAATAAGTATCTTGGGGAGAAGACAGAATGTCTAGAAACTTGCATTGCAGCCAGAATTCCTAGAGATTAAAATGTGTTGTAAGGGATTTAGTCTACTCCACAGTGAAGCACATGAGTCGGGAGAGCACTGGAATTCAAATGAGTCACTCACACAAGGAAGAAACTGGAGGTGAAAAAGGTTATGTCACGGGGCGGTGGTGGCACACGCCTGTAATCCCAGCACTTGGGAGGCAGAGGCAGGCAGATCTCTGTGAGTTTGAGGCCAGCCTGGTCTACAGAGCGAGTTCCAGGAAAGGCGCAAAGCTACACAGAGAAACCCTGTCTAGAAAAACCAAAAAAAAAAGAAAGAAAGAAAGAAAAAGGTTATGTCAACAACCAAGACAACTGAAAATTGCATGGATGAAGATGAGAGACAAGAGTCAAGACCATGAAGCATGTACCAAGATCTTCTGTCTTGTAGATACACAGTCTACAAAAGACATAGACGGTCAAGAACCCAGCAAACATGGATGCTTTAACTGGGAAGTCCAGTGATGTGGACCTCAGCAAGATAGGCAGGCAGAGCTCTACAGAAGCTATCTGACATGGGGAAAGGTAAGATGCATCAGACAGATTATCCAGTGGTTGTGTTTGGCCAAGCCAGTCAAAAATATGTTCTAAAAGATTACCTGATTAGAGAGCATTTTAGGCAAACCCAGCAAATGTCAAAAACCCACGTGCAAACCTTGCCTGACATCAACTGACCGTGTACTTCTGAATAGCCCCTTCAATTTGATAGACCTTGTTTAATCATTTGTCATTAATCAATACCTAACTTTCAGTATTATGTTAATTAGAGGAGACACAGAAATAACTGGGAAAAGCATATTAATATTGGTACCCTGGCTCTGAAAAGCAATCATTTTTAAATAGTTTATTTATCTTTATCTTATGTGCATTGGTGTTTTGCCCAAATATATGTCTGTATGAGGGTGTTGGGTACAGCTGGAAGTTTTTCTGTGTCCTGCCCAGCCCTAAGGTCCTGCAGTTGCTTATAAAATAATCACTCAGGGGCTTATATTAATTACAAAAATGCCCTATGGCTTCAGCTTCTTGCTAGCTAGCTCTTTCATCTTAAATTAACCCATTCCTATTTATCTAAATGTTGCTATGTGCCTGTGGCAGTCTGCTGGCATCCTGTTGCTCCTTGGGTGGCAGCTGGTGTCTCTCCCAACTCTGCCCTTCTTCTCTCTGTCTCTGCTTGGATTTCCTGCCTGGCTGTAAGCTTTCTTGCCATAGGTCAAAACAGCTTTATTTATTATCCAGTGGTAGCCACACATATTCACAGCATACAGAAAGACATCCCACAGCATTTGGATCCCCTGAAACAGGAGTTACAGACAGTTGTGAGCTGTCAGGTGGGTGCTGGGGATTGAACCCAGGTCCTCTGGAAGAGCAGCCAGTACTCTTAAACCCTGAGCCATCTCTCCAAAAGCAATCATTTAAATGTGATTCCAAAATGGGATAAAGGGGCTTCTTCTTGTTTCATCTTTCAGCGCTGGGGATAGTGCTCATTGTTTGGAGCATTCAAGACAAGCACCCTACATTTGAGCTGCATCCCAGTGCAGTATTATGGGTTTTAAAATCCCACTTTTTTTCTAATGCTTTTTATTGGCACAGCCTACAGTCACACATACACTACTCTACAATTGGACACATGCAGCTTCGTGGGAAGTTGATGGTGGTCCCAGGACCCGGCTCTTCCAGTGAGAATCTCTCCGTTATGGCTTGGATGCTAATGTCACCCCCACAGGCTTATATATTAGATCCTGTTCTCCAGGTGGTGGGACTATTTTCAGAGGCAATGGGATCTTCAGGAGGTAGGGCTTAGCTGGCAAGAATAGATAACTAGCATCAAGTTTTGAGGAGGATAACCCTGGCCCACTTCTAATGCCAGCTCTTCTCTGATTTCTACTCTGTTGCCCTTGTCTGTATCATTACCATGGACTCCACCGTGATGGACGGCAAACCTCTGAAATCATGCACCAAAATATTTCTTTCTTCCCGCAAGTTGGTTCTACCAGACACTCTGTCACAGAAACATGGGAGAAACAGATATACTCACTTCTGTTCCATTCAAAGCTGACAAGAGAGCAAAACCAGAGTATGATTTGATATCTGTTAACTCACCACCTCACTCACCTTTTACTTGTGGTGGCCGGATGTGAAATGTCCCCGATCGGCTGGTGTCTGAACATTTATTTCTGTGGTAGTGGTATGACTGGGAAGGTGGTGAAACCTTTAAGAGGAAGGGCCTTACCTGAGAAAGTATGTCACTGGGTGTAAGTATTGAAGCTTTATAGCCTGATGTCGCTTCCTGTTCTTTCTCTGCTTCCTGACCGTGGATGTTGCCATGTGAACAGTCAGCTTCCTACTCCCGCCGCCAAGCCTTCCTCCCTGTGATGGACTGCATCGCCCAGAAACTGTACACCAAACAAACCTTTCTCCCATAAGTTGCTTTTGACAAAGTATTGTTGTTTGTGTTTTATTCTTTGGGGGGCTTGCCACCCAGATCTCAAATAAAATCACACACAGAGGTTTATTTCTAATTATGAATGCCCGGCTTTATCCTGGTTTGTTTCTTGCCAGCTTTCCTTAACTTAAATTATCCCATCTACCTTTTGCTTCTGGGCTTTTCCCTTTCTCTTACTTCTGTAACCTTACTTTCTTACTCTATTGCTCATTGTGTAACCGGGTGGCTGGCCCCTTGTGTCCTCTTCCTTCTCTTGCTCCTTCTTCTTTCCTCCCAGAGTTCTCCTCCTATCTATTCACTCTGCCTGCCAGCCCTGCCTATCCATTCTCCTGCCCTGCCATTGGCCATTCAGTCCTTTGAGACAGGCAGGCACGGTAACACAGCTTCACGGAGTTAAATAAATGCAACATAAACAAAAGAAGACACCTTAAAATAATATTCTACAACAAAATATTTATCACAGTAACAGAGCAGTGGCGAAGACAAGGTATCTACTGTAAAGTTGTCAGTCTTTTGCATCAGCGTTTTGGCTGTGCATCCTGAGGTCCTCAGTGTAGAGAGGCCAGAGCATCATGGTGAAGAAACTCCTTTGAGCGGGGTTATAACTAGGATCTTATCACCATGATATGGCCCTCACAGAAATGCTCCAAAGAGAGTAAGATCCACCCAGGTCAGGACAGGCAGGAAACACTTCCTACCTGGAAAATAAGAAGTAGGTTGCCCTACTTCTAATAAGGGGAGAGACAGGTTGGAAAGGATGAGCTGACATAGCAAGTCAGAAGCAAAGAAGGCTGCAGGTTGAAGAGATCTGAATCTGTCCCGTTTCCTCCTAAAAATAAACCCAGAAGCAGAGCATGGAGATGACGAGTCCCATGTCTCTCCATGCATGCCCACTGCTACAGTTTCGCTAAGCACTCTGTTGGAAGGAAGAGTTTCACACCTGACAGTGGGATCGCATGGAATATTTTCCTCGAATGCTGCACCCAAGAGTCCACTGCAGCTCGCTTAACCTGGAAGAGAAGACTTGAGAACCATTCAAAACAAAATAAGAAAACTCATACATGGCTCTCACCTTCAGGGTAGGTATAAGCACGAGTTATAGCAATGCTCTGTGGTCTGACCAAGAGGTAGCAGAGCATGGAGGTTAAAGGTCAAGGTTCTGAAACCAGCTGGTCTGGATTCAAATCCTGCTCTATCACTTACTAGTCAAACATGGAGAATTACTTTCTCTGTACCTTGGTTTCTCCAGCAGTATAGGAGGGGTGGTAATAATTCTGTGTAGCAGGGATGTTGTGATAGACAAGAACATGGAGACATAACGTAGTCAGTCAGTGATATCTAGTACTGAGGCAGGATGAAAAAAAAGCATATGCACCAGTAAACTCTTATTTTAAAAGTACAGCCATGCCCTGCTCCACAAAGCATTAGCTAGAGATTCAAGAAAGTGTCTGACTTCTCTGTGTCTAGAGTTAGCTGCTGAACCCCGAGAAAAGAGAGGGAAGATAATGGGGTGTTTTTCCTGTGGAAGCTTCTAAATAGCCTTGTCACCTTTCCTGGGCCTCTGTGAAGGATGCTTGGTGTCATATATGTTAAGAAGGTTAAGAGCACAGTCAAAGAACAGACCCCAGCGCTCTTTAGACCTACTCTATGTAGGAGCAGTAAGTACCACGGGGGTTAGCGCATGCGTAGAAGGAAAGGAGACTTAGAGGCGCGAGCTTCCAACCTGTCTTGCTCGCTTTCAGTAAGCATCAGACTTGAAAGCAAAACTTGTCTTCCTAGACAAGATGGTTTGGCATGGGATTGTCTCATAAGTGAAACGCTGAGGAATATTATACAGAAACGGTAGTAACAGCAAAGCTAAGGTGTTTTGAACCAGAGGACGTGGAAACCCCGAGCTTCCTGGGGCTTTGGCTGTGGCCTGTGTGGAGGAGTGAAAGGGCGGGCACACCTAGCATGAATCATGAATCATTCCTTTTTTTCAAAGGATGTATTCCAGCGTCTTTGCTGCCCTCCTTACGATAGTCCTGGCTGCAGAGCTGCGTGACTCCATGGAGTTTGCTATGCAAAGCAGAAATTCCGTACCGATGTGAAAGCAGCATGTGGCTATCCTTCTGCTGTGAGCAGTCAAGATGAATGAGCAGAGCAAATGGGTACATCTGTAAAGAGACAAAAACAGCAACAGCCATCCATTATGCCTGGGATTCCAGGAAGAATAATCTCCCTTATCATTTTAACACTATCATTCTCTAAACACAGAAATATTTGATGGCTTTCTCAAAGGTTCTCTACACAGGTAATACTTTCCCAGACACATATAAGACAGTTTTTATCCACTGAAGTCACATTTTCAAAACTTTTAGTCCAATTTTCAAACAACATTTACACTTGCTACTGAATTTAGACTAAGCATCTGTCCACAGACATTGTTGTGCTTCCTGAGGACCTACACAGCCAGGTAGAGCTCTATCAGTGATTCTGTGGCACACGGTTTGGTCAGAGCCTAAATTCAAACGGCAGGAAAGCTGAAAATGACTATGTCATCAGACTACTGTCCCATCACCAAAAGAAAAGCAGAGAAGCAGGAGGGTGGAAAGGAAGGAGAGGAAAGGACCTGGGCCAGGAGCAGAAGTGGGAGAAATACAAGTTTTCCTCAGAAGTCAGTCAGGGATTCATGGCTTCCTAGCAGGGAATGAAGGACCAGAAGACAGCCCAGTGGAAGCTGTCTTATATAGACTCAAGTTCAGATCCCAAGATCATGGGAAAGCTGAGAATTCCTGCAAACCCAGCCCTTAGGGGACAGAGATATAAGGGCCCTGGAGCTTGCTGGCCAGGTAAGCTGAGATAGGGAACTCCAGAACACCCAATGAAAGACCCTGTTCCCAAAATTAGATGAAGAGCCACTGATAAAGAGAAAGACATCTGATTTATGTCTGGCCTCCACATGATCTCTCTCTCTCTCTCTCTCTCTCTCTCTCTCTCTCTCTCTCTCTCTCTTTCACACACACACACACACACACACTTGTACATGTAGATATGCATGTTTATTTATACCCATAGACACAATTTTAAAAGTAAAAAGGAAAGAAAGAAGATATCTGATAAGTTATTGGCCAAAGCTAGTTGTGACCTATGTAGGAGCCCATAGAATCATGAATCTTCATCTTCAATGAGCTAGAGCACAATACACACTTGAAATTTTAAAATGCAGCTTAGACAATAAAGTGTACAGAGTCTGTTTAAAGTACACCATTCAAGTTTCAAGGGTTATGTTGGGTTTATGCCACATTAGCAGCCACGAGCTTTGGTCAAAGAGAGTTCCTTTCCAAGGGAGAGAGCCTCTGATCAAAAGAATAATCAAGACAAAGAAGTGTTCCTAATGTTTATTTTAATAACATTATCAGCATACTTTTTAAGGCTAATTGTTGAGTAGGTTCTGTAGATGAGGAAATGAGCAACATTGGACCTCACTGACCTTTTCTCCCAGGGTTGGAATCCTACCTTTTCTACAACTGTTTTCCTTTTTCCATTATGAGACACTGACTTCTTGATTTCTCATTGGTTTTACAGATATGATTCCTGAAGCAGCATAGGACTAACCAGAGGATGCTCCACTCATTTTCTTGGGGACCAGTGAGAGGTTCCTTTATAGTTCAGACCTATGTATAAATACCAAACTTAGAGCTAAGATTAGGTCATCCTGGGGTTAATCAGTAGTTAGCAAATGTCCAATGCATGTTCTTCCTGAGAATTGAATGTATTAATAGAAAAAATATTGCTTTTTTGGAAGCAATGCTGTAGATCCCTTATCAGTGGTGTATGCACCTGGAGGATTCACTTTCCTCCCTAGCCTCCTTATAATAGGTTCCTCCTATGGCTGATAGTCCAGTCTCTGGTCACAAACAGGGCACGTCAAGAATTCATACAGTATCAATCCCACAATTCTGTCTTTATTAGCATTATTCTTTGTACAGCTGAGCTAAAGAAGGACTTGACGGGGGCTGCGTGGATTGAGAGTTCAACTATACACAAGGAGTTCAGCTTCCATTTACCACTGTGAGACAGCGGGCAAGTTCCTTGTCTCCTGTGTCTCTCATTATCCATTTATCAACACAGAATATTTGCTGAGGCCTTCCTACACTAGGACTGTGGTAGACAGCCTCAGATGAAAGGTTGGCAAACAGATCAAAGATGCTGTGGGTAGATGCAATAAAAATTCATGCAGAAAAAGGACAGAGTTCCACAGGTTCTATTTCTAAGAAACTGAAAAATGAGAAAAAATGTGAGGAAACTCACCCTGACACAACAAATGTTTAATAAACACTTCTTACAGCCAATGACATAGGCACCATTGAAGGTGATTAAGAAGGTGGAGAGATACACAAAGGTAAATAATGCATGGCTCTGCTCTCCACTACCAGCTGGGGGACAGTCTTAGCAGCAAGCAAAGGGAGACTGAGACAATTGCTGCTGTACTCTTATGACTTATTCATTCTAACAGGGGAATGCAGATGTAGCAGTTGGGCAAAGCTGTGAAGATGTCTGAAGAATGTACCAACGAGGACATCAAATATGGAAGTCACATACACCTTCCCAGGACAGACTCAACTCTACCCTGAATAATGAAGACAGCCCTCATTTTTTTTTTCTGTGCTATCCTGTATGCTATGCACAAGAGATGTGTATGAAAAAGGAGGCCACCCTTTTCCTCCTATATCTCATCACCTGGTGGGAAATATAACGTTAGCACATACATACAAATACATACTAGAAAGATGCATGCGTTTTTTTCTTTCTCCCCCTTCACCTGTCAGTTTCTCTCCCTGCATCCTTACGACCTAAAAGAAGTGAGAAAGTAAAGGCTTCCTAGGAAAGGAGAGGAGTGAAATGTAGGCAAATCTGCTCTATAGGAGATGCCATGTAAACCATCTTTCCCCATCCCAGTTTATTGTAGTGAGCAGAAGAGTAGCAATGTGAAATGGCTGGCAAGCATAAGCATACCCTGTCTTTCTCCCCTTCTCAGAGTAGAACATAAGTGAGACATAAGAGAGAAATGAAAGAAAGATCCAGAGAGTGTATCCTGAGGGCTATTAGCAGCCTTAAGAGACAGCGACCTGCTTCTCTGGGAACAATTCTAGAATTTGCAGTGAGGTCATTTACAGTAAAGTGATGAAGACAGTAATATCACAGAGATAAAACTGGTGTCAGTTTTTGTGTAAACCCCAGTAAATGAGAAAGAATATGCTTTCAGAAATCTTAAAATAGTTGCTGCATTCATCAAGGTAAGTCAAGTGTTTGCTACGAACTGGATCACACGTTGAAGCTCTACTCCAAAATGACAGCTTTGAGATACAGCCTCTAGGATTCTCGGTTCAGATGGCTGGGTTCAGATAAGCATGCAGTCCTCTGGTTGGGTTTAATGCTCTTAGAAGAGGCATTGTGTGAGGGCACAGTGTGGTCACCTGTCAGCAACTGAACTGTCCAACAATTGATCTAGAACTGCCTAGCCTCCAATGAAAGAAAATAAATACCCTGTTGTTTAAGCCTCCCAGACTGATCAAGACAGTCATGTTGCTATAACAAACATTCCCTCAGATATCAAAGGCTTCACATGACAAAAGGATAGTCACTGCTTGTGCAAATGTAGCTGCAGTTCCAGGCAATTCTGCAGAGCAACCTCCCTCAACAGGAAGTCTCTTGCACCCATGGTGGCTACCCTGATGGTCACCATCTCAGCAGGTGGCAGGGGTAGGAGGTGAGTAGGGAGTGAAAGGTTCAATCAACCAGCTTCCTGCTATGGATAAAAGAATAACACATCTCACTAACTTCCTGTGAGATGTATATAACAGCAGCGTGCACGTGTGTGTGTGTGTGTGTGTGTGTGTGTGTGTGTGTGTGTGTGTGCACGCTATTCCCACTTGTATGGACAGAATGTATGTTATGCACAGGGGAGTGCTCATGTGTGTACAGGTCAAACTTTGATACCATTTGATGTCTGGTATCTTCCTGTCTTCCTAGATTTCTTCCTATGTTTTATTAAGGCAACATCTCTGGATAAACTCAGAGCTCACTCTTCTGGCTAGCTGGCCCTGCTGATTGCTCTAAGGATTTCTTGTTTTTACCTCCATGCTGGGGTTACAGGCAGGTGACCATGCCCACCAGGTTTTACATGAGGTCTTGGGAACTGAACTCTGGTCCTCGTACATGCATGTCAAGTACTTTACCCACAGAGCCATCTCCCCAACCCCAGAATCTCACTCTGTCTCTCATCCATCCCTCTGCCACACACACATGAAAGTAAAGAAATAATAAAATAATAGACAGTCAGACACATATTCCTCCTTCCTCTCCCTTTTAGTGACCAGGTGGACTATGTAGATCTTCTTTTTAAAAAGTCAAAATCTCTTTTAAGATTTATGTGTCATCTATATACTCAATCACTGCTCCACCTCTGCAGATCGGACTACAAGATAATTATAAATGCCCACTGTGGTTCCAGTTGCCTCTTACAGTCTGAGGCAGACAGGAAGATAGTGCTAATTGGCTGCACTATTGCTTGATGCATTTCTGGGGCCATTAAAATAAATGTTACATCCCAACAGCACACGGCATCCTGAAACGTAGGAAATTCATAGCCCTGAAAGTCCCAAATTCTGTCATTTACTGATCACATCACATGAGCTTCACTTTGAGCCTCTCTAATCATGGAGACCAGGAGGCTCGTGTTAATGGAGTTTGGACAGACAAACAAAGCATGTGACTGAGAATATGGGTTCCCGAGTCCCCATTAGTATGAGGTAATCAAGTCTCTGCTCTTGAAGCAAAATTAAAAATCAAGAGAGAATGTTCCTCTTTTCAGTTCCTCTGGGTCTATGATGTTTGGAATTAAATTTCCAGCTTTAATGATGAATGGGCCTAATTAGAAATGGAAAACTCATAGTCGAATTTCCTGCTGCTCTCCTCTCCCTTAACTCCAGTACCTCTTTCTCTAAGACATGATGGGATGGAAGTGTCCACGATGAAGCTGGAACTTGGTGGGAAGAATGCATGCCTAATGAGATTCCAGGACAGGTGCAGAATTTTCTGTTTTCAACAAGGACTGTTGAAGCCCAGCCATACAAAGTGACTGACCCCAGATCACATGCCCTGTTGCCTAGGCCAATGCTTGCCCTCTTTATGTCCTTTTATGGTTAGTCCAAGTTCTGGCAGAGGATTCAGTTTACAGAACGTGTTTCAAAGCACATTGGAATGACAGGCTAAGTACATGTCCAGTCCTGAGTTAACTCCTTTGAAAATCCCCACATCTCTCAGGCATACAATCAAAACTCAGGAGGCGTGGCCTGCTACTCTAGAAATTCACCAATGAGACTGGGGCTCGGGCTGAGAGGCAGGCACGGGGGTTGCTTTTCCATCGCTGTAGCAAAACATCTGACAAATGCAAACGGAAGAAGGGAAGGCTCATCTTGACTCATCAATCGGAGGGTGGAATGCTTCATGGTGGGGAAGGCCTGGCAGCAGAGTTCATGGTAGCAGGAGTGTGGTTAGGGCTTCTCACATCTGGGCAGAACAGGAAAGAGAGAAGAGTGTGGTGGGACTCTGCTTTCCTGTTTATGCATCCTGGAGACCCAGCCCATGGGTTACTGCCACCCACAGTCAAGGTGGTTCTCCCAGCCTTAGTCTAACCTCTCAGGAAACACATTCAGAGATCGACCCAGAGGTCTGCATCCAGTCTAGCTGACAATGAGAATTAAATACAGAAAGTGGTAAGAGCTCTTTAGAAGGAGTGTGGAAGATGCAATGGTGCCTATGTGGTATTTTTCCTAAGTTACATGCATTTAAGGATGAGGCTTCATAAAGGAAAGAAGTGACTAGTAATTGTTATTAATAATAGAGTGATCGGGGGCTCTTTATTAGGAATATGCTATATTATATTAATCATCTTAAAAATAACTGAGGAACTAGACGACTGCTCTTTAAAACTGCAAGCACACGGAGCTGCCAATGGCTTACTTTGTTCTGAAACCCACATGGCAATGGCTGCCAAAGAACTTGGGATCCAGAAGACAGAATCACCTATTTTTCTGGCCTTAAACTTGGATCCTTAAAAGTGAACTGGAAGAAATTTCTAAAAATACACTTTATAAGCTGGGTGGTGATGGGGCACGCCTTTAATCCCAGCACTTGGAAGGCAGAGGCAGGCGGATCTCTGTGAGTTCGAGGCTAGCCTGGTCTACAGAGCAAGTTCCAGGACAGGCTCCAAAAGCTACACATAGAAACCTTGTCTTGAAAAAAAAATACACTTTATAGAAATAAACTAGTGATACAACACCATCCGACCCATCCATGAGGATGATGTAACGAATGTGCAGAGATGCCCAAGTCAGCTGTGGGAACATAAGTCGTCTGTGTGTCTATGACTCTGATGGATGTAAGCTTCTGCAGAAGAGCTCAGAGGTCCTGCTCTCCAAAATTGAACCCCCACATTTTAGCTATAGATAACTGCTGTCCTGTATACACCATTTTATAAAGCATAGAAATGAGATTTAGGAAAGAACAGGAATCTCATGGATGGAGAATAGTAACTGGTCAATAGCTATGGGCATTTGACCTGGGCTTCCGAAAAAGAGGAGACAGCAAAGTCCAGAAGAGGGACTGCCCCAGCAGCAGCCACCTCCAAGGGACATCCCCTTCTTCCGCTCATACCCAAGGCTGGAAAAGAACTCGGCTGTCAGCACGCTGTCATCGACATCTAAAGTATCAAGCTTCAGATGCTGATAAAAATAAACTGTGTGCACAAGCCAGAGCTGTTAGCACATTTAGGAAGCTGGAGGAAAGCTTGCCCCTATTTGCATATGTTGATGACAACAAGAGTGAGCCCTTTGTGTGGTGCTCCAGGTCCTGAGAAACCCAGGCAGGTCTAAGAAGGGAGAGCAAAATCAGGGCTCAGAGACAAGGCAATGTATCTCTCTCTGGCCATCTCTTCACCTTTGTATGATCCCTCCCCACCCTCCACATATACTTAGACGCACACGTACACACCCCACCCCACCCCACTTCTTAGGGCTCTTCATAGGATGGTGATTACTGTAATTCAGCCTCTCCCTTGTCTCTGTAACCTGTGAGCTTCCTAAGTTCCAGCTCCACCCCCTCTGTCTCTCATACTTGTGACTGAGCCCAGGGCCTCACATATACCAGGTAAGTGCTCTAACAACTGAGGAATACACCTCACAAGCAGTAGATTTTAATAGAAAGATAATATCTATGCAGCTAACATCTTGATTTAAAAAAAAAAAAAAAGAGCATGGCCTGCACCCAGATGCAATACTTTGCTCCAGGGTGGCAAGCCTCTCGGTTTTAATGGCATAGATTAATTCTGCTAGATAATGTGCTTCCTATAAATTAATGTCTGTGTCTGTCTTCTTTCATTGTCAAGCTTGTGAACTTCTTTATTTCAAGTAGTTGTTGGCTATTTCCATTGCTGTGTTTGTGCTGTGATTATAAAAGTGCAGACATTCATTCAAATAACGGTGGACGTCAAGCCAATTGTCATTATTATTATTATTATTTTGTCTCTTATACATGGTGCTTCGGTGACTATTCATAAACATTTTTGGTACTCACATGCATTTCTTCCGGTAAATGCCTGATGAAGATGACACTGTTGGGCCTCTGGGGAAGCACAAAGCCTAAGTAGAGTCCATTGGCTTCCCAAAATGACTATACAGCTTCACAGCAGAGAGACTTGATTACTCTGTACCCGACTCATGGCATCTTCCATCTCACCATTCCTGGGGCTATGGTCTGGTCAGGTGTTTGCTTGTTTGCTCCTTTTCCTATGGAATTGACTGTTTAATTGACTCCTATTCCTTATTGATTTGTAAAAATTCATTTATCATTTTTAAAAATGTGGGTGTGTTGTGTGTGTGGGGTGCCCAAGTATGGTAGGTGCTTTTGACTGTGTGTGCCTGTGTGTGCCTTTGTGGAGGACACAGGCAGACATCAAGTGCCTCTCTCTCTCATTCTCCAGTTATTTTATTTGTTTATCTGTTGCTTGTGGGAGGATCTGTCTTAGTTAGAGTTTCCATTGCTGTGAAGAGACACCATGAACACAGAAACTCCTATAAAAGAAAGCATTTAATTGGGGTTGGCTTACAGTTTGAGAGGTTTAGTCCACTACCATCCTGGAGGAAAGCAAGGCAGCATGTAGGTAGACATGGTGCTGGAGAGGTTGCTGAGAGTTCTACATCTTGATCCATAACAGCAGGAAATGAACTGTCTGACTGAACACAGCTTGAGCATATATATGAGACCTCAAAGCCCTCCTCCACAATGACATACTTCCTCCAACAAAGCCACATCTGCTCCAACAAGGCCACTCCCTATGGGCCAAGCATTCAAACACATGAGTCCATGAGAGCCATACCTATTCAAACCACCACAGGGGGTCAGAGGTAACTTGCAAGAATCAATTCTCTCCTGCCATGTAAGTCCTGGGTGTTAAACTCAGATCACCAGTCTCAGTGGCAAGTGCCTTTACACGCTCAGTCACCTCCCATTTTCACTTTATTTTTTGAGACAGTCTCTCATTGAACCGGGTGGGAGCTTACCAATTGGGTAGGCTGGCCAGCCAATGAGCTCCAGGGATTCACCTATCTCTGTCTTCCCCCTACTCCCCAGCTCTGGAGCTACAGCCGCCTGCTGCCACTCCTAGTTTTTACTTAGAAAATAAAGCTCGGCACAACATTTGGAAGCAAATTGGCTGGCCTAAAGGATTTGGGCAAAAAAAAAAAAAATTAATTTATACTACCAGACTTCATCATTATAATCATCAATATGTCAGCAATCAAAAATGAATTTAAATATTTTTTACATACCACTAAAGAAATTTAAAATTACCACAAATCAAATTAGAAAACATAATGTTATGTGTAAGAAGGATTCAATTCTAGAAGGATGGAGAATGTGAATAAAGATCCTCCATCTAAGAATTGATGGTAAATGGTACATTTTAGCATCTCATCTTTAAAGACATAGGCTTGGGACTCACGATGCTCTTCACTCATGTCTCCTGTGTTAAATGCACGCCCCTCTTTATCTGAACTCTTTCTGGACTTCTTGCGGTGTTCTTCCAGAGGTTTGACCATTGACATATCTGTCACATGCTGACATATGACCATGGTGTTTCCCCCTGTCACATTATCAGCCACAGAAAGGTCTCAGCAGTGGTTGTCTGCCATGGCTACTGCTGGCAAAGCCAGGCATGTCCAATATACACGGAGCCCTGGCGATTGTTTTTAAGAGGCTTAATGTAACCAGAGCTGTAGAGTTTTCTGGAAGCTAGGACTGGTAGGGTGGGAGCTGGAAAGCATCAACACACATCACGCACTAGAGGGTGCCAAAGTCCTGAGCAACCGAGTCTAGCCAGGAAGAATTCGTCTTCCCCTTGAAGCCTCAAGAAAGAGAAGATCCATCAAAAAGTCTAAGTCTTAGAGCTGGTCCAGAACGGGGTCATCGGCACCTTTGACATCAGAGGGGTGATTCCAAAGCTGTGAGCAGAAAAAGATCTATGCTGATGCTGGAAGTTTTCAAAGGCAGGAACCCTGAAGTTTTAGCAGCTACCTATTTGTATAGTGTCTTGTAACTCTACGTACAGCTGTGAACATTTTACAGACATGGACATATTAAATCCTCCCAGCACTTCTAAAGGGTTATTTGCAGTTTTTCAATAAGAACCTGGGAGGAGTTAGGAAAGTTGTTAACGACTGTAAAGCTAGTAAGTAGCAGGACTGGGCCCGAGTCTCAGAGTTCAGTGTGCAGATGTGCATGACTCTGCCTCTGTCACAGGTCAATCCTGTAAGGAGAGCTCCGTTACCATCTCTCTTCTCAGAAGGAAACTGTGTTCCCCAGACCCCCATGCTAAGCAATGGTGATATTTAACACCGCTTACTAAAAAGTGTCCCCATATTACCTCGAATCTGGTCCCACTCCTCACTTTGACTCCAGGTTCTTTCCTTTAACATGTATTGGCATGTTTATTTCACCCTAGTTTTTGATCTATTATGGAGTTGTGACTAAATATATCCCCTCAACACATGGCTTCGGTGTTCCAAAAGTTCAACTGGCACACATGTCTCGTGGGTTTCAGATCACTCAGAGTCCCTGTGTCCTGTTCCTAAGCCATGGAGAAAGAACTGAAGGAACCTGGAAGGTGAGGTTTTGTGACCTGGCACTGCATTTGAACTAATTCATTTCACAAAATTCCAGCCCCTCTGACACGGAATATTAGAAAAACAACTGGGTTTAAAAAAAAAACAAAAAAACAGCCTGGCGGTGGTGGCGCACGCCTTTAATCCCAGCACTTGGGAGGCAGAGCCAGGCGGATCTCTGTGAGTTCGAGGCCAGCCTGGGCTACCAAGTGAGCTCCAGGAAAGGTGCAAAGCTACACAGAGAAACCCTGTCTCGAAAAACCAAAAAAAACATCAACAACAACAGCAACAAAAAAAAACAAGTAACATAAGAGGCTGGGATTGTTTTGGTCAAACAAACAAACAAATGAAAGCCAAAACAACAACACCAAAACCCCAGTGTACTTAAATTTTCCCTGCTGTCTTATTATTGGAAAAGTCTTAAATATATTCCCTCCTAATTAGGTTTGGGCTATTTTTAACTTGATTCCCTTTCTGGTTCCTGCAGCAACTTGTTTTCAGACCTCACTTCAAAGTTTCCTCCTTTTGTGGAGACAGAGAATCTCTACCTAAGATATCTCTGATAGTTGATATTGATGGACAACTTGACAAGATCACCTTGGAGGCAAACCTCTGGGCACATCTGTGAGGCAGTTTGTAGACTGGATTAATTGGTGTGTGAAGACCTACCCTAAATATGGATGGCATGATTAAGTGAGCTGAGATCCTAGACTGCTTGGAAAGAAGAAAGCTGAGTAAGCAGCAGCATCCGCCTCTCTCTGCTTCCCGACTAGGGACACTATGTGACCAGCCACACCCACGTCCCTTTTGCCATGACCCCTCCCCCACCATAAAGGGCTGTATTTGCAAACTGTGATCAAAATAAAACCTTCCTTTTTTACACTTTCTCTTGTCAGGTATTTGGTAACAGCGACAGGGAAAGTCATTGATACAATACACTTTCTTTAAAAAGATACACATGAGATTATTGTCTGGGTTTATCATGACGGGTGTGTGAGTTCACTCAGATCCATGGAAAGAAAACTCAAGAGTCCATCCTCGAAGGACTGAAGCACTTTCCCTTCTCCCAGGGCGTTTTTATTTTCTCTTTATTTACAGTCTAGCCAGTTAATTTCCATAATTTCAGTATGGAAATTAACTGGCTAAACTGAAAAGGAGCTCCCAAAGCTAAAATACCAAGTGCAAATTCCTTGATTTCTCAGGTACCACAGTTTTCCAGGTTTCCTGAACCAGGTTTGGTCGGCGGCAGAGGAGTCATAAGCAGAAGAGTCATGAGCCATGGTTACCAGAGTTAGAATGGGCTTTATTAGAGAGAAAAGAGGATAGGACAGGAGAAGCCAGGCCTGGCAGAGAGGAAACAGAAAGAGAGGTGCAGAGAGGCATAGAGAGAGAGACCGTGGGGGTGCATGTCCAGCTTAGGCTGGGACGCAGTCTCCTGCTGATAATGTAATAAGGCACCAGATGAGACCCCCAAGCTGGGTGTATACAGAATCCTTACATTGAGTAGACTCTTTGTAGACACCTTAGCTCCAGAAAAAAAGCTAATTACTCCTGAGACAGGAGTATACCATAATGACAAAGCCTGAGACCTGTTAGATCTGGGTGATGTGGAGTCGGATGACTTACATTCCAACCCTAGGTCCCCTGCTTGCCTGCCATAAAAGTCTGGTCAAGTGTCTCCATTTCCTAGTCTGTAGAAGAGGAGTAAAATAGCATGTACCCCCTGAAGTGGTTGCTCAGAAGTGAGTATATTTACATATGTAAAGCATTTTAGCAATGCTAACACTGAACACTGAATAAATTATATGTCATTATATATGTATATAATATATATGCATGTTATTAGTCACTTTTATAGTGACAGTCATAATTTTTATTCCAAATTTTTCCTGAATAAAGAGAGGGTGGACAGTACCTCGAGGCTGCTGCCCTTAGAAGGTACAAACAGAATCTGAAATTAAAAGGGAGCAGCCTTCTCAGAATGCCTGTGCAGCATCACATTACTCCCAGGGGTCCTGCTGTGGCTCTGAACTCAGGTGAGGGCTGGCCAAGCACAGCTGCAGAATGTTGTTCAGCAACAAGGTCAGGCTCCACATGTTGCCTGAGTCCTAAGGCCATTCCAGGAATGCTTAGAAAAGAAGTCCTACTGGTTGTACCTGCTGGTTTGACAACCAAGTCTCCCCTCCAGACTCATACACCAGATCCACGCCCCACCCCCAACTCCAGCTCATGTAGTCTAATTTGGTGGCCAGTGATCCAATGAAACTGCTTCCTGGAAACACCCCAGGTTTCTGGGAACAGTCAACAATCCTTGGAAAGGTCAGAATCGGACCCTCTTATTGCACCTCATCTTCTTCCTTATGGTGCAGTTTTAACAAAGAGCTGAGGAGGGTAACTCAGTTGTAACTAGGACCTTTCCTACTGCTCAAAGAACTGATAACCAGCTCTCAAGAGTGTAGGCAGGAAAGGTAGATTGCAAACATTGCCTCCAGCTATGGCAGGCACCTGGGTTAATTGTAACAGAGTCAGCCCTGTCTTGTAAATACCAACAACTGAGCACCTACATTTAGCCATTTTAAAACCTGGAGGATTCTAGAGAGAGATTGTGGAAATCATTGACATCAGCTTGCAGGCTGCCTCCAAACTGAGAAAGCTCCAAGGAAATCAGTAGTTAAATTGTGGGTACCTATGGGGATTGAACTTTTCTCATCCTTAGGTTGGATATTACCCAGAGGGGAGACTTGTTTTGCCTCTGAGACTATCTGAAGGAAAGAAATATGGCACAGAGGTAGAGTGAGGTGGAGGTGGAACATCCTACACGCCCATCCTTGGTGTCAGCAGGCATGAGTAAGTTTGAAAAACTTTGGTGATTTCACAGATGTATAGAATGCATTTGCCATATCACCCCATCCCCCTTTCTCATCATGCTCCCTCTCCCACGGAAACTCTTCTTCACAGGAAATCCTTTTACTTTCATGTCGTGTACATGTGAGTGAGTGTGTGTGTGTGTGTGTGTGTGTGTGTGTGTGTGTGTGTGTTGCCTTTAACTTGAGTTTGGATGGCAGGTTATTACTGGAGCAAGGGCAACATATCAATAGCTACTCTACTGAAGAAAATAAGACTCTCCTCTCCAAACAACTGCTAACTTCCATTAGTCCCTCAGGAAGGGGCGATGCCTCAATAACCCCTCCCCGATCCATGAAGAAATGGTGACGGGTCCAACCTTGGCCGGGTCTTGTGCAGATAGCTACAGCTCCAATGAGTTTGTGAATGCAATGACTACGTCATTCCAGAACATGATTTCTCTTTTTCCCCCTGGTTCTTACGTTCTTTTTGTTCCCTTTCCCCTCATGTTCCCTGAGCCTTGAAGGCGGTAATAGAGCTGTTCCATTTAGGTCAGAGTAGTCTACTTTTTCTCATTTTCAGCACTTGGACTAGTTATAGGTTTCTGCATTATTGGCTGACCAAAATAGTAAAACCCCATCAATGATAAAAATGGGGAATGGCACTAATCTATGGGTATAAATATAGATGTTTGCAAGGCCCCATCACCATTTTAGTAAAAAACAGTGGTAGATTCCCCCACTAGAACTTATGAACTTTCCAGTTATGGGCTCTCAAATGGATTTACAGGACCATGAGTCCCTTCTTGTGGAATAGGCCACAAAGCAGTTGGTTGCTCCCATACCAGTGTTACCCCTATAATACTAGAATGCACACCATGCCTGTTAGGGTGTTATGGTGCCTCTCAGGATTCACAGCTGGGTAAAACCATTAATGACTTTTATTCCTCAGCAGCCTGCATAGCACCTCTGACAGTTTAAAAATCTAACCACTAGGAAAGAGCAAGTTTACCTACAATTTGATTTCTCTATGTGCTCTAACCAAAGTGTATGTTGTCTTGAGCAATATAGTTTTACCATCAAGTTCTGATGGGCAAGCAAAAGAAATGTCAATAGTCTGTTCTGTTTTTAGGAGTGATCCCTAGGAATTCCCTGACCAAGAATTGATGTAGAAGTAGCTCACATCTGGCACCCAGATTTTCATTTAATAACCTTTGGCTTCAGGGAGAAGCATTATCCATTCACAGAATATACCTCTGTTCCTCCTCTTTTAGATTTTATTTTTAATAAGCTTATGAAATAGTAGTTGGCATACACCTTTTTCATAAATCCTTAATTTTGGCTACCCTTCTCTCCTCCATTACTTTCCATGTTCTCTTATCTGCCTTCCTGCTTAGTTCTTTCTGACCTTAGTATTTACCCTCCAGTTTCTTGTCCAATGTACTCTCCTATCCCCCATCCCCCCACTTGTCCTCTAGGCCTTTTTCTAAGTTTCTGGCCTTTACTACTGCCCATAATTAAATACACTACTCTAAAGCTTCATATCAAGCATATACATATAAGGTGAACATGTAGCATTTGTCTGCATCTGTGTTACCCTACTCAGTATATATTTTCCAGATCCATCAATTTTCTTGAAAATTTCACAGTTTTCATCCTTCTTTACCACTGAATAAAACTCCATTGTGTAAATGTACCACATTGTCCATCACCCATTCATCCACTGATGGGTACTTAGGCTGGCTTCATTGCTTTGCTATTGAGAATATAACCGCATGAACACAGAAATGCAGGTACCTGTTTTGTAGGGCATAGGGTCTTCTGGGTCTATGCTCAATTGTATAGCTGGATCATATGGCAGTTCTATTTTTAGAACTTGCTTGAGGAATTTTCACATTGATTTCCACAGTGGCTGCACCAGTTTATACTCCCACCAACAATGAATATGAGTTCCCCTTTCCCACAATACTTGCCAGCATTTGTAGTCATTCATAATGGCCATTCTTGCTTGAGTAAGATAAAAAATGTCGAAGTAATTTTAATTTACATTTCCCCGATGGCTATGTATTTTTAAACACTTTGAAAAGTACTTGTTAGCTATTTGTTTCTTTTAAGAACTTTCTATTCAGTTCCACAACCCATTTTTAATGAAGTTGTCCGTTTTCCTGACATTTAGTTTTTAAAGTTCTTTATATATTCTAAACCCTAGTCCTCTGTCAGAAGTATAGCTGGCAAAGATGCTCTTTTATCTATGGGCCGCTTCTTCCCTTGCTTAGCAGTTTCTTTGGAGGTGCACAAGCTTTAATTTCACATGTAACCATTGTCCTTAGTTCCTGAGTGGGTGGCATCTTGCTTAGAAAGTTCTCGCCTGTGTCTGTACCTTTAAGTGTAGTCTCCTTTATCTGATAGCAGTTTGGGGGTGTATGGGTCTAACACTGGGGCCTTCGATCAATTCGGAATTGATTTTTGTGCAGAGTAGGGGTGAGAATCAAGTTTCATTCTTCTACATGCACATATTCCATTTCCCCAACACCACTTATCAGAAAGGTTGTCGACTTTCTCGTGAGTATTTTTGACTTCTTCATCAAAAGTTGGGTGCCTATGGTTTACATGATCTTATACTTGAGTCCTCTATTCTATTCTCTTGACCTGTGTCTCTATTTTTCTGCCTGTACTGTGATTTTTTTCTTACAGCCATGTCTTTATGATGGAACTTGAAATCAGGTATTGTAATACTTTGGCACTGTTCTCATTGTGCAGGATTGATTTGGCTATCCAAGATCCTTTGTGCTTCCATATGAATTTTTAATTTTTTTCTATTTCTGTGAAGAATTGAATTCTCATTTTGATTGGGATTGTGTTGAATTTGTAGATTGCTTTTGGTGGGTGGGGGGACATTTTCACAGTATTAATCCTACCACTCCACAAGCCTTTCTGTCTTCCAAAGTCTTCTTCAATCTCTTCAGTGTTCTGAAGTTTTCATCGTAAAGATTTTTAAACTCACAGGACTGGACTAGGCCCCCTGCATAAGCAAGACAGTTGTGTAGCTTGATCTGCTTATGGGGCCCCCTGGCAGTAGGATCCAGATCCATTCCTGGTGCATGAGCAGGCTTTTTGGAGCCCACTACCTATGGTGGGACATTTCGCACAGCCTTGAGGCAGGGGGAGGGGCTTGGACCTGCCTCCACTGAATGTACCAGGCTCTGCTGACTCCCCATGGGAGGGCTTACCTTCTTGTAAGAGGGAATGGGGACTAGGTTGGGGGAGGAAGGTTGGAGGGACAGGAGGAAGGAAGAGGGGGTGTAGCAGGAATCTTAAAAGTTCTTATAAAATCAAACCCGAGGCAAGTTATTGGGGTCAATGCTGGTAGATCAGAGAGACAGAACAAGCCACAGCTATCTCACCTCGCCGGATCCTCAGCTGGTCTTGTCTCCTCAGACTGGAGGCCTCTGAGTCCTCATCCGGAATGGGTCTCAGCTGAACTGTGTTGCTCCAAAGCCTGAAAGCTTAACCAGCCACATGCTTAACCAGGCCAAAATGCTTCTAGTTTCTGGTCCTCATGCCTTATATATCTTTCTACTTTCTACCACCACTCCCTGGGATTAAAGGCTGGCTTTCTGGGATTAAAGGTGTGTGTCACCATGCTTGGCTATTTCCAATGTGGCCTTGAACTCACAGAGATCCAGAGGGATTTCTATCTCTGGAATGCTAGGGTTAAAGGTGTGAGTGCCACCATTTTCTAGCCTTTGTATCTAGTGACTGTCTGTCCTCTGACCCCAGATAAATTTATTAGAGTACACAATATTTTGGGGAACACAATACCACCACAAGGGGGATCTGTGATTGATATGTAAAATGAATAAAAAAAAATTCTTAATAAAAAAATAAAAAAGATTTTTTAACTTCCTTTGTTGTGTTTATTCCAAGGCATCATTTATTTTCCAGTCTATTATGAATGGGATTATTAATCTATTTTCTTTCTTAGTATATTTGGCATCGGTATATAGGATACTATTGATTTTTGTATGTTAATTCTGTAACCTGCTACTTTGCTGAAGGTGTTTATCAACCCCAAAGGTTTCCTGCAGAAGTCTTAGGGGTCTCTTGTGTATAGAATCATGTCATCTGAAAACAAGTATACCTTAGCTCCTCAGGGTCCCTCTTATTCCCTTGTCTTGTTCCTCTAGCTAAACCCAGGCACTGTATGAACAGGCATAGGGAGAGTGAGCATCCTTATCTTCTTCCTGACCTTAATGGTTGTGCTTTGAGTTTTTCTGCATTTTTGGCATGATGACCACTGTAGGTTTGTCACATATAACCTTTATTGAGTAAAGATATGTGTCCTCCATTCCTAGTCTCTCTGGGACTTTTAAAGATAAAGTCTTTTTACTAATTCTTTTAAAATTTTTGTAATGTATTTTGATAATATCCACCCTTACTCCTTCCCCTAACTCTTCCCAGATTCAGGCTCCACCTCCCCCTATCTTCAACTTTGTGTCTTCTTTTAATAGCTTACCAAATCCAGTCTGTGATGGCCATATATACTCATGGGTGGGGAGTCATCCACTGAAGTGTGGTTGACCTTGCAGAGGCCATGCCCTCAGAGAAAATGGAATCTTGACAGTGATATTTGCTTTTTGTCAAAAGCCTTTCTACATCTATTAGTATGATCATGTGATTTCTGTCCTTGAGAACATTTATGTGATGGGCTACATCCAGTGATTCATGTATGTGAAGCCAAGGGATGCACATGAGTTTTTCTGCAGGCTAAGCAGCAGATGCTTCAGAAGGATCATGGTGTAAAGACATCTTGCTGTTCCCCCAACTAAGAGGGTTGAGCTTCAGACAAGGCAGTTCTAGAGGCCAGAAAGTCGGAGTGTTCTAGAAAGGCAGAGAATGGAAAGCACCTCCTCCATCCCTACATGAAGCCTACATCCTCAAATGATGATGTACAGAGGCTGCCATACAGAAGACTCTAGGGAAGAGCCAGTGTGAGTCAGAGGAGAAGTAGCCAAAACAGGGCTCTGACAGCATACCGGAAGCACTGGCTGATCCTGAGCTGTGAAGAAGCAAGAGAGGGTGTTAGCGAGGTATCTTAAGTAACAGGCCCGTGTGTCTCAAGAACTAAGATGAGTGACAGACACACTGTGAGGTTTGCCTGAAATGTCAATAAAGAGAAGAAAATGGGGATTCGATGCATGGAACAAGTGATTAGGAAGCGCTTGTTTGATGTTCACATGGAATGAAGTTCACGCTGTTCGGGAAATGTGGAACATTTCAGCAAGGACAGCTTGCTTCTAATTAAGCCTTAATAGGTGTCTGGTTCTAATTGGTTTTGATTCCTTTTACTATGTACAGAAATTAATCCCTATGTTGTCATCTTTGAGTCTGACTTGCCAATTCTGGAACTAAAGGAAAATCATCTTTAGCATCTTGTTACGGGCATCTTCTTCCAAGTGATAGTTCCTCTTTGCAGAAAGCCATAGGTGAGTCTCTGTCCAGAATTCTGTACTTCTTGTGTAGACTTACCCCTGTTTGTGGTTGTTTTCGTGTCTGGGGTCCATGAGACATTTGGCATAATTCTCAACTGCTAAACAACAACAACAACAAAACTCATAAAGCATCCTAGATACATGTCACCTGACAGAGAAACCAAGAAGATTTTCATTTTCAATTCCTTCCCCTCTTAAGAGCTGTCCTTTCAATTTTGTATTTACCCATAACTCTTTGGGGGAGATCACACACCATAATGAGAAAACAAGCTACCCAGGATCTGGAAAAACCACACAGAACTAGATCTGAAGGCTCCTTCTTTGAACTAAGGTCTCAGGGCCACAATAGGCTGTCTCCAGGCTACAGGCCTAAGTGAGGCCCAGCGCCCCTTCCTGATAGTGTACCCATAATAAGAGAGCAACATAGGCAGGAAGCAGTGAGCAGACCAGGAGAGGAAATTAAAATCCTTTCGTTGTAGAGTATTAAGTCATTGCAGCACTCAAAGACAGCCATTCATATCATTCAGAAAGTCCTGAATAAATGTTTCAGTAATAAGACATGCAGAAAGGAGCGTGTCACCCTGTGATAGTCTTTCTGCAAAGAGTTTGATTTAAGGTTGGTATCAAAGCATGAACCATGCTAAAATACAATTACAAAAGAAACAGGAATTTCATTAGCGGGTTGCAAGGAACAGCTTAGGAGGCTGGTGAGAGCTGATAGGTGATGGCAGGAAGAAAGAGGAGAGGAAGAGGCAGCATGTGATGGCAGAGCCTACTTCTGCTGCCACACTGTGCAGGAGGATGGAGAAGCTGACTTCAGAGACAGGAAGAGAGGAGAGGACTTCCTTTACAACTCTGAAGGGGAGATGGAGCTTCCACTTCCTGTGATGGAGCTTCCACTTCCTGTGATGGCTGCCACCAGGATTACTCCCACCCTTTATCTCCCATCTTTCAGCACGCTCTGCTTTTCTATTCATGGGATCCCAATAAGCTATGGAAAATGTAATCCAGGAGAATTGAGGCAAAATAATCAAATGATTAGAGGTTGAAGTTCAAGTTCTCCTCTGTATCAGTGTTACCATATGGGTACCAGAAACTTCCTGAAAAGCATCTTCATCTTTTGCTATGCTTAGTTCCTGTCTGCGATACAGACACTGGCACTTACCAAGTTCTCAACAGACAAGACAATGCTAATAACCACTTGGTTCCAAGTAGGGAGATTAAGCAAATGCTCCTAAAAGTAAGGAAATACAACCTGAAGTGCTCAAGACACCTCAAGTCATGTGACAAGAAAAACACAGAATTTGCATTGACATTTTATGTAAAAAAAGAAAAAAATTGCCGGGCAGTGGTGGCGCACGCCTTTAATCCCAGCACTTGGGAGGCAGAGCCAGGTGGATCTCTGTGAGTTCGAGGCCAGCCTGGGCTACCAAGTGAGTCCCAGGAAAGGCGCAAAAGCTACACAGAGAAACCCTGTCTCGAAAAAAAAAAAAAAGAAAGAAAGAAAGAAAAAAAAAATTAAGCTTTGTTTATATTATTTGAATATATTACTTAACTAGATAATCATGTGATATACCCAGTAAACAACATATAAAGCATTGTAGAAATTATACAGTTTATATGTGTGTGCATGAGGTAAGGGTTTACAATTATTTTTATTTATGGAAATAGCTAAAACTTTTGAGAACATTGTATGAACTATTAGTGATTTAGGGTTAAGGAGAAAGAAAAAGAAGGGAAGAAGTCTTAAAAAATGAAAATTCAATATCTCAATTAGATGCAAGTATCTTCAGATGAACAGTGTGATGAGTGGACTTTATTGTCAACATGCCTGGCTTAAGAAATAGCCATGGTGTTAGTACAATATATTTCTGGTGTGCCATGATGATGTTTCCAGAGACCGTTAGATGACAAAGTTCTGAAGTAATCAAAGGACTAACCCATTGATTGATTTATAACCTGATAGTATTATTGACAGGTAACTAAAGAGGAAGTAAATCACTGAGATCATGTCCTTGGAGACATACCTTGCCCTCCCCCCTTCAGTCTTTCTGCTTTCCATTCATCAAAACCTGAAGAGCAGCTTCTGCCACATGTTCTCACTATCTTCCAAAGTGCACAGGTCAAACAACTATGAACTGAACCCTCCGAAACCTGGAGCCAAGATGAATCCTTCCTCTCTTAAGTTGTTTATATGGTGTATGGGGTCACACCAATAAACAGAGTGCCCATGGTGTACGGGTTCACACCCATGAGCAGAGTGCACACCACACACAGCGTCCATTTGGGAGTTCTCTTACTCCTCTTTCCTCACTGGGGAGAACTCCCCTCTCTACAGAACCTAGTCCATTTTGGAATCATTCTCCTATTCTGAAAGTGACCTGGAAATTCATATTCCTTTTGAAAGCATGAGTGACTCTTACTCTACTTTAGGAAGAAAGGACATATTCAAAGTCTTTGTTACTGCTCCCTCTTCCCAGGTGGTGACGGTGTGGGGGAGTTATACAAAGGCATCAAGGTTCCTTGCCCAGTAAAGTGAGTATCTTTCAATACACAATTAATTAATTATCTGATGTACTCTCAAACACAACATAATGGAGTGAGCCTTCCAATAATTATAGTGACAAACTGTTTAACACATCACAAACAACTACCAGAGAATTCTGAAAAGTAGACGTTACCAGTGAGATTGAGTTGGAAAGTCAAAACAACCAGTACAGAACTTGGGGAAACTCATGAGATATTTGTCTCCTTTTGTCTCTTGGTTTTGACTAGAGGGATTCCTCTGTAATGGAGCTAGACAGCATGAATGAGCAACAGAATGGTAAGAGTAAACAGTCAATCAAGATGCACAGTACAAGGGGGGAAGCAGTGCTTAAAAGGAAATTAAAACAATGATATTTACATAAAAAGAAAAATCTTCATCTGGGGAGGAGGACCAGCAGTTGAGTGCTTGCCTTGCATAAAGAAGGTCCTGGGTTCAGTTCCCAGCACCGAGAGAGGGAGAGAGAGACAGAGAGAAAGACAGAGAGACATAGACAGAGGGAAAAAAAGAACAAGAGAGTGAGTAAGCAGGGTTATGAATCTGTTATAAACTTACAGCTCAGGAAAACAAAACAAACAGAAAAATTGAACCCAAAGCAAGCAGAAGACAATAATAAAGATAATGGCAAAAATCAATGAAATTGAATGATTTGAAAAACAATAGAGTGAATCAATAAAATTTAGTGAAATTTTAAAACAATCGAGAAAATTGACAAACTTCTAGACATGTAGACCAAGAAAAAACACAAATTAGTAATATCAAGAGTGACATTGCCAATATCAGGAGCCCACCACACATCCCACTGACAGTATAAGGAATAAAAGAAAAGTCTATCAAGTACATTCTAATAATTCTGAAGCCTTGTGTGAAATGGATCAATTCTTTGATAGATACAAACTACCAAATCTTGTTCAACAGAACTAGATAGTCTGAATAATCAGATCTTTATGAAAGAAATTTAATCTGTAGCTCAATTCCCTCCCCAAATAAACAAAGTTCTGGACTCATGTGGCTTACTTTGTGAATTCTGCCAAGCGTTTAGGGGAGAAATTACATCAGTTTCATAGAACTTCTTCACAAAGCACCTCCCAACTCACTTTATGGGGCTAGCATTGTACTGACATCAGAACCACATAAAGTGCTGCGAAGAAAGAAACTGCTGACCCATGTACTTACGAACCTCATACCAAAAGTCCTCAGCAAGGCACAAGTCATTTCCAGTGAGATCCAGAATAGAGATCTAGCAATGACCCAGTGGAACTTACTCCAAGAATATCTCTGCTGATTCATAAAAATCAAACGATGTGATCTCCACTTCTGTTGGGGAACTTTGCGGTAGAGATGATAATGGGACAGGGGGGCACATGAGAGGTATGAGGAAACTTTCACCAGTGGCTGGTTATGCTAGACAGTGTTGATCATCCTCCTATCCATAAACAGAAAAATAGTTGATGGTGGGGAGGTGCACACTTTTCATGTATGTGTTAGTTACTTTTCTCCTTATTATTACCAAACACCCAACAGAAGCAACTTACTTTGGCTCAGTCTAAGAAGGAATACAGTCTACCGTAGAAGGCGGGCATGGCAGAAGCAGTCTGAGGCAGCTGGTCACAGCACATCTGAGCCAGAAAGCAGAGAGAAAGCTGACAGGAAACGGAGCTCAGTTATAAAGCTCAAGGTCCATTTTCAAGAGCCTGCGTCCTCCAGTGAGACTCTACCTCCCTCAGCTTCCACAACCTTCTAAACTCGAGTCTCCGGTTTGGGGGGAAAAGGATTCAAACACATGAGCCTTTGGGACACAGTTCACTGGAACCCACAGCCCAGGGTGATCTCACAGACTGTATTGGTGGCCTTTTCTGGTTGTTGCTGGAACATAATCACTCAAGAAATTCATAGGAGATGCCCATGGGGAACTGGACATGGCTGTGGGAGTGATGCTGGCTAGAGAAAAGACACAACAATGCCTCCCACAGCCTGCTGGGAAAGATCCCGTCTCAGGCCTCAATCCAAATCAACAGAACCAACACCAGCTCAGAAAAGGACAAGCAAAAAATAATATTTTCTGAAGAAATAAGCCAACACAGAAGCTTTCTTTAGTAGATGATGCACTTAGCAAACACATTGTGCAAAAATAGGGCTATCTGATGACCCCTTTCTTTCTAAAGTGACACTGAGACCTGGGGACTGGCTGTTCCTCCCTTGAGAAAAGCCCACCAATCCAGAATTTGATGGCTCTGTTACAACAAACCCCCCTTCCCCCAGTACAGAGACACAGACTGGTAAGGCCTGCCAAGCATCCTGACTCACCAACCAAATGGTACTCCAAGGACACCCAAGGACATGGCTGGAGCTGCAGCCACCTGGGAAGCAAACTGAGAACCAGGAGGCTGCCCAGACCCAGGCTGAGTCTGTGGGATGCCGAGTGGGAAGGTCAGCCAGAGCTCAGCTCCACCCTTCCCACCTTTTATGTCTTCAGTTCCCATAAAGCTCACTGGAACCCCAAATTCCTTTCCCTCAGATACAGACTTAAAAGAATGGAAAACAAAGCATCCTCTTTTATAGGAATGAGGGAAAATTCAATGAGCCGAGCAGCAGTCAGTGCTACAAAGCTGGTAATATATCTGTGATAAGGGTTAACGTTTCCCACACTCCTTGCCTTTTATAGATGAAGAGCTGCTTAGATTCTTCTCCAAGGTCAAAGAGGGGAAGCAGGCCTGGAACCTCCAAATATTTTCAACAGTCAGACCAGTTCAAATGAAATCCTACAAATCTCGTCTTAACCGTGTAAAGGCCACGCATGCCCATTGTCACCTCAAGTTAGTCCTCAGTTGCCTGCCCTCCTGGGACCCCTGACCATCTCAGTCAGGCATTCAGCCCAGGGCACCCTGAGCAGCCTGGGTACTGGACACACTTCAGTTCCCCACCCATCTTGGGCTGGCTGGAGGCAGGCCGTAGATTCAACTTTTCAGGCTGTGTCTCTGGTAAAACCTTTTGCCAACTGGTTCAGTTTGTGTAGACGGCAAGGCTAGTTCAGCAAAGCTCTCGGCAACACTACACGTTTGCTGCTGTATCAACTGATCCTGAAATCAACAAAGAATAGACAGTCCCTGAACAGTTGTCTCCATCTTATCCACCTTCCCTAATTAAGTTAATTCCACCTTTCTTATTTCCTTCAAACTCCTCATGCACTAACTCTTTTTTTTCTCCTGGCTGTTTAATCATGGTAAGCCTCACTCAGCAGGAGAAGAGCCCTCTTGTGGCCAGGATGGTACCTTGTTTGTCCTTAGATGCCCAGATCCCAGCATGGTGCATGTCACTTAGACTCAATAAAGGTGGAAGGAATGGGAAAAGCCCCCCGCTGCATCAGTGAAAGGATCCCCCAGTCAATGTGCCATCTAAACACTTCTCTCTGAGGACATGGGCCTGGTATTTCCCCATGGTGCTATAAATGGAGGATGCTGCCTGAATAATTTCACAGGAGAAACTGGCCTTCTTCTGAGCTTTTTCCTTAAACACAGACCACTGCCAAGGCTGCTAATACCGTTTCCCTGGGCGCACCACAGAGGAAGCCAGGCATTATTACTCTAAGGTGTTTGCTTCATGTAGCAACTTGCTTTTTAATGAGCTTGTTTATCTCACCATCTTGGATGTTAATATTGTCGAGAGGGAAGCGTGCTGATTGACTGTTACCAAGCAAAGAGGAAAGCCTCCAGGGAGAGCATCAGATACATGCTATGTGCTAACAGTTATTCAATAACTAAGCTTTCTTAAAAAAAGGAAAAGTAGGAATAAAGCAAAAATGAGCAGTAGAAAAATGGTAAAAGTGGGAAGGTTGGTCACATTTCCACCTCTGTGCTTCTTCACTGCAGCCTGCTGGACTGTGAACTGACTTCTGGAACATCTACTTTATGGAGAAAAGATGATTCTGGGCATACATGTGGGTTTAAGGCCGACTATTCCATCTTCAGTGGTGTTTCCTTTTCTGTTTTGTTATCATGGTAGCAGTCTGTTTATTAAAACTTGGCACTCTTTTAGAGGATGGCTCTGTTCATTGTGCTGTATTCTCTAACTACACCCTCTCCAGATACATTCTCTTCTCCTCTCTGCTGTATGCTGTGACCACAGGCTGGTCCCATTGTCCACCTCGTCTAGGTGGCCTTCCCTCTGTCTTCTAACTGGACTCGGCCTCTCCTGTCCCATTCCGTTTCAGTACCAAGTCCCTTCACAGGAGCGTCGTGCTTCCAGAGTCCCCTCCTCTGAGCTGCCCCTCATGGAGTTCTAATGATACTGTCTTTATCCCTCGCCCCTTGAGTCCTTCAGGCAACAACTGCCTCTCTCTATGGCTAAACTCTGGATGCCTCCATAGGTCTTGTATGTTGCTTCAACCTTGACCACACTTCTATAGTTTTTTAATTCAGATTTCTTAATGCGTGCTGCCTATGGTGGATACTTATATATAACCTATAGCCAATCAGAGATGGCATCTAGTTGTTATTTTTCATTTCCTGCAGCTGAAGAGTTTTCTCTCCAGGCCCCGCCAAGCCCAGGCAGTCCAACAACCACTTATAAAACAAACACACGGATGCTTATATTATTTAAACTGTTTGGCCTAATGACTCAGGCTACTTGCTATCTAGTTCTTACATCTTAAATTAATCCATTTTTTATAAATCTATACCTTGCCACATGGCTCGTGGCTTACCGGCATCTTCACATGCTCCTTGTCATGGCGGCGGCTGGCAGTGTCTCCCTCTGCCTTCCTGTTCTCTCCATTCTCTTCTCTGTTAGTCCCACCTATACTTCCTGCCTGGCTACTGGCCAATCAGTGTTTTATTTATTGACCAATCAGAGCAACACATTTGACATACAGACCATCCCACAGCAATTTCCTGGTCCTCTGTAGACCTTTCACAGCTTACTGCATTCCTCCAGTTCCATCAATCTGTTTGGCTTCCACTGCAATCAAGTTGTTATCCACAATGTGCAGTTAAGGAAAGTGTGGCTCTGAAGCTAGGCCACTTATCCAAAGGTGTGCAGGGCATCAAGTTACTTTTTCCAAAGGAAAAAAATTAATTCATACAAACATAACACAAGCATCCCGTGAAACAAGAAAACTTAAATTCTTCTTGGGAAGCTGAGAAAAAATAGGAACAAAGTAAATAAGGGTAAGCTTGACCTCAGAGAGTAGCAGGGGCCGTCTTTCTCTGACAACAGTCGAAGAGGGACAGCATGTGCCTATTGGTGCAGTGGTTTACAGGAACCGTCCCAGAGAACGATGCACATCTGTCTTGCTGTATCACTGAAGCAAACACGGCAGCTGGAGGGCGTTGAGAGAGACTGGGGAGAAAGGAAGGAAGGCGTCCAGTCATCTCAGTGATGGGGAAGGTGAATTTCTGCATTTAGGAAACCACAGCTGGATGACATGGCCAGTGTAAAGCAGTCTTTCCAGGTTTGTGGCACAAACTATTGAAGATGTCCCCCAAAGGCTTATGTACAAACACATCCCTGTCTTTCAGCGGTGAGTGCTCAGCTTCTCTGGTACAAATGGACCATTTTTTTAAATCTCACGGTATCTCTGCCAGCTGTTTACCGCAGGGAATGAGGAGAGAAGTCAGGAATGTTTATGAAGGCGTGGCTATGGTGTTAGAATGTGGACTAGGTGAGAAGGAAGGATGACAAGGTGAAGTGGTGGGGGTGGGCAGGGAACTGGTAGGGCCAGCAGGTTGCTGGTCTTAAGGAGGTGGAAGGTAACTCTTAAGGAAGTTATCTGAGGGGGTTGAACTTTGTGCCGGGAGCTGGATTCTGGATGACTTTGCTATTCCCCAATATCTTGTTCTTGGTTTTGTCCCCAGCATTTAGTGCAACATTTGACACTGAGCCAGCAGCACCAGATGACGCATGAAAAAGGAGAATCGCCAGGCTCAGCGGAAGCTCAGATTCAGAAGGGGAAAGGCATTTTGTCCCTGCTCACCATCTATTTTATAAGCACACTGGAAACCTCCTTTCCTTCTCGCCCTTCCCTGTATTCTTACATTCTCCACCCCCCCTCTCTGTGTGAGTATGTGTGTCTGTCTGTCTGTCTATCTTTGTGTGTCTCTGTCTCCCTCTCTCTCTGTGCATGCAACTCCCCATTTCCCTGAACACTGTTTCTCTCTCCTATTCTGCGTCCTATGATAAAACTTTTCTGACAAGTCTTAGCCAAAACAGAAGTCACCTTCTCTTGTAGCCACAGTGTACCATCAGCACCATGGCTGTAGCTCATTCTTCATTTTGTTTTAATGACTGCTATTAGCTGTCTCTGCTCGACCACAAGCTGTATGGAGGGAGTTGTCCTGGGTGAGTCAGTTTTGCAGATTCCACACTGTCTACCGCACAGCAGAAACTCCATAAACCTTTGTTGAATAAATACATGATCTGACTAAATGGAGTTCTACAAAGGAGAGGCACTACCTAATCAAGTGATAAACCAGCCCGGTTAAACTTAGGATGAAGGAAACAATAGAAGTAATGAACAGTGAGCTTCTCTTGAATACATGGAATCAAAGTCAGTTCTTATATTTAGCAACAGAGGTGGGAACTGAAATTACTGTCTCAAAAAAATCAGTCTATTAGGTTAGCATTTACATAATGGCAGAATCAAAGCAGCCCTGGCTCTATGTGCCTGTGGATTTTTTTTTTCCTAGAGCGGCTTTGAAATCTCCTGCCACAACTAACCTAGCAATGTTTGTTCAATATATGAAAATTAATAATGGTGGCAGACAATAGTATCAGCCAACATTTAGACATTTGTTAGTTGTTATTTTGTATACTAATGACACATTTTATTCCCATAATGCTGTGGAGTTGTATGTAATACACCCTTCTATAAACAAAATGAAAAACAAGCCACAAAAGGTGATATTATTTATGTAACTAATAAACAGCCAAACTAAAACCTCAGTTCCAAATTATGTGAATCCAAATAATTGCATCCAAAAGACTTTTGATTTTGATGTTTAAAGAGACCCTGTATTCATGTGGTACATAGGTATACATGAAGGCAAAACACCCATACACATGAAATAACAAAATAAAATACGTGTTTTTGGCCATCAGATGATCTTTTGTTGAAGTATTTTCTCTTGTTGCTTCTTGGGCAGATGAGCATTCCATCTTAGCACTGTTGACGTCATCTATGATATCATGAGAGTGGCCGCCATATAGACTGCAGTACCCAGGATCTCCGTAATAGTTCCAGAAAGTTCTCTGGCTAAAGTCTGGTGGCACCTGCTGGGCAGCATTGACAACCTTATCCAAAGTGATATTTCCACTGTTTAATGTTCTGCTTCTTTCTGCTTCTCAGTGGCTCCTTGAGGGCTTGATGATCAGGGCAGGGGCAAAAGGCAGCACCTCCTCTGGACCTGTCTGTTCTCATTGGTCAGTTTCAATGGCAATCCTCTGTCCTTCCCAGTCACTGTTTGCCTCTGCCATGTCATCACCTACCTTTCTGGGAGGCAGACCCAGGGGACCTATATTGAGGGCCAAGGTGGATGTGGCGGTGACCTCGTCTCTGGTACGCCTTCAGTACACCTAAGGCACACAGGTTGCAAGAGTGTCTGTCCTCCCTGTCCATGTACACAGGTGGGAGCTGAGGCCCAGGGGAGACCCGCCATGGCCTCGAACTTACTCTGGAAGGGCACTCTGGCAAAGACTCCATCCACTGTCAGGACACAGAAGGTATGCATCTACTTAGAACTCATTGGGATCCAACATTGGGAAGATGATAGAGAAGGCTGGTATCAGATGAACCTGGACTCAGAATGACCAATGAAAGTTGCACATACTCTCTGGGTCAAAAGACAATTTTTTTTTTTAATTTTTTTTTTTTTAGGAAAGAAAGATTTTTTTTTTAAGATTTATTTATTTATTATATATACAGAAGAGGGTGCCATATCTCATTACAGGTGGTTGTGAGCCACCATGTGGTTGCTGGGAATTGAACTCAGGACCTCTGGAAGAGCAGTCAGTGCTCTTAACCTCTGAGCTATCTCTCCAGCCCGACAATTTTTTTAAGGTTTAAAAACTTAAAAATAAAAAAAAAATAAGTCTGCATTATCTTTCGGTCTTTCCTACTTCAGTTGATGGCAGTTCCTATCGCCCAATTCCCAAGTCAAAGACTTCAAAGTCAGTCTTAGCTCCCATTTCCTCCTACTTCCTTTGGCTCTCTATTCATAGCATGCAGAAACTGAACAGTAGCTCTGTGTCTGCTGGCGCCATCTTGGTATGAATCACTATCATAGTCCTTTGGCATTACTACAAAAAATGGTTTAATCAAGCCTTATCACTCCACCATCTAACATCAATGTAACAGCCTGGCTGCTGCTACTAAAACGTCACTCATACCCTGTCATGGCTCAGCTCCATATCCTCTAAGCAAATCTCATCTCTTTCAGAATCAGTGCCAGCCCTTCCGTAGTCTGGTCACGCATTACCTTTGGTCATGCTCCCTTCACTCACGCCCAGCAGCCCCCTTGGCCTCTGCCTCAGGTACTTACAGTCTGTCCACTGACTCTTCTCTCTGCCTGTCACTTACTCCTCGCTTCCTTTTTCTCTTTTGCTCGGTTGTAACCTCCTCAGGGATACCTAGTGTCACGCTGCTAAAATTTGCAATATCTGTTCACTTTCCCATTCAAAACTCAAAAAAAAAAAAAACCAACTTATCTTTCCATTTTGTTTTCATTACAGCACACATTAACTTCTAACATACTATATAGACTCTAAGAGTTGCATTTTTTTTTTTTTTACTATCTTCCCCATCAAAATGCAAACTCTTTTTTTTTTTTTTTTCTAGTTTACTAGTGTGGTCCAAGAATCTAGAAGTGCTGTCTGGAACACAGTAAGTTCTTAGTAAACAACTCTTGAATGAATGAATTTTGGACCAATAATACTATTTATTTGTCCTAAGAAGAAAATAACTTAGGATAAGACTCTCTGTAGTGGTATCTTCTTATCAAGTATCATAGGGTAAATGTTTCACAGTCACAGGACAATCTGTTCATTGCTCTGATTGCCTACCAGGTCAAGATCTGATCACTGAAGCCACCATGTATTCTGGAAAGAGGTAACAGAGAAATCAAACTGGACCTGAGCTGGAAGCTCCATGCTTACTGGTATTGTAAGTGCCAGAAGGTGCTCTTGAGGTTGCTGAGGGAGAAAAGCCATCCATGACCTTACCCAGATGTGGATCCCGAATGCTTCAATACCAACATTCCAGGTCAGACACACCCACTGGTTCAATAGTGGGATGATAGGCTGAATACATGTGTGAAACTGCAAAAAAATCTTAAGCATGAGGAAACTTAAATAAAGAAGACTTTCCCTAGTCTCAGGACCTTATTCACATCTAGGCCAACTACATTCCATAAAACAACACCATCCATCAGATTAAGTTAATGCCCATTTGAATTTGAATTTCACTTTGGTTTAATTTATAATTTATTTTATTTGTGTTTTTATAATTTTAAAGGAATTGATGACCACAATGTTTTTTTTTCATATGATTTCATCTTATTAATCAATTCAGTTTAAAGAAACACACAAATAACTTCAGTGAGTCCTAGGGATCCACGCGAAATTTTCTTCCATTGTAGAGAACTAAGTGTTAGTTTAGAAACCGGGCACATCTTGACTATTTAGGGCTGCAGGTATGAGAATGTCCTTAACCTCTAGCCTGTGCAGATGTGAGGCAAATTGGACTCATTGGTAATTCTGTCTTCTAGGTCCGCCAACCTCATTACCAGCCTCATCTCCTGCAGCTCAATGATTTGTATCATTAGTCCCCAAACATAATTAAGTGCTCACCCTATGCCCAGCCATGACCTAAGTGTTGGGCATGCAAACAAGAATATCTCCAAGTGTCTGCTGTCCATGTAATCCTTAACATTAATGCATTCTGTAGTACACAAAGTGGACTACTAGTGGACACTTGCCCTCTGTGCTAAGAATAGCCTATGAGGATGCTGACACTCTGAGGGACTGACTTGCTCAAGGTCATGTGTCATAATGTCAATACCCAGGAGTCCTAATTTTTAGGTCTTTGCTCTTTAAATGGTGGCTTTTCCCTTCTCCAACCACAGCATGTTTGGCTCCATTCTGAAACTCACACTGACCTCCCTACCGTCTGCCAGTATTCTTGATTCCTTCCTACTTCTGAGTGGGAGAATCATAAAACAAAAGCAGTGTTCTTGTATGTGGTGAGCTACATCCTTTTCCCATTTGGGTGTGCGTACATAGGATCAAACATGAAGTCTACAGCACAGTACACAGCCAGGGCCACTGCTAATGTGATCTCAAGTCCAGAGGGCTCTGTGTTCACAGATCAGGCAAATACAGACATACTAATATGATCAGGAAGGGTGAATATTATGTCTGTTCAGCTTTTAATAGCATCACCTGGCAGATGGGACCAAGAGCGCATTCTTGCTGTACTATCGAATCCACAGGACACGCTATGTTAAAAATGCCATCTGGCCATCTGGTCACATAGTGTCACACAGCACCCTCAGGGCATCCCACCAGATAGGATTCTTCCTAGTCTTGGCTAGTGCAGACCCTGGACCACAGGAAACACTTGTACAAACCAGGAAGCTTTCCTTTACTTGAACTTAATGTTGCATTCTATAGTCTAAAGCAGGCAGCTGAGACCTTCTCCTGTTTCTACAGTCCAGTCTGTTCAAATTGTCTATGTGGATTGTCCACCCCTTGCTGTGTCTGTACATCTGTTTTTTAAAAAAGCTAAAAATCAACACTTCATGTGCATCAGCTTTGAATAGATATTTCCCCTAAATAAGGCTTTGTATTAAAATAGTGCTTCTCTTCAGAGCTTTCAAGGGCAAGTTGTTATCTTCATCTTCATTTGCTAGATGAGAAAATGGATGAGGAAGGAAGTGAGAGCTTTGCTGATAAGGCTCTAAATTAGGAGCAGATTTCCCCAAGAATGATGGTCCGGGCAAAGCACTTCCATCAGAAGTCTAACCCCGAGGACAGAGACCACAGGGGATGGACTAATGGAATAAGATCCAATATCTGAGAAGTGTTGGCCCACACAGAGGAAAGGCCTGATTAAAAAGAATATCATTACATTCACCATCTGTTATAGTTAGATATGGCTTTGGTGTGTCCCCCACAGGTTCAAATGTTGGAAGTTGGGTCCTTACTGGAAGAAGAGGATGTGGTGGGAACTAGGGAGGTCATCAGATTATTAGGGAAGCTGCCCTAAAAAAGGGTTAACACAGTTCTCATGGGACCCCCAACTAATTCCTAAGAGAATTATTATTGAAAGAGAAATACTGACTCCTTCCTGGGACCTGGCTAAATATCTCACTATGTGATGATTCTATCTGCCTGCACTTTTACCATTGTGAGGCTGATTATCATAATATCCCCAGCAAAGCTAAGCCAGTATAATCATCACACCCTTGGACCTCCAAATTTACAAGCTAAAGAGATCTTATTTCTCTAGAAATAAGTGTCAGAAATTTTGTTACAGCAGCATAAAACAGACTAATACACTATTTCATTTTGTTTGACTTCATAATTATCTGCATTATAAAGTGGACCAGGTATGATTATATCCTGTATTCTTTATATCTTACTTAGAGAGGAAATATTGAAAGGTCAGTGATGCAGTCAATTTTGCATCACACAAGCAAGAACAAAGCTCCTAGCTACAACATCAAGGCCTTTGGTATGTGGAGCTGGTTTAGAATCTGGACTCCATCACTTACCACCCACATCACTGGTTCAGGAGCTTCCTCAACAGCAAATGATAATAGTAATAATAATACTGTCTTTGGAATCTGGGTGAAAACTAGAGATAATTTATGTGAAAGATCTAGTCTAGTGCCTGCCTTAGAATAGAGAATTAGTAAATAATTGCTATAATTTTATATTTTATAGTAAATTCCATGCAGATGCAATCTTACTGTCCATTTTCAAACAAGGAAGAGATGGAGTATATAGAGACTTTTAAATGAATTTCAAAAGAATTCCCAAGCCACATCCACCTCCTACCGTCGGGAAGGGTAGAAGCAAGGCAAATGTGGACGGGGGTGGGGGGTTGGGGGTGGAAGCAGGCACAGACAGCCAGTGGGACGTCCCCAGCCGTTCCTTTTGGTGCTCGCTCCAACAGACATCTATCCACCATGCAATCCTTGCTGTAGTATGGAGTCTTTCTTTGTCTGCACTGTATCTGAGCTATTATCACACCTTGCTTGGCCCCTCAACAAGTTACGCCCTTTTCCTGTCTCCTCATCTACAAGCTGGTATCCTAGTGTGCTGACAAAATTGGTGATTTCTCTAGCTCTATCCTGCTGGGAACGGGTGCTCGAGTCACTGAACCTTCAGCAAGAGCTGTACTGCTGTTAAGGCCATGAGGTTCGAAGAGAGGCTATGTCTGGCCTTGACGCACTCACATTGCAGATGGCAGACAGATGAGCAAATCATTATTCAAGGGTAACCGTTTACAATAGATAATTGGGACTGATAACCTTTGTGAAAGGGACGATTTGGAACCATTTTGCTGCTGTGAAATGGCTTCAGATTCCATCCTGTAAATTGTATAAATGATATCTGATTTGATCCTGGTGACAATGACCCTAGAATTATTATTTCCTATTTTATAGTTGAGGACATTTCAGCTTGGGGAGGCTAAGTGGCTAGTCCAAATTTGGACAGTTTGTTATCAACAGAACAGTCTTCTGCCTGAATCTACCCATCTCTCTATAAAGCTATTCCCAGAAAGATTTTTTAAAAAACCCACAGAAGGAAAAGATAGATGTTGCTAAGTTCAGGAAAATGAACACTTACATATCTTAACGAACTCAAGGGCTCCCTTGTACATTTCCATTCACATGTTTTGTTCAGACTCTGGAGTCAGATGCTTGGAAACAGGTCTCAGCAATACATTAATCCTCTTTGTGCTTCATCCTCATCTGAGAAATGGGACTAACAGCAGCAGTTCCTTCTCAGGGTTACTGTAAAGGTCTGAGATTTTCCCTCTTGCAAAGAACTTAGCACAATATCTGATAGGTGGTAAACGCTCAGTAAATGGAATGTGCAATATTAAAATAATTGTTAATGCTTTCTATAGAAGCCCTTCTAACCACGGCCTTCATCACACCATGTACTTTTTGTCTTCACACTTTTGATCTATGTTCCTTCCAATTGAACTGTCCTCTACATTGTCTTACGGTCGTTTTGTTTATCCCAACTTTTCTTGTCATAAATCACATCATCCTACACACAGTAAGAACTCCATAACTCTTGACAATACTACTATATGATAATCTAGAGTTTATCCAAGATTCAATTAACCACACCAAAACAGAATTTTTTTACAGCATGTTTTCTGATTGATTGAAAGATGCTAAAGTACATTATGAATCATAGAAAACTTGTGTCATATATAGTAAAATTATGGCATATCTTATACATTGTCTCTTTAAACATTAGTCATCAATTTACAGAATGCATAGCTCTCATCCTCAATCTTTTCTACTAAAGAGAAAGTTAACTAGGAAGCTTGAACTTACAGTCAGAAAGATAACATCCACATTCAAATCTGAGGTTTTCTGCAAGCTTAGCTGCTGGCAGCTTTCATTCTTTCAGATTTCTCCACATTTATCATCAGCATGGCTCAAACTGTTTCAGGTCATAACCGTTCAAGGCCAGGAACAGCGGCTTATAACATCACCCACCTTGAACACTGAGTCATCAGAAATACAAAGCAGGGCTTCTGTGAGAGAGCTGTTAACAACCTAGCAGATAGTAGGCCCGGGATTTGAGCATCAGCATGGAAGAGGAGGAGGACAAAGAGGAGGAGGAAGAGGAGGAGGGGGAAGAAGAAGAGGAGGAACAAGAAGAGGAGGAAGAGGAGGAGGAGGCAGCATCTGGCTGGATTCTGCGCTTTACACACCCTTTCCATAACAGGTAAAGCCTAACCATGGCTCCTCTGTCTGAAAAGCTCCAATGAGAAGAAACCATGTCCTTCTTGACATCAACCTCCGTCTGCTGAGAAGTTTCTGGTATAACTGAATATAATTCAGTCACAAAAGGCAGGATGAAGTCCTGCCATTTGTGGCAACATGGATGAATGTGAAGACCATGTTAAGTGAAATAAGCCAGGCACAGAAAAATGAATTCCACATAACCTCACTGAGATGTGGAATCTAGAAATGCTGATATCATCCTCTGAGGGTGAGAGTACAGGGGTAGTTAGAGAACCTGGGAAGGGCCCAAGGGAGGAACGAGTTCTGCTGTTCTGTAAGCTGTCAACTTCAAAGTGACTACAGAAAGTGGATTTTAAATGTTCTCACCACAAAGAAATGTTAAATATTTAAGATGTAGATATGATGGTTACCCTGATTTGATCACTGCACAATGTGTATATTCGTGTAAACAAAACCTTGAACTTAGCAAATATGAACAATTTTAATGCCAATGAAATGTCAAACAAATTAACTAAAAACGAATGTGAAAATTTGTTACCAGCTGCCACACTACCATTGGCTGGGTCATCTTCCACCCCAAGACAGTAATGTCCTATGACATCAACCCCACAGTCCTCTAGAACTCTGAGAACCTATAACTGGTTCATGCTGCTGTCCACTAGGAAAGACTGACTTGCTTCATTAGCTTGGTCTCAAATCCTTTAATGAACCTCCAAAATGACAGGTGGCAGAGAATGTGACTCCAGTATGCCAAAGAAATAAATAAGAGAGCAAGATATGACCCTTATGTTAGCAAGCAGAGAGAACTACAAGTCCAACATTTTAGCGTAAATATTCTCCTTTTAGCAAAAAGACTTTCTTCCTGTGTCTGGTCATTTAATATTTCAGATAATTGAGCATTGGTCAATCCAGTCCTAAGTAACAGCAAAACTAAAATACAAAATTCATAACAAGTTTTTTTAACCACTACTTCGATAACATGTATACTCACATTATTTTAAGGAAAGGGATAGCTGATAGCGAGAACTCACTAAGTAACGGGTGCCCCTGGAGACACCTTACATGTATGGATATGACTACCACAATAGTAGCAAGTATTCATCATTATTATTCTCATTTCAGACATGTGGAACCTGAAGTACCAGGAATTTAACGTGCCCAAGATCACACAGTTTTAAAAATGGCATAAGTGAGATTTGAACTTGAACAGGGTCCCCAGCAGTTTCCTCCTTACACCCTACCTTTATATAGTGAATCAACACGCAGAGTTGGTGCTTTGAAAGGGCAGTGAAGTATTAAGTATTGACCAAGTGCCTGGGTCAGTTGTTACCTGAACAACTGATCTAGCCACATCCCTTTCTGCACAGAACGTTTGGATGCTAAGGTGGAGTGAGTTGTTCCCACCACCTCCTCGACCCCATCCTAGGATCCTGGAGAAGGGAAGACAGCAAATAGCCAAGTCAGTCACAGACCCTTAAATGACAGATAATCACACATCTGACAGGATGCCTCCACCTGGCCAAGCAAAGAGCAATTGTCTTGAAAGAAGCCCAGGGCAGCTGTAAGACACAGAAGGAGGAAACAGGTAGATGGCTGCCCAAAGTTCCCAAGGAACCTCAAAGGCTGTTCCCCTGGAGAGAGGGACAGCAGGAGTTTCAGAAAGGTCATTCATCTCGACACTGTTCTTCCCCCACCTCTGTTGTAAAAGGAGACCTCTGAAGCGCAGGGTAAGGCTGATGCTGAATCTTGAAATCTGTAGGCAGTGTGGTACCTGCATTTCTCTAAAACGTGCACCTCTCCCCTGCACTTGTTGCGGATCAAAGGGATCAAGCACCATTCTAAGCTGTAAGCTATGGCGGAGGGGAAGAGAAATCTATTTGAGGAATGCTTGTGTTCTCATGGAGAAGTCTGCGGCACAGGAAATGCAAGGAGAGAAGGAACTGGAACAGGAGTGGGAACCGTGGGGTACGTTTCTGAGAGATACCAATGCGGAAGTGTGAAGAGAACGGCTTTTAAAAAAAGATATCTGGTTCCCTCGGCTTAAGTCAGTAAGTCAACCGTGTCCTGTCCAGTTTGAGAGTAGCTTCCGGACCCAGGAAGACACTGGGACTCACAGAGGAGCCACGGGGAAGCCTCCAATCTTTTCTGAGCAGAGAGGAGTGCTGCCAGTGTGACTAAACCCACGGAAGATGCATTTTGCTTTTGCTCGAAGGACACACGTCTCTCTGGCTGCTGTAAGAGGGAATGGTAGCTACCGCGGTATGTTCCTTGTCTTCATTTCTGCTCTTAGGAATGGGGTATGAAGGGGTTGCTGCTGGAGCTCCTTCCCCTAGAAGACCGCCCCCAGCACACAGTAGGCTTGCAGGAAGTACTGGTCTGCGTTCTAATCTGTAGGGCCATGACATTTATCTCCTTCCTTCCTATACCAGAGTTATCCCCATGGGACATCTCTCAGAAGGCACGGCAGCCAGAACCTGGGCCCAAGGGACAAAGGAAGACGAGGGTCTCGTATTGCCACCCCCAGAAGAGAAAAGGGAAGCCATGCAACACCAGACAGCTCTGTACTTCCTGAGGACAAGGAACTGTCTGCAGCTTCCTGTTGAACAAAGGCATCCCCAGAGAGTCTAGCTCTAGATGGAACTCGCCGAGCTGAAAGGCATTCCGAACGTTTGGGTGTAGTCACTGTGTTCCAGGTACATTGACTTGTGCTTAGTGCGAGTCTATTACAAAAGCTCCTAAGTAAATCACCGTGTTAAACATGGTGTGTGATTACAAGTGACAACTAGCTAATAGAGCGATGCACACCAGCTCCACAGGGCAGAAAGCTTGCTGCTATTTAGCTGTGTAGTTACTGCTGCAGGGTGGATTTTCTGGGTAAAGGGAATGTATTTCCACTGACAATCCCAGGAGACTGTTAAGAGGTTACCTACGACTGTGACAACATGCTGGTGAGTGTGCCCAGGTGATGGCCGTCCCTTCACAAATGCTTGGCGATTCTTTCACTCCAGTTGAGGGAATCTAAATATTTATTCCATTTGAGGGGATCGCAAGGTTGGGTCTGGAGAGAGAACTGAAGATGGTTTGTTTGGGGTTGGGGATGACTTGACTTTTTATCTATTAGTAGTCACTGAGTGCCTATGACACAGAGATAAATAAGTTTCTTCTTGTAACATAGGGTCTCATTGCCTTTAGGGAGAAGATGCAGAAGCATATAAAGATGGCAATAAGTTTTAAAACTCACCTTTGTGCAAGGTTCTCTGTGCTATTTTCAGTTGATATTTATAGCAAATCTAAGCAGGTAGAAGAGTATGATTGTGTCTGAACCCAGTGGCCCAGCCCCCGGGAACACACCTATCCTGAGCACCAGGTATGTTATCACTAGCTATAGCAAGAGAGCTGTGAGGGGCCTCCAAAGCAAGGAGTGAGAAAAGAGGCCCACACGGAGCTCATGAATTGGGGTTAGCCATAGATAGGCTGGGCAGGAATGCCTGTGGACTTGCTGGAAGAATCTCACACCTTGTGAGACTGTGGTCACTGTGAGATCCAGTCTATGTGCAGTCTTGTAACTAGAGTTTTTCTGGCTGGCCCACAGTCAGGACAAATCTCTGTCACCTGCCAGTCCCACAGCTGTTCAGACCCAACCAAGTAAACACAGAGACTTATATTGCATACGAACTGTATGGCCGTGGCAGGCTTCTTGTTAACTGTTCTTATATCTTAAATTAACCCATTTTTATAAATCTATACCTTGCCACGTGGCTGGTGGCTTACCAGCGTCTTTACATGCTGCTTCTCCTGGCCCTGGCTCCAGTGTCTCTCCCTCCTTCTTCCTGTTTCCCCAATTCTCCTCTCTGTTTGTCCCGCCTATACTTCCTGTCTGGTCACTGGCCATCAGTGTATTATTTATATAGAGTGATATCCACAGCAATGTGCAGTCTTGTAACTAGAGTTTTTCTGGCTGGCCCACAGTCAGGACAAGTCTTTGTCACCCACCAGTCCCACAGCTGCTCAGACCGAACCAAGTAAACACAGAGACTTATATTGCTTACAAACTGTATGGCCGTGTCAGGCTTCTTGCTTACTGTTCTTATAGCTTAAATTAATCCATTTCTATAAATCGATACCTTGCCACGTGGCTTGTGGCTTACCGGCATCTTCACATGCTGCTTGTCATGGCAGTGGCTGGCAGTGACTCCTCCCACCTTCCTGTTCTCTCAATTCTCTCTGTTAGTCCCGCCTATACTTCCTGCCTGGCCACTGGCCAATCAGTGTTTTATTTATTGACCAATCAGAGCATTTGACATACAGACCATCCCACAGCACGGTCTCATCTCAGAAATCAGGAGTCTGAGCTGGCTGGCATCAAAGAATCAACGTTTAGCTTGTGAACATTCTAGTTTTGATCTGATGCAGATTATGCCACCAAATTACAGTCCAGCCTGTTCATTGTGAAAGCCTCTAATTTCCCTTTCAGTTGTCAGGCCCTGCTTTCCAGTCCAACTGCCAATGGAATTCCTTTTTATCTTTATCAATTACTATCATTTCTATCTTATAAGTGGAGAAACTCAGAAGCAGGGATGGCTGTTATCTGTAGCATCCCCACGAAACCCAGGACTACCGACGCCAAGTGGGATAAATACATTAGTTCCCTTGACCTGGATGATCTACTCACAGCAACCTCTCTTTTGCTTTATATTTCTTTGCCTGACTTTCCATCTCCCCTTCTGTACGAGTGACAACCAGGGCTTGTAAACTTGTATAGTCTAGTAAATGGCAGTGTGGTCTCCAGGAGTGGCCTTCCCAGCCTTCTACCCTGAATCTATCCTCCTGTTTCAGATTACCAACATGTCTTGATCTTGGTAGCTTCTTAACTTTGAAATGAGAACAGTATTAGTATCTCTCCCGTAAAGTCATTGGGAGAATAAAGTAAGTGCCTAAAATGGTTCGGGGGAGTTTCTGCTGTAATGCAAAGTGCCAGGTAATGAAGTTAGCAAGACCATTCTCTCCCGTCTCTGTAGGACTCAATATAGTATTCTGCAAACTGATAGCTGTGGTGGAGAGGAGCCTCCTAAATTTTTAATTTGCATACAAATCATCTGGAGATCTTGTTAAAATGCAGATTCTAATCTGGCAGGCCTGAGATGCTGCAGTTCTGGGAGCTCCTGGGTGATGCCTGCTGGGACCACACTTTGAACAGCAAGTAATTCTCGCAGCATGTGGTCTTCAGACCAGCAGCTCCAGGGTTCCCAGAAAGCTTGTTAAAATACACGCGAGTCTTGGCATGCATCCCCTTACCTTCTCTCCCTGGACCAGGGCTTTAGAATAGACCCAGTGGTGTGTGTTTTTATGAGCCTCCAGGTAAGGATGCTGATGCTCTCACTGTTTGACATGGACTGGAGGAGAGGACTAAAAAGAATCTGACCCCTGGCGTGGCATTCTGGATTTGCTGTGCGATGGTTGTGTGGTCTTGGGACAGTCACTTCACCTCCTTTAGCCGAGCATGGAAGGCCCTAAGTACTGAATTTTCCTAAAGCCAAAGCGTGGCTGCCGAGACCCCGGCTACAATCGGGCCATGTGTCACATTCTTGGATCCCAGCAGCACTCTTCCTCCCTAATATGCAGCCCATTCTCAGCATCTTCTCAGAAGACTCTCACATGGCTGTGGGGAGACGATTCAAAAGCATTTGGAAAATTTAGGAGATAACACATAATTGTAAAGTACATCAAACATTTGATCAATGTTCAAAGAGGTGAAGTGTCACCTGGGAATGTCCAACCAAGTATTACTAAACAAAGTGCCAGTAGTTACGAGAACAGCATTCAAGGCTCCCAACTAACTTGGCATTTCCCATCAGAGTAGACAGATACCTGATCACAACTGCTGGAGAAGGAGCTAGAGTATGTGATTAGAGCACTATCGATGGGCTAATGAGGAAAACAACTGTTGAAATGGATGATTCATATCAGGACCCAAGTACTTCTGTGTCAATAGTTTTTTGTTTTTGTTTTTGTTTTTCGAGACAGGGTTTCTCTGTGTAGCTTTGGGCCTTTCCTGGAACTCACTCTGTAGCCCAGGCTGGCCTCGAACTTACAAAGATCCGCCTGGCTCTGCCTCACGAGTGCTGGGATTAAAGGCGTGCGCCGCCGCCGCCGCCGCCGCCGCCGCCGCCGCCGCCGCCGCCGCCGCCGCCGCCGCCGCCGCCACCACCACCCGGCTTCCTTCTACCTCTTAAAGAAAACAAAACCACTTTGCTACAGGTTGCGAATGGCTGGGTTGGTGGCAGCAGCCATTCCTCCCTCCCTCCCTCCATGCTGCACAGCCATGGGGAAAGCTTTTGATCTGGCTCTGTCAGCACACTCACCAGCTGCCACTGTCTATAATTAGGGAAATCTACCTACAAAGTTGACTCAGCCACTTCCACCTCCGTCAAGAAGTGGAGAATCGAGTGGGATGATGGGAGTTTTACTTGTGTGTATGTGTTTAGTAAATGGTTTCTAAGTTTCAAACAACTATTACTGAAGGTCCGCTAAGGGCGAGGCACAGTAATACTTTTGGGACATTTACCTGTTACCATTAAACTACCTATATGAATTCAAAATATATGCCTCCCAGGTATACCCTACTTCCCTCACCCGAGTGAACCTCCGTCTCAAGTAACCTCAACTAGCCAACCCCTGTCTAATAATCTCAGCACACACAGAACACTTCATTAAAATGGTCGAATCAGCAGGAAACCAAGGCTCTTCCCTCCAGGCTGCTAAAAGCCAACCCCGTGATTGTCTCACTGTCATCTGGCCTCTGGACCATTTCTCTTATCGGCACAGTGTGACGTCTCAAGATGATCTTATCCTATCCCCTCCACATCTAAGCCCATATTTGGTGCTCATGCACACACGCCCCAGAGGAATGTAGGTCCAGGCGGCCGCTCAGTTACACTTCTGTGTGTGGCTTACCTTTCCTCTGGTTCAGGACAGCTCCTGAACCTCCCACCACATGCCATTGCCTCAGGAGTGCTCGCATTCCATTGTCTGCAGCTGTCCAGCTGTCCTGTTCCTAGCACAAACAGGAAACCAAAATGTATTCCTGCTAAACACATCCTCTCTTGCCTGGCAGCTTATTCCCCTAATACAGTGGGTCTATGTCATAGGCCCATCACGTGACCAGAATGACTCTGAAGATGGTCCTACTAACATTTTCAGAGGAAAGCTACAGTTCCAGACACACCTGCCTAATGTGGGAGAGAGGAGAGAAGGTACCCTGTCTGGCAATTGCTCACTCATCAGCACATCGCTTGTTGGTAAACTCATCTCAAAAACTAGTCATCAGACCACAACACATCCGAATTCTCACTGAGCTTCTTTTCCCTTGAGAGCAAACTAAAGGCTTGGGAATGCAAGGGATCACTCCCAGATTATCTACCTGTACCTCCCTCCCATCACCCCACCAGAACGCTAGGGGTATGTATTCAAGTACAGAGAGAAAGTGCAGAGCATTAGACAGTGCAGGTAAGGAAGGGCGTGTAGACAGCTTTATCTTAGCTATCCCTGTAGGAAGCTGGTGCATCGAGTTATTCACAAGAATGGCAGTGCAGAAAAAAAAGATCACATGCAGACAGAATGATCTGAGATAGAGATGAGTGCTATGGAAGAGACTCAAGGAAATCTGCTTAAATGTGACAAAAAAAATATTATATACAACAGAGGAATCTGACGGGGTCACACATACAGCAGAGAAATGCCATTGTCTTATAGGTCCTGAGTCTAAACATGAGTCAGCAGTCTGGCAGTATTGTTTAATAAAGCAAGAATGGAATTCGGAAGAGGGATAGAACATTGTGCTCAGCACATCTGAGCGCTCTCGCTCTTTCTTATTATTCCCTAATTGCATCTTGTGTCTATGCCTTGTCTCCCCAATGAGATCAAAAGCTCCCAAAGGACAGAGTCCAGGTTTGACTCTTCCCTTGAATGTTTTTTACCACTGGCAAGAAAATATGAGAGAGAGAGAGAGAGAGAGAGAGAGAGAGAGAGAGAGACAGACAGACAGACAGACAGACAGACAGACACAGACAGAGACACAGACAGACAGACAGAGAGACAGAGACAGAAAGACAGAGACAGAGAATATGAATATATTTGCAATCTTAGGAGAGCATAGGTGGAATTGTGGGATTGGTTCTGTAATTTCAGAAGGAATTCTCTTAAAAGACAAATAGGATAGAACTCAAATGAAAGGCTGGCTTGACAGAAGCCTGCAAAACTGATGACTAAAAAGACCTTGACAATCTATCTACAACTTAGCAAGGGCCTGTTAATCTGCAGGCAATGAACACCGATCATCCCCAGTCCTTACAGTGACCCTGCATCCTGCATGGTAGGTTTCAGTAGCCCCATCCTACAGCTAACGAAACAGATTCAGAGGACTTGAGTAACGCAACAACCATGATCATAAAGCTCCTAAGTGAGTGAGTTGGAGGAGTTAGAGTCCAGGGCTGCCTGGCACCGGAGCTCCAGTTTCTTGCATTCGTCCATATGCTGGGAGCAAGAATGTGTGTCATATATATTGTAGGATACGGAAACAGACTGAGCCCGGAGGAGTGTTGTCCTTTCTGGCAAATGGGATGGTTACAGCAGACACCTCCAGCCCAGCCTCACAGCTACGTGAACCAAGCTGCTGGCACCACAGGTCGGTGCCGAAGGTCTCTGGCTCTTGAGGGATTCAGGGCACTCTATGGTCTCAGAGTCAGGGAGGAGGCAAGCTCCAGATGCTCTGGACAGGGTCCAAGGCTGTCTCTATTTGTGTCCTTTTTGTACTGCTTCAGCTGACTCATCCCATTGAGCTGTGTGCACTGTCCGTCTAGTCATAATGGAATAAGACGTCTTCAAACGAGCCTCCCTACTGTCAGTTGCAAAGAGAAGTAAGCAAGAAAATTCCAAAGAGAGAAGAAAGAGTGGGAAAAGACAAAATAAAATGTTACGTGTTAGAGTTTATTATTTTTTACTTCTTTCAATTTCTCAGATTTTTCGAAAATCGAAATTCTCGCTTTTTAAAAAGATTACTCTTTTTTCCACTTTTATTGAAAATAGAATCTTTTCTCATACAATATATCCTGATTACAGTTTCCCCTCTCTCTACTCCTCCCAGTTCCTCCCCATCTTCCCCTCCCCCCATCCATTCCCTTTCTGTCTCTCACTAGAAAAGAACAGGCTTCTAAGAGATAACAAAATAAAATATAAGATAAAACAAAAACCATCACATTGAAGTCGGACAAGGCAAATCAAGAGAAGGAAAAGAGACCAAGAATAGACACAAGAATCAGAGACCCACTCGTTCACACATTCAGGAGTCCCATAAAAATACTAAACTGAGAGCTCTAATGTAAGCCCAGAGGACCTGGTGCAGACCCAGGTCATCCTGTGTACGCTGCTTCGATCTCTGTGAGTTCATATGAGCTTCGCTCAGTTGATTTAGAGGGCCTTGTTCTCCTGGTGTCCTCCATCCACTCTGGCTCTTACACTCTTTTTTTTTAAACATTAATTTTTATTTATTTGTATGAGTGTGTGTCTGCCATGTCTGTGCAGGTGTCCACAGAGGCCAGAAGAGGTGCCCACAGAGGCCAGAAGTGGGTGGTGGATACCATTGAGCTGGAGTTACATATGGTTTTGAGCTACCCAATGTGGGTGTTAGGAACTGAAGTCTGGTCCTCTATAAGGGCAGCAAGTGCTCTGAACTGCCGAGTTCTTCCCCAAGTTCCCCAACAAATACTCTTCTGTCAGAACTAGGCAAAATCACAGACATATTTAAATAATGTAAAAGTTTAGGAATGAAGAAATACCTAATGCCACAAAAGATTTAAGAAAATACAGACAATTAATTATATTAATACACAACTTTTCTATTGCTCTTTTGCTGGGAAATAATCTCTGTTTTTATAATCTGAAACATCTCTCATACCATAAACAAAACACAAAAAGCAAACATACAAGAAATTTTTTAAGAAAAATGTATAAGCTATCAAGTTGACCAACACCACAACAGTCTTTGGAATTCATACATAAAAAGGCAATGAACTGATGGTCACAGAGATGTCATATCAGGTAAAGGTGATGCCCTCCCCAAGGAATTTGAGCTAAGCTAACTAGGAACTGGCACACACACAGCAGCCAGGGATTCCATTCTTCTGAGGTGCCCAGAGCTCCCTGAACAAAATAGCCTTGCTCTGTCAGCACAAAGCTGAGAACAAGTCTCCTGGCAAGGAGCAATGTATTGACCATCCCACTGGAGACTTCAGAATCCTTCATCTTTCCTTGTGGCTATTCATACTCAGTTCCAAAAGGATCTTTTCAAATAGGATCAACTTCTCATCCCACATACCAAAATAATCCTGAAACATGTTTTAGAGAAATTTAATAGGTGCTCCAGATGATCTGAGGGAGGAGGACGAGGCAACCTCTCCTTGATTCTCTGAGATGGAGAGATTTTAGGGCACAGAATCATAGAGAATTGCCAGTGAGTAGGAGTTTAGAGTGGGGCTAATCACTTCAGACAGAGTCTGATGCGGACGCTGAATCTGTAGATCTGAGGTGAGACCTGAAATTCTGGATTGCTATCAAGCCTCCAGATGATGTTTATACTGCTAGTTGAGGACCACGTTTTGAACACTCTCAGCTTTATTGATCACAGGAGAACTGAGATTAAAACTCTACCTGGATGTCCTTTTCCACCATGTTCTCACCATATGCATTGTAGCAGTGTGTACGAGAGTGACGGCTGTTAATGAAAAGCCCTCACTCATTGCTGGTGGGAATGTCAGATGTTCTAGTCCCTTTGTAAAATATTTGGCAGTTTCCTAAAATGAAACATAAATTACTGCCATGTCCTCATTCCTAGAATAATCAAGTCAGGCATTTTCTTGGCATGCATATGGTACAACCAGATAGTTTAGGGGAGACCAACTAGAGATATCTGTTATGTGACTAAAAGAATCCTTGTAGTCAGAGGTCCTAGTTAAAACTCTTAGCTAGTCTTTCTTAGAGTTTCCAGACTCCTATTTCTTTCGGTATTAAATGAGAATAACAAAAACCTACCTGGTAGTGTTTGAGAGATTCAATTTAATTAGAAATTGTGTAAACTCCATGGACCTCCATAAATGTTATTTTATATCCTGAGATTAACTACTTTGTACATAAGTACGCCTGACAGCTCTGGAGGCAAAGGGGTAAATATGGAGAGTTCCTGTATACAATACAATTCTTAACAGCTAGTCAGAGAGGTAGAGTGAACACAGGTCAACAGCCTGAAGGATGTCGATATCTTTAAAAAAAAATACTGCAAACTAAGTATTTAATTGCTAAAGAGATAAAGAGATAACTAGCTAGAATTAGATGAAAATAACTCCTAAACACTGGCAGAGAGCTGGAATTGATCTGGGGCATGAAAGAAATGAGAGGCATAGATTGACAGAGGGGTGAACAGATCACTTAAGCGAGCTAAGTGACTGTTTTTCTCATCCATGAAATGGAGATTAAAACAAAACCTCCTAGGACTCTTGTGGGGATTAAATGAGATGATGTATTTACAAACTTAGTACATTTCTTACACACAGTATGCACTCACCATAGTTTTAACTCTTGCTGTTTTATTTGAGTGAGTAACATAAACCTATGATAAAAATAACAAAACTGACATTTAAAGGCATACATTGATGAGTTTTGCTTTTGTCTTTCATCTCCATTAACAGGTTTCCCCCTCCCCTCATAGGTCACCACTCTAACATAAGTCTGCAATGTTTCTTCACACAGAATACAGCAAGTACAAATATATTCAAAACTGGCCTTTGCTATGCAAGCAGGTTACACTGCATTTGAAGTTTCAGCACCTGTTTTTTTGCTTATTTGATTTTTGTTTCTGAAACAGAATCTTGTGTCACACAGGTTGGCTTTGACCTAACTAACTATGCAGCTGAGACTCTGGCCTTGATCCTCCTGCCTCAACATCTCTAGTGCCGGGGTTACAGGCATGCACCACCATGCCTGGCAGGTGTGTGTGTGTGTGTGTGTGTGTGTGTGTGTGTGTGTGTGTGTGTGTGTACCTGTTCACATGATTGCACTACATGCATGTGTGTGCATATATGAACATGTACATGTGAAGGCTAGAGGGCATGTCCAGAGAAGGCTTTGCCCTCTTTGTTTCTTTCTCTGTTTTAAGGTCTCTCATTGGCCTAGAACTCTCCAGAGAGATTAGACTAGCTGGCAAGCCAACCTCAGGGATCTCCCCATCTCTGCTTCTCCCATGCTTGGGTAACGAGCACATGCCACCACCACACCTGGATTTTCCACGTGGATTCTGGAAATTGAATCTTCTGCTTTTGCAGCAAACACTTTACCTACTGAGTCCTCCCTAGACTCTCTGTGTGTGTCATTGAAACTAAATAGCATTCAATGTGCAGTTAGACCGTAGTTGATCCAGGGCCCCCATCGATGGACACTATACATCAGCTAACACGAATAACTTTTGCACGCCTAACATTTTTACATATGCGTATTTTAATCTACAGATGAGATTCCAGGAGACGGATGGATACATATGTAGTTGTAATCAATATTAACAGCTATCCCTTCACAGTATTTCAGGCTGCTTTGTGGTGCTTCCTCCTGTGTCCAGAGCCTTGCCAATGGAGTGCTGTCTAATTGGGATTTTGATACTACTCTTACCACTTAATCTACAAAATCATTTTATTAGATGGTTCTTTTCCCAGTCTTTCTATGGTCTGTTTGTCCATTCAGATACCAGTATCCCATTGTTTCATTTACTGAGGTTGGGTGACGGTGTTGCTATTTAGAGGGACTAAATTCATCTTCTCTGCTGTTTGTTCTCAGAGGTTTCCTGGTTATTCCAGCTTGTCTATGTTTCCATGTGAACTTCAGAACCAGCTTTCTCAGTCTGGAGAAGAGAGAGAAGACTGTTTTACTGAGATTGTTATGAGAATTGGGTTAAATTTACAAACTAAAGAGAATTGATCTCTTTGTGACTTTCAGCTTTCCTAAGTAAAACATGACAAACCTTTCCATCTGTTGGGTTCCAATATTGGTTGTTGGAGTCATTCTTGATCTCATCCCACACCAATTTCAGGTACAAAGGCCAGGAGATAAAGGATAACAAGTTAGAATGACAAACAGGAAACAGATTCACCTGTACAAAAGTCAAGGGACCATAATTCTGAATCCTGGCCAAGCGGAAAGAGTTTATGTCCAGAAGAAAAGACAGGGAGGGGAGAAAAACATTTTTGGACTTGATGCTTCATATTGGTTGTTTTGATTAATTCTCATTTTACAGATCATAACAATGTCATGAAAACAATCTGCTCTTCAGATTAATTTACCCCAAACTGCAAACCAGAGGTTACTATAAGCCTCACACAAGAGCTCTCCAAATGCTAGAGGTTATAATGTTAATGAGGATGAAAATGAAGAAACCATCAAGGCCCTAACATATGAAGTAAATTGTCAGATATCTGAAAGACTCATAATTCAAACCTGTCAGCCAGTTTCAAAAGCCCGTACTCTATATTGTATTATCTTCCTCTGGGGAAGTTCACTAAGGTCAGTTTAGTTTAACCGTGTTTATTAACTATCTGCTCTAAACAACTTGAATATTAGCATCCATTTCAGAAGTTACATTAGGGAAGGCTTAATTTATACATAATAAAAAGACAGTCATGTTATTTGGGCATGTGAGGTATAGAGGACACATTGGCTGATGTGACAGATTCCATAAAGAGATAGAGTAAGGTCAGCTTCCAGAGCTTTACTTAAGGGTGTAAAGACTGCCTGGTTCATTCATTTCTTTCATCTCTGTCCCCTGTCTTCTAGTCACTGGGTCTCTCTTCTCTCTTCTCCATTTCCCTATGCTTGAAGTTCTCTGACAGACTGTTTTGTGAGCCCAGGCTTACATGGTAGTTCCAGGCTCACATTCCGACTTCACCCAGTTCCCTCCAGGGAAGTTTTCTGATGAGCCATGCTTAAGCCTGTCTCAGCACAGTGGCCAAAGGACCGAGGGTCTAATAAATAGCAGCCCTCAGTCCATCCCCATACCTGTCCCCTAACCACATGGCTGAAGTAGAGGATGAAGAATTGTAATTGTCCATTTGAGAGTTGAGGGCTAATCCTGAGTAGTGCTGGAAACAGAGCACCACAAAGACAATGGTAAAAGTTATTAGAACATGGCCCCTCTATGGGTGATCATGCAGATGCTTAAAAATACTTTTAATTTTGATATTATAATATAATAACATGGGAAGAGGGATGGTGAGGTGGCTGTTCTTCTAAAGGACTCAGACTTGATTCCCAGCATCCACTTGATCATTTACAACTACCCACAACTCCCTCCTCCAGCCTCTGAGGGTGCCAGGCACTCACATGGTACACAGACACATGTGCAAGCAAAATACTCAGGCACATAAAATAAAAATAAAATTATAAACAACATGGGAAATGTTATTTCATGGTAATCAATCAAGAAATGTACAGGAGCAAAAGCTATGTGTAAAATCTGGACAGCAAACATAGTGACCTTTAAAACCTGTACCAAATATGAGTACTCTTCTTTGGATGGTGCGGTAATTACTGATTTTTCTCCTATCTTCTTTCTTTTCATTATTATTCTTTTTCTTGTGGCATTTGTTTATACCTGTTCTCTGCTGTCGCTCCTGACATCTTTTAAGTGTTTATTTTGTGGCTAAGAATGCATACTGCTCTTGCAGAAGAACGGAATTCCCTTCCCAGCATTCACATGTGGCACCTCATTACTGCCTGTAACTCCAGCTCCAGGAGATCCAACGCCCTCTTCTGGCCTCTGTGGGCACTGCACTCACATGCACATGCATACACATACACACACACACACACACACACACACACACACACACACACTCCTATAATTACTATAAAAAACTCTTTAAAAAAATTCTAATATGCGTCATTACATTGACTTTTTTTTTCTCCAATTGTGTTTGGTTCTATATTAGGTCTCTGGGCCATCCAGCATCTGGGTCCTGGTATAATAATGCCTAACAATATTCTGTTATACTCATAAATTGATGACTACCCCAACTGTCATCAGAGAGCCTTACCCAGTAACTGATGGAAACAGATGCCCTCAGCCAACCATTGAGTTGAGCTAAGGGAATCCTGATGAAGAGAGGGAGGAAGGATTGTATGGGCCAGGGTGGTTAAGGACATCACAAGGGAACCCACAGAATCCACTAACCTGGGCTCATAGGAGCTCACAGAGTCTGAACCGACAGCCAGGGAGCCTGCATGGGACCGACCTGGGCCTTCTGCATATGTGTGACAGTTGTGTAACTTGGTCAACTTGTGGCACTCCCAGCAGTGGGATCAGGGCCTGTCCCTAATGCTTTGGCTGGCTTTGGGGAACCTGTTTCTCATACTGGACTGCCTTGCCCAGCCTTAATACAAGGGGGGAAGCTTAGTCCTGCTGCAACTTGATCTGCCATGCTTTGTTGATACCCATGGGAGGCCTGCTCCTTTCTGACCAGAAACAGAGGAGGAGTGGATTGAGAAGGGGCGGAGGGAAGGTGGGGGAAGGGAATGGGAGGAGAGGAGGGAGGGGAAACTGTGGTCAGGATGCAAATTAAATTAATAAATTGAATAATAAATAGGTAATTCTAATGTTTCCCAAAACTTCTCTGTTAACTTAAATATTTATTATGCTTTTAATTCTAGGAACTCACTGCTTTTCTGGGTTTCTGTCGTTGTTATTGTTTCATTTTGCTTTTTCACAGTATATTGCATTTGGCTAGTTTTTTTTTTCTTATGTCTGTAAGGATATAATGTGAATTTTATATTGTTAAGTTTTTCTGTTCTCTGATGAACTATTAGTTTTCTCTTGGATGTTGTTTCTTTGTTGTTTCTCGCTCTAACTTTTTTTTTAACCTTCCCTCAAATAAAATCCTTCAAATGTTGTGTTCCTCTTTAATTTCATTGCAGAAATGGTTCTCAACTGCCGAGTTTCACAGTAAAGGTGGGGCGGGGCAAGCTATTCATTGAGGAGTCCCTAAATGTCAGTATGTCTTCCGGGAGGAATTCCTTGTTTTCCTGCCTGGGAATAAGAGAAAAAGAAAGATAATTAAGCAGGGCATGCATCAAAGAAGGGAGATGTGGTGATGAAGGCTCCATAGTTTAATATGTTAATTACACTTGTCCCCACCCCTTCCTTCTCTCTCTCTCTCTCTCTCTCTCTCTCTCTCTCTCTCTCTCTCTCTCTCTGTGTGTGTGTGTGTGTGTGTGTGTGTGTGTGTGTGTGTGTGTGTGTGTGTGTGTGTGTTTTGAGACAAGGTTTCTCTATGTAGTTTGGGTACCTGTCCTGGATCTCACTCTATAGACCAGGCTGGCCTCGAACTCACAGAGATCTGCCTAGCTCTGCCTCCCGAGTGCTGGAATTAAAGGGGAGCGCCACCCCTGGCCCCACCCCTTTTCTTTTAGCTTCTCTGTAGGCTCCTACCTCTAACTTTGGAAATACTGCTTCCTGGGGAGAGGGGCAGGTCAGGAGGAGCTGTGTAGTTACTTGGTTGTGTAAACTGAGGAGGAGAATTTGGAGAAAGGTCTCACATCTCTATGAAGCACCTTGCAGCCGGTCTCCCTCCATTACCCCAAGAGCGCTGCCTTTACTGGGTTGAGGTACCATGAGGTACTCGTCCAGTGAATCTGTCTATCTTCACCAGCATCCCTCGCTATAGGCACTCAGCCTGGTCAGTGAGCTCTCTCTCTCTCTCTCTCTCTCTCTCTCTCTCTCTCTCTCTCTCTCTCTCTGTTTTACTTTTGATTTATGAAAACTAGTTCATTTCTACTTATTTTGTGCATCCAAGTTAATGCTTTTAAAAATCTCAGTCAGGGGCTGGTGAAATGGTTCAGTGGATAAAGCTGTTTGCCATCATGCCTGAGTTTGATCCCTGATACCTACATGATAGAGAGAGCTGATTCCTTTAACCTCCACATGTGTATGGCATGCACACACACACTCATATGCACTCTTAATTAATTAATTAATTAACTATTTAATTAATTATAGCTCAATCATTTCATTTTTGTGGACTGTTGGAAAGAATATAAATAAAATGCATTTTCTCACCATTCTCAATAAGAAATCTCACTTCAAATCTTTGTTAAGCTTTGCAAAATAAATAATGTACTAAGTTTACAATAGGGAATACAAATTTTAAATGATTAATTAAATATTTATAAGGAAAAAACTCTTGAACTAGATTGCAAATAGGGAGAAAAAATTAATATGATATTCATACACATAAATTTGTGTCTTTTAATCATGAAAAACTTGAAATTTGTACATAGTCAAACTGTAGTTAAAAGTATACCTGAACAACATTTTTATGTTTTTATCATCATATATATTTTACTAATCTGTAATTGAAGGAAACAAGGGAGGGAGTGGGAGGGGAAGGAGAAAGCTTTTGGGTTTAGCATCGTGAATAAAATATCCAATAAAATAAAAAATCCAACCAGAAAAATGTCACCATAGATATTAGATTTCTGAATATTTGAAGGAAAAAACTAAACAGCAAGAAAACACCATGGAAGTAACCAACCCCTTTCTGATTATATTTAAGTCATACTTCACAAGCTGAAACTCCTATCTGGCACCAACATCTGGTCAAGAACACGTGGCTAAGAGGTCATAGGCTCTGGAGGAGATGGACATGGTATTAAATCTGCCCCTAATGACTTACAGTTATACCCATGAAGTAATGTATCTCTCAGCCCTCATCAGCAGATGATAATTAACATAGAGACCCACAATTGGTCAAGGCACAGAAAATAAGAGACTGTAAATAATCAGCTCTAAACAGAACATAGATACTGTAATCCCTCCTCCTCATGTTCAGGGATCATTGCAGAAGAGGGGCCCAGAAGAGCTAAGAGCGGAAGGCAGTAGACAACAGGGGAACCGTATCTTCTAGGCACAACCGTGCAGCTGCACACACGAACTTAGAGAGGTCATGGCAGCATGCACATAGCTTGTGCAAGCTGAAGACAGACCAAATCCTAGTACGGGAAGGAGAGCTGGGCGGGAAATCCTACCCTTAGCCATGGAGGTGCTGACAATTGGTAACTGCTGGAAGAGCAATAGTCAGTTTTTCAGGAGTATAGCTCCCAGGGAAAGAGAATATTCAGATAGTACAAATTGATCTTGGTTTAAAAAAAAAAAAAAGGACACAAAGTTGGAAACAGGAGGTGTGGATCTGGAAAGTGTTGTTGGGGGGAGGGATGAGGAGGATCAAGCATGTGTGAAACTATCAAAGAACTAAGACTTTAAAAAAAGGAAGGTAAACCATGAAAAGAAAAAGTGAGAAATATGCAAATGCTGATGTTTCAGAGAGAAGAAAGGCTTGGATGCTTCTTTGATTTGGACCTGGGAATTATTTAAAAATAAAGAATAATACAAACAGCATTTAGTTAGATCAGAGGGACTTGCTAGTTCAGATTAAGCCAGTCTCAGTGTGAATAAAATAGCAAACCCTAGGAGTTGCTGTGATGGCAAATAAAAACGCTGGCTAGTGCGGGAGGCATTAGTTCTGCTCCCCACAATGAAACTACAAGGAAACTACATGGAAGTTTAGAGCTTATTGTTACAGTCTAGCTGTGTTAAAGGTGCTGTATCATCTGGCTGACTCAACTTCCGCCTATTTCCATTTTGGGGAAACGTTTTGAGGAAAATGATAACCTAACCTGTCTTGACATATTATAACTGAGTAAATCATTTAGAAAAGGAGCAGAAAAATCTTGGGGAAAAAATAGACTCTGCAGAGACTTTGAAAGGTTGCTGAGCATAATGGTGCATGAAGAAGAAATCATTCCCCTAAGTACCATGAGTGGCGAATACTGTAATGGATGCTTTGCTTAGGGATGGTGTCACCATACAATTTCTCTATCCCACCAAAATGGGAACTTTTTTTTTTAATTATCAAACCCACCTAATGGTGCTGATAGTTAAGAGTATGTTGGCACTGGAAACTGTTCAGCAATTAAGAGCTCTGGCTGCTCATGTAGAAGACCTGGCTTCAGTGCCCAACAGGCACAAAGTGGCTCATAACCGTCTGCACCTCCAGTTCCAGGGGATCTGATGCCTTCTTTTGAGCTCCATGAACACCATGGACACCAAGCACATGCATGGTGCACATGCATGTGTGCAAATACAGCATTAACTAACACACAAGAAGTAAATAAATAGATGGTCTGAGGATGAGGTTCACATTCGAGCATACCCCTCACTGGCTGCATAGGCACCAGGAAACTACTGACCTCCAAGTTTATTCATCTATAACAATAGTGAATCATCACGGGGTGGGTATAAGTCTGATAAGAAATAACCAGTGAAGTATGGAGAGAAGTTTGCACATTGTGAGAAGTCAATAACGTAAACTGTGATTTCTTCTAAAATAAAAATGTTAATCATGGTCATTACATATTTCTTACTGCTATGTGACAGGCATCCTAGTAAACACTCAGCTTTTTATCTTCATAATAGCTCATTAATGTAAGTGTAATGCCGACTTTTAGATGAGAAAAAGGAGGATCAAAAAAAAGTGAAGGCATTCATCATAGCTTATACAGTAAGTAAAGAGATGGGCTCTCAACCTAGGCCTGCCTCATGTCACAGCATACACCTTAAAGATGAAATTGCCTATGCAGCTAACCACAGCTGATCTTGCAGAAACTTAAGAGTGTGACTGTAATCCAACAATGTGTGATATTTTGTGGAGGTCATTTTAGAAGTCAAGCACTGGGAGATACAACGATGAGCTACTATGAACCCATGACCTTGATTCTGAAGCATCCAAGAGGCTTGCAGAAACGGAAATGTAAGCAGATTTTGTTTGGATGAAGCAGCATAGAAAATGTGCTAAACAGAAGAATGAGGTGGGCTGTGTGAGCACCGAGGAGGAAGCAATTAATTCTGGCAGAGCGATAAGAGAAGGCTTTGGGGATAAGCTGTAAATGAGCTGAGCCTTGAAGGTTGCATAGACTTTGATTAGTGGGGGAAGTAATGGTCATTCTGAGGGCAGCAAAGGTGAGGAGGCATGAACATACTTCATGCCTGGGGATCAAGCAGGTGATCATTGAAGGAGATTGCCGCATGCACTAATGGATGCCTTGGAAGAACGAGACTGTTAAAAAGTGGTAGGGGGTAAGTGCTGATCATGAGGTCCCTGAACACTTGTTTAAAAGACTGAACTGTATTAAGAAGTCAGCAGGGAGTCATTGGAAATTTTATGAAGACAACTCTAGCAGCTGCCTCGGAGACAGCTCGAGAAAGTGGATTGACAGAGATAGAAGGCAGGAGGGAGGAGGGCAGAGATGTCCCACAGAAAAGTCCACTTTGTCCTTCTGGGTCTCTCTGTTCTAAACAATTCTGCAGATACAAACATTTGTATACATTTACAAATCATGTGATCTTTGAATGAACTCTTCAAGAGCAAAATGTAGCAATGGAGATTAAGGAAGATGGCTACAACCCACCTCCTTCCTCCCTGCGTCCATCTTCTCTACAAGGTAAAGAACAGTCATCTTCCTGGTGTTCTGTGGGTGTTGGTATTGCAATGAGATAATTAGGGACAGGGATAGGAAGAGGAAACCCAGTGGGGGCGCTCCTGAGCTTCTTCCTCTTGCAGCCAGAGCAGATCCTAGACCAGACTCTGAGGATGGGACTTTATCTGTTGTTCAACAGTGTTTCCTCAGCCTAGCACAGTGTTCAGCAAAGTTGCTGCTCAGTGTTTGTGGAATGAATGAATGGAAGGACAGAATTGCTTTCCAGAGGTTTTTGGGAAAGTAAAGATTCGATGTAAATAGGAAATAAAGGGAGAAAAAGAATTTTTTTTTTTAAATGATTCCTTTGATGACAATGTTTGGTAACTTTCTAGGGATCCCATGACGGCATTCAACAAAGTGAAGGGTCTTTTTCATTTTTTTAAAAATCAGACCCATTTTAGCCAGTTGTGCAATCAGTTTTTCTCTCTCTTGCCTTTGCTAAAGACAAAACAAACTCGCTACAATCACTATGTACACGGAATCCAAGTAAGAAAGCTGGTTCGTGCCTTGATTCTGCTTTTGCCGATACCAACACTGTTTGTCACAGCACACAATGTGTGCCATAAGTAAATAATGTCTCCAGGGGAAGACACTGAGAGGTTGCTGGATGGAGGCTGAAAGCAACTCAGTAAAGAGATAGAAGCGATGTAGCCTGTGGCCCAGAGTGCAGCCTGGGTAGTTGGGATAGTCACTCTGTTGGTTAGCTGATTGGCTGAGTTTACTAAACCTCAGTTTCCTCCACAATTAGACAAGAATGTTAAATAAACATCTTACATGAGTGCTGTGGAAATAAAGTTAAGGAATGTCAAATAGCTCATCTAGTAGGTATATACTATTCTATTTTAATGGACAATGACGTAATACACCACTGCAATTATAATTTTTCCTATCAAAGTTAATGTAAAATATTAGTAAAAATTTTGAAAAAAATAATAGTGATTTAAAACTAAGCCAATTTGCTGTGGGATAAGTATGGTGGTATTCTATTTGTACTGAAATGTGATTTTGATTGTATGTTAATAAATAAAGTTGCCCGGGGGTCAGAGCTATTAGAGCCATAAAAAGAGTGTGGCACACGCCTTTAATCCCATAGATCTCTGTGTGTTCAGGGATACAGCCAGCATTGGAGACCTATGCCTTTAAGACCTAGAGGGCTGTACTTACAGGCAGTGAAGAGGCAGTCATGTGTTTGGGTTTACAACCAATTTGAAGGCAGAACAGAAAGATTATTTAAAGATATACACACAGGAAATAGGTCCCTTTCGGAGATCTAGGACCACCACAGGAGGAAGGGTGAGATTTTAGCTCTAAGCTCTGACCTCTTGGCTTTCTCTTTTACATTGGTTCTGTGTTTCTTATTTAATAAGACGGTTGGTTACATCTACAGATAATGCTTTTGTACACTGGTTTAATAAAATGCTGATTGGCCAGTAGCCGAGCAGGAAGTATAGGCGAGGCTAACAGACAAGGAGAATTCTGGGAAAAGGAAGAACAGAGTGAGGAGTCACCAGCCAGACACAGAGGAAGAAAGATTCGAAAGCAGAACTGAGAAAAGGTACCAAGCCATGTGACTAAACATAGATAGGAATTATGAGTTAGTTTTAAGTGTAAGAGCTAGTCAGTAATAAGCTTGAGCTAATGGCCAAGCAGTTATAATTAATATTAAGGCTCTGATTATTTTATAGAAGGCTGTGGGACTATGAGTGAGAGATTTGTCCTGACTGCGGGCCACGTGGAGCCAGAGAAAAACTTCCAGCTATACCAATTACTTTGTGAGAAAGAGGAAGAGAAAAGGGGAGACTTATAATCAAGATTCAAAAGAAATACAGGTTGTTTTAGAGTACTTACCAGCAAGCCCAACTAAAAAAATAGCCTATGTAAGTAAGTAAGCTAAGAGTTCTCAAATGAAGAAACACAAACAACCAGTAAACACCTTAAAAAGTGTTCAACATCCTTAGCCATCAAGGGAGTGTGGAATAAAACTACTTTGAGATCCCATCTCCCTCCAGTCAGAATGGCCACCATTCAGGATACAAGTAATAAATGCTGGTCATGCCGGGAAAGGGCTGTTGATGGGAATACAGACTAAGGCAGCCACTCCGGAAACGAGTCTAGATATTTCTCAAAAAGCTAGAAACTGTTTGATTCTGCAGTATCACTCCTGGGTGTACATGCAAAGGATTCTCTATCCTACTGCAGAGATATGTGTTCACTGTTGCACTATTCACAAGAGCTAGGAAATGTAATTAGTCTAAATGTCTACCAACTGATGAACAGATAATGAAAATATGGTACATATACACAATGGAATTTTATTCAGCTTTGAAGAAAATGAAATCACAAAGTTTGCAGGTAGATATATGGAACTGAAAAAATTATGCTGAATGAGGTAACCCAGGCCTAGAAAGACAAACACCATGTGTTCTCTCACGTGTGGATCTTTGTTTTGTCTTTAGTTCTATATGTTTAATTGGAGTACCTATGCCAGTAAATCAGAGAACATAATGGGGTAGAAGCTGCCTTCAGAGCAGAGTGGAAGCAGAACATAGGTAAAGTAAAAATGTAGAAGGGAATATTAAGGACATTAAAGTAAAAGCACCCAGGGGTGGGGGGTAGGGGAGATGAAGAGGCAGAGAAGAAGTTAATCCGTATAAATGGTGTATGAAAAAGCTACACAAATACTAATTACTTTGTAATCCAAATTTAAAATATAAGAATTTTAAAGAAAAGGTTTGAAGGGGAAATAGTCTGCATGGCTAGAAAATGCTGCTTCTAGAAGCTATGGGTTACTTAACCAAACTCCCACAGTGGGGCATGGGATAGTGCCGTAGGAGTTGTTGGTGAGAGAGGCCCCAGAGGCCCCTGAAACAACCAGAACTAGATGATGCGATTCTATTCCTGAAGACACCACACATCATGGTTGTAACATATAAAGAAATCAAGCAGAAACTGAGCAAGCAACTTTCTCCTTGCTGGCTAGCTTTCCTGAGACCAGAAGTCCTATGCCAAGGGGAAGAAAAGGTGTCTATGGACAAACCCAGTTGTGGATCTTATGTACTAGGGTCCTAACCTTCCCGGTAAGACACGCCCACAGGTGGCATGAGTGTTCTGAGGGTAACCAGCTGCTCTCTGCTTGGCGTTGAGACCCATTCCACCGCACCATGACTAGCACTGTAAACATGGTCAGAAGTGCATAGCAGAGGAAGTTACAGGCCCAGGGTGGCGGGGAAGGGAGGGGACTTCCTGTTGATTGGCTAACTTGTCATAGCATCAAACTGGCTTCTAAATACCTATGTTTATACCCCCCAACAGATGTTACACTCACCTTTAATCAGAGAGGCCTCACTTTTCAGTGAACAGTGGTGAAATGCAGAGACAGAGCTGTATAAGGTGCTTAGAATAAGTGACAGGTCGGTGTTCGCCCATAAACAAGACATTGGTACTTATCTCCTCGAAGGCTTGGGGAGCATGGGAGAAAAGGACACACTGAGCATACAAGAGCTGGAAGGCAGGGGGAATGCCTGTGAAATGCCCTCTTTGAGACATAACATAGATGCTAAAATCATATATTCTCATTAGCTGCAGTACCTGCACTGGGCATGCATGAAACTAGCCTTGTCCATAACTAGTCACGTATGAGGGTAGGGGCAGACATGGGCTCCATCTCTCCATGCTAAATTACTGGCTACATATTCTGGGAGATGAAGAATCCTTAGCTTATAAAGCTACATCACATAATAGCCTTAATATGACAGCTTAAATCTGTGGCTCCAATTCTTTAACCTTTAACAAAATGCTGTCACCTTCTGGTATTGCTGTCCACTCCCATCCTCAACTGGACATGAGATGAGCAGAAACATGAGAAGACTTTCTGTCTCCTGTGCCAGGAAAAGAACCTGCCCAGTTTGGTCCATTATCAACCTGTTGGTCCCAGGAAGATCAAATTTGGCAAAGTAAATTGTCTCTACTTGATCCCCAAACACATGAGTAAGGCCAACCCCAAATCAACATAGTTTACCATCTAAGTTTAGCCCAGACAAGCCAACCATACAGGTCCATGAGTTCATTAGTCTTGTTCTAGGCTAAACTTGAGAGTATCTATTTTCACATGGTGCATGTGGTCATCACTAAAATCTGCATCTCTACCACCATAATTGTTTTACTGAAAAGTTCTACCACACAGAAAATAAATCTGAAAGTCATTCACATTAAGGCTTAAAGCATGTCCACTAAAGCTGAAGAAATGAAACCAAGCACATGACACTTAGAGAAGAAAAGCTGTAGCTGAAGTAGGAGCATTCTTCTCATTCATGTGTGAGGCAGGGTTTCGACAGACGACAGAAGCAGTGTGCAGCTCACAATGCCTCTCAAAGGGAGTCTTCCCTAGAGTCCAGATATGCACATCTCATTTTCAAGCAGATATCAAGATTGTACATATTTGGATTCCAAGGAAGACTCTTAGGCATGTGTGCAGGGGTGTCTTGTATGGAGGGTAAGAGCCCAAACAAGGTGAGAAGGGGATTCATGCTTGGAACTGGCAGTAAACAAAAATAAGAGGAGGTCAATATCCTTACAGAAAAGTAACCAAGCATGGACTGTCATATAATATGCATGCACAAGGAATTATTAAAGAATGGGGAGGTGATCAGAGTGAAGAAGCAGAACTTAAATAGTGTGGGGATGAGAGACAAGCCATTGTGGGAAACCAGATTCCAACCAGAGTACATAGAAAAGCCAGACCTCAAGCAGGGTGAGGAGGATATCTGTGTGGGGTGTGACAGGTCAGAATTCCACCAGGTAAAGAGGATTCTAGGTAGGAATAGTCTGGAACAGTGTGTGTGTGTGTGTGTGTGTGTGTGTGTGTGTGTGTGTGTGTGTGTGTGTTGGGGGTGGTGGTATGGGCATCCTTGTGGGAAAGAGGGTGGCAGTAGACAAAGAAAATTGATATGAGGAAGGGAATTGACCAAATACCTACATAAACACAATGCTTGATGGATTTACACTGTGAAAAATGAAAGATACAAATTCTAAAAGGTAAAATTATTACTATTAATACATTCAGCGCTGACAAATTGACTTACAGATATTCTTGTGAATGCAATAGTTTTACTACATAGAAAAAATTCATATAAATAAGCAGAAAGCTAAATGTAAATATAAATATGCAGATTTATATCCCTATCTATCCTCTGAAAAGTTTCGGGCACAGTGATAACTCCATGGCCATGAACACACACCTATCATTTAGATAGAAACTTCTAGATCACTCTTACAATTGAACATTGGAATCTTGCCTCTGGAGAAATGTCTTGCATAAGGAGAGTAAACTGTGGCCATAATGTAAGGAAATATTCAAGAATTATAGGTGCATGTGAAAAACAGAAGCCTATCACTTGAAAGAATGAGAACAGTTTGTATATCAAAATCACAACTGACAATGACGGATTATAGCACGAACCCACACAGGTATAAATGAATAATTAGATGAGTTAATCATTGGATGAGAAATGGTACATTTATGTAGTTGCATGAGTGAAAAGGGAGAAAGAATAACCTCTCATTGAACAAGTTTTGCAGACACTAATTTAATAAGTGACACCAATAACTCATTATGAATGGAACCAGTACAAATTCTATGCTCCCTGAGGACAATATATGAGACTACCTTTGTGACTCCTATGAGATTCCTGCCAAAGATGCACAACCTAAACCAAAGCATGAATACCCATCAGCCAGACCCACATCTGGAGTCATGCCACCAAATAACTTGCCTATTTACTTTTAAAAAATTTTAAGGAGATTAAAGTCAAGAAGGCTAAAGGGCTGTTCTAGACAAAACATCTGAACCAGGGCAACCAAAAGCCTTGGAACTCTGAAGCTATTCTTTCATTACATGTGACACTGTTAAAGCAACTGGAGACCAACATCAGAGAGTAACGTATTGATGTTGATTTATTTTGATAACAAGTGATTTTTTTTTTAAAGAGAATTCTCCTCTCTGAGAAATACTCACTAGAGGCTGGGTGGATAAAGGGAGATTTGCAACCTCCTTTCATATGGCTCAGGTGGGAAGTATTCTTATGTTAGTTACAATGTGTAATTGTTTGGAAATAAGAAACACTAAAACAGAACTTAAGAATCATGTAGCTCAGAGACACCCCCCACCCCCACCCCCCGTTTCCATCCCATGGAAGGTAAGGAGAGAAATAACTGTGATAACACAGCTCCCTGAGCCCTTCTGCCCCTTGGCTTCTGTTCAGAACTGATCCCTGCTTTCCTTCTCTGCATTTCCACGTGCACTGAAGTGTAAATATTCTCCCACTTGCCCCTCTCTGTATTGCAAAGAAAGATATCAACCAACACAGCAGTTTCATTTCTTAAGTACTTATGTCAACAAGACGATTTTTTTTCTCCAGCCTTCTCAGTAAATACAAGTGTGAAATGCAGTTCGTTTTTCACTTCATCCAAGGCTGAGTCAAGTTTCTTGAGGCGTATCATTTTGTTTCATGGGATGCTTCTTGTAAAAGGATCCATAGTAGAAAGTTCTGGGACTAGATTCCACCTCAGGGGTGTCCTGTGAGATTACTTATAGGGGCTGACATTTTGAAAAAGGTGATGTCATTCCTGAGAACACGCGAGAACCTTGACACAGTAGGCAAAGACTAATGAAGAACAAAGTTGCTACCCTGGAGACTGAAGAAAGCGGCATGGTTATGAACACAAGACAGGGGTCAGGAGACTGGTTCAAGGGTGCTGACACCTATCAAAGCATGTTTGGCCTATGTTCCCTTAGTCTGTCAGGAGATGCAAACTTAGCCGAGCTGTTTGGAGGAGCCAAGTGGGGCTGACATGCCCCTTGAGTCTAAATGTTTCTTTTTTTTTTTCTTTTTCTACAAATAGGCCACACCATTTGCTGTAGTCCAATTTGATCATAATATCAGGTAGGCTGAAGTCAGTAAGTAGCCACCAATGCTTCCATTAGCTGCCCACACCCTTCTTCACGGAGAAGGAAGGAGTGGGCAGCATCTCAGAATTCCCCTCCCATTCCCACTTCTCTAGCCACTAGATGTTTGTTTTTCTGCATAGCCCCTTCCCTTTTTCCTGTCACATTGTCATGCCTACTTCAACCCCCCCCCATTTTCTGCATCTTTGTACATGTTCTCTAGGGGCCCACTTAAAACTCTTTTTGTGTTACCCTGAATCGTCTTTTAAAAGAAAAAGAACTCCACCTTTCTTGCCCTTTCTACAGAGTTGATGGTATTGCCCTTTTTTCAAATGCTCTCCCTTGACTTGTCTGTTCACTACTGACAAGTCTCTCCATGTCTCTCCTCACGCCATCCTCTTAACATCTTTCTCAGGCTCTTTCTCCTGTGGTTACTTTCCCCAGGTTATATCCTTATCTCCTTTTCTTACTCTATTCAGACTCCAGTCACACAATTTGATCCCCATGTACATCCAGAATGAGCTCTAAGTGATCTATGTATTTCCTGGGGGACAAATGGATGGAAATAGCTTTCCTTATAATCTTTAAGGGGATCCATGAAAACACCAGGCCAAGGACTCCCGAACTTGGTGATGTTCCACAATCTGCATATTTAGGTCAGATTTCTCCCTGAACTCCAGATTTGGATATCCAACACTGTCCCATGGATGTCTCAAAGCAACATGCTCCAAATGAAACTCATCCTTTTCCTCTCTAAACGTCTTCAGTTTCCCCCATAGCAGTGAATGCTACCACCATTAACTCAGAGATCCCAATAAGACACCCTACAGTCAGTCACCTTGGGCTCCTCTCTTACAGAAACATCCATTTATAATCAAGCTGCATGGCCTGACATTCCTCCGTCTTTGCACATCTCCCATCAGACCCTCATCTCAGTCTGTTAGACATAATTTTGGGATGCTTTGAAACGTGAAGACATTGTTCCAGCTTCCTGTTGTCCCCAGCCCTAGGTTTGCCTCTTCCTGCTGATTCTCACACTGCACCTGAGCATGCTTTCTTTTCTTTCTCTGGCTTAAAAGCCTTCAATGGTAATATTTGTCTCATAGGATAAAGCTCAAACCGTGTGTGTGTGTGTGTGTGTGTGTGTGTGTGTGTGTGTTTCGAGACAGGGTTTCTCTGTGTAGTTTTGGTGCCTATTGTGGATCTCACTCTGTAGACCAGGTTGGCCTTGAACTCACAGAAATCTGCCTGGCTCTGCCTCCCAAGTGCTGGGATTAAAGGCATGCGCCACCGCCGCCCAGCATCAAACTTTATATTTAAGGAACCAGCTAATGTGGCTCCAATACTCCATCTAACATATTTTCCTTGCCCTCATCAGCTTTTCCGCTTTGCTCCATGTGGTTTAATGATATCAAGTGCTACAGAATTCAAGCTGTGAAAAGACACCTGTGTAGACACACCTCATCTTACAGAGGGTCCCATCATTTCAGCTAAACAAATGTGATGCCCTGCTTCCCTAATTGGACCCCACTGTGGTGGAATTTACCTGAACACATCCTTCAGGAAGTTCCCTCTGAGGAAAGCCTCTTGCTCTAGAGCTGCAGTGGGCTCTGTTGAGAGACAAAGGCAGAGATTCCCCATGGATACTCACTGTGGCTCCCAGCACGTTCATCTTGATACATACATGCAGCTCCACTCATGTGAGGAAATCTGGCTCCCATTCCTGAGGTACTGTTCTCAGTGATGAATGCTTGCATGGGCACACAGACTCCTTACACGACCCATTGATTACCATGGAGAAGTGGATCATTCACTGGGCATTTCCTCATCCCTTACATCTACAAGAGAAAGAAGAGACGTAGGCACCTCAGGGTGGCTCACATACACACTGCCCGCTGCATCACCACAGTCTTCAATGGGGCCTCTGGAGATTGTGAGCTTCCAAGGACTCTGGTCCTGCCTGAAGCCTTTTGGGTTGTGGAGAATTCCAAGGTCTGAGGAGGCAAGAAAGCAGGGGGAACACCAGAGAATAAGAACAGGCAATCTGCATGGTACTTAGCTGTCAACTGAGATGCTTGAGTAGGAATATAATAGATAAAACAACGGGGAACCCTTAAGCCCTCAAGTGACATCTGGAGAGCAATGTGTCACTTCCCGCAATAAAGCAGATGGCCTGAGTGAGCTGGATGCCCAGTGGGTGCTTTTTAAAACAAATAACTTTTAGAAGGAATGGATGTATAGGCATTTCAGAGGGTGAAAAGAAGAGGAAAACTGTGAGGCAAAATAATTCAAATTAATGAAAACTGTGGCTGTATCGATACTCTCACCCCTACCTCATGGCAGGTATTTATGCATCCCTTTCCACAAAATCCTACAAGAAATTGTGACCTGTCAGAGAAATGACACCAATGCTGACATTTCAGGAAGGGCAGAGCCAACATGGAGTGTTTGGAGATCTCCTGGGGCCTTGCTGAGCTTCTGGGGGATCAGGCTTTTGATGTGTCTGACACTAAAGTGTTGTAGAGACAGGACAGCGAGAAACATCTCATTTTTATGACTCCCCAAGGCTTTATTTTATCCCTTCAACTCTATTTAGAGAGACATTTTCACATCCATTGGACAGAAGAGTAAACTAAGAGGCTTGTGATTGGACCTTAAACTGAGCAAGAAAATAGTGGTGTTGGGACCATTTTTCATAAACCAAACAAGTTAGCACTTGTATTAGTTACTGTTCTGTTGCAGTGGGGGGAAAAACAACCTGACAGGAACAATGTAAGGGAGAAAGAATTGATGTTGGTTTACAGTTCCAGAGGAAGACAGTCCGTCATGTCAGGGAAAATGCAGAAGGTAGGGAAGGCAAGACGGCAGGAGTCAGAGGCTGGCTGCCCACTTCGTACTCACACTTTGGAAGTAGAGAATGAACAGGAAGTGGGCTCGGTTACAAAGCCTCCAGGCCCACACCCCAGTGACCCACTTCCTGTAACAAGGCTTCAACTTCTTCAAGTTCCACAACCCTCCTGAACAGCACCACCAGCTAAGGGCCAAGAGTTCAAATACATGAGCCTACGGGAGGATGGGGGGGTATCTCACATTCAAACCACACAGCGCTGCCTTAAAACCTACACTGTATGTATTATTTACTTCTTTGTTTATGTGAAGAGAGCGGAGGCTTTGGATAAGGCCTTGAAGACCAGCGAAACATTCTTGGTGCGGGTGGTGGTGGTGGTGGGTTTGATGGTGGGGGGTGGGATGGGGAGGGGGATGGGGATGGAGGGGTGGGGGTGGGGTGGGCAGGTGAGTGGGGTGTCCTAAGCTTCAGTTGACCCATTTGGGATGAGCAGAGATGCCTGTACATCTCAGAGAGAAATCCTCTCCCTCTGTGACAGCCCCTACCTGGCACTGGCTTTGTTAGCTAAAGCTTGCCCTATACTACCTAGATTTCTCCTATTTTATGTAGCACTTGCTGTGCAATGCCAGCCTATACCCTAAGGACCTGTTTTCATGCTAATTATTCAAAGCCAACTTCCTTGGCCACACATATTCTGATGTCTGCTGGTCCCTGCCCAGTGAACCTGCACTCTTTAGGCCACATCTGGAACTGTCTTGCTTACTACTATTGCCCGATATGGATCTGCCACTTATTGAACTGTAGGTAATGTAAAACCAAGAATGGATGTATCGGGTATGTGTGAGTTTCTCAAGACCCATAACCTGGCTGGGCGTTGGTGGTACACGCTTTTAATCTCAGCACCCAGGAGGCAGAGCCAGGCAGATCTCTGTGAGTTCAAGGCCAGCCTGGTCTATGGAGCAAGATCCAGGACAGGCACCAAAACAACACAGAGAAATCTTGTCTTGAAAAAAACCAAAAAAAAAAAAAAGATTCATACCCTGTCTGCCTATTCCTGACCCTCCTTATGTCAGACCTCTTAGTATCAAAGTTGACCAAATGTCCCAGAGAGCTCTTTGGCCCAATGGCCCTTGAAGAAATATTACTATCCTTCTGGAGGGAGTCTCACTCTGATGAAATGGTCTTTTTTTCCAGAATTCTTTACCTCCTGAAGTTCGTCCTTGCCTGATTTGTTGACTGGATACCCCTGTCTGCTCTTTTTATATCTCTGAAATCATCATTTGATTGGAAAAAAAATCAATGTTTCTCAATAGGAAATGGTTTCATGGAGTCTTTGGTATCAAGTAAGCTCTGAACCACGTAAAGTGGTTATAAAGTCTCCACTTCTTCATCTTTCCCATATATAAAATGAGTTATTATCTACCCCTAATCAATGCTCAAAAACTCTGAATACCATTTAACAATTTCAGAAGTTTTCCTTCACACTAATGGAGATTTGTTGATATATCCAAGCCTTATGACTTTCCTATTACACCATTCACTCCATATATTTATATGCCCATATATATGCCCACTGGCACAATAGTAGCATGAATATTCAAGGAGTAACCAATGACTTTCTGATTGAATTTAAAGGATATAGAAAGTCTGTTGTGAGATTTTGTCTTCTACAAATGACAGGGAAGTTCCACCCAAGATACCTCCACAATGTCGCTGTGATAAACAATGATAATATCAATAGACATTTTGACGTAAGAAAGGGGAACTCTCATGGGGTCCCACCTCTAGACAAAGGACTACAGGCAACTAATGACTACTGATAATTAGTCTCTCCCAAGGACGGGATTCCCTAATTATTCAATAGAAAATGATCAACCTTGAAATCATATACTTACAAGCCACACTAAATGAACTCAACAAGATGTATTTATTTATTTGTGCATGTATGTGTAAATGTGTAACAATAACAATCAAAAAGAGGCCATCAATTTGAAAAGGAGTGAGGGAGGAATGTATAAGAAGTTGGAAGGAGGGGATGTGGGAAGGGCTGGAAGTAAGGAGGGCCATGGGAGAGGTTGGAGGAAGGACAGGGAAGGAGGAAAGTGGTACAATTATGTTTTAATTTTTAAACTAGTTAATAAAAACTGAAAAAAGAGGATACAGTTAGAAGATGGATCCGGGAGAAGTAGGAGTATGGGGTGAATACAATGAGAATAAATTGTATAAAATTCTCAACTAACTAATAAAATGAGAAAAAAATAAATATTAAAAAAAATCAAAAGTAAAGGTATAGCCAAAGGCTTTTACAGCATTTTTTCCCAGTTAAACACTAAAAAATAATTCAGATTCACCTATCTAAAAGATAATGGTTAGTTATAACACAGAATCCTTTGGCCCAGAAGCTGTACTTCTTAGGATAGCCTACAAAAATGTCACACAAGTAGTCCATGGATGTGTGCGGAAGAACCTTCCTTGAAGGGTTAGCTTCCACAGAAAAATCTGAAGACAACCTAGAGTTAGGTCTGAAAGTTGGTAGTTATCAACATGAAAGAATATTTATTGCATTTGTAAACTGAGGAAGAATAAAACAAGTGAACAAATAAGAACAGCTTGAAGAGGGCTGTGCACAAAGGCTGTTCGCCTTCGGAAAGGGAAGGAAGACAACAGGCACCTTCTATACTCATTATTGTGTCATTTGAAAAGTTAGAAAGAATGGGGTGGTAGCAACTCTTAGCCTCATACAGTTTTGCATGCTTTCAAGTTGGTAAGATATGTGTTTAACTTTATATTTATGCAATGAATTAAAAATGAAAACAATAAAGTATTTGAAGAGGGCTATGCAGATAAGTGAAAACCATATTTCTCAAGTAGGAGAGCTTGGAAAAAGATAAAGCGCTATTGTCGTATGTGAAAGCCAAAAAGCTTTCATCAGAGAGAATGGCTTACGCTGATGACCGCCCCATAGAAAGCAACCACAGACTAAGACCTGGCTTCATGAGTCCAGTAATGCAATTCAGAAATGTGTTTTGAGTGCCTGCCACACGCTGGGACCTGTGCTAAGCACCCTTCTTTAATCATTCTGGCAAGCCTATGAAGTGTGAACTACAGTTGTATCTATTACAGATGAGAACACTGAAAGTTGGTTGTGGCTAATAAGCAATGGACCCAAGAATAAAACCCAGGTCATTTCAAATATTGAGCAAAGCTCTCACCCACAGAGTTCTAGTGTTTCTATGAGTCACTCTGTCAGCTCACCTAGACTAATGAGGAAAATCTCTAGCTGAGAAGGTTAGTAGGAGATGGATATATAAGCCAAATTCAAGGTAAAATTTATGATCATCATCCCTACCATCAGAATACCTCCTTCCCTATATCAAGTTTCTGGAGAAGATAATGCCATGGTATTAACGACCAGGAGTTGGATACTGTGGAACAGCTAAGGAAAACTGAAAAGCAGAATCAAGATGCTGAGAAGTTGAGTAGCCAATACTATGGCCCTGGAGAGAGACAGGCCTCTCCTTACATCCTGTATCTCCAACTAACTGCCTTAGAAGACTCCTCATCACCGATTTCCTCATCAACGAGAAAGAAGTACAGATAATGACGGTCCTATTATTCTTACAAAAATTTAATGACATGACCTTCGAATTCTTGAATTCTGTGATTATCTGTTCACGATCTGCACAGAACTGGGACCATCAATAACCTATCTCATGGAGTCGGGGGAGGGCTCCAGACAAATAAAGAGAATTTATAGACAGTTAATGGTTGTTAAAAAGAGGCATCTTCTTCCTTGTTTCAGCCACTGGTGAGGTGTCCATGCTTCTGTAAACAGCCTCTCAACCACTGTAAGCAACTCTAATGAGACTCACTGGGTCATGCAGAGAGAGAGAGAGAGAGAGAGAGAGAGAGAGGAAAATTACAGGGGGACTAATTGGGAAGAAGAAGGGGTCAGCTAAAGTGGGAGGACAAGACAGGGTAACAGGAGAGAACATGATTAAAATAGATTACATATATACATACATATATATAATTGTCGTGATGAAATCTACTGCTACATATAACTAAAAATGTTAATAAATCAAGTTTGATGATTAAATTCAAAGCACCTAAGTAACCACAGGGTGGATATGCAGAAAATACGGTTGCAGACATGTAATTTATATTTTAACATAATAGAGTTCACTGGGACACTGTTTGCTCCTGATGCAGGTCTCTGCTCCTGAGGCAGGTCTCTGCTCCTGAGGCAGGTCTCTGCTCCTGAGGCAGGTCTCTGCTCCTGAGGCAGGTCTCTGTGTGACACGTCATCTAAGGCTGTCTGACAGGCCTTTCCATCCCACTGAGTAAGCGAATAAACCCCTCCTGCCTGACTCTCATTATCACGTGCCACACAGTCCACACCCTTCGCTCCGGCAGGTCACTGCACTGTTGATTTGATCGTAGGTCTCCGTGGAAACCTGCTGCCTAGGAAAATCCCTGATCACTTCAACTGGATATTTGCCAAGTCTTCATCAGAAACATGCTCCTGTATCATCGGTAGGTCCATTTCCGACCAAGCCAGCTTTCTTTTCTATTGATTTGAACTGGGTTGGGCTTTCTAAGCGTACCCTCTCCCTTGGCTAGTACAGCTTGCCTTGGAAATGGAACGGATCAGACTCGAGCAATGAGCCAAATCTTACCAACTCAAGAGGAGATTATTTTTTCTTTATCATGTCTCTTCCCTTTCAAAGAGGATGCAGACAGGACATCAGCTGCCTGGTCTTCCTGGCCTGGCCTGACGCTGCTGGATGGCTGGGCGATGCTGTGCTCAGCATGAAGTGCTGGATTGTGTGATTCAGACACAAAGATGCTTCTAAACCCTTATCTGGTTTGGTTTTTTTTTTTTTTTTTTCTTAGAATATCCAGCTCAGTATTACCGTGGGCCCTGTCTTTCCTGTAGGCTTCCAGCCACACAGGAAGACATGCAGCTCTTGAGTCTGGTCCTCTATAGAAATATATGTGAGTACCAGAAAAGAGGCTGTAAATTCTGTACAAAGACAGTGTGTTATTCCGCAAAGCACTTCCGTTACTCAGCAATCTGCCAGTTGTGGTGATGAGTGGCCTGCAAAGGGCTCCTTTGCCACTTAGCCTGCCAGTACCAAAGGAGTCACCAAAGAAGAGACTGATGGGCATGTGGAAGGGGGGACTAGGAGGGAGCTGGGTACCGGCTGGCCACTGCATCTTGTATCTGTAGCATGAAAAGCCAAGAGGCCAGAGCACCTGGGGACCAGTGGTTCTCAACGCTAGAGAGAGGCCAGCCTGCATGGAAGTCACCAAGCTGGTTTCCTGTGACTCTCAGTAGGATTGGGTAGGTCTCTGGAACCTTTACTTATGACCTGGTCCTTGAGCTGATCTAATGCCCACCCCATTTTAGAAAACACTAATCTACTCTAAGTCACTTATAAGAAGTTGAAGCTGGGCAAGGAATGGATGTGACTTGGAGCAACCTGGAGCAGAAATAGCTGGGTTTCTTTGAACCAGAATAACGTCCATAGTCAAGGCATTAGCACCAGTGCTCACTCACATCACTAGAAAAGAATGCTCATATCAAAAACAAATGGGGAAAAGATGACTCGGAAAAGACAGTCACCTGGAACCCAGTGCCTGCCACGAGGCAAGGCTCACAGAGGCAGCGGAGAGAAGCAATCCTGGCGATTCGCAGAGGAAGAAATTACTCCAGCCCTTCTCTTCAAATGTCCCTTCACACCAAACTGCAGACTCTTTCTCTTTGCCCTCTAAACGCCTCTCGCTCCTACTTGGTACAAATGGTGGAAAGCCTCTTTTTGTTGCCATGGCACCCCCACAATAGGCTGTTTTGAAGTGTTAGATATTCTGAAATGACAGGCTCTGTTTCAAGAAATGAGAACGCTGCAGGGGTCAGTGGAAATGGCTGACCTTCTCTGCGTCGTGGTTATCATGAATCAGCTGAGCCACACTGTACCAGGAATGCATGCCCAAGACCACAGATCCTGGGTTGCAACAATCTACCCCAAGTCTGGGGCCTAAGTACATGTGAATACCACTTACTTTTGACATGTACACAATTAAGAGGCCTCAGCCACCCAATGGCCATCACCAATTGCTTACTGTACAGCCCACAGTGAACGGGGCCTGTGTGTACTTACCCTTGTATGGAAGGCTAGAGTGCGGAGATCGGAATTGGGGAAGGAGTTCTGGTCGGATAGATCGTTACCAGGCAGCAGACTCTTTCCCTTTGTTTTTGCTTAGCTGCATCTTCCTCTCCACGGAAGTGTAAAGATAAATTAACTGCAAGCTTGTCTATGAAGAGTATGTAAATTAACACCTAGCTTCCAAGCACAGCCTTGAAGCAGTCATGGTTTATTCAAGGCCTTCTCCTCTGTTCGTGTGATGTATATGCATGTCTTCTGCTCAGCATTGTCAGTGGCCCCAGAACAGAGTCACAGTTCACTCATCTCGACAACTACAAGTGTCTAGCATGCATTTAAACACTCATTAATGTTTGTCAAGTATTCCAAACTTAAAAACATTTCACACCAAAATTAAACAGACCCAAAGTCTATACAACTCAGCGGACTTCTATAAAGTTAGAATAGGCGTACAGAATGGAATCCATGGAGCTTCATATCAAATTTTACACTTTTAGTACTGAATACATGTTATGTATTTATCCACTTTGTACAGTTTATAAAATTAAGAAATTTAAACTCTTCAAAATTTTAAAGACCAAGAAAATTACATGAATATACACAGACTACATGCATGCTTGAGTAACATGGATATGGGTCTGCCTTAGTGACGAAATAGTAAGAGGAGCAAGGAAGAGAAATATGAAAGCTCTCTTACAGGTATCTCCTTTTAACTGATTTTGGTTGATGGTAGATGCCCCCAGGAGTTCAGCTAAACACCTCAGCCCTGAAGTGTGGGAGTCAGCTAGCCAGGAAACAAGGCCAGAATCTTTTGAATTCGGATCCCCAGGGTGTTCCTATATGCACTAAGAATTTACTGGTAGATTAGGAGAGCAAAGTGGAGGGTGCCCCAACATCAGGAACTTTATGTTTAGGTGATGCACAGTGTCTCCTGCAGGTTGTAAGTTGTACACGGTAAACACATGTGTACAAACACATGTGTGGCATGAGAAGAAACACGGTGGATACGAGCCCATGGTAAGACAGGAGACCATCTGCCATGATGCCCAAACCTGTGAGGCACACACCGAGTGCTCTTTGGGGCTCTCGGAGAGCATCGGAAAGACTCCACAGAGAGGCGAGACTTAAAATCAGAAATAGTCCTTTCAGGGAAAGTAGAACTTCTTTGATGAAGA